>NC_079193.1:349708665-350453052 GCF_029499605.1 Hyla sarda
CCGGAGCACCTGAAAGCTGAACACATTTATGCAGGATAAGTCATCAACTGCAGAGCCGAGAAGCTCGTGACGAATCGAATTTACTGTAAATTCGCACATCTCTAACTACCACTAATAATAATAATAATAAAATTATAATAAAAAATATTATTATTATTATTTTATTATTAGAACATATTATTAATACTACTACTAATAATAATAGTAATAATAATAATAATAATACTGAGAATTTCTCTGAATTTCTCAGATTTTTTGCTGTAGCTCCAGCCCTTTCCAAACCTGTACATCTTCACATCTGTTTCATTAATTACTTTCATACGATCATTAACTAGAACGCTGCTTTATGACACCATAAATCATTCCGAATAAATTAACGCCGCAACACGTGTCACCTACATAAGGCAGGAATTTCTTTTGGGTAGAAATGTTAAAAAAAAATAAAATAAAAAAAAATCCACTTTTTTTTTTTTTTTTTTTTTACTTTTAGTTTAGTGTTTACTTTTTTTTTCTATTGTTAAAATAATAATTAGTAAATAAAATTCTTAAAATAAATAAATAAATAAATAAAATGTTGCCTTCTCTACAAGTGATTAACCTTCGCTCGCTCTATTTCCATTTAGATGGATTTTCTTTTTCTCCGCTCGTCTTGACTTTGGTCAGCAAGTTACTGCTCTAAAACGCTGCTACAGCCATTCCCGAGCGAAAGATTAATGAGAAACCGCAGATTTTCCGGCGAAAGATGACAGTTCGTTTACATAATTAGGACTCCTTTTCTGATGTCAAGTTAATTAAAACAAAAATCTGCCTGGAAATTGGTCTTTTTTTTTTTTTTTTCCTCGACATGAAAACTAAAACGGGAAGAATTATACCAGATATATGTGTTACTGTATTTTTTTTCCCCTCCAATATTGTTGCTTTTATAAAGAATAAGACTATTAGTGCCATCCCCTGGATACTGAGAGACTGCATGTGGGATTTCATCGGGTCCCTGAAGAAGAGTCATTGCAATGGCTTCTATTCATCGGGAAATATGTCAGACTAAGTGTTCAGGCTGCTTTTTAATTTACTCAATTTATCTTGTCTTTTCTCCCCCAGAGGCTCTCATAGAAGCATTTTTTTGACATGCTGAGAGAGTCAAATGCATGCTGGTTAGCCGTTTGGCTGCGACAAAAAAAAAAATGTTGCTAACATCACTTCATATATTATGGTCCGCTGTAAACTCATTCTAATAGGAATCGCACTGTGAAAATTACACAATCACTTCTCAGTAAGTACAGTTAAATTGTTTTAAAGGGTTCTTTTGATGAATGTAGTGGGCATATCTACCACCAGAAATCTAAAAATGATGGCGGGAGATAAGTAAGGATGCGGGGGGGGGGGGGGGGGAGGTGATAGTCTGGTTACCGAGGTAACAATACAACATTGAGGCCTCTCCTTTTAAAGCTTTGAGAGTCTTTTGGTTGTGTAGACAACAAAGCCAACCACTTTCTGGCAGGAGACACAAGTTGGAGAGAGGGAGAATGGTTCTTGCCCAGACTTCGGGTGTCTTATGGTTGCATAGACACCCAAACCATCCAATCTTTAGAAAAAGGGCCACCTGGGGAGAATGGTCTAGTTACCCAAACAACCATACAATGCCACAGACCTTTCCTGCAAAGGCTTCAGGAGTCTTACGATTGTGTAGATAACCAAGCTACCCACTCTTTGGAAGGAGACACCACTAGAAGAAAGGTAGAAAGGTCCAGTTACAAAAACAGCCATACCATGCCACTGGCCGCTACGGCAAAGTCTTCATTAGTCTTCTGGTTTTGTAGACAGTCAAGCCACCAACTCTTTAGTAGGAGACACAACAGAGTGAGAGAGAATAGCCTTTGCCTAGACTTTGGGTGTCTTATGGTTGCATAGGCAACCAAGTCATCCAATGTTTGGTAGGAAGGCCACCTGGAGAGAATGATCTAGTTACCCAAACAACCATACAATGCCACAAACCTTTCCTGCAAAGGCTTCATCAGTCTTATGGTAATGAAGACAAAAAAGTCACCCACTTTCTGAAAAGAGATGCAACCAGGAGAGAGGAAGAACAGCTTGGTTACTCAAGCATCTACAACCTTGAGGCTTCTCCTTCACAGGCCTCAGGGGTAGTTGCACTGATAACCAAGCTGCCCACTTACTGATAAAACCAGAAGAGTGGGACAAAAGTACAGTTACAATGCAGCCCTATGGAGGTCACTTAAAAATCTTAAACGTAAAATCTTGCTTTAGTGGTTTCTGGTATCCTTTGTTTGCCTATGAAACAAGGCCATCCTTCAACCAGCAGAAGACTAGGCCATTATCATCACTAAGGGTTGCAATTTAATAGGACCCTATACTCAATGGGGCATATACTGATAATTTGGACCACAATCACAGCTTAGGTTAACTTTCCCAAGGCTAACTATTGGGTATACAATGTATAAAAATGCCAATATAGAGTTCCTTGTATATGCCACCCATGGCACCCTTTACTCCACCAGCTTCAACCCAACACAAATTCCTGGCATGACACAAATACAGAAATGGTTTAAGACGGCCAGAGGATTAAAGGTTGATAGAACTGCTTTAAAAAATGTCCACAAAATTCCACCCGGTTTGTCATTTTGCCCAGTTTATTGAAAAATCAAGGGTATCCAACTCGAGGTTTGCCATGGAACTGTAGGTAACCCTTACGCATTTGCGTAAGGGTTACCTACAGTTCCATGGCAAACCTCAGAGCAATAACAAATTCAACTCTGCTCCTCTGTGACATTCCAAGAGATTATTTAGATGGAAGTCCCCTTTAAACAACAAAAAGTACAGCAGTGTAGTCCATTACTAGATAAGAGATATGACTCGCCAAGTAAGAACTCATACCAGACTGGTTGCCACGGGTCTTGTATATCATGGATGTTCCTGGAGCTATAGTACTGAGTGCAAACTTGGGATTTTTGCAGATAAAACATGTTCTTGGCTGGATCCTTTTGTTCAGGATGGCCAGGATTATTTTTCAATCGCTTGGCCTGATAGCGATTTCTGCTTATGCCTTATGATGCTCAGGATAAAAGTTTCCAACAAACTACTGAAATGTCAGCAATAACTTAAAAGAGGCTGATTTAGGACGAGCGTAATTTGGATTTAGAATATAATAAAATACACATTTTTTTCCATCTGTTGGGCTGCGAGAAACATCTTCTGTTAGTGGGCGGTTAGTTCCATGTTCTGGTACAGGGATGTGTAATAGGGGCCATGCCATTTATAAGGCCTTACTGAAGTGTCTGTGTGGCATAAATTGAAGTGCCCGCTTGTGGCCACCATGACATCATCACATGATTTATATCTTTTAAATCAGGATTTCTATTAAAAAAAATTTAAATCAACTGATGCCAGAGAGTTAAACAGATTTTTAAATTACTCCTATTAAAAACATGTTACTCCTTCCAGTACTTATTAGCGGCTGTATACTACAGAGAAAATTATTTTCTTTTTGGTTTTCTTTTCTGTCACGACCACAGTATTCTCTGCTGACACCTCTGTCCATGTCAGGAACTATCCAGAGCGGGAGAAAATCCCCATATGCTACTCTGGACAGTTCCTAAAATGGACAGAGGTGTCAGCAGAGACCACTGTGCTTGTGACAGAAAAGAAACCCCAAAATAAAATAATTTACTCTGTAGTATACAGCCACTAATAAGTACTGGAAGGATTAAGATTTTTTAATAGAAGTAATTTTAATTTTAATGTTCAACTTTCTGGCACCAGTTGATTTGAAAAAAAAAAAAGTTTTCCAACAGAGTAGCCCTTTAATGACAACTAATACTTAATTTGTCCTATGGTGGCACTGCATTGAAACTGAACACTTTGTGCAGGATTTCCCCCACAGTTAAAGGGGTTATCCAGGTTTTATTTTATCTGTTTTAGTTTGTTTATATTAACAAAACTGTTTATAATAGCAGTTACTTACCGCTTCTTTCCCACATTGATACCCCATTTAACTTCCAGTTGGCAACCCTTTCTTCCTTTTGGAACAACCATTACGTGACCACCACAGCCAATTAGCAGCCATGGCAGTCACGGGCTGTACTTCAGGCATCATGGCTCTCATAACTGAGCCACCAATTGGCTGCAGCGCTAACATGACAACCTCTCAAGAAAAGAGACCAGGGTGCCAATGGGAATCTTAATGAGTGATCAGTGCGAGTTGGAGAGAAGTAACTGTTAGTTTGTTATTTTAATGCATTTGGGGCCTTAAAAAGTAATTAAACCCAATAACCCCTTAAAGGGGAACTCTGGTGGGAATTTTTTATTTTTTTTTCAAATCAACTGGTGCAAGAAAGTTAAACAGAATTGTAAATCACTTCTATTTAAAAATCTTAACCCTTCTAGTACTTCAACTGCTGTATACTACATATATATTACAGAGAAATTAGTGAAGTTCTTTCCAGCCTAACAACAGTGCTCTCTGCTGACACATCTGTCCATGTCAGGAAATGTCCAGACCAGGAGAGATGTTCTATGGGGACATGATTCTAATCTGGACAGTTCCTGACACGGACAGAGGTGTCAGCAGAGAGCACTGTTGTCAGACTGGAAAGAAATCCACAAATTTCCCCGTTTTATACAGCAGCTAATAAGTACTGGAAGGATTAAGATTTTATCTGTTTCATTTTCTGGCACCAGATGATTTGAAAAAAAAAATTCTACTTGTTTCCACCTGAGTTCCCCTTTAAGGGCCAAGCCCATTTTCACCTTAAGGACCAGAGCATTTTTTGCACATCTGACCAGTGTCACTTTAAGCATTAATAACTTTCGGATGCTTTTACTTCTGAATTTCATTCCGAGACTGTTTTTTCGTGACATATTCTACTTTAACATAGTGGTAAAGTCTTGTTGATACTTGCATCATTTCTTGGTGAAAAATTCCAAATTTCCTGAAAAATTTTAACATTTTGCATTTTTTTTACTTTGAAGCTCTCTGCTTGTAAGGAAAATAGACATTCCAAATACATTATATATTGATTCACATACATATGCAATATTTCTACTTTATGTTGGCATCATCAAGTTGACATGTTTTTATTTTTGGAAGACATCAGAAGGCTTCAAAGTTCAGCAGCAATTTTCCACAAAATTTTCAAAATCATAATTTTTCAGGGATGGGTCAGTTTTGAAGTGGATTTGAGGGGCCTTCTTATTAGAAATACCCATAAATTACCCCATTATAAAAACTGCACCCTCAAAGTATACAAAATTACATTCAGAAACTTTATTCACCTTTTAGGGGTTTCACAGGAATAGCAGCAATGTGAAGGAGAAAATTTTAAATCTCAATTTTGTTACACTAACATGTTCTTGTAGACCCAGTTTTTGAATTTTTACAAAGGGTAAAAGGAGAAAAAGCCCCCCAAAATGTATAACCCAATTTCTTTTGAGTAAGGAAATACCTCATATGTGAACGTTAAGTGCTCTGTGGGTGCACTAAAGGGCTCAGAAGCAAAGGAACGACAATGGGATTTTGGAGAGTGAATTTTGTGAAATGGTTTTTGGGGGGCATGTCGCATTTAGGAAGCCCCTATGGTGCCAGAACAGCAAAAAAATAATAATAATAATAATAAACACATGGCATAATATTTTGTAAACTACACCCCTCATGGCACCTAACAAGGGGTACAGTGAGCCTTAACACCCCACAGGTGTTTGACGACTTTTCGGTAAAGTCGGATGTGTAATTTTTTATTTTTTTTCACTAACATGCAGGTTTTTCCTCAAATTTACAATTTTTACAAGAGGTAAAAGGAGAAAATACCCCCCAAAATTTGTAACCCCATTTCTTCTGAGTATGGAAATACCCCATGTGTGGATGTAAAGTGCTCTGCGGGTGCACTACAATGCTCAGAAAAGAAGGTGTGATATTTGGCTTTTTGAAAGCAAATTTTGCTGAAATTGTTTTTTGGGGGGCATGTCGCATTTAGGAAGCCCCTATGGTGCAAGAACCACAAAAAAAGCCCCACATTGCGCACTATTTGTGAAACAACACCCCTCAAGGAATGTAATAAGGGGTACAGTGAGCCTTTACACCCCACAGGTGTTTGACAAATTTTTTTTTCACTAAAATGCTGGTGTTACCCCAAATTTTTCATTTTCACAATGGGTAATAGAAGAAATGTGGTTAGAATTTTTGGGAGGCTTTTTCTCCTGAGTATGGAAATACCCCATATGTGGATGTAAAGTGCTCTGAGGGCGAATTACAATGCTCTGAAGAGAAGGAGAGCCATTGGGCTTTTGGAGAGATAATTTGTTTGAAATGGAAGTCAGGGGTCATGTGCATTTACAAAGCCCCCGTGGTGCCAGAACAATGGACCCCCCACATGTGACCCTTATTTCGGAAACTACACCCCTCACAGAATTTAATGAGGGGGGCAGTGAGCATTTACACCCAACTGACGTTTGAAAGATCTTTGGAACAGTGGGATGTGCAAATTCAAAATAAAATTTTTCATTTTCATGGACCACAGTTCAAAAATCTGTCAGACACCAGTGGGGTGTAAATGCTCACTGTACCCCTTATTACATTCCTTGGGGGCCTAGTTTCCAAAATGGGGTCACATGTGGGGGTCCACTGTTCTGGCACCACGGGGGCTTTGTAAAAGCACATGGCCCCCGACTTCCATTCCAAACAAATTATCTCTCCAAAAGCCCAATGGCTCTCCTTCTCTTCTGAGCATTGATCCATTGTTCTGGCACCATGGGGGCTTTGTAAGACATATGGCCTTCAATTTCAGACACATTTTCTCTCCAAAAGCGCTGGCTCCATGGCGCTTCTTCTCTTCTGAGCCCTGTAGTGCACCCGCAGAGCACTTTATGTCCACACATGGGGTATTTATATAGTCAGAAGAAATATTGTTACAAATTTCCTTTTTTCCTAACACTCCTTGTCATTTTCACGTCCAACTTTAACAAAAATTCTTCAAAGACCTGTGGAGTGTTAAGGCTCACTATACCCCTTTTTGAGGGGTTTAATCTCCAAAATGGGGTTGCATGTGGGTGCTTTTTTTTTTTTGCATTTATGTCAGAACAGCTGTAACGGACAGCCACCCCTGTGCAAATCACCTCAATTGTACATGGCGCTCTCACTCTTGAGCCATGCTGTGCGCCCGCAGAGCATTTTACGTCCACATATGGGGTATTTTCATACTCAGAAGAAATTGTGTTACTAATTTTGGGGGTCTTTTTTTTCCTTTTAACTCTTGTGAAACTGAAAAGTATGGGGCAACACCAGCATGTTTGTGTAAAAAAAAATATATTTTTACAATAACATGCTGGAGTTGACCCCAACTAAAAGGAGAAATAGCCACCACAATTTGTTAGGCAATTTCTCCCAAGTATGGAAATACCCCATATGTACCCCCAAACTGTTGCCTTGAAATACGACAGGGCAACAGTCTAAATTAGGCATTTGTATAGGGACGCACTCGGATAAAAGAATTACACTTGCCTCAGATATCAAAATTACCGTACGGCAATGTTTCTCAAACAGGGTGCCTCCAGCTGTTGCAAAACTCCCAGCATGCCTGGACAGTCAATGGCTGTCTGGCAATACTGGGAGTTGTTGCTTTGATACAGCTGGAGGCTTTGTTTTGGAAACAGTGCCATACCAGGCGTTTTTTTTTTTTTATTGGGCTGTGTAGGGGTATATGTAGTGTTTTACTTTTTATTTTGTGTAGTGTAGTGTTTTTAGGGTACATTCACAAAGGCGGGAGTTCACAGTGAGTTTCCCACTAGGAGTTTGAGCTGCAGCGGAAAATTTGCTGCATCTCAAACTTGCAGCGAGAAACTGACTGTAAACCCCCGCCCGTGTGAATGTACATGTGAATGCACCCTGGCAAACCTTCAGCTGTTGCAAAACTGCAACTCCTAGCATGCCCTTTTGCTGTCCGTGCATGCTGGGGGTTGTAGTTATGCAACAGCTGGAGGCACACTTGTTGCAAAACACTGAGGGTTTGTTACTTAACTCAGTGTTTCGCAACCAGTGTGCTTCCAGCTGTTGCAAAACTACAACTCCCAGCATGCCCTTTGGCTGTGCATGCTGGGAGTTATTGCTAAGCAACAGCAGGAGAAAAACAGTGCTTACCTCCTGCTGTTGGATCCCTCCACCATAGACCACCGGGACTGCCGCCTCAGCAGACCACCGCCGCTCAGGACAGTGGCCACACCGGACCCCGGGTGAGCCTCCCCACACACATGGGGGGTTCTCAGGACCCCCTAGGAGTTTGCACGGGGTGCCTGCTGAATGATTTCAGCAGGCATCCCGGTCTGGTCCCCGCCTGGCGAGCGGCGGGGAACGGAATTCCCACGGGTGTACAGGTACGCCATTGGTCCTTAATACCCCTATTCCAGGGGGGGGGGGGGAATTATTTCAACTGGCTCCAATAATTATCAGCTGCTGAAGTTGAGTTGTTCTTTTCTGTTTGGCAACAGTGCTCTCTGCTGACATCTCTGCTTGTCTCGGGGACTGCACAGAGTAGAAGAGGTTTGCTATGGGGATTTGCTTCTACTCTGGACAGTTCCCGAGACAGGTGTCATCAGAGAGAACTTAAAGGGGTTATCCAGGATGAGAAAAACATAGCTTTTTTCTTCTTCTCAAAACAGCACCATACATGGTTGTATGTGGTATTACAACTAGGCTCTATTTCAATCAATGTTTTCAGTTTGTTTACCATAAACAAACTGAAAACAAGAGTGGCACTGTTTCTGGTTTCTGGAAGATCAACCTATTATGAGCTTATCATCCAGGGTCCTCACCTGACAACTCATTTTCTATTGAAAATCTGTTATCACAGAAACCTACTTTTTTGTTATAGAATCCCAAGGTGAAAAACCACCACAATAACACGTCAGACAGCTGCCACGTGTATAGGAAGTCTACTGCAGATTGAAATCTATCTCTTTTCTTATCAAAGATGTGAGCTTCCTGCCCTTCTTCAACTAAATAACTTAGGAAAACAAATAATCTATAGAGGGAATAGGCACCATGAAAGGGAAATTTTTCGGATATTTGGTGCTGGTTCTTTTTTATTTTTATTTATCTATTAATTTATTTATTTTTTCTGGTGATTTGTTTTTTAATCTTCTCATTGAGTATTGATACACGAGTAATGGATCGGCTCCTATTCAGGAGCAGATGTTCATGTTTTATCAATTATAAGGACATTCTGAGAACATTAGTAAGAAAAGCCGAATATTTACATCATTAAACATCAGATTGGGCAGGAAATGAAAATATGCAGAAAGCTAAACTTTTCCTTGTTTACAGGCATCAAAAGAAAAATCAAAGCAGGACTACTTAAAATCAATGATGAATTAATGTGGCTTGACAGAAGAAGATAAAAAATGGCAGTGGATTCCAGCTACTGTCATGAAAACTCCACTACTACTGAGCTGGCGAATAATAGAAGGCCAGCACTAAAAAGTAAAAAAGGAAATAAAGCAGATAATTTCAAAATATTATAAAAATTCGAGCCAGACATTCTCTGAAATTCCTACATGCTGTAGGAAAAGCTTCTAGCCAAAATGGTGGCATTTTGTTTGAATATGTCGATGCTGCACTTACAACTAAAAATCTCTAGGGGCAGTAATGAGATACAACATCTTTGTTTGGGTCTTCACTCGAACTCTGCATTTCCCAACCAGTGTGCCTCCAACTATTGCAGAACAAAACTCCCAGCATGCCCGAACAGCCAATTAAAAAAAAAGAGAGACAGGTACACCGTCACTAACGGGTCCGTCAGGCTCTATTTTTTTTCTTCCGAAAATGGGCCTGTTACCTGATGGGTCCCAACGGTTGCCGATGGGTCCCGATGGACCCATGCAGTTTATATGCAGCTATTAAAATTGAGCAGTCCCCCCCCCCCCTTGACTGATACATTGGTTAAGTGTGGATAGAGGAGTGAGGAAGGTACCAGATGCATCTAGCTTCTCAGGAGATAACAATGTCAGCGAGGCAGTGTAGCAAAAAGCGAGACCAACAAATATGCCGGGTGGAGGTGCTGGAACAAATGCATAGAACAACTTAACTCAACGTGTAGCAAAGGAAAAGAATGTTATCCGCACTCACCGCCGGGATCGATAATAGCTGCTCCTAAATGGACATCATATATGGACCGGGACTTCAGAGACATTCAGTGCGCTCAGAGGCTACAACCGGTTATTTCGCGCATTAGCGCTTCACGAGGCCGGATGAAGCGCTAGTGCGCAAAATAACCGGTTGTAGCCTCTGAGCGCACTGAATGTCTGTGCAGTCCTGGTCCGGCTATGATGTCCATTTAGGAGCAGCTATTATCGATCCCGGCGGTGAGTCTGGATAAAATTATTTTCCTTTGCTACACAAGTTGATACATGGGTTACATGTGTTACTTCTGTTTTTATTCCATCCGGAAAATTCCCCAACGGAAATGAACCTCAAACTCTCTCTCTTTTTCTTTCTTCCAAAAAATGGGCCTGTTACTTGACAAAGGGTGCCAATGGGTCCGGACGGACCCCATTCACTATGATGGGGTCCCAACGGACCCGTTATTTTTTAATGACGAGTAGGGTGAGAAAAATGTGAGCGAGCACACATTTTTCTCCCATTATTCGCAATCCTAAAATAACAGGCTTCATACTGCCAGAGACAAACAGCAGTGTGAAAGTAGCCTTAGAGCTTCCAGTTGTCAGAAAACTCTTAGTTTATAATTTACGACACCAAAATAGGGCAAGAACATCAATTTTACAAGTTAGTTACTAGACAGATTCTAGTACAAACACATAAAAACATACAGCCGGTGAGGGGTAACTATTGAACACGTCATCATTTCTCTCACTAAATATATTTCCAAAATTGCTATTGACATGGAATTTTCACCAGATGTTGGAAACAACCCAAGTAATCCATACATACAAAGAAACCAAAACAAATAAGATAAGAAATTAAGTTCTGTGTATTAATGTGAAATGGCACAGGCAAAACATATTAAAAACATAGAGAAAGGGAGGTGTAAAAAGGCATGGAAAGCCAAGACCTAAAATCTATCAGTAGGTAAAAAGCAATCCAGTACCTTGTCAGTGCAAATTTATATCAGCTGGTTCAGTCCCAACTGGTGGCTACAAAAAGGTCTCATTGTCACACAAGACTCATCTCATGATGGGTAAAAGCAAAAAGCTGTCTCAGGACCTTCACAACTAAATTGTTTTAAAACATAACAATGGCGTTGGTTACAGACGCATTTCTAAGCTTCTGAATGTTCCGGTGAGCTCTATTGGGGCCATAATACGGGAGTGGAAAGAGAAAAATTTTGCCATAAATTGTCCCCAAGATTTCTGACAGAGGAGAAAGAAGAATAATCACAAGAGTTGTCCAAAAGCCAAGGACACATGTGGAGAGCTTCAAAAAGACCTGGAATTAGCAGGTACTGTTGTCTCAAAGAAACAGGAATTAGTGAGAAAAATGGTGACATGTTCAATACTTATTAACCACCTAAGCTTTACACATTGCATCTTCAAAGTTTTTTTTTTTTTTGCTACTGTTTATTAATCCAAAGGATTTAGGGCCACTTAATATGAATGTTGACCCTTATGGATAGAGTATAAGTACAGATTATTGCCTATGGGTCACCAGTTGATTTTTTTTTCCCAAAAAGATTGTCATCTACTCATCGTTGAAGACTGTATAGCCACCATAAGACAGGTGCTTGATGAAGCCATTCTCCTAAGCCAGTAAGTAAGTCTTCTCCATCATAAAACGCATAGACCTGCTTTTACAGAGATTTATATGCAGCTATTAAAATGGAGCAGCCCCCCCCCCCCTTCACACTAGACTTGGTTGACAGATTCATGGGTTACATGTGTTGCTTCTATTTTTATTCCATTCGAAAAAATTCCCCAACAGAAATGAACCTCAAACTCTCTCTCTCTGTAAAATAAAAAAAAAAAAACCTTTGTAAAATGATGCAGTGGTCAAGAGGTCAGCGACTATTTTACAGAAAAAACAGCCAGGGAGAGCCAGGTGGTAACAATTATCATTTGCCATTTGTTCCCCCCTAGTATTTCCTCTAATTTAATCCCTGACAAGTTAAACTTTCCATGATGTGTTTTTAGTTAATGCACAAGTGTCCGCCGAGAATGAAAAGGCCACACAATGAACACTACGAGCAGCAAGCGGAGATTCTGGGAACTAGATGCAACTCGATGGTTTGACCTACAAGAGGAAAATTGGTTAAACAAACAAAAAACATAAAAAAAAAAATATATATATATATATATATATATATATAATTATTATCCATTTTTATTTTGGAGAATATTTTACTTCATGACATATAAATAAACATAAAAAAAAATAAAAAAAATAATATATATATAGGTGGAAAATTGAAAGGGTTATGATTTTTAAAAGGTAAGGAGGAAAAAACGAAAGTGCAAAAACTGAAAAACCCTGAATCCTTAAGGGGTTAAATAAAAACATTTTGGTTGGCCTCATGGACATGGTGGTAACATTGATCATTATGAAAAAGATTTTTTCTCTGCTCAACTCCCATCGTTCTGACGGACTAGTCGATGGAGCTTCATTTACCAAAGCCCCATGGCAGTGTGAAAACGCCCTAAGGTGGCTCCCAAGAAGAAGTGGCATGCTATTTACTTCTCTGGCGCTCCCACCAATACACAAGCGCAGCGGGGCATTTTTCTTTTTTGAATATGAAGAGGGGAGAATGTTGCTGCCAGACACCTGTGACAGAAGCTAAGAAAGGTTTTTGGCTGAAATATGTTTGATGAATATGGCTTGCTTATGACGGCTTTCCGATTATTACAACATCATAGTAGTGGTCTCCTCATATCAGATCAAGGACCATCTGACCCCTCGCTTGGACATTATGGCTTGGGTGCAACCACATTGCATTAAATGGAATCCATCATCACTTTCATGCTGCCTGAACGACAATTAATTGGAATGGTCCCTGGAGGCTTCTCCGTGCCCCGCCAGCCTTATATAATAGATTTCTCTGTGTTTTGGTATAGGCAAAGATCTAATACTCAAGGCTGATGGGGCAGCCAGAAGCCACCGGGGATCACCCTGATGACATAATCTAGCAAAATGTATTTTCAGCATTTTTTAGTTTATAAATGAAACATAATCTAGCTAAACTACCATGAAACAACCCTACATATCATCAGGGAATCACCATTTATGCAGTGCCCTAATGTAGTCTTTTAAGGTGGCTCCAAAGAAGCTTTAACTTAATATCTGCAATGGGTAAGAAGCGATTTGAAGTAAATTGCATCATTCATGTAGGATCAGCTCAACATCTAAGATGCACTAAAAGAAGCTAAGTGACATTTCTGAAAAAGTTGGAAATCCTCAGCGCTTGTGTTACAGGGGCCGTCTAGACAGCGATCAGACGGGAGCGAAGACGTTCAGGGAACAAATGGTTACTGTCAAACGTTACAGAGATGTTGCCGTCTTCGTCATATATCCTGGGGTTATGTGTATAAACTGTTTTATCTAACCTGAAAAACCAGTTAACAAGAATCATGTGAAAGAGCTGAAATATGTCCATTCAATACACGTCACCTTCTATAAATCAGTCAGTCAGTATTGACCGGATTCTGGCTAACCCAATTCTATTGTTGTTCTGCTTTAAGAAAGAAAATACTACACCTCTCCTGGATCTCTTTTATCCATGACGACTCTAGGAATCAGCACTATACCTAGAAGACCCGGCTCCCAGTCCTTTAGCTACATATGACTCGGGGCTGCTGGATTTCACTGTGTTTGTCCTGTTCATACTGAATGCATCTTCTCTAATATTTCAGCAAACACTGCAAATATTCATAAAGTGCCCAGAAAGGCTATGTTTGATATTGAAGCCCAGCCCTACTCATTTGAATAGAGCCAAGTTGCAATACCACACACTGCTATAGGGGAAGGGGGGGGTGCATTTTCAGAAAAAGAAACTAAACTACAAACAGTATGGTTGAAAAGAGACACATATCCCTCAAGTTCAACCAATTTTAGTCCTAAATCTAGATCTATGATAACAATATATACAGGCAAACAAGGGAAGAAGTTACAATGGAGCCACATTACATCATGGACATGAAATGTGTCTGGTTATTTTGGTCTTGACTCTGTTTTATGTCTTTCGTTATGGTCTCCATACACCTTAAAAAGTTCACCAACCCTATCAGTTTTGGCTGAACTGGACAACCCTCTAATTGTTTAGGGGCTAAACTACTACTGGTAACCAAGCATACCACACATTTAGTTTGTTGATCAAGGAACCCAAGGGGGATGTATAGAATCCATACCAAAAGCACAAAGTAGAACACAATGGATACCAAAAGAAAACAAAAAAAAAGCCCCAGTGCATTTTTTCTGGGAGGTGCTGGGATCATCCGGGGACTAAACTCTACTATCGTAGAGCAGGGTGCAGTAAGTGGCTCTACCTGGTTATCACTTTTTCATATGGCTTTTATTTCATTTTAAGCCTTGATTATCTTATGTATATGTACCCCAGTTAAGTCCCCTGATGATCCTGACACCTCCTAGCGCAAATGCATTGAGACTTTTTCTTTTTTTTTCTTTTGGTATCTATTGTGTTCTACTTGGTATATTACATACAGATTCTATACTTGAATCCACCTTGGGTGTCTTGGTCACCAATGTAAATGTGGGATATTGATACCAACAGATTTGAATGTACTGTAGCTTTACTGTTCTGCCGCAATCATAGTATTTCTCTATGCTCTATGGGGGAGAGTTATCAAAACCTGCCTAGAGGAAAAGTTGCCCAGTTGCCCATAGCAACCAATCAGATTGCTTCTTTCATTTTAACAAGGCCTGTGCAAAATGAAAGAAGCAATCTGATTGGTTGCTGTGGGCAACTGGGCAACTTTTCCTTTGCACAGGTTTTGATAAATCTCCCCCTATATGTCTAGCACGTGCATGCCCAATGATATAGACATCAAAAATAGTAAAAATGATCTAGGGTTGTGTGATTTAGTATGGAAGCTTTGTTGCAGATACTGTCGTATATATATTAATTCTGAGACCATTCTACATAACCACATACAATATCTGGACACTTTATCTTCTCCAACAGTGAATAATCAAATAATATTCTAAATCTGCTAACTCTGAGGGGAGACTGTATGACCATTAATCATCGCACCGTCGTCTAACTCATCATGGACTGGTAACTCCAATTTATAGGTCGATAAGTCTTGACTAAGCCCCGTTCTCCTGTGTCAGCACATCTGCACACTGCTGTGGGTCACTTTATAATTTATCTACAGAGAGAGACATTGCTTTCCCTGAAATACAGCACCCAGATAGAAGAACGCTCATATGGTTAACACTGCTTCAACCCAAGCAAGCGAAAACAACAATTTAAGGCAGAAAAGATAATAAAGAGATTATTCATGTGTGTGTGAGAAGGGTGGTGAATTAACTCTTGAAGTCTTGGATATAGAAAAATAAAGCAATTATAATTTATAGAAGACCTGTCTGCTCTCCCGAGATGTCTGTTTTATTTATTTTTTGTAAATATTTGTATTCCCCGTAACATTATTCTGCAGCATCTTATCTTACAACTCTACATATCTGTTATTCCTCCTGGTAATGTAGGAATATACTGACAACTGGACAGGGGTGTGGAAATTTTATTAAATAAACTACCTGTCCAAGGGACTAAAACAGAGCAAAATCTACTTATCCCTCATGACGATCCACTTGTTCTGGTACACAAAATAATTTTAACCAAAATAGTCTGTAAAAAAGGTATTTATTAGTTTTTGCACTTTCGTTTTTTCCTTCTCGCACTATAATAGCCATAACTCCTATTTTTCCATCTACAGACCCATATGACATATAAGAGCTTGTTTTTTGAGGGACCAATTGTACTTTGTAATGAAATTTTTCATTTTTCTATAACATATGCTCCAAGACAAAGAAAACATTTTTTGTTAGGTGAAATTGCTAATTTGGGGTTTTCATTTTGATACTTTAGGTCGCCTTGATTACAGCAATAGAAGATTTGTTTAGTTTCCTTCATGTTTTACTAATTTAAAACAAAAATTTTTTTACTGGGCTGCATGAGGGCAAATATTTTGCGCCGTAATCTGCAGTTTTTATCGGCACAATTTTGTTATTGATCGGACTATTGATCGCTTTTTACTTTATGTTTTCTGGATACGATGTTACAAAAAATGCAATTCTGTGGTTTGGTATTTGTTTGTTTTTTGTTAACACCATTGACCGTACGGGATATAGAATGTTATATTTTAATAGTTGGAACAATTATGCACACACCAATCCCAAATGTGTTTATTTTTATTATGTTAAAAAAAAATGCTGTATGAAAAATGTGAACTTTTAGTATGGAAGGGGTTAATGTGTTTTTTTATTTTTATTTGAATTTTTTTTGAACTTTTATTCTGCTGCTTCCAGGTCAACTCCAGTGTGGTTATACACATACAATGGGAGGAGGGAGACAGGCCATAAGCCCCACCCAAGTAGGCTGATATGTTGCCAGCCTCACAGGTGCATCTTAATGCTACCTATAGTGATGATACAGGTGCATTAATAGTAATATTTGAGCAATTACAATGGTGTGGCCTCACATGGCAGGATATGCTAACCCCAAATATCAGCCTACTTGGGTGGGGCTTATGGCCTGTCTCCCTCCTCCCATTGTATGTGTATAACCACACTGGAGTTGACCTGGGAACAGTCTATGAGTCGGATCTAATGCTGCTGTAATTGCCCTCTGGCCCCTGGTTTTGCTTATGACGCACAGGTAGGTAAGTGTTAGGTCCCGTGCCACTTGAAAAACCTTGGTGTGCGGGCTCAGGTATGTCCTTCATCTAAGGATATACTGGCTAATGTCTCAATTTTACATCAGTTTTGAGGGTTAGCCAATGTCATTGTACATCCACCACAGTTGTGCACCTATATTCCGATTTATATTAACCCTAATGTCTTACATCCGCACCTATTCATCTGGTGTAGGATGCCATTATGGTACTTGTGGTTTGTTGCAGACATCCTCCATTGTATGCATATTTATGCTGGGGATTGCCCTTAGCAACGGACCACAAGTGCAGGATTTTCCCCCCATTAAAAATGCATATCGACATTTGGGGTTAGCATCTCCTGCCATGTGGGGCCACACCATTGTAATTGCTCATAGATTGATATATAGTTTTGTAGGAAAAGTCTCAGTACAACTTGTATTTTATTCACTTAAATTTCTGCTCATTCTGGGCTTAGGAGTCCAGTGGGCAGGTTATCACTCATTAGAACCGCCTACTGGACACCTAAGCCCAAATGAGCAGGAATTAAAATAAATATTATACTAAATATTTTTTTTTATACAACAAAACTATATATCAATCTGCTTGGCTCCTCCTGCTCTATAACTGATGCTAACTTTGGATAGCATTTTTGTGGTGACATGTTCCTTTATAGGGGTCCCCCAAAGAAGATGGCCAGTATGCATAACATATGGTGTAACTGAAAATCAGGTCTGGATCAAGGGCTGGTCTTCTCAAAGAGACGCCATGAGTCTTTTGGAGATGCCATGAAATTTATCAGGTCTCCTTCAAATTTGCATACATTTTTACAGTTTTAGTGAAAATTACATACCGTAAATTATATGGAACAAAAAGCATTTAAATGTACTTTGTTTCACTAAAATCACAAAAATAACTCAACAGCACATTCAAAAAGTATAGTTGAAGGGGTTAATGCTTCTTTTAAAATCCATGAAAGTACCGGTAGTTAGTTTTTTTCTTTGCTAAATCCCTAAAATAACTCAATGGCATACCTGAAAAGTGTACATGAAAGGGTTAATATTGCTTTCAAAGTCTCTGAATGGGGTTTTCGGAGGCAAATACTCTGTCATTGACAGCTTAACCTAAAATTTTTAATTTCTTAAAGTTTCTATAGGAGGCGTTGGTATACTGTAGGCACACCTATGTTTATGGAATACAGACCTAATGTAAAATATAAGCCACATGTATTGAAGGTCTATGAAATTATCTGTTTTCAGAAACATGTTTTAACACGTGACATTATGGGGATAGAATAAAAACCTCCAATAAAAAGGAGAATATGTTACTATCTATTCTCTGCTTAATAATTATAATTATACATTATTATTATTATTTTTTTTTTTACAGCTAGTGCCACACTATCCAAATACAGTGCCCTTGCCAAAGCTGAGATCATTGGGGCTGAAGTTTCTAAGCCAGAACAGAGCCCTATGTTAGTGCTGCGCACCGGATCTATGGTGGGCACGCCACTCTATTTACATAAACAAATAATACAAAAACAATAAATCATTACACACACAGGTAATAGGACAGGGGCCAATGATGAATTGACTTGTAGCATAAAATATCACCAAATGTACCTGAGGCAACTATTATACAAACACATGAATTCCATGTCTAGAATTTCCCTCCAAGCAGGAAGCTATCGGAGACCCGGCATAAATCTATTTGTCATAATAAACAGCCATTCGTTCTACCCAAGACCTACGTCTGACAATAAAGCCGCTCCATGGAAGTTAACATATGGTTAATTCCTACCATTTCCCGTCGATGTCTCTATAAAATGGATGTTCTTTCAGAAATCGCGCAATGCTTCATTTTTCACCTGGTATATGGGGAAATGAGGTTCAGAGCAGAGTTTTTATCTGTCAAGGATTGTCATCAATACGCTCTTATGAGAGTTCTCTACAGAGTGGATTTAATTCAATGACCTTTTATCTTTTATTGATCTACTCCATTTTCCATTTAGAATAGAATGATGCATTCATGGGGACAGGCGAAATATTCTTCAAACACAGTTGCATCAAATGAACTGTGTAATGCCTGCCATAATAGACTATGCAGAACAGACAGTCTATGGAGAGGGATTTTAGAGTATCGGTAAAGAAAACTTGTCTCCACCCAACACCATTTTGGGTTAGTATGTGGCCAAATGACGGTGCAATGAAATAGGTCCCCGTTCATATTACATTTGAAGGGAATACAGCAGTGATCCAAAGAGATTGCTATATTCCCTATGGGAGTACAAAGCTGGACACATCCAAGAACTAATAAAATACCTTGGCTATAGTCTATTGGCTTCAGCATTGGGAGAAATTCTAGTCCCATCAAATTTTTTTTAAGTATCAGCAAAAGGAGCTAAAATGGGACAATTCCCCTATGGTCTCCATTTGGTTCCACGTAGAGGGCCTAGCTTTTATAAACTGCAAAAAGTTAAAGAGAGTGTCTGGCGAAAAGTGTTCCCACATACATGATGGCATCACTTATCAAATAAGGGAGATTAAGCTCCAACACACAGCAGTCAATGAGTTAACACTTAACAATTGGGGCACTGCCTTGCGTCCAGCCGTTTCACACATGGGTTTGTGTGTGGAACATTAGTTCCTTTCTCTAAGTTACTCTATGAGACACTCAAAGACGTACAAAGACAGAGTGACTTCCACTTCCCACACAAACCCATGTGGTCACATGGCAGTGCACCAGGACCGGATCAGAGTGTTTAGGAGCGGTACAGAGGAGAGAAGGGCAGCAGGGTGGCTGTTGAGCCTCATCCTGCTGATGCCCCTTTTGAAATATAAATGGCTGCTGTATTGAGTCAAGCATTATAAGAAAAATGTCAATGTGTACAAAATAATACAGAAACACGGCAACATAGGATGTAATAAAAAAACAAGTAAAACAGTTCAAGAATAAAAGGGTGAAATATCCAAAAATACCCAAGCACTTACAAGCTGCAGCAGCTCATTGGCTCCTTGAGGGTAGTTTAGACTGGACCCCAAATTAAAATCCTACTTTATTGTCCTTATTCTTTTTTTTATCTTGGTCCTGGGCAAGAAAATGTAATGGTTTGTGTCCTAGGGAATGTGGGGTATTCAGTTTGGACTGACAGATGTCCATCCGCTCATCCTTTGAAGCTGCACATACCAGGCTTTGGTGTCAAACGTGACACTGTCTTCCCCAATCGATAACCTGTAAGCCTTTGGTCCTCCCCATAAACCATGCAAATAAAAATTCCTGGACACTTCAAAAGTCTTTACACTAGAAATATTTTGTGGCCAGCAACATCCAGACATTTAATTTTTTTTACTGGAGACCTCCTAGCTTGGCTGAAGACAAACCAACAAAACTTTCTTATATGTTTGGATCAATATTTTTTACCTTATTATTTCCATTGAAAGCCTATTTTTATGGAAGAATATATGAAGGCCTTTCCTTAGGCTAGACCTTTAATATTAGATCCATGAGGGTTTAACTCCCCGCACCCCAAGAAATAAACAGGCCGCAGCGTTAGCTGAGTGCAGCAGCCCCATCAGTCAGCTGATTAGCAGGGGTATCGCGAGTAGGACCACCCACTTATCTGATATCGATGGTCCAGATTGTCCTAATGATAGTGTCTTAATTAACTATTCCTGTAAAGGGGTTCTTCCATAGTCATTTGATGCTATGATTACAATGTTACACAAGATCAATAATGAACAATGAAGAATAGTTGCGAATGACCATTTAAAACATTTACCAGTATGTATCGTAGACATTTTTTATATTTAAAGGTTGATAGGGGATTTGTCCAAATACTATTATAGGCTAGGAACTAACTTAAGATAAAATCACCATTCTGTGTTGGCATTTGGTAATAACAGGGATGGGGCTGTAACATCATTTTTAACATATTAAAAGAGGCTGTCCAGTTTGTCTTGAATAGGGACCTTCAGGTTCTGGTAATGGGGACCTTCAGGTTCTGCATTGCCAGAACCTGAGGTGATCAGCTGTAATCGCTGGGATAAACCACAGTACGGTGGGCAAAGTGGGAGTTCCTTTACATCTATTACATCCACAATATGGTTTTGTTCACACACATTTTTTTGGAGTGATTTGAGATGTAAAATGTCTGTTTAATGCTTCTTAATACTTTAAAGTTATTTTTGGGGGTTGTTTTTATGTACAATGAAGAAGCTGTAGCTGCAAATAGAGTGAAGGAGTTTAAAGGAGTACTGCAGCAATAGACACTTATCCCCTATTTGCTGGATAAGGGGATACCGTATATACTCGAGTATAAGCCGACCCGAATATAAGCCGAGGCCCCTAATTTCACCACAAAAACCCAGGAAAAGTTATTGACTCGACTATAAGCCTAGGGTGGGAAATACATCATCCCCCCATGTCATCATCCCCCCCCCTGTCATCATCCAGACCCCTGTCATTAACACCCCTCATCATCACCCTGTCATTATCACCCCTTCATCATTACCCTGTCATCATCTCCCCTTCATCATCACCGCCTGTCATCATCCCCCCTTCATCATTACCCTGTCATCATCCCCCCCTTCATCATCCCCCTTCATCATCACCGCCTGTCATCATCCAACACCCCCCCTTCATCATCACCGCCTGTCATCATCCCACACCCCCCTTCATCATAACCACCTGTCATCATCCCCCTGTCATCATCCCACCCCCCCTCTTCATCATCACCGCCTGTCATCATTCCCCTGTCATCATCCCACACCCCCCCTTCATCATCACCACCTGTCATCATTCCACACCCCCCCCCCCTTCATCATCACCCCCTATCAATGTCTGAACAGTGGTCTTCAACCTGCGGACCTCCAGATGTTTCAAAACTACAACTCCCAGCATGCCCGGACAGCCATCGGCTGTTTTGAAACATCTGGAGGTCCACAGTTGAAGAACACTGCGGCCTTCGTTATCATCCAGACCCCCCCCTCACCCCCTTTAGTTTTCTACTCACCTCCCCTTGGCGAGAAGGAAGGGTGAGCTGGTCCGGGCCATCTATGCTGCAGGGACCATTCGGTGGGGAGGGATAGTCATTGCGGGCTGTCCATCTTCACCGCGCTTCGGGCCTGGAATAGTGACATTGCCTTGAAGACGACGCACAGGGACGTTGCGCATGAACGTCCCTGTGCGTCGTCGTCAAGGCAACGTCACTATTCCGGCCCCCCCCCTGGTGAAGATGGACAGCCCGGAATGACTATCCCTCCCACCGGATGGTCCCTGCAGCATAGATGGCCCGGACCAGCTCACCCTTCCTTCTCGCCGAGGGGAGGTGAGTAGAAAACTGATGGCTGTCCGGGCATGCTGGGCGTTGTAGTTTTGAAACATCTGGAGGTCCGCAGATTGAGGACCATTGAGGGCGGATAGTTCACTCGAGTATAAGCCGAGGGGGGTGTTTTCAGCATGAAAAATCGTGCTAAAAAACTCGGCTTATACTCGAGTATATACGGTAAGTGTCTGAACACAGGGGATCTGACCGCTGGTACGGGGACTCGGCATTACCCCTTTACGACAGACCACGCCCATTTTTCGGCTTTTCACTGTCGCAGACTGGCAAAGACATGTCTCAGACACTCTGCGCCAAAGTAACCAGACAAAAACTGGTTGGTTTGTAAATGAGCCCCAAAAAGTGCATACATGGTACTTATATTAGATGTATAATAGAAATTGTTCACAATTTTTAATGCATTTATTTTTAAACGTTTTACACATTAGGGGAAAAAAAGACTATTTTATTTACAGATAGTTATTCATCCCATCATGGGGAAAAAAGAACTGTAAATAGAATATTTAATTATTACAGCCATAAAAAAGAACATGCAGGGTACTTACTTAACCCCTTAAGGACTCAGCCCATTTGGGCCTTAAGGACTCAGACAATTTTATTTTTACGTTTTTGTTTTTTCCTCCTTGCCTTCTAAAAAGCATAACTCTGGAGCCCACAGGGGTTTGCACATGATGCCTGTTGAATGATTTCAGCAGGCATCCCGGTCCGGTCCCAACCCGGCGAACGGCAGGGTCCGGAATTCCCATGGGCCTACAGGTACCCCCTTGGTCCTTAAGTACCAGGATGTCAGGGCGTCCTTCAGGGGTTAAAAAAATAAATAAATAAAGGAAAATCTGAGGCTTGTTTTGTTGTGAAACAATTGTATATTCAAGCCACAGAACATACTGTGTGAACACAGCCATCCAGAGCTTAAAGAGGCACTCCGGTGGAAAACTATTTTCTTTCAAATCAACTGGTGCCAGAAAGTTAAACAGATTTGTAAATTACTTCTATTAACAATGTTAACCCTTCCAGTACTTATCAGCTGCTGTATACTACAGAGAGTTGTTCTTTTACGTCTGACCACAGTGCTCTCTGCTGACACCTCTGTCCACATCAGGAACTGTGCAGAGCAAAAGAGCTTTGCTATGGGGATTTGCTCCTACTCTAGACAGTTCCTGAAATGAACAGCGTTGTCAGCAGAGAGCACTGTGGTCAAACAGAATAGAACAACTCAACTTTCTCTGTAGTATACAGCAACTGATAAGTACCGGAAGGATTAAGATTTTTTTTATAGAAGTAATTTACAAATCTGTTTATCTTTCTGGAGCCAGTTGATATGAAAAAATAAATAAATAGTTTTCCACCGTAGTACCCCTTTAACAGCACAACTGCTATATGAGCAGCAAAGCTCCGAATAAACACAATAAGTGTTACGCCGAGCGCTCCGGGTCCCCGCTCCTCCCCGGAGCGCTCGCTACACTTCCCTCACTGCAGCGCCCCGGTCGGTTCCACGGACCCGGGGCGCTGCGTTACCACCTCCGGCCGGGATGCGATTCGCGATGCGGGTAGCGCCCGCTCGCGATGCGCACCCCGGCTCCCGTACCTGACTCGCTCCCCGTCAGTTCTGTCCCGGCGCGCGCGGCCCCGCTCCCTAGGGCGCGCGCGCGCCGGGTCTTTGCGATTTAAAGGGCCACTGCACCGCTGATTGGTGCAGTGGTTCCAATTAGTGTTTACACCTGTGCACTTCCCTATATCACCTCACTTCCCCTTCACTCCCTCGCCGGATCTTGTTGCCCTAGTGCCAGTGAAAGCGTTCCTTGTGTGTTCCTTGCCTGTGATTCCAGACCTTCTGCCGTTGCCCCTGACTACGATCCTTGCTGCCTGCCCCGACCTTCTGCTACGTCCGACCTTGCTTCTGTCTACTCCCTTGTACCGCGCCTATCTTCAGCAGCCAGAGAGGTTGAGCCGTTGCTAGGGGATACGACCTGGTCACTACCGCCGCAGCAAGACCATCCCGCTTTGCGGCGGGCTCTGGTGAAAACCAGTAGTGACTTAGAACCGATCCTCTAGCACGGTCCACGCCAATCCCTCTCTGGCACAGAGGATCCACCACCTGCCAGCCGGCATCGTGACAGTAGATCCGGCCATGGATCCCGCTGAAGTTCCTCTGCCAGTTGTCGCTGACCTCACCACGGTGGTCGCCCAGCAGTCACAACAGATTGCGCAACAAGGCCAACAGCTGTCTCAACTGACTGTTATGCTACAACAGTTACTACCACAGCTCCAGCAATCATCTCCTCCGCCAGCTCCTGTACCTCCTCCGCAGCGAGTGGCCGCTTCTGGAATACGACTATCCTTGCCGGATAAATTTGATGGGGACTCTAAGTTTTGCCGTGGCTTTCTTTCCCAATGTTCATTACACTTGGAGATGATGTCGGACCAGTTCCCCACTGAAAGGTCTAAGGTGGCTTTCGTAGTCAGCCTGCTGTCTGGAAAAGCCCTGGCTTGGGCCACACCGCTCTGGGACCGCAATGACCCCTCTACATCAATTGTGTAAACAATGAAAGATTGGACTGTACTATACGTTTCCGCACGGAGCCCCTTCTAATGCGCATCGGATCTCATCACGAGAGGATTGAACTGTTGGTCCTCCCCAATTGCACTTCTGAAATCCTTCTTGGACTTCCCTGGCTTCAACTCCATTCCCCAATCCTGGATTGGTCCACTGGGGAGATCAAGAGTTGGGGGCCCTCTTGTTCCAAGGACTGCTTAAAACCGGTTCCCAGTAAACCTTGCCGTGTCCCTGTGCTTCCTCATGTAACCGGTCTCCCTAAGGCCTATATGGACTTTGCGGACGTTTTTTGCAAAAAACAAGCTGAGACTCTACCTCCTCACAGGCCTTATGATTGTCCCATTGACCTCCTCCCGGGCACTACTCCACCCCGGGGCAGAATCTATCCTCTGTCCGTCCCAGAGACTCTTGCCATGTCTGAATACGTCCAAGAAAATTTAAAAAAGGGCTTTATCCGTAAATCCTCCTCTCCTGCCGGAGCCGGATTTTTCTTTGTGTCCAAAAAAGATGGCTCTCTACGTCCTTGCATTGACTACCGCGGTCTTAATAAAATCACGGTTAAGAACCGCTACCCCCTACCCCTCATCTCTGAACTCTTTGATCGTCTCCAAGGTGCCCATATTTTTACCAAACTGGACTTAAGAGGTGCTTATAATCTCATCCGCATCAGAGAGGGGGATGAATGGAAAACGGCATTTAACACCAGAGATGGACACTTTGAGTATCTGGTCATGCCCTTTGGTCTATGCAACGCCCCTGCCGTCTTCCAAGACTTTGTTAATGAAATTTTTCGTGATCTCCTATACTCCTGTGTTGTTGTATATCTGGACGATATCCTGATTTTTTCTGCCAATCTTGAAGAACACCGCCAGCATGTCCGTATGGTTCTTCAGAGACTTCGTGATAATCAACTCTATGCCAAAATAGAGAAATGTCTGTTTGAATGCCAATCTCTTCCTTTTCTAGGATACTTGGTCTCTGGCCAGGGACTACAAATGGACCCAGATAAACTCTCTGCCGTCTTAGATTGGCCACGCCCCTCCGGACTCCGTGCCATCCAACGTTTTTTGGGGTTCGCCAATTATTACAGGCAATTTATTCCACATTTTTCTACCATTGTGGCTCCTATTGTGGCTTTAACAAAAAAAAATGCCGATCCCAAGTCTTGGCCTCCTCAAGCAGAAGACGCCTTTAAACGACTCAAGTCTGCCTTTTCTTCGGCTCCCGTGCTCTCCAGACCTGACCCATCTAAACCCTTCCTATTGGAGGTTGATGCCTCCTCAGTGGGAGCTGGAGCTGTCCTTCTACAAAAAAACTCTTCCGGGCATGCTGTTACTTGTGGTTTTTTTTCCAGGACCTTCTCTCCGGCGGAGAGGAACTACTCCATCGGGGATCGAGAGCTTCTAGCCATTAAATTAGCACTTGAGGAATGGAGGCATCTGCTGGAGGGATCAAGATTTCCAGTTATTATTTACACCGATCACAAGAACCTCTCCTACCTCCAGTCTGCCCAACGGCTGAATCCTCGTCAGGCCAGGTGGTCTCTGTTCTTTGCCCGATTTAATTTTGAAATTCACTTTCGGCCTGCTGATAAGAACATTAGGGCCGATGCTCTCTCTCGTTCCTCAGATGCCTCTGAAATTGAACTCTCTCCTCAACACATCATTCCTCCTGACTGCCTGATTTCCACTTCTCCAGCCTCCATCAGACAAACTCCTCCAGGAAAGACCTTTGTTTCTCCACGCCAACGCCTTGGGATCCTCAAATGGGGTCACTCCTCCCATCTCGCAGGTCATGCGGGCATTAAGAAATCTGTGCAACTCATCTCTCGCTTCTATTGGTGGCCGACTCTAGAGACTGATGTGGTGGACTTTGTGCGAGCCTGCACTATCTGTGCCCGGGATAAGACTCCTCGCCAGAAGCCCGCTGGTTTTCTTCATCCTCTACCTGTCCCCGAACAACCTTGGTCTCTGATTGGTATGGATTTTATTACTGACTTACCCCCATCCCATGGCAACACTGTTATTTGGGTGGTCGTTGATCGATTCTCCAAAATGGCACATTTCATCCCTCTTCCTGGTCTTCCTTCAGCGCCTCAGTTGGCTAAACAATTTTTTGTACACATTTTTCGTCTTCACGGGTTGCCTACACAGATCGTCTCGGATAGAGGCGTCCAATTTGTGTCTAAATTCTGGAGGGCTCTCTGTAAACAACTCAAGATTAAATTAAATTTTTCTTCTGCATACCATCCTCAATCCAATGGACAAGTAGAGAGAATTAACCAGATCTTGGGTGACTATTTACGACATTTTGTTTCCTCCCGCCAGGATGACTGGGCAGATCTTCTACCTTGGGCCGAATTCTCGTATAATTTCAGAATCTCTGAATCTTCCTCCAAATCTCCGTTTTTCGTGGTGTACGGCCGTCACCCTCTTCCCCCCCTCCCTACCCCCTTGCCCTCTGGTCTGCCCGCTGTGGATGAAATTTCTCGTGATCTTTCCACCATATGGAAAGAGACCCAAAATTCTCTCTTACAGGCTTCTTCTCGCATGAAGAGATTCGCAGATAAGAAAAGAAGAGCTCCTCCCATTTTTTCCCCTGGAGACAAGGTATGGCTCTCCGCTAAATATGTCCGTTTCCGTGTCCCGAGCTATAAGTTGGGACCACGCTATCTTGGTCCTTTTAAAGTTTTGTCTCAAATTAATCCTGTCTCTTACAAACTTCTTCTTCCTCCTTCTCTTCGTATCCCTAATGCCTTTCACGTCTCTCTTCTTAAACCTCTCATCCTCAACCGTTTTTCTCCTAAATCTGTTCCTCCCACTCCTGTTTCCGGCTCCTCGGACATCTTCTCTGTCAAAGAAATCTTGGCCTCTAAAAAAGTCAGAGGAAAAACTTTTTTTTTAGTGGATTGGGAGGGTTGTGGTCCAGAAGAGAGGTCCTGGGAACCTGAGGACAATATCCTGGACAAAAGTCTGATCCTCAGGTTCTCAGGCCCCAAGAAGAGGGGGAGACCCAAGGGGGGGGGTACTGTTACGCCGAGCGCTCCGGGTCCCCGCTCCTCCCCGGAGCGCTCGCTACACTTCCCTCACTGCAGCGCCCCGGTCGGTTCCACGGACCCGGGGCGCTGCGTTACCACCTCCGGCCGGGATGCGATTCGCGATGCGGGTAGCGCCCGCTCGCGATGCGCACCCCGGCTCCCGTACCTGACTCGCTCCCCGTCAGTTCTGTCCCGGCGCGCGCGGCCCCGCTCCCTAGGGCGCGCGCGCGCCGGGTCTTTGCGATTTAAAGGGCCACTGCACCGCTGATTGGTGCAGTGGTTCCAATTAGTGTTTACACCTGTGCACTTCCCTATATCACCTCACTTCCCCTTCACTCCCTCGCCGGATCTTGTTGCCCTAGTGCCAGTGAAAGCGTTCCTTGTGTGTTCCTTGCCTGTGATTCCAGACCTTCTGCCGTTGCCCCTGACTACGATCCTTGCTGCCTGCCCCGACCTTCTGCTACGTCCGACCTTGCTTCTGTCTACTCCCTTGTACCGCGCCTATCTTCAGCAGCCAGAGAGGTTGAGCCGTTGCTAGGGGATACGACCTGGTCACTACCGCCGCAGCAAGACCATCCCGCTTTGCGGCGGGCTCTGGTGAAAACCAGTAGTGACTTAGAACCGATCCTCTAGCACGGTCCACGCCAATCCCTCTCTGGCACAGAGGATCCACCACCTGCCAGCCGGCATCGTGACAATAAGCAAAAACAATACCAACGGCGAGAAATAATATCCATGTAATCCTGTTGCAAAATGTTTCACACTCTCTCTCTATCATAACAAGGACTCTAGCTACAACAACAGCACATATAACTGCGCCCGAGTCCGGGAGCTTATAAATTCTGAGCAAGGTTAATAAAAGACAAAAAAAAAAAATCCTGTTTTATGAACATAACACCAATTGTAACACAGGTGTAAAAGGTACAATTCAAAGTGATCTTTAACTTGACTGCGACACTGAAATGTTCCTCCGAAGACCGCAGCCGAAAATTGCCTCAGTTCCACTCCATAAACCATAAGAATGATAAAAATTCAAAAAAAAGTCTTACCTCATTTGTCACTACACAGTTTTTTTGGCCCAGAGAGGTCTTTTCAATAGCAACGGAGAGGGTTGTATTTTCGCAACTAAATTAATGTCAAAATAGAAATGTGAGGGGACGTTCAAGGACACAGATACCAGAAGATTACGCGGCACGGAAAAATAGAGCGGGTGGACCAACGGGAGCCCCATAGGCACATTATTTGCACCTAAATCAAGACGAGAGATAACAGACACGGTGATATAATAAAAGCTGAAGTGCACGTATCCGGAATCCTGATATGAAAATTACCAGACTGTTACTTAAAGGGGCACTCTGGGTAAAACTACGCTGTAAAATTCTGAACACTATACCGAACGTATACCGAACACCAAGAGTGGCTTTCCCTGGAGTGTTTTTTGGGGTTCCAGAACCCTCTTGATCAGTGTTTGGTGCCTAAAGCTGTTGCAAAACTACAACTCCCATCATGCCCGGACAGCCAAAGGCTGTCCGGGCATGCTGGGAGTTGTAGTTTTGCAGCAGCTGGAGGCACGCTGGTTGGGAAAGACAGCTCTAGATTTTTTAAGCTGCTGAAAACAACAAGTATACAGTGGTCCCTCAACATACGATGGTAATCCGTTCCAAATGAACCATCGTTTGTTGAAACCATCGTATGTTGAGGGATCCGTGCAATGTAAAGTACAGGAAGCTGTACTCACCTGTCCCCGCTGCTCCGGACCCGTCACCTCTGCCCTGGATGTCACCCTCCATTGCTGTCGCCGATTCCCCGGGTTGTCCTCGACGCTCCGGCAAGGCCTCCGCTTCCCCGGCATCCTTGCTCTCCGTCACCGCCATCACGTCGCTACACACGCTGCTCCTATTGGATGATGGGACGGCGTGCGCGCGACGTGATGACGACAAAGGAAAGCACCAGTGATGGAGAGAATTGTAAAGAGGACGCGCCGGAGCCCCGAGGACAGGTAGGAGACCATCACCGGAGCACACGGGGCACCGTAAGGGGCTATCCGGTGGCAGCTGAAGCAGTCTGCACTGCCGGTTAGCCGTTTATGCGATGGCCCCGACATACAAAAGAATTGTATGTTGATGCTGCCTTCAACATATGATGGCCTCTGAGAGGCCATCGCATGTTGAAATTATCGTATGTCGGGGCCATCGTAGGTTGGGGGGTCACTGTATTCAGTGGTACCCCACCTATAAGGGGTATTCCCATATAATGAAGATATTTCCTTTCCACTGGATAGGGGGATAACAAGCTGAAAAGGAACATAATTGTCCCAATAATGAGTGATATACACTGAGCATGTGCGTCCAGCATGCAAGTTATTCTCTATGGAGCTACCGAACATTGCCAAGAGCTCAACTGGGAAATTTTAAGTGGCCCCATAGAGAATGTATGGAACGTAAGCTGTGCGTGGTGCCCATACTTCATTCAACCAGCAATGTTGTCCCTGTGCGAGGGTCCCAGGAGTCAGTCACCCACCGATCAGCTTGATACCCCTAGTCTGTGAATCTCACACTCGGCAGAACCAAATTAACTTATACATTACACGAGCATCTGATTTATTTTAAATGGACATGGTGTAATGCTTAATTGTTGCTGCGGTGGCGCTGCAGGGAAACTTAAAGGTGTACTCCGGTACTAGACATCTTCCCATAGACATGAATTAAAGTGGGGTGTTGACCATGTGCCACTCCGAAGCACAGTTCTGAACATTTGGAAAGGCGATAAGATATCTAGTATCGGAGTTCGCCTTTAAAGGGGTACTCCGGTGGAAAACTTTTTTTTTTTTTTTTAAATCAAATGGTGCCAGAAAGTTAAACAGATTTGTAAATGACTTCTATTAAAATATCTTAATCCTTCCAGTACTTTTTAGGGGCTATATACTACAGAGGAAATGCTTTACTTTTTAGATTTCTCTGATGTCCTGACCACAGTGCTCTCTGCTGCTCTGGACAGTTCCTTAAATGGACAGCAGAGGTCAGCAGAGAGCACTGTGGTCATGACATCAGAGAAATCTAAAAAGTAAAGCATTTCCTCTGTAATATACAGCCCCTAAAAAGTACTGGAAGGATTGATATTTTTTAATAGAAGTAATTTAAAAATCTGTTTAACTTTCTGGCACCAGTTGATTTAAAAAAAAAAAAAAGGTTTTCCATGGGAGTACCCCTTTAACATTTTCAGAAGGATGCCCTGTAATCAGCTTAGCACTGGAAGACCCTCCTAATAATAGTTAATTGTCCAAAATGGAAATCCCCAAGAGAATAGAGACCCTAGTCTTCTGAAAGAAGCGTTGAGTTGCGCATGCGCAATGCTGCTCCATCCCCTCTTTATGGGTGCTGCCGAAGATAGCCCAGTCCAGTGTTCATCTATATTTGCTGCTCCCATGGACAGTAATTGGGGTATCCGTTTTCAAGATAGGGTCGGACCCCTGTGGATAGGTATAACCTTGTTACATTGCAATACCCCTTAAAGCTCCCCTATCTCCTAAAAAACTGACTATTAGTACCCATGAGCATCTGATCATTATAAGCTGATCAACTTTATTCTACGGGGCCAGATGCTGTAGTCTTCCTAATCGGACAGTGGACCTAGAACTGAGAAAGGTTTCCTCAACCCTTTGACTCACCTTGCAGGCAGCTAACAAGCGTCCCTCAGATTTAATTATGGTTTTCTGACAAGACAACATAATAGGAATCAGGCTTTGCTCGGCCAAACTCCCCAGTGGCACGTTCAATTACTCAGGTTGTTCTTTCACACCCGAGGTCTGGAAGGTTGCTAATTTAACAATGTCAGAAAATAAACATAGGTATAGTCAGCCCTTTAACCTATGACCTTCACGTCAAGAATTACATTGTGAATAAAAGTAATGGTTTGGGGTTATGTAACATCTAATAATTTCCAAAATACAGTATAAAGGCACGATAAGACTTCACTGTTGTAGCGGTTGTGCGCCTTTTGTTTCTGGTATACCTTGTTTATAACATTATAAAAATTACACCATTGAAAATTCAATTCGAAAAAACGTTCACCTTGAAAAAAATATATATATTCAACCTTCCCTTATAGATCTTTGAAAAATTGCACTATAAAATCCAAATCCAATCTTACAGAAATTTTTTTTTAATAAACTACTTACACTCACTCCATCTATGTGCCTCTATCCTATGTTGTCTTATAGAACAAAGAAGATAATCAACTAGTATTTTATTTCGGGAGAACTAAAATAAAAAAAAATTAAAAAGATCTAAATAGGGGTAACAAATTGATAGGTGGGGTCCGACCACTGAGATCCAAACCAAACCTGAAAACGGGGACAGAACTGTTTCCGAAAGGAATGGTGTGCACTGTGCGCAAATGGCCAGCTCGCCATCCAAAATCTAAGAGGCAGCCAAATATCAATGTGCCAAAAATTAAGTGCTCAGCATTGCTTGACAGTTCCATAGAGAATAAATGGAGCACTGGCCCCACACGTACAGCACCCACCATTCATTACAGGAACAATTTTGTCCCCTATGTTTGGGTTCGGTGGGGGTCTGTCCGCTATGGAAACAACTTGAGATGAGAATATCTCTTTAGGGTAGGGTCACACATAACACATCTGCAGTGGGTTTTCCTCAGCTGAAATTATGCAAATTTTCTGCTATGGAATTCTGCAAGCGGAATTTTTGCAGTGGAAAATCCGCATGTGGAACCCAATAGGTAGCAACATAATCTGCTTGCGGATTTTCCGCTGTGGAAATTTTGTTAGCAGAATACCACAGCGGAAGATCCACAAGAGAAATTTCAGCAGCAGGAAACCAGCGGCCAATGTGCTACATGTGACTCTACTCTTAAAAGTCCATATCCATGCTACAGTAAAGAACAGCTCCTGTTCAAAACGTGTAACTTCTGGATATTGAGTTTTAATCTTTCTGATGTCGCTTTGTTAATTAGGATTAGTTGAAATAAAAATAAAAATAAAATATATATATATATATATATATATATTTTTTTTTTTTTTTTTTTTCAACCACTTTCTACCTTTTGTTCTGTTGCGAGTTTTGCTTATGTTAATGCAATGCAACTGTTCAAATTTCTAAGCAACATATTTTTGGAAAACTAAGCACCAATATTATGCTAACACTAAGCCTTCTTAGATATAAAAAAATAGGCTCCTAAAATGTATTTACAATAAATCAAGAAAAAAAAAATACACCTTCTAAAGATTCATCCTTAAAAATAACAATACAGTGACCCCCCGACATACGATGGCCCCGACATACGATCATTTCAACATACCATTTCAACATATGATGCTTTTGTATGTCGGGGCCATAGCATAAACGGCTATCCATCAGCGCAGACTGCTTCAACTGCCCCCGGATAGCCGTTTACGGTGCCCCGTGTGGTCCGCTGACGATCACTCACCTGTCCTCGGGGCTCCGGCGCGTCCTCTTCGGGATACCCTGCATCGTCGGCGCTCTCCATCATCGTCATCACGTCGCTGCGCACGCCGTCCCTTCATCCAATAGGAGCGGCGTGTGTAGCGACGTGATGGCGGCGACGGAGAGCGAGGATGCCGGGGAAGCAGAGGCCTTGCCGGAGCGTCGGGGACACGGCGACAGCGATAGAGGGCGACATCCAGGGCAGCGTTGACGAGCGTTGACGGTCCGGAGCGGCGGGGACACGTGTGTACAACTTCCTCTACCAGTGGTCTTCAACCTGCAGACCTCCAGATGTTGCAAAACTACAACTCCCAGCATGCCCGGACAGCCGTTGGCTGTCCGGGCATGCTGGGTGTTGTAGTTTTGCAACATCTGGAGGTCCGCAGGTTGTAGACCGCTGTCCTATACTTTACATTGCACGGATCCTTCAACATACGATGGTTTCAACAAACGATGGTCCATTTGGAACGGATTACCATCGTATGTTGAGGAACCACTGTATTACACTCAATCCTCAAAAGTATAACAATAGCAAAACAAATAAATAAATACATGTTGGTATAAAGATAGCCCATGCCTAGTTTCAGGTTACAAAACAGACAGAATCTTTCCAGCACATTATTATCTTTATAAAACAACCTAACGCAACACATACAAATCTGTAAGTTCAGTGTTATACTGTATCTTAGTGTATTTGTTCTCTTGGATTCTAGAAAAGTAAACTTCTATATAAGCGTCAGAGCATTTCTTTCCCTTTTAAAAAATGCTTTGACAAGTCCCATGTCTTGCTGGCAACACTATTTTCGTGAGTTATCACTATGAAGAACACACACAATATAATTAAGCAAGGCCATTTTTCACCTAGGAAACCTCTTAATGTAAGAAAGAGAGCATTATCTATCAAAGACAAAGGCTGCAGCAAAACAGGCTGAAACCCCGAGCAAATGGAACACCTTATTTAGAAAAGTCTGTTAACTCCTACACCTTCTCTAATTATGGATCAATCTGCACAAAACCCTCTCACATCTGGACACATTGTCAGGATGATTTTTAATGGAGTACAAAGGAAAAAGAAAATGGAGCCAGCTCCAAGTGTAGATCATATCCAAGAGCCATATGTACATTGACTACATCGTGGGCCGATACCCGGTAACGGAAAACATGGAAAACATGAAAATGCGTCTCTGGCTCCCAGACTTAAAATCCAAAATTTATTTGAACAACATTAACCTCTTTAGGACGTGGGGCGTATGCATACGCCCTGCATCCCGAGTCATTAAGGACGTAGGGCGTATGCATACGCCCATGGGAATTCTGGTCGCCGCTAGCCGGTTGGGGACCGGACTGGGATGCCTGCTGGAATCATTCAACAGGCATCCCGACACATCACCGAGGGGGGTCAGGACCCCCCCCCCCCATGTCGGTGATCGCAGAAAATCGCATGTCAATTCACACTTGGGATTTTCTGCTATTCCGGGCTGATCGGGTCTCTGATGACCCGATCGCCCGGAAAATAGGGATGATCGGAGCTGTCAGTGACAGTCCCGATCATCCTGAGGGATAGGAGCGAGGACACAGTGCTGCGATCTCCTCCTATCCCCTGCCATTGGTCAGAAATTAATTCTGACCAATGGCAACGCATGACAGGGGGTTACCATGGAAACCCCCTTCTCTGCCCACCCCTCGATGTCGGGCAGAAAGGGGGGAGAAGATGGAGGCCGGTACCTGAAAAGAAGATGGTATGGTGACCTCTGATCACCGGAAACATTCAGCGAAGATCACGGCGAAGGTAGGGAAGCGACGGTGGGGGGGAAGTTAGGTGGCAGTAAAGCGATCTTTACTGCGGCCTTCCTAGTGATTGCCAAACTGCAACTCCCAGCATGCCCAGACAGCCAAAGTTGTAGTTTTGCAACATCTGGAGGGTCACAGTTTGGAGACCACTATATACAGTGGTGCCCAAACGGTGGCCCTTAAGATGTTGCCAAACTACAACTCTCAGCATGCCTAGACTGCCCAGGCATGCTGGGAGTTGTAGTTCTGTAACATCTGTCCCTTCAGATTTTGCAATTTTTATGAATGTGCTGCTCTACTTTGAAGCCCTCTAATTTTTTCAAAAAGTAAAAATATGTCCATTTTATGATGCCAACATAAAATGCACATATTGTATTTGAGAATCAATATAAAATTTATTGGGAATATCCATTTTCCTTACAAGCAGAGAGATTCAAAGTTAGAAAACTGCTACATTTTCAAAATTTTCATGAAATTTGGGGATTTTTCACCAAGAAAGGATGCAAGTAACGACAAAATTTTACCACCAAAATAAAGTAGAATGTGTCACAAAAAAACAGTCTCAGAATCAGAATATTCGGTAAAAGCATCTTAGAGTTATTAATGCTTAAAGTGACAGTGGTCAGAATTGCGAAAAAGGGCTCAGTCCTTAAGGTGAAAAAGGGCTGCGTCCTTGAGGGGTTAAAAACGGGGGAAGAAAAACAAAACTGTTTTGGGCTGTCAACAATACTTGACAAAGCTCCCTTCTGCCACCTCTGTCCATGTCAGGAACTGTCCAGAGCAGGAGAGATTTGCTAGGGGATTTACTTCTGCTCTGGACCGTTCCTAACATGGACAGAGGTGGCAGCAGAGAGCACTGTGGTCAGACTGGAATGAACTACATAACTTCCTCTAAAGCATACAGCAGCTGATAATTACTGGAAGGATTTAGATTTTTAAAACATTTTTTTTTTATTGTTATGTCTTTCTCACAAACATATTTTATGTGGCATCATTCTGACTTATCCAGACATTGTATTGTCAGATAGCAGATCCAGTTGTCATTTTTTATTGTTACGTACTCTTTATTATATTCTAGTACTGCTTATTTGAAAACAGAAAAACTGTTACTCAAAAAAAAAAAAAAAACATTTTTTCCTCCAAAGTACCCCTCTAAGTGTTTACTTGTCCTTATAGAATAACCACAATATATTAAAATTCACCATATTCTGACAGTTTTAGAATTGTAATAGATTATTTGCACTCACGTTGTTTGCATTGATCAGCCGTACTTTGGCTACAAAGACTTTATCAGTACAAAATTACAGCTTCGAAAATTCGAAATCCCTTTTTTGTTCCGCAGTCCATTAGTAGTCAATTTACTGACTAAAACTGTTTCATTAGCTGTCAACTCATCAAAAACCCTGACAGATTTAGAGTAGGTGTCTGCATCGCACGCAGATGGATCTGTAACCACAGGTATTTACCATCCTGTCAGTCACCTACGTCTGAGATCTTATTATTCACTACGGCTGGACACTCTTCCCAACACCTATGTCAGTGCCTGGCCATACTTTGTAGTTTGAGTCACAAGAGCTTCTATTTCATACTACTCTACAATGAAATACATACTACTGACTCACATGTGGTGAAATTGTTTTTGTACCCCGTAGTGTGCATTTATACTGAATCGAAAAGAAAAAAGCAAAAACTCCATGCAGGGGTGTAGAGAGGAGACACCAAGAGCTTCCCGTTCTCAAGTGGACCCATCATGTTCATGAATTAAACAAACAACTCGTTGATTTCAAACATAACAATGTAATGCTTAATTACCCCTATGGTGGCGCTGCAGAAAATTTTGACACTTGCTTGTAGGGTTCCCTCTAGTAGGTCATCACCTTGCCATGTATTGAGTGATAAAATTCTCCCAATAGCCAAACAGGAAGAACTCTATCAATCAAAGCTGTTGGGGTCAAGAGAAGAAGCTGGAGACTGCCCTGATAACACTTGGTTCGGGCAGCACAAAGCCCTTTCAGGTTTCAACAAGCTTTCTCAAAAAGGAATTATCCAAAGAAGGAAAACCCCTTTATGGTCTCTTTTCTCGTCTCCGTTTTAGCGTATATGCCATAAAAGTGTCACATGCCCATGAAGGATAGATAAAACTAACCCTACTATAAACTGGCTGCTTTCCCGAAATCCAATTTTGGGAAATTACTTTGTCAATTACTTGCCATTTTATGAAACAGGCTGTTAGGATCTATTTCTCCCTGTGATCAGTCTACTCAAGCCTTGTTGATTAGCAGACAGATTTAATGCACATGTATACAGGTGAATGTACTCTTACATGCAGAGAAACAGCTCCGCAAAAGATCCTTCCCCAAAATAGATCACAGCCCTTTTATATGGCAGCACTCTGAGTGTGAGCTGATTGGATAAGGAACCCCAGTGGCTCATGGTGTATAACTTTATTACCAATCACAGAGTTCCTTTTACACTTTCTTCCTTATCATAGAAAAAGCTTGTTATCCAACAAAAGCCTCATTATTTGGATAGTTTTCGAGAATCATCTTGGCCAGAACTATAACAATGGTCAATTGAAACTAGATAAAAAAAATAAAAAAAAAAAAATATATATATATATATATATATATATATATATATATATATACATACATACATACACAGAGAACATGGATATCAAAATATAATTTTACTAACACAGACTTTATTGTATTGGAAATAGGAAGTAATAGAATTAGAAATCAGAATACTTTGAAAATAATAAATATTATTTACAAAAACAATTGTTATAAACAATGCTGAGACGTAACACCATTAGTAGACCCACAATGTATACTTGGGGTCTTTTAGAAACACTTGTACTTCTTTTTATAGTTTATTTAAACTTGTTTGGTAAAAGTAACAAGTACATCCGGAAAACTTTATTAGCAGGCATTACACCTCACCTTAGAAATGCAAAGACAATGGCTTATAGAGGAGAAAAAACCCCATAACGTCTGCTATTCTTTTAATTGGCTGGGATCTACATGAAAGCCGATGGATATCCTAAGGCAAACAGATTAAAATGAAGCGAAGACCAGTTACGGCAAGTAGAATGATGATCGTTGTAAAAAGGAAAGATTGTAATACTCAAGTGTTTAATTCAAAGTTTCCATAAAGCAATCAAATGAATTATTCAACATTAAAATGTCAATATTTTGTATTTATGGAATGACGGACTGGCTTCAGTTTCTGACGCATGGTGACTGTAGAACAGCTCAACAATTCATCAAGCTGGGACGCCCATTTGTTTCACTGTTCTCTATTCACAATTTTTTAAGATTATGGGTTGTCTATAAAATAGAGTAGGTGCACAATATCAGAAGGCTCCCCTTACAGGGGTTGAACATCACTGAAAAAAACATGGCTACTTATTTTGTGAATAAATAACATACTTGTTCACAGGTTGTGTCGTTATCACTTCAAAGTAACCAAGCTGCAATACTAGGCACAACCAGTGGACATGTCTGGCGCTGTTTTTCTAGTCATGTACAATCTCTTTATGACAGAATTAGGAATCTGTGGCCTGTGGCACCCCACTATGATTGCTATAAGAATTACATTGCCGCTATACAGACCATACAAATGTCCACTGCATCATATTGGGATTGTCTGGCAACTGATTTGAATACAATAATTAAAAATGTCATATTCACTTTATCAATCCATCACCAATCCCATTTTGATGCTTCTTGGGACCCGCTGTTCTCTGTACTTTCTGCTTCAATTCAACATGGACATGTATCCACTGCAGCCAATCACTGGCCACTGTAACCCACTATTGGCTTGGCACAGGTCCCACTACTCTCTCTACTTCCCACTCTCATTCAACATGGACATATGGCCACTGCAGCCAATCACTGGCAGCTGTAACCTGCTATAAAGTTGACATGGGTCCCGCTACTTTCTCTAATTTTTTCTCCCATTCAACATGGACATGTGACCACTGCAGCCAATCAATGGCCACTGTAACCTACTATCCAGTTGGTACGGGTCCTGCTACTCTCTACTTCCTGCTCCTTTTTAACATGGATGTGTGACCACTGAAGCCAATCACTGGCAGCTATAATCTGCTATCAAGTTGACATGGGTCCCGCTACTCTCTCTATTTTTCTCTCCCTTTCAACATGGACATGTGACCACTGCAGCCAATTAATGGCCATTATAACCTACTATCCAGTTGGCACGGGTCCCGCTACTCTCTCTACTTCCCACTCGCATTGAAAATGGACATGTGCCCACTGTAGCCAATCACTGGCTGCAATAACCTGTCTAACTTGGCACGGGTATCTCTACTTTCTCTACTTTACCCTTATTTTCAACATGAACATGTGACTACTTCAGCCAATCACTGACCACTGTAACCTGCTATCAAGTTGGCATGGGTCTCTCTACTTCCCGCTCCCTTTCCACATGGACCACTGCAGCCAATAAATGGCCATAGTGGCCCACTACAGAAGTCATATATGTTGACAGGAACCTTCTTTTCTCAGGGAATTTTAAGCTGTCTTCTGCTGGACCTGTTAGAGCCCATTACCCTGCTAAAATAGGAGACATGGATTAATTGGTACCATGTTTGGACAGTCAGCCTCTAGACCAGTGGTGCCTCCAGTTGTTGCAAAACTACAACCCCCGGCATGCCCGGACAGCCAAAGGCTGTCCAGGCATGCCGGGAGTTGTAGTTTTGCAACAACTGGAGGCACCCTGGTTGGATAGCAGTGCTCTTGAGTACTGCCAATGAGCTATGACATCATTCCTACTAACACATAAAGCTTTAAAACCCTAAACAACGTACAATACTACTATTCTTCTATCGGCTCTGTATAATTTCGGAAGGAGAAAATATTTTTGGTCTATGACAAATGCAGCACTCATTTTCAGGCCTTTATTTACCTCTTGGTCCTATACACACATAACACGTAACTACTAGTTTATTCAGAAAGAGCCCGTAATCAACTCAAGCTGAGAGCAGACGACATAGACCCTCTTATTGTTGCCTTCCTAACACATTAATGTAAGTACAGAAGTGAAGACATCTTGTAATCTTTTGTGTATATTTAATGTATTACTGGCAGACAGAGTCGAAAACTTTAACACGTTCTCATATTCTGGCATTGTGTTCCGCTTGTTTTAAAAATCCGCAGACCGAAAAAAAAGAAAAAAAAAACATATGGTATTGGTTAGGTCATTTATATTCAGAATAAAATAGTAGCCTGCCGATGCCTCACTAAAGTATACTCTGTTGCAAAACACAGGGTATCCATGACTATATTTAGGCAGAGTTTCTATTTTGGGAGGGGGGGGGAGAGAAATGTATTTCAAGTCACTTTTTAAATTGAATGTCTTTACAGTTTTCTTTTAAAATAGCACAGAGGAACAAACAGAAAGAATTTGCCATGAAGTTGGCATAACTTAGATTTTCCCTCTCGTGCCCTTCCTACAAATCTTCACGGCTGGAATGGAGATAGAAAGTAAATAAAGAATTGTGTACAGAGTTTAAAGGGAAATTCTGGTATAAGATGTCATTTCCTATTGTACAGTTTTTCAAAATTTACAATGGTAAATTATGAATTGTGCAGGGGGATGTTTTTTTGGGGGTTGGCTGGAAACATAAAAGCATTTCTTTAAAAGAGTATTCTTGAGATATATTTTTATGCCCATCCCCCGCCCGAGGGGTTCCTAGCTGTCAGTAGTTTCCAATCTCTGTCTTGATGCATGTCCTTTGTGTCAAGAAGAGTGCAGGAAACGCTAGGCAGCAGGGACTGGCAGTGTCAGGATGACATTGGAAGGAGATCGGTGGTAGGCTGTTATGGGCAGCGCTCCGGCCATTCATTCCGGCTGCGAAAGCTCCCTCCCTGCTGGCACCAGTGGCTCCGGGACTCATGCCCGCATGGGGGTCCCAGGCATTGCTATGGGCAATGCTCTGGCCGTTCAGCCTGGCCGTGAATGCACCCCTTCTGATGGCTGTGGCGGCTCCGTGACTCGGTGTGCGGGACGCGCCCGCATACGAGTCCAGGGCATCTCCTTACCCCACAGTGTTCCTGGTCCCCCTCTCTCTGCGCATCGCATGCGCCTCCCCTTTCCTTAGGGTGTGTGCACGCCGGTGCTACTAGATTTCAAGGGCTAGTATGCACTTAATTGTTCAGCTGCAGGGTGGACCTTATTTAAGTCCGGCACCTCCCTATCTTGGTGCCAGATCTTTGTGCCATGTGCCAAGAGAAAGCGTTCCTCAGTGTTTGCCTACTTAGTGTTCCTGACCTCCAGCTCATGACCTGACCTTGCACCTTTGCCGCCTGCCTCCTGACCTAGTGCTTGTGACTCGACTACACTCCCTAGCTGCCTGCCCTTCTGACCTGTGCTTCATCTGACTACATCTCCCTTCTGTGCCGAGTTACATCTGGGCAACATGTGTCAACGGACCGTGCTAGGGGTAGCGACCTGGGTGCCGCCTGCTGCAGCAAGTCCATAATGCTTTGCGTCGGGCTCTGGTGAAAATGCGGCACCTTAGACTTAGCTCCCTGGTACGGTTCAGTCATTGTCCACACCAGCGGATCCACTACCCAGGCCTTTACATAGGCGAGTACAGGTTTCTTTATCCACTCATGAAATGCCCACTCAGCCAATCATTGGCCACAGTAGTGAAATACATAAGCCACTCATTGGATGAATGTCCATTTCCTATGTTTTGAGGCAGCAGGGACTGGCTGTGTCAAAATGACATCAGAAGGAAATCGGTGGTAGGTGAGTACAGGTTTCTTTACCCCTCCCCCCCCCCCCCACCCTGAGCAGTTCTAAACAAGTCATATGTCTCAGAATTACCTTTTAACAACAGTGAAAAGAGTACCACCTGTACCTTCAGACATTGTAGGCCAGCTCAAGATCAGTAATACGACTGGAACAGCAGCAGGGGATTGGTAGCAGTTGAGTACAGGTTTCTTTTTTCCCTTACTGTCCCACCCTTCTCAAACATAGGTATATGTCTATGGAGTACCCCTTTACTAATAGTCAGTAAAGAAAAGTAGATGGCCACCAGACAGGTTTTGGCTTGATCCTAAGAAAGGAAGGCCCTGTCTTTCTTCTCCCCTCCCTCGCTGGTAACACTTCTGTACCCAAAGATTAGTCCAGCTTAAGATCAGCCTATATGTGAGGAAGGGGAATGTGGACCAGCAAGTACAGCAAATGTCTTTCTATTTTACCAAAAAACATTTTTATAATTCAGGGGCTGTGGGTTTTCATAATTACATGTTTCTTACTAATAAAATATTTGTTGGTTCTTTTCACTTGATATGTGCATAAGAGCAGATCATAATAAGTAAAATCCTCCCTTGTTGGCAGCATTGTATATTTTTCTATGTATAAAAAAGAAAATATGAAAAAAAGAAAAGTAGAAAAAGTAGAAAAAAAGAAAAGATAAATTTTGACTTTTGGATGCATATACGTACCCTTTTTTTCTTTTCATTTTGAATTGGCAAAATAAGTCTATATCATTATGACAAATAGTGTACTCAATATTTACTCAAGATTGATTGTTTAATTTAGTAACTATAGTAAGTTTAGTAAGCAAGATTGGATTGGTTTAATTTAGTAACTTTTTATAAGGATCTTTTTTGGAACAGTAAAGAGGTTTTCTTGGGTTAGCAAAAAACAGCTGCTTTGTTCCAAAATATTGTCACATCTGGACACAGGTTGTGGGACTTATAGAAGCTTATTCCTCTTACAGGTGTTTTTTGGAGATACCTTCTTGCCTGGTTTGAAGGATGACGCTGATGTGGTGGGGAAGGTTCTATGATGTAATCAACGTATGTGGGTATAACCACACATATATGTGGTGGCCAATGGCCAGATGGTGTTGCCAAAGTTGCAAATGTTAGCCATACATGCAGCCACTGGTCACCACATGAATGCATGGTTTCCACAACATAGCGACCACAATATAGCACCTGTCCCAACTTCTCAACCCACCACTTTAGGCTGCATTATACAGTATAGGGCTGACACTACATGAAACCAGGATGTGAGCCACCAGGGAGTAGGGAAAGGTAATAACTTTTCAGCTCCCCTATATTGCCTTTAACTTCACTGGAGCACATTTTCAATTCCAGACACAGGCAGTGAATAGGTTTTCTGCAATTATTTTCAAATTTTTTTTCTAATAATGGTAACCCTCAACATAACAGAATAGTAAAAAGAAGGAAACATATGAAAACTCATTTCTATTATTCATTAATATTTTATACTTTGTATGAATAAGAATAATTTGTATTTCTTTTCAATAAATGCAAGTAATTTTTTTCTTCACAACATAAAAAAAAGGGAAAACTTTTGTGAATGGCACTACCTAAGTAGCACGCCACACCTAATAAAGTAGCTTTAAGTCGCTAATGTGCATAATTGTTTTCTTAAGGATGGGAGAAAACTCATCTATGCTGATGGACCATCTCAAGTAAAAGGGCTTCAAAGACAGCAGCTTATACATAAAAGGCAAGGAAGAAGCCACTTATCACTCCTAACCTATAAATTTCATCTTACTTTCTAGTGTTTAAAAGGATCGGGGAAAAAAAAAATCAAAAGATTTCAGTAATATAAAACGGTTATATGGAATTATTAGGGAATCAAAGATATTTCTGTAATGAGCTAAAATGACTTTTTAAAGCTTTCCACTGAAAAATGGCACATTTTTATTGTATAATATAGCACAGCCTTACTCATAAAACAGAGATGGTTGTTGGAAATGCAGGTCTGATACTCAGAAAAGATGTCAACAAGAGGGTCAACTATTTTAACCTTTGGTTTTCTGGCCATCAGATGAAGTAATTGAGGTATGATTCACGACGTGCTAGGGACAAACCATAAAACTAAGGACCAAACACCATTACAATGAAATTGATATTGGCAGAATCAGCTGCTTTTGGTGGGGCCTAATGACCGTCTAATGTATAGGAAAGTCCCGATTTTTCTATAAGGGAAGATGTTGGGGAAAAGAAGAATTGACTGGTGGATTTCAGCATGCCAATCCTTTTGTTCTTAGGGAGAGACAATCTTCCCTTACCCTCACATGTATGACTAACCTAATTTTAAAGGTCAATGAAAATAATACCAATATTCATCTTTTCAACAGGTAATAACAGAATACAGGAAGGTGTGCTATGTGGCATTGTTAGGTAGGTTCCTATCATACAACAGCTCCATCTGTTCTTGTATCTGCTCAACATATTAGGGAATCTGTTTGGTCAGTGATGGTTTTCTTTCCCTGCTACCGATCTCTATTTTAGACTCTGGACTCTAACAAAAAACATTAAAAAACAAAATCACAGCTAAAGCAGTTTAACAGTAAGGGCTCAATCACACTACGGAATCTCAACCGTAGAGTTACCATCTGAAGCGGACGCCGGCAGAACAAGCTGGCACTAGGACTACTTGGAAATGTATTATCTTATAGATGGCAATGCATTTCTGAGTGGATTCTACCAAAAGAATGAACATCTTTCGGCAGAGTCTGGGGTCCGGAATATCAGCAGCAGAATGTATGTCGCATAAATTCCGTAGTGTAAATGGTGCATTAAAATCCCATTAAAAACAATGGGAGGTTGCTGCCCCACATTTTCTGCAGTACAACTCGTAGTATGAAACCACTCTTCCTATCTCCAATTTTTGGCCTGTGTGTGACTAAGAAGACAATAAGGTTGGGCTAACCATTAGGACTTTAGATTTGGTGAGAATTGTCTTCCCAAAAATATCACCATGCCCCAATAAGACTCTTCAAAGCTTTGGAATATTGGGATTTGTTGGATGATATTTGGGGTTTACTGTGACTCATAAAAGGCACAACCTCCAAAGCTGGAGGTCCACAGTTTGAAGACTACTGTTCTATAAAAGAGGACATCTGCTTCTAGGAGAAAACATGTCCCAACCATCACTCTATATTAGTAGTCTCCAAACTGTGGACCACCAGATGTTGCAAAACTAAAACTCCCAGCGTTCGTTCAAGCGATCTGACAGGGTCTGAAAACCCAGTCCCCGACCGATCAAAACTTTTTCCAAGTCTTTAGGAAATGTCAAAAGTTTTTTTTAATTAAAATGACAGGTACACTTAAATGGGCACTCTCATTAAAACAAATTTTTGCTATTGCACTCCTTATGGTAAATAAAAAATCTTTCTAATGTACTTTGTTAAAAAAAAAAAAATGTATATATATGTTTTATTTGTGTTTAAAAAAGCAGCCACTAGGTGTCTCCCTACTTGTCCAGAGCCAATTTCCCCCCATCTTTTGCACAGACTTTGGACTCCTGTTGTCCTGGCAGAAATCCAGGGGTTGTGGTGCAGCCTTAGTCAATTCTGGGCTGCATGTAGCAGAGTGAGGAGGCAAGTTCTCCCCTGTATGGCTTAAGATGATGTCACAGCCTGCTGGGGAACGCCCCTTCTGAGTGTGGAAATCTGACTAAGACTGAGCAGAAAATACAGAGCAATATCAAGGTAGAAAACAAAAAAAATTATAAAAATAAGGGCAGAAGGATGGGGGGAGTGAACTGGGAGGATTATAAAATTTAACAAGATCATGAGAGGTACTCTTTAAAGTTGATGATTTGGAAGCGGGAAAAATGGGCTAAAGTAATGATCTAAGATACTTCGATAAGGACCAAATTATGATGTCCAGATGACTGGGTCAGAGCATCTCCAAAGTGGCTGGTCTTGTAGGGTGTTTCTGGCATGTAGTGCATTGCATCTATAAAGAGAGGTGCAAGGGAGAACCAATGGTTGATCGGCAACATGGTCATAGGCAGTTGAGGCTACTTGAACTTAGGGAGCAAAGCTGGACGGTGGTCTCCAAATTGTTGACCTCCATCTGTTGTAAAACTCCCAAGCTCAGCATGCCCTGACAGCCGTTGGCTGTCCAGGTATGCTGGGAGTTGGAGTTTTGCAATACATTCCACAGTTTGCACTACAGTCTCCAACCCATTTACCATTACAGAGCAGTAGAAGACTCTTGATCTTCAATGGTGATCTCCGCATGTATCAATGAAAAAAATTGCAGGAGAAAATAAAGTAGGAGTGTGTAATTACAAAATAGGTTCTCTGTTACATGGATCTTCAATACCAGACACAGCCTATGGACACAAGAGGAGAGGTTTCTGGGGGCTTTTTTTCCCCAACCTATATAACCCATTTAAGAACAAATTTAAATCAAATTAAGGGTACAGGATCCTGTGCAGATTACAGTTAAAATATAGAGTTTGGGATATACTCGCTGTGTAAGACTACCCCTTTACCACGATACAGTACCTTACCATTGTCCCCCCCCCCCCCCCACAATAGGTTGTCAGCATAGTTCCCCCCACATTAGGTTGTCAGCATCGTTCCCCAACATTAGGTTGGCAGTATAGTTCCCCCACATTAGGTTGTAGTTCTCCCACATTCGGTTGGCAGCATAGATTCCTCACATTAGGTTGTAGTTCCCCCACATTAGGTTGGCAGTATAGTTCCCCCACATTAGGTTGGCAGTATAGTTCCCCCACATTAGGTTGTAGTTCCCCCCACATTAGGTTGGCAGTATAGTTCCCCCACATTAGGTTGTAGTTCCAACACATTAGGTTGGCAGTATAGTTCCCCCCATATTAGGTTGTAGTTCCCTCACATTAGGTTGGCAGTATAGTTCCCCCACATTAGGTTGTAGTTCCCCCACATTAGGTTGACAGTATAGTTTCCCCACATTAGGTTGGCAGTATAGTTCCCCCACATTAGGTTGGCAGTATAGTTCTCCCATATTAGGTTGTAGTTCCCGCACATTAGGTTGTAGTTCCCCCCACATTAGGTTGGCAGTATAGTTCCCCCCACATTAGGCTGGCAGTATAGTTCCTCCAACATTAGGTTGGTAGTATAGTTTCCACCACATTAGGTTGTAGTTCCCCCAAATTAGGATGTAGTTCCCCCACATTAGGTTGGCAGTATAGTTTCCCCCACATTGGGTTGTAGATCCCCCACATTAGGTTGTAGTTTCCCCACATCAGGTAGGCAGTATAGTTTCCCCTACATTATGTTGTAGTTCCCCCACATTAGGTTGGCAGTATAGTTACCCCACAGACATACAACCTTCAGCCATATACAGTGTATGGATGGAGGCTGTATGTCTGTGTACTGCCCTTCTTCAGTGCTCCGACCAGCGCTCCTCTGGTTCAGGGTCACGATCCCGGGACCAGAGGAGCGGTGGTTGGAACACCGAAGATGACGTGCTGGAAACTTACCATGCCCGCGCGTTCTCGCTGCTCCGCTCTGCTCTGCTGCTGCTATGGGCGCATGCACGGGACGTCAAATATGTCCCTGCGTGCACTACCTCCTGGCGGCCTCTGCGTTTTTAAAGTTAATGCGGGGCCGCAGAAAGGTAACCGGGACATCCTTGTGTCCCGAAAAGATCTTTCAGGACACAGGGATGTACCGAATGTGATGGGGGAAGTTAATCTCGGCCGGGACGCCCGGGGTATAGATAATCCATACCCCAGGTGTACCGGCCAACTGCAGCGTCCGGCGTATAAGACGACACCTGGTGTATAAGACAGCCCCCAACTTTTGAGAACATTTCACGGGGTTGAAAAGTCGTCTTATTTGCCGGAAAATACAGTAGTTTACATTGAAATCTGCAGCATAAAAATCTGTGCATCAAATCCTGCGCATCAAATCTGCGTTTATGTGAACGTACCCTAAAGAAGAATAATTCATGATATTCTAATCATTCATTAGATTATTCTGTTCACATTCTTACAGTGTGACTGGAGTTTTCCTTGAAGTACGTCAATATATGAAATTACACATCCTATCTCTAGATTAGCATATTATCTTCGACATCAAGCCAAGCAAAACCTAGCAACTGCTATATTACCAAATGTTTACTAAAAAGCCAGAGGGTTTAAAGGGTTGCCTCGGTAGTCCCTTTGTTCCTGGTGATTCACCCTTTTCCTCAAGGTTTTTCTGTAATTTTGACCCACTTGATCTCTGTCTATTGTCACACACCCAGATAATGGTTTTAGCTGCCAAGGTTTTCTACACCCATTTTAATATAAATGCACTTATATATTTTCTTCTTTTAAAGAGATGAACGCAAGAGATTAGTGAATTCTTCTGGGCGGAGACGTCCTAAGGAACTAAGCATATTTCTAAATGATAATGAATATCAATGAATCTTACCAACCAAATTAATTCAGGAGTTATACAATCATGTTAGTTTCCAGCATGCTTAAAATAGTAGGTTAAAGTAATGCTCTACTGAATGCAGTGAAAAAACATGACACGTGGGGGGGTATTTTTTGTAAAGGACCATTAAAGGGGTAATCTAGAGAACTGAACTTTTTAGACAGTGATCGCGGGGGGGGGGGGGGGGGGGGGGTGCGGGTTTAAGTGCTGGGATCTCCTGCAATAGCCAGTATGGGGCCCAGGCTACTTATACGCCCTCACTGCGTTCTGCCTCACCTTTGTGGATGGACACAAGTGACAGTCCTCTAAGTCAATGACTGGCTGAGGCGAACGGGCTGTCACTTGTGTTCGTCCAGGAGGGTGGGGGACCGAAGTGCACGGAGAGTGTGTAAGAAGCCTGGACCCCTGGAGATCGAGGGGGATCCCACTGGTCGGACCCCATAATCAGCAATCAGACACTTATCCCCTAAAACGTTCAATTCCCTGAACTACGTCTAAGAGACCCTCATATTACATTAATATAAGTTACAGGAGGGTTTGCAGAAATTAAAAACAACTTAGGTAAGGACTTAAACTGGCATAAACAATAGCATAAAATAAATTAAGAATGTCCTCCACCAAAGACTGCAAATGCAAATTCATACAACTTTTATTTGCCTATTTTTATAAAGAAAAAATTACCTGAGGAAAAAAAAAAAAAAAGCTAAATTGCTCCCTCATTTTGCACTAGTCAAGGATTTCCATTGAAGAGTTGTATGGAGGAAATAATTCCAATTTGAAATCGGCATAACATTTAATTTGCCATTATTTTGTTCCTCTCAAGTCCATGGGAGGAAAAACATCAACATTTTATTTAAAAAAAAAAATAATAATAATAATACTGTTAACATGCTACAATTTTGGAAAAAATAGCCCTGAACATGAAAAGCCACAAATGAGTGAAAAAATTACAAAATAAAAAAACACCATATGGGGGTTTGGCCTTTTATACTTCTTTATGGACTCCAAGCTAAATTCTGGATGCTGCGTTTTTGGGCCCAAAAAATACAGCCAGTATGGCTTTTTTTGGACATTAAAAAAAACAAAAAACAAAAAAGCCAAGTGGTATCCCAGCCCAAGTCCACAATGACCTACACATACACAGATCATGTCAACAATCAACAATGCCAAGCTTCAGTGGTCATGTGCAGTACACATAAATAGAAACCGCTGATGCCATTGACCCGAGCAACAGTGGCGCAAGAGCGGCTGGAGTTTTAGGGATTTCTATATTTTCTAATTAATACCAATTCCTTTTTTTTTTTTTTTTTACTCAATTTTGGTCATAGGAATAATGAGAAGACGTTGAAATGAACACCATCTTTAAGAAAAATTTTTAAGAAACAGAGACACATATTAAGCTTTTCTAAAAAGAGAGAATCCTGAGACAGACTCAACCTTCAGCACCATGTGGTGCAAGTTAAACAACAAATATATGCCTTCGCCTCCATCCACCAGACTTTTAGTATGGGACTGGTATAATGTACTGTGACACTAATACATGCATAGGCCATCACAAGACAAATTACTCAATCTAATGTTACTTGCCCCTACAATCTCTAAACATTCATGAGATGGCCTATTTTCCTTGGTATTAGCAGGAAACACAGAGACTTAGAAAAATAATTATTTCCATATGCCAGCGCTGAAAACAGATCTCGCTCAATACCACGGCATCATACTGAAAGATATGACCAGATGCTTCTATTGTTCAATTGATGACTTGGAAAATGTTGCCACATCATTTTGGCATTAATATGTTCTTTGCCGTAAGCTTCTTAAAGCACGTATGTTTTAAAGAAAAAAATGCTACTGCTACATTGATAGAAGACAGGAAATATATAACAGACACCCAAATAGTCTCTTTTTTTTAAGCTAACCTTAATAAGAAATATCACACATCATGCCAATTTTTTTCCATTTGGGCCAATTATTTTTCTAAAACATATTAGGTAAAACCAAATAATGAAATCGGTCCAGAAATGAGTGATGAACAGTTTGAGTTTAGAGTCCAGAATGATACAACAATTAAAAGAGACTTGTTAAGTTGCCTCGCTCAGGAGCTCATACGAGTGTCTCAGCCCCTTTGTCGTCTTGATCAGTGGGGGTCAAGACACTCAATGCTCTACTAGTAAAAACTCTCTTAGTCACATGTGAAAAGTTTTTAGAAATAACTATCCTTTAACTTTAGCCTTGTTTTACATCTTGTTGATCTAGATGAGGGCAAAAACCAAGACTCATGTAAGGTATTTGGAAAAAAAATCTCTCCCCAAACATCTGCATAGATATCTTAGTTAATTATTATTCATCTGATGAAGATCCCAGTGGTGCGATATGTGTTTAAAATTTGTGTTAACTTTGGAACCCCAGACTTGCCCACAGACTAAACCGATCAGGACACGCATTTGCCGGAGTGTCCCATGCAAGGCTATGTGACTTCCTGAAGTTGCAGGGAATTTTAAACAGATATCCTGCCACAGTGACCATTATCAAGGTACAATTTAAAGGGGTACTCCGGCCCTAAAACACCTTATCCCCTATCCAAAGATGCCTAATCGCAGGGGTCCTGCCGCTGGAGACCCCCGCAATCTTTCATGCAGCACCCCGCTATCATCAGCATCCGGAGCGAACATCGTGATTCATCAGACCCGGAGTAATGTTCGCTCCGGAGGCTGATGATAGTGGGGTGCTGCATGAGAGATTGTGGGGGTCCCCAGCGGCAGGACCCCCGCAATCAGGCATCTTATCCCCTATTATTTGGATAGGGGATAAGATGTCTTAGGGCCGGAGTACCCCTTTAATCCCCCCTTGCCAAAGCAAAAAATCATATATCCCTTGTTGATAGTGGGATCTTCCCAAATCCATAGGTACTGTAGATTAGTGATCAGTGATCTCTAACCTGAGCCTCTAACTGTTGCTAAGTGTCAGTTGTACTTCTCCAACAGCTGAAGAGCTACAGGTGGGGCACAAGAGACGTAAAGGACACCAAATTTATTATTTATTTTTACAGGTCCAGGAATAAAAAAGATCCTTAAAAGGGGTACTCCGCTGCTCAGTGTTTGAAACAAACTGTTTTGAATGCTGGTGCCGGGAGCTCGTGACATCATAGCCCCGCTCACTCAATGCAAGTCTACGGGAGGGGGCGTGACATCACGATTTCCCGACGCCGGCTCCAGCATTCGGAACAGATTAAAGGGGTACACCACTGGCCAGTATTCGGAACATTTAGTTCTGAACACTGGCCAGTGGAGTACCCCTTTAAGACAGATCACCCTTTTCCCCTTGATACATTTATGCATAACAGTTAGGTGACCCCTCCAAGAAGACATTTTCTTCCTGAACATAATAAGAATCTATGAATATTTGTTCTTTCTTTCTTAGGATATTTGAAAACCATAGATTTTTTTTTCCTATTCCTGCAGTCTGTACACACATCTGTACAAGAAGACAAAGAGTGTAAGTTCTATTGATTAATGGACTAAGATTCTCTGCACAGAGCTAAGGAAGGCCAACTCCATAAAATGTCTGATGAAGAAATGACTGATAAGTTTCACATCATTATCTCAACTTTTCTAATAACCTTCAGAAGTTTTATGAAGAGAATCCCTCATTCGAAGAGAAATGATAATTATAATGCAGTGGATACCTCATAGGGAGGTCAATGATTCTTATGAATACGCATATTCATACAATAAAAATTATGTTGATCTCCGATCCTTCCAACACATATTGCAAACTGATTAACGTCACGTAGCTAACGGGTTTGTGTTTCCTGTTGGTTTAAAAAGTATTTCTGAAACTCATTTTAATCTCACTAAACATATCATTACATTAGTTTAAGAAGAAAGACATTTTATAAAAAGGTAAATCATGATGGATAAAGTCAAAAGTGCTAAAAAATACCACTGTTCTGCAGTCTTAAAGGGGTACTCCACTGTCCCAGCATCCCAAATTTTTTTTTCCGAACGCTGGGTGTGGGCTATGGGAGTCGTGGTGTAATTGCCACGCCCCCCTAGTGACGCCATGCCATGTCCCCTCAATGCAAGTCTATGGGAGGGGGCGTGGCAGCTGCCACGCCCCCTCCCATAGACTTGCATTGAGGGGGCGTGACATAACTAGGAGGTGTGTGCATGACGTCATGACCCCCGTAGCCCACAACCAGTTTGGAACAAAATGTTCCGGACACTGGGGCAGTGGAGTACCTCTTTAGAAATAAACTCTGTAAATCAAATAAACAAGATCACACAGAATATGACTTGCCACTATATCAACATAATAAATGGCCAATATAATTCCAAAATCAGAAGCTGAAAGGATGAACATAAGCATAAGGCTCTACATTGACAAAAAAAAAAAAAAAAATATATATATATATATATATATATATACCAATCATATGGACTCACCCGTAGGAGTGACTGAGATTCATCCTTGGACTTGCTGTCTCCCGAGTACTGTGGTGTAAGTGGCCCCGTTTTTTCTCCACTGGCTCCAGCAGTCACTCCCGGAAATCCCTTAGCATCTATAGACAAGCCATAAAGAGGTCTTGCTAGATGTGCTGCTTCAACATTTGGACTATCTCTCGAAGATTTCTGCTGTTCTTGGTTGACAGACACTGTGGTCAAAAGGCCCAAACCCATTTGTGTATAGGATGGACTTGTTCTCAAAATCTCCGATCCTCTCCAGGCAATGTTACGGAGGTCATCTACCGAACCATCAGACCAAGATTTCTCCCTGAGTACATCCTTGTCGTCAGGCTTCTCCCTCTTCACAGTGCTGTCATATATGGCTTCTCCCATTTTGGATTCAGGGGTAACAAGGTTGTACACCTTCATCTCAGTTTTCGGCTCCTCCTTGATGGAAGAGATTCCATGGATCTCTCCGCCATTTGCTGTAGTGATTTCCGACTCCTGACAGTGTGCAGAGTTGAAGTGATCCAAAAGGGATTGAGTTTCTGTTGCTGTAAAACTGCATTGCCGGCATTTGTAGCAGTTATGTACTCTCCTGAAATATATACGGAAAACAGCCTATTAGATACATTTTACTAAAAAAAAAAAAAAAAAATCATTTAAATAAATAAATCAATATTACAGGGAACCTGTAAGCGATTTCATGCTGCCAAAACCACAGACAGCGTGAAACAGAGAAAGGAAGTAAAATCCTGACACACTATGATTTACTCTAAAATACTTCAGAAAAATCATAGTTTAAAAATATAAAGCCTGCTTTCGGTATGAAATTAAAAAAATACACTATACTCACCTTGCTAAATCCAGTGCTATAGCGCTCTGGTCCAGCCCAGTGGCTCTGTTTATTTGCCTGGATTACTTTCCAAATATAGTGGAGCCAATGAGTGACATCAGTGTGTGCTTGTTCGGAATGTTATCAGCACAGCAGGGGCAGTACGCATACATGGACCTTATACAAGGTGGTGCCCTCTTTTTTTTAAATCATTTTATTGCATTCTGAGGAAACAGTGGCCCACTTATTCGTTCCACATGTGTCAAAATTGCCAAGACACATTTATTATGCCGTGTGCTCAAAAAACATTAGTAAAATGCTCTTCAGCTGACAAAAGATCATGGCCTTAAAGGGGTTCTCCGGTGCTTACACATCTTTTCCCCTATCCAAAGGATAGGGGATAAGATGCCTGATCGTGGGAGTCCCGCCTCTGAGGACCCCCGGGATCTTGCACGCGGCACCCAGTTTGTAATCAGTCCCCGGGGCGTGTTCGCTCCAGTCTGATTACCGACGACCACAAGGCCGGCGGCGTGTGACGTCACGCCTCCGCTCCCCTGTGATGTCACGCTACGCCCCTCAATGCAAGCCTACGGGAGGGGGCGTGATAGCTGCCACGCCCCCTCCCGTAGGCTTGCGTTGAGGGGCGGAGCATGATGTCACACGAGGGCGGAGGCGTGACATCACACGCCGCCGGCCCGGTGGTCGCCTGTAATCAGACCCGGAGCGAACACGCTTCGGGGACTGATTACAAACGGGGTGCCGCGTGCAAGATCCCGGGGGTCCCCAGCGGCGGGACTCCTGCGATCAGGCATCTTATACTCTATCCTTTGGATAGGGGAAAAGATGTTTAAGCACTGGAGAACCCCTTTAAAGGGAAATGGTCATAAAATGGGTGGAAAGGGGCATCACTTTTTAACACTAATACAAAGTGGATATTTACACACTAATAAAAAAATATCACTTTATTTGTTAACAAAAAAAAAAAAAGTTGCATCTAACCTAGTTCCCTGTGACCTGCACTATCATTTGGATGAGTAATTAGTCTGGGTTACATATAACTATTGGGTGCAACTGGTTGTACAATACAGTAAATTCCAATACGCAAAGCATTTAATCTAAATCTGGCATAGATGTTGCTCGAAACATGCTAAGTATGAACTGGACATGACAATAAACATAGTCATCAACGGGTTTCTCAAACTTTGTCTTCTGAAGTTCAGATGTTGATCCATACTGCAGGGATAACTATTACTGATCAATATCCAGTTGGCACTCATTTAGGACTAATAATAAAGTCAATAATTACAAGAGCTTAATACAAAAAGAGCTAAAGCATTACCGATTCATGTAAGGGTGTGTGCCCCGGGTTTAATTGGAAGATAGGGGATAGAAATATAAAACAAAGAAGAACATTCCAGTGTATACATACACTTCTTCAGATAGGTATGCAAAAAATAATAGAGAAGGCTTAAAGGCATGTCTTTGAGAGATCAAACAGCATGTACAAAATCAAAAGAAAAATTTGACAAGTGGGCGCCAGTGTTGAGAGCTTTGAAGACAAATGACATTTTTTTTATTTTTATTGGCACAGATAGAAAATAAGAAACCAATGCAATGGCTTGCCATTGGTCACTTCCAACAGCCAAATTCTTCATAAATAGAGGTGATCATGAGAGGCTGTTGGTAGCTTGTGTGACAAGGAATAGGTTAATTACAAGTAATTCATCCATTCTCCCCTGACCCGGATATTTAAATATAGGGCTCAAGAAACAAACAATATATTTGCCTAAGGGTAAAGAAGCCAAAGTTCTGGGTCTACAGTAGCCACCAACTCAATATTTTATTTATATGCACATGGAAGATGAGGATTACTTTCTTAACATTCTTAAAGGGGAATTCTAGGGAACTCAAATTAACCCCTATTGACAAGACCACACGCAATCAGACATGTTTCCCCTATTTTGTGGATAGGGGATAAGTTGAGTTCCCTGGAATATCCCTTTAAGCCATGTGCTCAGTTTAAAAAAATAAAAAATAAATGTCATCTATGCACCCTTAAGGCTAAAATCATACACTGTGCTGCATATTAAAGCGGCTGTCTAGGTAACAGAAGAAGCATTGCCACCGTTGTTCCCCAGTGCTCTAGTTCAGTCCTGCACATGTCTCAGTAGTTACATAGTAACATAGTTCATCAAGTTCAACCTATATCCCTATTGAGTCCCTACTGAGTTGATCCAGAGGAAGGCAAAAAACCCTCATACAAGAGGTAAAAATTTCTTCACAACTCCAAATATGGCAGTCAGAATAAATCCCTGGATCAACGTTCTGTCCCTATAAATCTAATATACATAACCAGCAATGTTATTATTCTCCAAAAATGCATCCAGACCCCTTTTGAACTCTTTTACAGAGTTAACCATGACCACCTCCTCCGGGACAGAATTCCATAGTCTCACTGCTCTTACAGTAAAGAACCCCCGTATGTGCTGGTGTAGAAACCTTCTTTCCTCAAGACGTAGAAGATGTCCCCTTGGGAGAGATCTCTGTACTGCCCCCTGATATATTTATACATAGTTATTAGGCTTCCCCTAAGCCTTCTTTTTCTAAACTAAATAACCCTAATTCTGATAATCTTTCTGGGTACTGTAGTCCTCCCATTCCCCGTATTACCCTGGTTACCCGTCTTTGAACCCTCTCCAGCTCCACTATATCTTTCTTGTACACTGGAGCCCAGTACAGTACACAGTATTCTATGTGTGGTCTGACTACAATTAGTAGTATACCTTCCGAGGTGAATGGGGGCAGGTATCAAATCATTCTAATCATATGTGGGTGAAACCACTTCTGCATGTGATGGCTACATGAGGCCACCATAACAAAACACAGCATGAAGACAGTTTGAGTCCCCTCTAAAGATATAGCATGCTTGAGAATGAAAGTCTGATGTTATAGCCAAAACATGGCTGACCTAAACTATAATACCCTACTCATTTACACTGGTTTTCGAGTGCTGCGGTCAATTTTTAAACCATACTCTGATATTTTGGAGGAGTCAGACCAAGTCCACTGGAATACATACATCACAACCATAGTGTTACATATGGGTGATGCTCAACAATCCTAACCAAAAGAAAATCATGTCCTAACTGTTCCATTGCACATCCTTCTTCATTGAAGAGGTCATTCCTAACTCATCACAATTAGTCCCTATCATCATCATAACTCATGTGCCACATCCTTTCCCATTGGCCACATTCAGCTATCCTCAGATGGCCCCTCTGGCCACTTCCTTCTAGAAATCAATAGGGTTCCCGAAGGCTGAACCTCTAGCAGTCAGATATTGGCAGCATACCGGTAACAAGCTAGATTATTATATTAATGTGAATGACAATGCAACTACTACTAATAAAGATAACAACGGACCATAATCCTAACTGCCATCACCACTATAACTAATAATAAATCACATTCTCTAGATTCCATTAGGTTTCAGTTAATTGTATGTTTTTATTATGTATCAAATTGAATATTAGCTTTAATAATCATTGATATTATTTTACCGTATTGTTAGCTCGTGCATGAAATGCCTTCTATACCTACTGTTACTGTTAGAAAATGTTCTCAAGAGTGATGTGAGGCATTAAATGATCTTTAACGTGAGACATGCTGTGAATAATGAGAAGTCACACTGGTGCAATGAGCCTATTAGTGTAGTATACTGCATTTTGTTTGCATTTACTGGCATTGAGAGTTATTTCTCCCCAGATATCTCTATCGCAGGTAGGCTGCTATGTATTTGTAAAGAATTATTTAATGGAAGAGTAGACAGGTTTACCACACAATTGGCACAAAATCATGTTCCTGTCAAGTCGATAAGAAAATTCTATTGTTCTAAGTGTAACTGATGAAATCCAGGCTGGGGGAAGCAGCAGTGTCACTCTTACACTAGCAGACATCACCTCTCCTTCCACACTCCATTAAGTGTCAAAACACGATCGCTGACTTACTCTGATAAGCAGATCTTCCCGGACAATTACTACAGGTATTTGTGTTTTTTTTTCTCCTGCAGCAATTGACTTGAAAGCATAATAATGGTTCTTAACAGGGTTGTGCGGGGTGGATTTGCATACAAAATAAGAACAAAAAATTGCAACATTTTCAATGGCACAGCTCTACTGCAGTCTGGAATTAGTACAACATATAAAGCATTACAGGAGATCTTTCCACTAAGGGCCCATACACTACAGAATTTCCCAGAGGAATTCAGCTTTGATATTCTGCTTGGAAATTATGAAATTCCGATTCCGATGTCGATGGGATTTTGCTGCACGCTACGAAGCTTTCCCCCACTGGAATTCATCCACCAAAAGAATGAACATGTTTATTCTTTCAGCCAAACACGAAGCAAAATGTAGTGCCGGCAATGGGGATGGGAATTGTCTGCATGGTCCCATCGACGACTGATTCAGTTGGCACCAGCCGTCCTCAGAATCTCCATAGTGTGCATAGACCCTTAGTATTTTTTACGTCTGTGATTAAGTGAATTTCAACCTGTCTTAAATGGGTCGTATAGCCATATAAAACTAAAAGCCCTTTTCTAATGCTCGCAAACCCTTTAAAGAGGATTAATGGTCACAAAGTGTGGCAGGGGGGGCTGATAACGTACCTGTTTGCCCCACTGTTTCTGAGTTGTAGAGCCATGGGCTATGCCACTTTAGTTAGATATGCCTGCCTCCCACTACAGTCACAGCACAAAACACTCTATAGCTCTATAGAAAGGGCAGAAAGAGAAGTTTAAGGATACTTTCCCAACTTGCCCCATTACCGCAAGTACCCAGGAGGTGGGCTTTCCACACATAGTCCCTAGAGTTCTCTGCATTGAGCGATTTCCCAGAGGCTTGACTCTGATTGACAGCTCTAGTGTCCAAATAGGAGACTGGTAGAGTTGTCAATCATAGGTGAGAGGAGTAGCCTGGGAAAGCACTAAACACAGAGAGCTTTGGGCAGCTAATGCAAAGGGCCTGCCTTCTGGGCACTTTCTGTTGTGTGACATTAATAAACATTTTTCTTGGTCAAGCTAAATGGCACAAAGTAGATAATATTACACTTCTCTAGCCGTCTGTATATGGGAATTTTCTGTTTAAGCTTAAAAATGTTGATAGACTTCCTTTAAGAAACAATATCAAAAGTCTCAATTATCATTATAGGAAAATGTGCAAAAATAATACATTCTATAGAAAGATTGGAAGAAACCACATGGGAAATCCTTGGCCATCTGCTGTTATAAACTACAGCTGAAATAATAACAAGCAGCAGAGAATACAGCTAGGACAACTGGACTCCGGGATATGGAGTTTAATAGGATTTTTTGACTGGACTCGTACAGCCAGAAGTTATTACAATAAAATACTGGAAGTCCTAAAAAAAACTCAATATGATCAAGTCAAGAAGCCCAACATCTATCCTACAGATGAATCCAATCTTAACTTTCCACCTATTTTATTAATAAGAAACCTCGACTGGCTGTGGCTCATATTACAACCAGTGGAGGCCACATAAAATTACATGCAGTATAAACAATTCCCAACAGAGCTGCAAAATGTTTTTATGTTTTATTCTTTTTCTAAACTAGTCATCTCATGCCACTCATTTGGAGATGTTTTGAGAAGAGGTAAGGACAGATCTGTTGAATACTCTTCGGCCAATTTCACATTGCAGTATTTGGCTCAGTATTTTGTATCAATATTTATTAGCCAAAACCATAAGTTGAACCTATACAGAGAAAAACTATAAGGACTGCTTCACATATGTGCGTTGTCTGTTTGGTGTTTCCCTCTGGCGCTGTAGAAAAAGCATCAGGGAAACTGATTGTAGAACTGATCCAATTTATTTGAATGGAACAGTTCACATTTATCTGGCATCTTAAGTTGGATGCCAGATGGTGGAACACACTGCATGGACTGTCTGGCATGAACACTTAATGAATGCAGGTGTGTGTTGCAGAACTGCTTCCTATGCAGTTCCGCATTCGCCCCTCCCCTCAGCTGTCCGGAGATTTACGAATATATAGCAAGGGGAGGGGAAGGCAGTGCTGGGCAGGACGCAACTCTGCACCTCCCTCAGTCCCGTACACAGTTCCCTCCTGGTACCTCTCTCAGGAGGAGAGGAGGGATGTAGATTCTCACAGCCGCGACCCTGGAGGAAGATTTTCACAGCCACCTGATTGTACTTGATGCACTTAGGAAACAAAGGCTGGACCAGTGATCTCCAAACTGTGGACCTCTATCCGATGCAAAACTACAACTCCCGGCAAGCCCGGACAACCATTGGCTGTTCGGGCATACCGGGAGTTGCAATTTTGCAACCTCTAGAGGGCCAGAGTTTGGTGGAGTTTCGCAGAACAGTAGAGCAGTAGAGAACCACTGCTCTAAATGTCCAGATGGGCACTTTTAAAGGGCACTAAGAGAGTATCCCAGAAAAGATACACAAGACTCAGATAGTTTGGTTTGCTGCAATAGAAATGGCAAAATTCTATGACTCTTTCTGGGGTGATCAAGTCAAGTTCCAGTGAAAAGTTCATAAAGTGTGCTAAGTCGGATGAGGCAAAACCAAGTGTTTATCCCTATATAACATTAAGGATACATTCACAGATACAGGATCCTGTGCAGATTTTATGTGCAGGATTTGTAACTGCAGATTAGAAGCTGTGCTCAGTCATTTAGTGTACCATGAAATCTGCAACAGAAAATCCTGTGCATCAAATCCTGCGCATCAAATCTCTGTACGTGTGAACGTACCTTTACAATGGATTTTTGTAATAGCTACAATCTAGGGTTATACCATTTATCTGCCTTATGTAATTAGCTACAGGAAATATCATAACCAGATCTCTGTTGTCATCATTTTATGACACATACATCATCTATATTTGCACTGGAAACAAAAAAATAATCGAGCGGGTTTTTCCCATGTGACTACACTTTCAAATTCAACCACAAATGCAAACATGGCTTAAAACTGCATAATAATTCTGACTTTATGCCAAGTACAATAAAAAATAAAAATATCATAGCCCACTAACACAAGAAATCCCCTTATGCCCACAAGAACACATAAATACCTTACAGTGGCAGGTGTTCGGCATACCTCTTTAACTTATTTACCCAAAATGACAATGTATCAGCATTTTTTCTGCTATCAGACAACTCTGCACTAGTCGAAAAGTCACCTACACACAGAAGAAGTAGTCATTCCGAGAGCTGTATCAATACGAAACCACGGTTGGTCTAAGACCATTTCAAAATACTTAAAAAAAAAAAAAAAAACATATACATTATCTATAGAAAGTTCCCGTAGCCAAGTTCTAAAGCTAGATATGTTTCAATCATTTCCCGCTGTACTTGTGTCCTTCATTTTTCACTCAGCCATGGCTCGAACTTATACTCGTAGCTTAATTTATATCCTACAAAAATTCCACCCAAATCATATGCTACCAAAAAGCAAGCAATAAATCCTATAATAATCACAGTAGACTTCAATGAATCAAAATAACATGATCTTTATTAAATACATATAGACAGACGACAATTCATAAAAACATAAAAAATTGGTATGCACCAAAGATGACAAATGAATCCCACCCGGTAATGACAGAAGAATATAGCAAAAATGACAGCTCACCGCCACTTCACTGCACCTGTGCGCGGGCCTGGTTAGCAGCGTCTCCAACCACGTGGGTATATGCAAAAAGGAAGGAACGGTCCAGCCCAGGATTGCAGGTAAAAGCAGATAGGCTTTATTGGGTCATGTACACACAGAAACGTCAAATCAACCGACGCGTTTCGGACCTATGCCAGCTCCTTAATCATGCCATGATTAAGGACCTGGCATAGGTCCGAAACGCGTCGGCTGATTTGATGTTTCTGTGTGTAAATGACCGAATAAAGCCTATCTGCTTTTACCTGCAATCCTGGGCTGGACCGTTCCTTCCTTTTCGGTAATGACAGAAGGGACTGGTGGCAGGCAAAAAGCTTTTTGCTCTTCAAAACATAAGTATTCATATGGGTATGGTTATTGCCCAAAGGTAATTGTAGATTTTATCGGGCTTCTGGCTTTGGCGCACTTTGCGCTGGGTTTGGCTCTTTGTAAGAACGAGCACACTGGCTCGGATATGTATTTATATGCTATTATTTTTGGGCCAAGTGAACTGTTCAATGCATCTTTCATTATAGGAATGCAATAGGGGGTTATTGTTGCTATACACTTTACCTGACAGCTTTTTGCTTTGCACAGATATATATATATTTTTTACCCTAAACATCCTCTAATGGGAATGCTCAGTCCTTACCTTCGTGAATAATTATGTTTTTAAGAGCAAAAACATTTTTCCTTGCCACCAGTCCCTTCTGTCATTACCAGGTGGGATTCATTTGTAGTCTTTTGTGCATAACAATTTTTTGTGTTTTTATGAATTGTTGTTTGTCTATATGAATTTAATAAAGATCATGTTATTTTGCTTAATTGAAGTCTACTTTGATTATTATAGGATTTATCACAGCTTAAAGGAGCAGTCTACTAAAAAGTATCTCCAGTCTGTTGTGCCTGGGCTGCAAAAAAATAAAAATAAAACTTGAAGTCCCCTTCCTCCGTTCCCCCATAGCGGTGCCACAGCTGCTCGGTCCTCCGGTCACACTGCGCTCAGCCTATCACCGGCCGCAGCGATGTCCCACCTCGGACGGTGATAGGCTTAGCGCAGTGAGACTATCCGTGCACACGGAAGAAGGAAGAAGACCAGACCAGAGGACCAAACCGCTGTATCGGCGCTATGGGGGAACGGAGGAAGGTGAGTTACATTTTTTTTTCTTTTTTTTGCAGCCAGGGCACAACGGACTGAAGATACTTTTCAGTAGACTACTCCTTTAATATGTAGATGAAATCAAACATTAGCTTTGTTGTCCAAAGAGACTAAGCAACTATATTGCATTTGGAAAAGATGAACATTGACTGCGGACAACAAGGCCCTAACCAGATAAGACATGAGGTCCATAAAGTTCTACTTCTTGAATGGATCTTTTGGATCCAGCAAAGGATTTCTTTATGGATTTTAACTGAGAAATTATAAAGACAATTATGCATCTTATCTTAAGGCCTTGTTTACATGGCAGAAAATTTGTGGAATGTTAGCCTGGAAAACAGGGGCGGACATTCAGCAAATAGCAAGTTCTGCAAACTGTCTCCATAGACAGCAATGCATTGGGGAGCGCATACCACTGAAAGAAGAACCCCTGAATTCTTTTGGTGGAAAGTGGAATCAGAAATTTCAGGGTGTGCGTGGTGCATCATCAATTTTCAAGCGGAATTTTATGGGCAGATTCGACTTGGAAAATCCGCCATGTGAACGTACCCTACAGTGGATCAGTCAACAGCTTTTTAGGTTATAAAGAAAATGACTGCATAGGGCTTTTGATCCTGAGGTAAAGGACCCCTCCAGGGCCGAGATATCAAAGTTTAATGAATATGCAAACTGGACTTTGGAGCCCACTGGGTATTCCCCTCGCCTGCTATAGCCCAGCAGTTTGGCCACATTGCCAGCTAGTCGCTTTCCTCTGGGCACTGTACATTTCCTCTAGCCTTCCTGAGTGATAGACACCAAGGGCTGAACTTTGCTGGGTCCTGGGACAGTGTTTTCAGGATTTCCAAGTCTTTCACAGGTGATATGATTATGGTGAGGGAATCAGGCATCACCACAAGTGTTCTCTGTATAGGATATCCATAAATCATAACCTGTTAGGGGTACTTGAGGACTGCGCTTAGGAAACACTCCTTAAGCTCTAAAGCCAATTCTGGGCTCCAAAGTCTATTCTGCATATATTTTTGAACTCTAATATCTCAGTAATGCATGGGTTAAATAACTAGTATAAGGTATGTACAAATTCAAAGCCCTGTACTTACTTTATACCCTATAAACCTGCTAACCGGTCTGCTTTAAGGCCACTATACATTAGAATAAAGTTGTCTGATCCTGCCAACTATCCAATGTGCATGGGGGCCTTCCCACTCTCCCCTGACAGGTGATATTAGGGAAGAAAAGTATTGGGCATGTTGGATTCTAAATGACAGCATTCCTTCATTCTAACAAAAACTTGTATGTGTATTGGTATCTCTACAAAGTTTAGTTTTTGCCTTTTTCTGGATTAACACTACAGGTTAAAGCTGACCATACACATTAGACTGCCAACCACCAAATATGAGGGGGAAGAAGAATCAAGCACTTGCATTTAAATAGCCTAATCTGTTTAGTCATTGGGGAGATGCATTACCACCAGAGCTGTCATGCAGTGGCTTACCTTTCCTCTCTCCATTAAAAATACATGCACACTTAGCCAAGCATGCATGTGCATGGGGCAACTAGGGGAGACAGTTTTTAAGCAAACAAGCCAAAGACTGTCTAACTTGTACTACCAGCACTTATATAGTTAAGGGCTGGAAGAAGTTGACTTCAGTCATTATGTAGTGGCGGCATCTGCAGTGTTTTGATGGGAACCTAACCCCTTCACCAAAACGTAACTATAGGATGTGCAGAGGTAGCAGTCGCATTGGGGTCACTGGTGCCTAAGGGGGCCCAAATGCACTTCTGCCCAAATAGAAAACACCAGTATTATGAATGGTGCACATTAGCTATGGGCCATGTTACAGATTTTGCATTGGGGGCTACAAATAATATCTCTTGCCTTCACTACATAATGAACAGAGGCAACTGCTTCCAGACTTTCTCTGTGTATGTGCCGTAGCCACGGCACTGCCGAACAGTTTATTGGCGGTGGTACTGTTTGTGACCACCCCGATGATCAGACATTTATGACCTACCTATCGGCCATTAATGATAAATGCCTAGAAAGCCCCTTACTGATAAATCTGTCTTGCTTTGTACCTTGCTATATATGTAATACAAGTTAAAAATGAATTTGAAAAACTGTATTCCTATAATGAACTCAACAAGGGTGTAATGTTTTCCCACTCATTTTGTGAGTTAAATGACTAACTCAGTAGTGTAACTAAACCTGTATCCATGCTTTCTTTGTAATCAGTGGTGAAGAAAATGTATAATGTGTTTGTCTTACTGCCGTTCTGCTTTCTTGAATCAATACGGCGCACACTCTTCCCGCTTAATGCAGGTGAAATGTCAGGCTGTCAATCTGTACAAACTGGGAGACAGGTGAGCAAACTGGAAATGATTCTGAACCATAGAGATTGCTCATGTTGAACAGATTCCAGATTATGTCATCGCAGAATCCCAAGGTTACACTATTTGTTCAAGGAATATTTCCATAAACTAACCTGGAAAGAACGCGGGAGTAAGAAAAGGACTATTGTAAAATTTCAGGATCAGCAAGGCTGTATTTTAGCAGGTCTAGACAGAATTTCCACAACCCAATTGTGACAGAAGTAAGGGATTAAGGCAATTTGACTGTGAAGGAACGCTTTTTTTTCCCCCTTTAAAAAGAGTTAGCAAGTTTCCTATGTGACTAACAAAGCCGAATGTTTTAATGATGTCAGTTACCAAACAGACTTTAAGCAAAAGTGGGAATTCATATGGCATAAGCGAAGGATCACCAATAAGGCTTAGATATCAAATCTTAATTTAATTAGTTAATAAAATTGTTATAAAAAAGTGTTAACTATTGATGGGAAGGGGGTGAGGGTACAGGTGAGTGCCTACACTCAGAGCCCTACCTATCTAGGGGGGGGGGGGGGGGGGGCTCCTAAACTAAGTGTGGATAGGAATAGGGAGCATAGAGACAATACATACAAATAAGTTAGCCTCCTCTACCTAAGTGGGAATTCAGCAAGACATATTTCACTCTTATTATTATTATTATGGATTCTGCACTCTTAGAACATTTTTACTTTCTGATTTTGTAACAAATACTTAATATGACTAAGAGCGCTCTGCGCTTGAAACGCGTAACCTCCTGTGTTCCTGTGTTTGTCATTATCGAATAAAGTGGATTTTATTTGCACCAAAATTATAGATATGGTACAGAACAATGTTCAAAGGGAACCGGACATCTTATATATGGTAAAATCTTATTCCTCACTATGCCCAGAAGATGCTCCTCACGGCAGCGATGTTCAAGATATGAAGTTTGAAAGGTATCCCTCAATGACCCATAAGTAGTCTCCTCTGCCAGTCCTGTCTGCTCGGGCTGTAATCACACCCACTAAGTATGATTGAGAGCACTTATCACTGTCCTACTTCCTAAGCAGACAGAGCAGAGTGAAGAATAAAGTTGTGGGGTGTGATTAAAGCCTGAGCAGACGGGAATATTATAGAAGGGGTCCCTGCCCAGGAGACTACTTATGGGCTGGCAAGGGATGCCTTTTAAACATCATATCTTGACTATGACTGTTAACCTTAACTTACCTTCCACCACTCTACCGATGCAGCTGGAGTCGCTCTCCTGCAGCCACGGTCTTCTTCTTGCTTTCGGAGACTAAAATGTCCCATTGTGTTCAGCTAATCGACGACTTGCAGTGTGATGAATTGAGCCCAGACTCGGCCTTCTACCTGGTGCCTCGGTCCATTACATCACACTACCATTTCACCAGCCGAGGTGGGGCATCACTGCTGCTGGCAATGAGCTGAGAGCAGTGTGATGTGTCTCGCCCCAAAAGCAAGAAGAAAACCAAGGCTGGAGGATGGGTAAGTGAATCCAGAGGCACTGGGGAAGCAGCAGAAGGTAAGTTAAGGTTTATTAATTTTTTTAATTGTAGTAGCCCGGGCATAATGACATTAAAAAAGTTTAATGGAGTAACCCCTAGTAAGTAGTTTATGTGCTTCAAACAGTCCCCATGATTCACCCTATTCTCTTCTAGAAATAATAACTTTGGGGATACAGTATGGGCCCATCAAACAGCATTTTTTTTCCTTAACCTGAATTTGTTGTCAGTAACTTAGAACAAAAAAGGAGCCTATACGTGCTTTCATTTACAGAGCAGTAGACCTTTTTACCAAAGTAATTAAGGTCCAGATGTTGCACATACATCAAGCGGAGTTATTGCTTACTTCAAGATTCTACAATTTCCAGATTACCAGGAAATAATTTATGTATATGACAAGCAAGTGGTAGGATATCAGTTCTAAATATGCCAAAAGCCATTTGCTCCAATCCATTATTTCCTGTTTTTTTCCATTCATGACTTATAATTTATGTATAGAATAATAGAATGAATAATTAATTGTCATTTTTAACTATACTAATCTTCAGTTTCTCTACATTAAAGACTATTCCAGCGTAGGGCAAAAAAATTTCCCAGTGTACAAAAATAACCCAAAATGAAATTACTGAGGCTTGCAATTATTTTCCTTTTTTAGATTTCTGAAAAAAAAGGGTTATGTGGCACCGCCTGATCAAATAGACCGAAGAGCTGGCATTTTTTTTATGAAATAATTTTAAACCGTGTAAAAGAAAACATAAAATGTGCAGTGTACAGCAAACCACATGCAAATGTGTGATCTCTGTAGGAACACAGCAAAATGTTTTTCTTCAGATTGTATCAACAGATAAAATAAGGATAAAAAATTGCTCTTAAAAGAAAATAATATTTTGAGTTAATAATTTCTCGATGAAAAGACGGACACGTCTTCTGGAGAAATTAGTGTGTTACGAAATAGTACAGAATAGCTTGGTCTTCAAAACCATACAAATATCACTATTCCGTTAAAGTCACCACCATGTTTCTTTCTTCCTTCTTCCTCAGGGATTTAGCATCTTTTTGATCAGTTCAGTCATTTTTATTTCTATTATCATTCAAATTACCTGGGTCTGAATACCCGCCTATTGTATCCTTTTCAGTTCCGTTTGTTAATCAAGTATACCTGTCTAGGATTATTAGTGGTGCCACTCGGACTTCATTACCTTTTCTATTGAGTGATTCAAATTACCACCATCTCTCCCCAACCCCTTCAAGGACATGGTATCTTGGCTGTCTGAGTGTTCAAGCTAAATGTATTGAGGAAGACCACCATATGGACTTTGGACTTTGGATGATAATAATACAAAGACCAACTATGAGGATGCTAGAAACAAGGTGTAGCTGCAAACTACCTAAACTTTTCCAACACAAAAGCAGGAAAGGAATAGAATATTGTTATATTGGTGGGTGGGACATTCGGTATCATAGATCTCTCATGCAAGATAGGTGTCTGATAAAAACTAGTTAGTGGTCCATTGTATTTTGATGAATTTTTGGGGTCACTAACCCCTATTATGTCCCTTTCCTAAAAAGCAGACTTTATTAGATCTGAATATAAAATATAATAACCCTCAAAAAAAATTGTAAAAAAAAAGTATACAGTGTAGCAACACTCCAATGTGGAGAGAGGCATAATTTGCTATTTTAACTTTTCCTGTGTAATACTGGATAGATTGGTGGAGATCTGCAGACTCCCTTATGTTTATCTGTTAAGGGGTTGATACCTCAATGTGTTTCACAATACCCTTATATATAGGTGGTCAGTGTTACTACACAGTATACCTTTTCTTTAACACTTTTCTTTGAGGGTTATCATATTTTATATTGATATCTAATAAAAGCCACTTTTTACGGGAGGGACATATTAGGAGCTTGTGACTCCTGAGCCGAAGCCCAGAGTTGGTTTGTTTGTTAATTGCCCCCTTACCCACTCTGTTTAGGATGTTTTGTAGATTATTTTGTTGCACAGAAAATGTTAATGCAAACGTAGTCTACAAAAGCACACAAAAAAAAAAAAATTAACCAAAAGTATACCCATGTGATTGCCTGTTCAAAATTAGGGAGCCTTCTCGTGGAGAGCTCCACAAGTTAAATAATCACTTCTATTTCTCAAATAGAAGGTAAAAGCTTTAAAGGGGTCTTAGATAAGGATATGAAGATAAAGAGGTCTAAACTGATGCACTATTCCCCTACCGGTCCTCTTTGTTTTGCCAATTTGCCCTTTTGGTTATGACCATCGTGGGGAATCCACTGAGACGGTCCCACATGCTCAGTTCAACTGAATATTGCTTATTATCTCTACTGTGTATACAAACAAGGGGGGTTGTGGGAAGGTGTGTGCAATGTTGACTGGCAACATCAGGGTCACAGTTCAAAGAGGAGTCCAGGAAGTCATGAGATCCATAGGGAAGAACAGTATAGGGGTGTAGGGCATTTTCCTAAAAAAAAAACAGCACATTTGTTAATCTTTTTAATATATGTATTTGGACACGTCTGATTTTACCAACTTTGATTATGGGGGGAAAAAAAAAAACTTTAAATGTCAGTATTAACTCTAATAATTTTAAATAAAATGTAATTCTACTTGAATGTCTGATTCTCAGGATATGATGACAATGCTCAGAGACATTGTCGGTGTGCATATTCTATCCAATTATGCGTTTTGAATATAAAAAAAGACCATCAAAGCTTTGTTCCTACCTGTAGTGTCTGGAAAGGTCTTCTTCACTCACGGTGATAAAGTCACATTTGGTACATGAGTGTTCTTTGCTTTCTTTGCCGGTCATCTGCCCATCGGTTGCTAGCTGGTGATTCAGTTCCTGCTTGACCTCAGATGCCTGGCCTTCATGAGTATTCTCATAGTGAAGCAGGAGCACATCTACATCAGGAGAGGAGAATGGGCATTGATCACACTGGTGTTTAACTGGAGGGCTACCTGTTACCCCAGCAGTCAAGTGCAACAGCAAGAGAGCGCAGTGAGAGCAATTACTCTTTTTGCAAGCAAATGGGTAAGAAATTTCTCCAAGGTGCTTTTCAGGGCTGCAGAGGCCTCTGGGACAAAAAGGGCAATGCTTAATAGTACACTTGTGAATATTGTGGTGCTGTTGATAATGGCGCAGGAGAGGCCCAACCAAGATTACCTCTGGGCTATGGCTTTTAGAGTACCTAAAGTCACAAAACTGACAATTGTAACTGGTAACTATCAAATCCTCAGTTGATTTTATGGAGAGGTCTTTCTTTTTGGCCAATCCTTTCTCTAGTTTTGCTGTAAGCTGTTCGTCAGTATTTTTGGCAATTTTATTTTGATTAATAACCGTTCCCCTGTAGGCCTTTTCAATAGGATCAGAATTAGGATTTTCTGACATCCCTACCCCATGCTGTTTGCTGTGATGTTCTAAAAGTTTGACACTGCTGGAGGATTCACAGCTGAAACTACAGAACTTGCACCAGTAGTAGTGGGTGTCATCTGCCCCATTCTGCCTGGATGAATCTACCGGCTTAATTGGCATTGAATATCCAACTGGTATATCATCTGCAGCTTTTATAGTGGTTTTGTCTTGCCACTTTCCCACATCTCCAGGCTCACAAGAACGTGGAATAGGGCTGGACTTATTGGTGCTTTTCTCTGATGGTTTACCAGAATCAGAGGACACTTTCATTTTGTTAGGGTGCGCCTTTAGAAAGTGCTGCTCCAGCTCCGTTGACGAGTTGCCCATGTACGTGAAGTTGCAGAACTTGCAGCGGAAGTACTTCGTGTTGCCTTGGCAGTCTGGGGTTTTACGCCCAATGCCGATGAAGGTCCCACCAAATGTCACCTGCAGGAGGAGAAGAATAGAGGCTTGGTAAAAGATCATTAAAAGAAGATCATAAGGTCAACATGTTAGTTTACGGCACAGTGGCTTACAACAGTTCTAGGTTGACTGCTGGGCACTGCAACATTTGTATATAGAAATTCCTAAATGCATGTGCCAGGGTTTCCTATGGGTAGTCTACTACATAGGTATCTGTACAGATCAGTGGTCTCAAATTGTGGCCCTCCAAATTTTGCAAAACTTCCACTCCCAGCATGCCCGGACAGCCGTTGGCTGTCCGGGCATGCTGGGAGTTAAAGTATTGCAATATCTGGAGGGTCACAGTTTAAAGGGGTACTCCGGTGGAAAACTATTTATTTTAAATCAACTGGTGCCAGAGAGTTAGACAGATTTGTAAACTACTTCTATTAAAAAATCTTAATCCTTCCAGTACTTATCAGCTGCTTTATACTACAGAGGAAGTTATTTTCTTTTTTGAATTTCTTTTCTATCTGACCACAGTGCTCTCTGCTGACACCTCTGTCCATGTCAGGAACTGTCCAGAGCAGGGGCAAATCCCCATAGCAAACCTCTCCTGCGCTGGACAGTTCCTGGCATGGACAGAGGTGTCAGCAGAGAGCACTGTGGACAGACAGAAAAGAAATTAAAAAAGAAAAGAACTTCCTCTATAGAATACATCAGCTAATAAGTACTGGAAGGATTAATATTTTTTAATAGAAGTAATTTACAAATCTGTTTAACTTTCTGGCACCAGTTGATTTAAAATAAAATTGCCCTCAAATACTATTGCAAACCCGACATGTTTTGTCGGGTTGTGCAGAAATTCTGTCTGCGCCAGAATTTGTGCCAGAATTGAAAAAGAAAACCCGAAAAGGGGCATGGCTGTTGTAGAAAGGGTCGTGGTCACTGAAAAGGGGGCATATTCCCCAAATTTTCACAAAAGCCCAACATATTTACTATGGTTTCCACAGAAAATGCGGTGGATTTGAGCTGAGGAAAACCCTACATATCAGAGCATGTGTAAGAAAAGCAAAATGTAGGGAAAAGTGCAAAATGTAGGGAAACCTTAGTAAATACCGTGGAAAAAAAAAATGTAGGGAATTAAAACCCACAAACAAGCCTACAAAACACTCTTAGTAAATCCGGGCCAATGTTTTCCATCGGAGTACCCCTTTAAGATCACTGGTACAGAGCAATGAGACTTCATCAGTATTATTGAATAATAAATATCAATGTAATTTCTATACCGTGCTGAAGATAAATTCATAATATAGATAAGAAATATCTAAATATATATAGACGGGCACATAGATATGCTTGAAAGAACACTGCATAAAAAAGGACTATACTCCTATGATCTTAGAAATGGAATACTACAAGGAATCATTTAGGCAGCACAGGCAAAATAAATCCCTTATATATAGACTTCAGAGCTGAACATCCCATATGCGGCTTTACATTTGCACTGCTACCCTTAAAAGTATATCCACCAAAACCTAAATTGACAAAATCTTGGCATTAAAACCCGGGAACCTGGCAAATGAGGAGTAAGTAGTCACGGAGGAGGAGACGCAGCCGCTTGCACTATGGCTGTGCCGGGTTTGACAGACATTACCGAGTGGAGAGAATGGCCATAATGACTGCAAGTAAAAGTATCTCCTCCTCATCTCCTCCTTAGAGACTGCATACCCCTCAATTGCACATGACACAAGGACTTTAAATAAACCATGACATTGTCTGGGGCATACAAATCTATCATTGGAATGCACTTCAATCCATCTATAAAGTATTGGGGGGCAGTTTGGAGGGCAAAATTGATACCCTGGCAGCTTATCTTTATAGGCGTTTGCCTGCACTGCCGTTCCAATGATATTTGATCCCTACTGATCAGAGTTTCTTACTCCAAGTCTTGGTACATAGGAAATTCCCCAAGTGGTATCCTGTCTCGGCCAGTGATCGGCTCAGTGGGCATTTCCTATGTGTCCTCATGTGGAGCAAAAGACACTGACTGGTGGGTACCAGGCACCATTGGAACAACAGGAGGTGGGTGAGTATTCCTACATTTTTATTTTTAGTCCAGCCTGAATCCATTAAAACAAAACAAAAAGAAAAGTTTTGTGACAGATAACCCCTGTAAACACCTCTGAACATAAGAAAAATGCCCTTTTTGTGAGATAATGAATTTCAGTGTAGTTTCAGATCAATTATAAAAAAAAAGACACTGGAAGCAAAGAGCCCAAATATTGTACTTGCAGAAAAAACAGTAATGTAAAGCAGACATTGTCGGATAGCTGTTATGGTATGAAAGCAAACTGTACCTTTCCTGGAGCTTATTATGGTCACCAAACTTATAAAATTGTCTTTTTATTTCTCAGCATAGCGTCAAGGAGGCGGGGCGGAGCTGCTCAAGTGCCACAGCTTGGTATGCCTCCTTGCTTGTTCTTACCGCCAAGCACCTCCTTGACAGATATAAAGAGCTCCATGCTTCAGTCAAAGAGGGGCTGGGACATGGGGTTAAGCAAGGAGTCTTACCAAGATGTGGCACTTCAGTAGCTTGGCCCCACCTCCATGACACCATCAGCTTCAGAAAAGGAACAGTTTTCTGTTATACCCTGACAGCTATTGGCAGCTTTTAAAAGTATATACAGATTCCCTTTAATAGATGTAGAAGGCATATCATTTTATATTACCATTTAGTGTCGTATGTTTGTGTTCTTACTGTCTTGTAACGTTACAAACATTTTAATTAACAGAGTCTGAAGCTTGTGGCTGCCCGTGTCTTATTTAGCTGTCACGTTCATGTAAACTTCTGCTTGAAAGAAGCAGGCCAGGTATCTCACAACTTCCTTCTAGAAGTGATTTATTATACCCGAATAACCCTTATTTAATGCTCCTTTCTCTACCTTACTGTCAAACTGTGGACAACCCTCTCAACAGAACAGTTTACATCTCCAATGCTTCAAATTATATAAAAAGCAGAACAGAGCCAGCAAAACCACATACAATTCAACCACTAGGCAAATTATACTCTTTATGTCCGGAGATGGTGGCACCCAATTATTACATCAATACTCTTTATTCGGGGAAGGTGGCATTCATAATCCCATTTGCCTGTGATTCAGGTGACAATGCCCTTGTGACGAAGCCCTTTTGACTGCTTTAGTGACAACTGAAAGATGATGAAAAGAGCAATCCACATGTTATACAGATCAAAAGCACAATCCGCACTTGCAAAAGATTGTTACCTCTCCATCAGCACTATGTGAAATTTGTGCTAAAATGAAGGCTTAGATGGTATGACTGTACCAAAGTGACATCCTTCAAATGTCCGTGTTTTTCAAAAGTGTCAATGCAATTACGACAGAATAGGTGGCTTTCTGTGCCAATTCAAAAACAGAAGGTCCATAATATTTTCCCTGATTGATACAACTTGGTATAATTTGAAACAAGGAGGTGAGCATTGCCAAATGAGACATCACATGTTCATGGCCAAAAGTAATCCTGACACTTCAAACACTGGGGAAAACAAATTCTGCTACTACAGTGTGGTGTATACTATAGAGTACTGTATATACTCGAGTATAAGCCGAGTTTTTCAGCACGATTTTTCGTGCTGAAAACGCCCCCCTCGGCTTATACTCGAGTGAACTCTCCGCCTGTCAATCCCTTCATCAGTTGTCTTCAACCTGCGGACCTCCAGATGTTGCAAAACTACAACTCCCAGCATGAGGTCCATGCGCAACGTCCCTGTGCGTCGTCGTCAAGGCAACGTCACTAATACGGGGCCGGGCCCAAAGCGCGGAGAAGAGGCACCCCCGGGTGAAAATGGACAGCCCGCAACGACTAATCCTCCCCACCGGACGATCCCTGCAGCATTGATGGCCCGGACCAGCTCACCCTAACTTCCTGCCGAGGGGAGGTGAGTACAAAACAAAAGGGGGGGGGGGGCTGGATGATGACGAAGGCCGCAGTGGTCTCCAACCTGCGGACCTCCAGAGGCTTCAAAACTACAACACCCAGCATGCTTGGACAGCCGATGGGCATGCTGTCCAGGCATGTTGGGTGTTGTAGTTTTGCAACATCTCGTGGTCTGCTGGTTGAAGACCACTGATGAAGGGATTGACAGGCGGTGATGATGAAGGGTGGGGGATGATGACGGGGGTCTGGATGATGACGGGGGTCTGGATGATTACATGGGGGGATGATGTATTTCCTGCTCTAGGCTTATAGTCGAGTCAATAACTTTTCCTGGGTTTTTGGGATAAAATTAGGGACCTCGGCTTATATTCGGGTCGGCTTATACTCGAGTATATACGGTATGTACTGTCTTTATATCCAGTCCTCATATCCCATCCTGCCTCCCGACCTTATATCCTGTCCTCATCTATTTTAGACTGCAAGGCTAAAGTCCAAAGTTGACTAGACAATTATTGTAAAACTAGCTCAGTACTAGTCTTCTTACCTAAACCTTGTGAAAAGGAAAGAGGAAAAGTAAAAATGACACTCTCGCTCTCATATCTCAATCTAATATAACAGCTTCATATCCAGACATGAAGAAAGTGAAGGGTCCAGCTCCCGGAAGAATAAGTCCAATAAAACTTAGCATTTAATTCTTACATACAAAAAATTTGGAACTTTCAGTAAAAAACAGAAAGTGACATGTCACTCTAAAACATAGGAGTGAAACACCGACGCGTTTCGAGCCTAAGCTCTTAATCATGGCTATGATTAAGAGCTCAGGCTCGAAACATGTTGGTGTTTCACTCCTATGTTTTAGAGTGACATGTCACTTTCTGTTTTTTACTGAAAGATCCAAATTTTTAGTATGTAAGAATTAAATGCTAAGTTTTATTGGACCTATTCTTCTGGGAGCTGGACCCTTCATTTTCTTCATGTTTTATGTCTATGGGGAATAGCGGTTCCCTGTATCCGTGCTTCTGGAACCTACACCAGTGCCTGCTGCTGTTTAAAGTGGTGAGCTGATCCATGACTGTTTCTTTTTCGTTATTGTTCATATCAAGACCTTACATTCCGACATTATCTCCTGACCTCATTGCACGTCCCCGCCACTAACTATTCTCTGCACCTGTCTGCCAGACAATTGGAAGGATGTTTAAAAGTTCCGTGCAGTCTCTGCAGCCCAAGAGTTACACGATCAGGAGATGTCCCCAAAGTCCCATAGATGTACCGGAAATAAAAGAAAAAGAAAAGAAATAGAAGAAAACACATAAAACAACACACCTGTTATACAACAGGGAGGGAGGGCAGGACAACCTCCGGGACCCAAGAGGAGAGACTGCAGGGAAAAGGCTCAAGGGCTGCTATAAGGTACCGGGGGAAGGGCTAACAGTTTTTCTCCTACCACCCCCCCCCCCCCCTTTTCTGTTGTTTTTTCCCTGATAGGGGATGGGTTATTAGGGGAACCTGTCCAATCCCCTTATTTTCCCGGACTATTAGCCTCTCCCCAGGTACCTTATAGCAGCTCTGGCGCCTCTTCCCTGCAGTCTCTCCTCTTGGGTCCCGGAGTTGTCCTGCCCTACCTCCCTGTTGTATAACAGGTGTGTTGTCTTATGTGTTTTCTTTTATTTACAGTTGTTGGTGTATGGATTCTGAAGTCACAGCGGGCGCTTAGAGAAGGCAAAGATGTGGTCAGTCTGATGGGTGATCTGCACACCGGAGTCGGTGAGGGAGTGCCACACGGATTTTGATGGAGAATTTGTGTGCCTTATGGCTGGTTTGATATGCTAATTTAAAATAAAACCTGTGGCTGATCCCTACTTACTTAAAAGTGTAAACTGGTGTCCTGCCTCTTTATTTCAGGGGGAGGGGCCTGGTTGGGTACATTAGGAACTGGAAGAGTGTCAGCAGCCAGAGTCCTCAAAACGAAGGGCACTTTACCGAATATCAGCTCCAAAGCCAATATACCTATAGTGCAGTGTTTCCCAACCAGTGCTACTCCAGCTCTTGCAAAGCTATAACTCCCAGCATTCTGGGGCACAATAGTTGGGGAATACTCTACAGTATTATGAAGCATGCATTTTTGGGGCAGTGTATGACAAGTTATTTTATGCACCCATTTGATCTTTTTTTTATGGCATCAGACCATAGGCAACCGCCTAGGATGCCCCACGAGTAATCCCGGCTTACAAACAATTAACACATCGAGTGGAAAAAATGTAACAAACTCAAAACCATATAATAACTTCAATATTTCCTTATATGAAAAGCCAATTCCTAGACTATACAGTCTATTGGATTACTCCGCAGACACACATACAGTACATCCCATAAAACGTTTTATAACTTTTCCATATCCAGAGGCTTAGACGACAGAAACATTCCCACAATAGCAGCTTCCAACGAAAAAAAAAAAAAATGTATAATAATAATTTGAGGAAAATGCATAGACGTTACAGCAGAAAGACGCCAAGGCTTAAAAACAGTAAGACGATAAATAGTTTAATTATTCCTGTGATTTAGAGGCAGCAATGACAGCTACGGGGAGAAGAAAAAAAAAGGGTTTCCAAGTCCTGTTGTTAACATAAAGGTTGTCATAGCAGGCAGGACGGCCCTTCCCAGGAGTGAGCCACACCTGTCTAGTGATGTTACAGGGAGATTGAAAGGCCTGCAGTGAGTACGTCAGAGAGAAAATGCTCTTTCGTGATCCAAAAAACACGTATTCCACACCTCAGAAATTATGTCACATTCTGCAAGGTCTTCGTTCTTCACACCCACGACACTTCGCCCATCCCAATCTCCATTATACACAGGCCGTAATATGGTACCACCTACCACTCGCTTAACGGGGACAAAGCTCAGTCCTGGACATGTACAGTAGTTAAAGGGGTACTCCGGTGAGAACCTTTTTTCTTTTAAATCAACTGGTGGCAGAAAGTTAAACATATTTGTAAATTACTTCTATTAAAAAATCTTAATCCTTCCAGTACTTATTAGCTGTTGAATGCTACAGAGGAAATTGCTTTCTTTTTGGAACACTGATGACATCACGAGCACAGTGCTCTCTGCTGACATCTCTGTCCATTTTAACAACCATGCATAGCAGATGAATGCTAAGGGCAGCATGGTGGCTCAGTGGTTAGCACTGCTGTGCTGGGGACTTGGGTTCAAATCCCACTAAGGACAACAATAAATAAAGCATTATTATTATAATAATGTCAGCAGAGAGAACTGTGGTCGTGATGAGAGCATTCCAAAAAGAAAAGAGTTTCCTCTGTAGTATTCAGCAGCTAATAAGTACAGGAAGGACTAAGATTTTTTTAATAGAAGTCATTTACAAATATGTTTAACTTTCTGCCACCAGTTGATTTAAAAGAAAAAAGGTTTTCACCGGAGTACCCCTTTAAAGGGAAATGAAACTTTTTAATAAAATTGCACAGTTTAGGAGAAAATAGGAAGTTGAGTAACTTGGTCAATAATTGATCTAAGTGTTTTGCTTGGCCGTTGTGTAACAGAGTTTCTCGAAAAGCCTACAGACTATAGTGGGGATCTAGAACCTGTGACCTTTTAGGTGGTGTGAAATGTTACTAGTACCATGTCCTGGGATTGGTATGCTGAAGGCTAGAGAAATATATGTTGGAGAAGATTGAAATACACTATACAGTGGTCCCTCAAGTTACAATATTAATTGGTTCCAGGACGACCATTGTATGTTGAAACCATTGTATGTTGAGACCATAAATCTATGGAAACCTGGTAATTGGTTCTGAAGCAACCAAAACGTCATCCAAAAATAGGAAAAGGTGAGGATTAAAGAAAAATAAGTAGATAACTAAAAGAGATAAAGCAAATCCTTACATATAAAAGTAAGAAAGATCTGCTGGGAGCTGTAAATCACTGTCTGTGTCAGTGTTTCCCAACCAGGGTGCCTCCAGCTGTTGCAAAACTACAATTCCCGGCATGCCCGGACAGGCAACGGCTGTCCGGGCAGGCTGGGAGTTGTAGTTTTGCAACAGCTGGAGGCGCCCTGGTTGGGAAACAATGGTTTATGTAGAGGACAGGAGCTTCTTCAGGGTCCTGTACAGTACACACAGTGTCCCAAATGGAGCCGTCCTTATTTGGTGTCCAAAGGAGCAGCTAACCCTGGCACAGGAGTAGTACAGAACTTTTAGTTCCTCGCTGTACTGTAGGGGGCGCTACCAGACACCAGTCACTGCATGTACTTCAGTAATAGAGGTGATTTGCCAGTAAAATGTCCATTCTGATTGGTCAGTTCCTCCAGTTGTGACATATCTGACAGATCTGGACTGTCCGTAGCATTGTATGGTGAGTCTGGTTTCAAGTTACGATGGTCCAGAAAAGACCATTGTATGTTGAAACTATTGTATGTTGAGGCCATTGTAAGTTGAGGGATCACTGTATAGACAAGCCTGTTGGATCCCATGCCTTAATCCTTGAAATCAGGAGTTTAATTCAGTACCATTGCCGCAAGTATATGTGGTATGGGGTGTGAGAAGCAGGGAAGATGGAACTACCCAAGGGGCAGATGGCAATAACCCCTTGTATTCGTGATGCCAGGGCATGGTTTATCCTCAATACCACCCGAAGGTATACCGCTGGATCCTGGGCTAGGCACGGGGGGCAATAATGACTCCGACGCCAAGTTACGGACAACTGTAGCTTTATTGAGTGACAGATGATACAGTCTATACAGTGTAGCCAGGCTCATGGAGGTGACCAGTGACTTCAGAGACCTTAAGGGCTTGCTGGGACTTGTAGTAGAACGGGACAATTTAGTGCAGGCCACTTTGACTTGACAGATGACTTTGACTTGACTGACTTGTGACTGACAATGCTGTGACCGTGGCTTACTTGTAGCTTGTGGCTGCAGGACTGGACTTGAGGCTCCTATGACTCCAGACACACTCCTAGACTTGACTGCACTGGACCTCAGCTTAGCAGAAAGAGAGCAGAGCTCTAAGAGAGAAAATAGACTCCTCCCAGGGCTTTTATGGGGGAGACTCTGGTGGGATCCCATTGGTCACCCTTAAGTCACCTGGTCACTGATACCTCCTGGGTAACAGTCACATGATAACTCACATGACAACTGAAGATCACATGGGAACATTTCTTAAAGTTATAACACTTCTTCACACACTTTACAGCATAATAAATGGCAAAATACATATACATGAGGGGATGGGTGTAAGGGGGCCCAGGGGACAATGCAGGGAGGCAGCCTGACAGGGCAGCAAGGGTATGGGGTAACAACTCCCGTACTGGGCCACCATATGTATAAAGTCAAGCACCGACAAATGCAGTTTCCTTTACCAACATAAGTGAATGAGCTGAGTGAAGTCATGCGTGGTACTCTAAGGCTAGGTTCACACTGCAGATTTCTGCCGGAGATCGAGCCGGCGGCACTAGGATCGCGCAGACTACATTGCCGTCCCAGTAGATGGCAATGTATTTCTGATCTCCCAAAAGATCCACCCAGAAATGCATTGCCGTCTATGGGGGCAGCAATGAAGTCTGCTCGGTCCTAACGCCACTGGCTCGATCTCCGGCAGAAATTCTGCAGTGTGAACCCAGCCTAACAGGAGACACCACAGAAACAAATCAGTTCCTGAAGTTTCTTCCCTCCTACATCTTCCAAACTCAGATGTGCGTGGTATCGTTAAAAAGTGTAACGGGGACATTTATCATCGTTGCTTTGGTAAGCGAGTTCTGTAGGCATGTTTTTTCTTGCTTTTGGTTTTGCTTACGTGTGACATATTTATCATACTATCGCAGGGGGTTGTTACATTTGGCTCACATAAGCAAAAAACAATAAATCGCTTTTGAATACCATTTATTTAGCACACATAAGCAGAAACCATTAAAGGGGTACTCCGGTGCTTAGACATCTTATCCCCTATCCAAAGGATAGGGGATAAGATGCCTGATGGCGGGGGTCCCGCCGCGGTCACGCCCCCTCCCATAGGCTTGCATTGAGGGGGCGGAGCGTGACGTCACAATGTCTGATCGACAGTAATCAGACCCGGAGTGAACACGCTCCGGGGACTGATTCTAACTGGGTGCGGCGTGCAAGATCACGGGGGTCCCCAGCGGCGGATCCTTTGGATAGGGGATAAGATGTCTAAGTGCCGGAGTACCCCTTTAAATGACTTCAGAACAACACTTTGTAACGCCACCTCTTCTCCTCTCTGACTTTTCTGCTCTAAAATCGCAGTTGTGAAAAAAATGTGTGAAACATAAATATCTTTTTGAACCCCATTTGGACACAGTTTTTTATTTATTTTTTTGTACTTTCGTTTTTTTTTCTCCTCACCTTCTAAAAATCATAACGCTTTAAATCTTCCACCTTACATATAAAGCCTTGTTTTTTGCACCACCAATTTTACTTTGTAAGGACATTAATAATTTCACCACAAGATCTACGGCGAAAGAAAAACAATATTTGTGGGACAAAATTGGGAAAAAAAACGCAATTTTATAACTTTTAGGACCTTCTGTTTCTACCCAGCGCACTTTTCTGTAAAAATGACACATTCTATGTATTCTGTAAGTCCATACAATTGAAATGATATCCAACTAAGCTTCTTTTACACTGCCTTTGTGACACAGTGTGACGTCCGACGGGGAACCCGGGGAGAATAGCAGGGGGAAAAATACATCATGCAATGTTTTTTCCTCCTGCTATTCCCATCAAAAAACAACATTGCCCAACAGACTAGGGCTGGGCGGTATGGCCAAATATATGTATTGTGGTATTTTTAACTTATGGTGGTTCCACGGTATATAACGGTATCCCCCCCCAAAAAAAAATTTTTTTAATTCTTAGCCCAGCGCTGCGCTGTCCCCATCAGGGTACTACTCACGTCGCCCACAAGCGCTGCTCTCCTTGTCCTCCTGTTTATAGCGGCCGCGGGCGCTGACACTCTATAGCTGTATCCCTATGCCCGGGCTGCAAAAGGTAACCAAAATTAAACTTTAACGCATGTTCCTACATAGGCCTTACGCTCTTCCTGGGGACATGAATGTCGGACAGCCGTCAGCCTATCACCGGCCGCAGTGATGTTCCGCCTTGGCCGGTGATAGGCTGAGCCCACTGTCATGTAAGAAGCCAGCTTCCTACATGACAGTGCGCTCAACCTATCACCGGCCGAGGCGGAACATCGCTGCGGCCGGTGATAGGCTGACGGCTCTCCGACGTCCCAAGCCATTGGAAGCTGGTCCGAACCAACAGGGAAGGTGAGTTAAAGTTTATTTTGTTTACCTATTGCAGCCCGGGCATAGGGATACAGTATAGAGCAGTGGTCTTCAACCTGTCACAAACAGGAGGACAAGGAGGGCAGCGCTTGCGGGTGATATGTGAGTATTTGATATGTGAGTATGGGGACAGCGCAGCGCTGGGCTAATAATTAATTGGGGGGGAGGAGGTTAGAACAGCGCTTGCAGGTCACATATGATTAGTTCCCCGATGTGGGGACAGCGCAGCGCTGGGGGAGGGGCCAAACCAGTATTGCGGTATGGGTTAAAATTCATATCTTGCAGCACAAAAATTTTGTTATTCGGTATGAACCAGTATACCGCCCAGCCCTACAACAGACCCCATGATAGTGAATGGTATCTGTCGGGACCCATTGTTTCCTGTTGAGCCCGGTCAATAACAACGTTCGTTAAGGCACAAAAAAAAAAGTGCCTGACGGACATTTGTGGCAGTGTAAAAGGGGCCTTATATAGGTTTGATTTTGTTTTGCTTTTTTTCAAGAAATTATAACTTTTATATGAAAATTTGCATGTTTAAAATTGTCCTCTTCTGACCCCTCTAACTTTTACATTTTTCCGTATACAGGGATGTGTGAGGGCTCATTTTTTCATCACGGGAGTTGTAGTTTAAAAACAGTGAAACTCCAGCTGTTGCTAAATTACAACTTATATCTTTCCCAGACAGCCAAAGGCTGTCTGGAAATATTGGGGTTGTAGCTTAGCAACAGCTGGAGGCTCCCTGTTAGGAAAAGCTGGTTTATGGGCTATTTCCCTAAGGGAGGGCACTATATATGTACTATGTACTGTGTTTATTTCTTATTATTTCAGATCCGTGTATGCAGAGAATTTGTTTGGATTCGGTGGACTACGTCGATGCCAAGTGTTTTTTTTGTTTAATATTAATAAAATGGTTAACGAGGGCTTGTGGGGGGAGTATTTTTTGGAATAAAAGTTTTTCAAAAGTGTTGTTTTTTGTTTGTTTTTTTGTTTAAATTAACTTTACAAATAGTATTTTTTGGTTGCGCCATACATTTTATGGTAAAGTGAGTGATGTCCTTACAACGGACAACTGGTCGCGCAAAAAACAAGCCCTGATACTAGTCTGTGGTTGAAAATATAAAAGAGTGAAAAGATATAGCTACCGGCACTGCTGCAATGATGGGACCAGGTGGGCAACAGGTGAGATAAATGAATGAAGCAGAAGTCCTATACGGGACCACTGTCCAGAAATGCACAATTCCAGATATCCAGACTTAAAGAAAGGTAGACGGCACTCACCAGGAATGTTGCTTCAACGTCTTTATTTTTCTTGTACGATCATGTCGGATCGGGGGTGCGGGGTCAGGCAGGTATCATGGCGGAGACGCCGGGGACCCAGCGTGGAGGTAACAGCTGTGTTGGAAGTACGGAAGTATGACACAGCTGTGACCGCCATGATACCTGCCTGACACCGCACCCCTGATCCGACATGATCATACAAGAAAAATAAAGAAGTTGAAGCAACATTCCTGGTGAGTGCCGTCCACCTTTCTTTAAGTCTGGATATCTGGAAATATAAAAGAGTTATGATTTTTTGAAGGCGAGGAGGAAAAAACGAAAACGTAAAAATAAAATTGTCTGAGTCCTTAAAGGGGTACTCCCACCCTAGACATCTTATCCCCTATCCAAAGGATAGGGGATAAGATGTCTGATCGTGTGGGTCCCGCTGCTGGGGACCCCCGCAGTATTGCATGCAGCACCCACCTGTTTTTTGTACGGAAGCGCTGGAGGTTCTGAGGGTCTGAGTCGTGACTACGGGAACGGAAGTCTGTGACATCAGGACTCCGCCCCGTGTGACGTCACGCCCGTCCCCTCAATGCAAGCCATCACGCCCCCTCCCATAGACTTGCATTGAGGGGACGGGGGCGGACAAAGAAACAGGTGGGTAGGGGATAAGATATCTAGGGTGGGAGTATCCCTTTAAGGCCCTAATGGGCTGAGTCCTTAAGGGGTTAAGGTCTCAATGCTTTATAGTTTGAATACTTGAATACCATGTTATAAGCAGATTATTTATCATTATAAAAGACATATTTCTTACTGCATTGCTATAAAAATAAAAACTGTTGTTTTTCTCCCCAATGTTTCATGTTACCCCCCCCCCCCCCACTCTGCTGTTGTTGTAAATTGTGCAGATGATGCAGAAGTGCAGCAATGAGTAATTTACAAAGTTTCAGAACTTTTCATCATCGTATTATTATTTTTTCTCCATATGGTGTCAGAACTTTTTATTATCCGCTGAGACCAACAGATGTATCCCTCCTTCCCTTTACTTTTATCTCTTCTTATCTCCAAAAGTGTGGTGCAACATGAGCATGAACAGATTTGGGGAAGATATCTATGATTTGGAAGATATCTATGCTATATGGGGGAAATGTATCATTGGTTTTACGCTTTTTTTTTTTAGATGGGGGAGGGTTTAAAAAGTAGCAAATCTTTGTGCAATGGGATAAAAGGGCCAACATTTCAGCGCAGAGGAATAAAAAGTCACAATTTTTGTGCAATGAGTAAACCATAGAAAATGGGGCTCTTAAAGGGGTACTCCAGTGAAAACCTTTTTTCTTTTAAATCAACTGGTGGCTGAAAGTTAAACATATTTGTAAATTACTTCTATAAAAAAATCTTAATCCTTCCTGTACTTATTAGCTTCTGAATACTACAGAGGAAATTCTTTTCTTTTTGGAATGCTCTCTGATGACATCACGACCACAGTTCTCTCTGCTGATGATATTATAATAATAATAACACTTTATATAATGTTGTCCTTAGTGGGATTTGAACACAAGCCCCCAGTACTGCAAGGCAGCAGTGCTAACCACTGAGCCACCATGCTACCTTTAGCTTACATCTGGTATGCATGGTTGATAAAATGGACAGAGAGCACTGTGCTCGTGATGTCATCAGTGTTCAAAAAAGAAAGGAATTTCCTCTGTAGTATTCAGCACCTAATAAGTACTGCAAGGATTAAGATTTTTTAATAGAAGTAATTTAAAAATATGTTTAACTTTCTGCCACCAGTTGATTTAAAAGAAAAAAGGTTTTCACCGGAGTACCCCTTTAAGTGAATTTCAGAAAATAGGTATTTGCTAAATGTGTTAAAAAGAAATTCACATTAAAAGGGGGTTAGCCAAGAATTGAAAGAAAGCTGATTTCTGTGACTCTCCAAACTGAGACCCTCCCCATGATCCTTGCTGGAAGTTGTAGTTTTGCAACAGCTGGAGGGCCACTGTTTGGAGATCACTGGTGTCTGTAAAAGATTTTCTGTCCGCCTTTACTTTTATTGGTGTTAAAGGAGTTTTCAAGCAAAAGAAAGAGATAATTTCTTCCATAAACAGCACCACACCTGTCTTCAGGTTGTGTGTAGTATTACAACCAGACTCCATTAGCTTCAATTGAACTGAGATGCAATACCACACACAACCTGAGGACAGGTGTGGTGCTGTTTTTTCTGCTGTTGTTTTTGTAGTTTTTTTTAAAGAAATCAGCTTTCTTTCAATTCTTGGCTAACCCCCTTTTAATGTGAATTTATTTTTAACATATTGCGCAAATACCTATTTTCTGAAATTCACTTAAGAGCCCCATTTTCTATGGTTTACTCATTGCACTTTTTATTCCTCTGCGCTGAAATGTTGGCCCTTTTATCCTATTGCACAAAGATTTGCAACTTTTTAACCCCTCCCCCCATCCAAAAAAAAAAAAAAGCGTAAAACCAATGATAAATTTCCCCCATATAGCATAGATATCTTCAAAATCAGAGATATCTTCCCCAAATCTGTTCATGTTCATGTTGCACCACACTTTTGGAGATAAAAAGAGCTAAGAGTAAAGGGAAGGAGGGATACATCTGTTGGTCTCAGTAAGCAGATAATAAAAAGTTATGACACCATATGGAGAAAAAAGAATAATACGATGATGAAAAGTTCTGAAACTTTGTAAATTAAGAAAACTTTGCTTACTTCCTGTGCTATCCTGGTGCCTCCGATGTTGCAGTCCTTGGTGCAAGTCTCTTTTTGGTGCTGGGGGTAGATGCATCACCGTACAGTGAATTGCCTGCTGTAGCAGTGCCCCGCCTTGGTCAATGGTTGGCTAAGCATCAGAGTGATGTATAGCCCCAAATCCAGGAAAAGACCAGCATGAACGCAAATATGTCACATTGCCGCTTGGCCAATCACTGGCCGAGGTGGGACACATTGACCACTGGCACCAGGAAGAGGATTGCATTGTTTTTTTTATAAGGAACCAGTCGTGAAAAAAATAAAAAATAAAAAACCCTGCGGCTTTAAATAAGAGGATAATGTCATCGGATATCTTAAATAAACCAGGAGCTTCAGGTTATAAATAGTTTTAAATGGCGCATTCAATTTGGATTAAAAGGAATCAATCCCTTAGATTTAGTTTTTTACCTGATTAGAGATACTAAAAAAAGTTTTATCTGGTTCTATTTATGGCATTATATTCTTTTATTTTTTATGTACATTATTTTGAGGGCAGTCATCTTGCCTGAGCTGTTTTTAACAGCATTTAAAGATATGCTTTACAGCAGGACCCATGGACTGAGATGACCATAGAAAGAAACCATACCACTGATATGAATGGGAAAGGTTTCTGGGCGTGATCTGTGACCTTTACAAAGATAATTCTAGAGAGAGAGAAGGTGAACTGTGAGCATCAGCTATTGTATGTACCTCTGTTATCTATGTACTGCTGTCAGTTTTTACTGTAATCCTCTGTGATGATAAGGAGACCACTGAGAAATCATCTTTACAGAACAGGAAGTGTCAGACAAGTTTTTGGCCTAGTGGTCATATTTTCAAATATAGATGTTAAAATGGTAAATTAGAAAAAACATGACCAAAAGAGTCACATTCATTAAAAGCAATGCTTGACATAGTGATCATCGATCAGACATATCAAAAGTTGTTGATCTCACATTGAGTTTTTAGCCGGCATTGTGCTCCCTGCTTGGCAATGAGAACCATCCATTTCTCTGTATATGTCAACGGAGTGGAGCGCAATCCCGCCGGCTTCCGCAGCTAATAACTCACAATCACAGCGTGTCTCAGGAGTGAGACACGGTGCGATCACCCCTTATTGACCCATCTGATTTACATGTCAAAATAGTTTTTAATCACAGTAACGCTCTAGTCAACAAAAACTTGATTCAAACAAAAGGTAATTTTCTGGGGACACATTCCCTTTAAAGAGTTTATCCAGCTTATTAAACGTATCCCCTATTCACACTGGTGGCTGAGTGGCCTATCACTGCTGAGACTAGTCTTGGTAGATGGGGGCCGTAGAGCTCAGTGGGAAGTTAATACCTTCAAATATTCCCCTAAGAATTTCTCGACCTTACAGAAGATATAACACATTCCATGGTGCCTACTGAACTGTCTGTAATGCATGGACTAGAAGGCCATCCCAAGGGAAAGATACTCTTTTTAGGGTTTAATCACACGGCGGAATTTCTGCTTGCAGAATTCCGCAAGTGGAAGTTTGCCTCAAATTAAAGCCCATAGACTTCTAAGGGATTCCGCACTGCCATTCACTCTTCTGAATTTCCACTTGCGGAAATTCAGAAGTGTGAATGGCAGTGCGGAATCTCATAGAAGTCTATGGGCTTTAATTTGAGGCGAAATTTCGCAAGCGGAAATTCTGATGTGTGAATAGACCCCTACTCTTTGAAGCCACTTTCCACTGGCTTGATGTAAAAGAATCGCCATCACCCTCTTTAAATACTTCAGATTCCACAATTGGAGCAAAAAGTTATATGCTCTAGAAATATCTAGACCAATTTATTTAGGGTTCATACACAGAGCAGAGATCTATACATAGGGGCTGTATTGTATGAAGCCCTCGGCATGCTGTGTGCTGCTGTACACAGCATGCCGAGCCACCATATTATTCTCCCCCACATGGTCACATCTTCCCCCATCACATTCTCCCCCTTCCCCTGTCACATTCCCCCTCCCCCTGCCACATTCTTCCCCCATGGTCCCATCTCACCCCCCCTTTCACACTCTCCCCCCCCCGTCACAATCTTAACCCATGTCACATTCTCTTCCCCATATCACATCCTCCCCCCCTGCCACATTCTCCCCCTGTCACATTCCCCCTCAGTAACATTCTCCACCCCCTGTCACACTCTCTTTCCCCCCCCCGTCACATTCTCTCCCCCCCCAGTCACAATTCCCCCCCCCCCCCATGTCACAGTTCCCCCCCCCCCCGTCACATTCTACTGCAGCAATACACTGGGTTTCCGGGACGTTTTTCAAATCTTCCGTGGGAACTAGGAAACCTAGTGTGTTTGCAGCCGAAAAAGACCTTTCCCCATCAGCCAATCACTGGCTTGACATGTGACACCGCTGTGGCCAGTGATTGGCTGATAAGGGAAAGGTCCTACTGTTTGTATGGAAAAGAGAGGAGACATCCGACCCCACTGAGACGAACGGCATCAACGGCATCTGAGGAGACCGGGAGTAGGTGAGCAGAAGATTATTATTTTTTTTTCTCCCTGCGCCCTTTTACTTAGCTCAGTGTTTTTCTACCAGGGTGCATGCATGGAAGTTGTAGTTTTGAAACAACTGAAGGCACCCTGGTTGGGAAATACTGACTTTTAGTATTTAAATGAGTTTTTACGTGCTCTGGGCAGCCCCCGCCCACAGCAGAACACGGGAGCCAGCCCGAGCAGATAATCGCAAGTTTTCCTGGGGGGCCGTATCGCTATATTGCAAAAATTAAAAATCGCAATTCAATTGCTTTTGTGATATATCGTGCAGCCCTAGTGCAAACAGATGTCTTATTGGGGGGGGGGGGACCAAGCTTGGAAACCACTGCTGTAACCCAAAATGCAGAGTCAACCAAGAGATCGGCTCCCATTCTGACACACTCAAGTCATCTTTATATTACATAGGTGGCTTTTCATAGTAATATACTTACAAAATCACCCACTTCAATGGGGGTTTTTAGGAGAGGGATTGGCAATGATTGGTTGCGCACTGTTACTCAAAAAATTTTAGTTATCTTACAAGCCCATCCAACAAAGTCACGAGTAGAGGAACATATGCTTCTATTAGTTTTCTGGTATAAAACCGTCATTATATTGGTTGTATTCCATGCTTCTCCTTGTTCTCAAAACTCCCGTCCTGTACTGTGCATAAATACTTGCGTATAATCTTCCTTAAGTTATTTTTTTGTTTTTGTTCATTGCAATCTTTTTAGGAAAACAAACCCACGTTCTACACTTTAAGTAACTCTAATGATTAAATGCTTCTATTTTACTTAAGAGTCTACTTGCAATTTAAGGCTTGTCATTTCACGGTATCCTCCGGGCATCCGATGCAAAACTGCTGTGAAAATCCCTGCTGTGTATTTTAAGATATTTAAAAGTAAACTAGGAAACATGTTATGTAATATGGAGCTCACACTGGCCCATATATCATGTAAATCATGGATTTCTTTACTGTATGCCATCGAAAATCTCCGACTCTGCCATAGAGTTGTATTAAGGGGGCGTGTCAGCTGCCGCTTCATGCAGTGGTCAACACGCCCCCTTCCCATGGGCTGCCGGGGCCCCGTACAGGAGATCGAGGGGGCCACCGTGGTTGGAACACAACCCCCCCGCGATCTGAAACTCATCCACTACGTTTTTCAGCACTGGACTACTCCTTTAACATTTCACCATAGGCTTCACAGTGTTTTTTTTGGGGGGGGGAGAAAGAGTGCTGATAAGAGTGCTGGTGCATCTGTTACTATAGTTTTAATAAACACTCGCAAGACCTAAATGTAATAATTAGTCAATATTATAAATTGCAACCAATGAGTAACAGCTTGATATCGAAAGAATAAAATACTCAAATGGGGATTTTAGATACACAAGGATATTTGTTTTAATTATTTTCAAAAAAAAAAAAAATAATAATAATCTTAATAGTAAAAAATGTTTTTATAAGAATAAAAAATAAATAGAAGGGGAGGAGGCGCTGTGAAAACCAGCAGGTTGTAAGTCCATTTAACTACAGGAGTCTACAAATAATAATACACAGGGTAGATATAACACCGGTAATAAATCACTGAAATCCTTGAATTAAGTTTAGGCATCATTCATGGTGAATCCAGCAGCTGAGGTTGATGCTATTTATTGACATTTGACTAATAAAACAAGGTCCATACGCTTCATCTGAAGAAGGGGGGGATCATTCCAGAGCAAATTTATCACTACATGGACATTTCAATTCCCATTTCGCTCGTTTGGATGTATAATATATCACATAGTTATTGAACTTTGACAAAGAATAAGAAGAGAATATCATTTCCCGTCCATAGTAAAAAAAAAAAAATTCTATCTGGAATTATTCATTTATTTTACTGGCATTTTATTTGCCTATGCTACAGGGGCTGTAAAGTTGGTGTAGTACATAATAGTGTCTGTACCTATGTTTCATGGTGGCCTCACAATTCTTCTGTGATTTTTGCCCCAGCAACAAAATTAATCAGGACTCAGGTTTTCCCAGGTTGCAGTGCAGCCGAGACATGACATCACTAGTCAGTTGTGCAAGGGGAGCCTGTCCTGCTTCAATGGGTGGAGCAACCGCTGGGTTAGAAAATGCTGGTCTTTTAAATGGAAGTCAGCTCATCTGTGTTTCAATGGGTAAGGTGGCTGATGTGTGGGAGGGAGAAAAGTGACCTCACACTTAAAAAAAAAAAGGAATCATGGGACTCGTAGTTTGAGAGAACAAACTCCAACAGGAAATACCCAGTTCACAAAAAGATAGCCTCAGCATCATGGTAATCTCACAACATAGCCATTTAGCCTCAAGACAAGCACAGATCCTTCCGAAGCATGTCCATTACTGTCTGGCAGGTAAGTACTAAAATCACCTTATGGTGGATAATCTCTTTAACTGAACTGATTTTCTCTCTAATATTAAAAAGTGGGGGAGAGCATAGGATTTTGCAGCAAGTCAAATATCATATGATCGGTGTAGGGTAGCCACCAAGTATCTACAAAGGCTGGAGTTAGGCCATGATCACACGGCAGAATTTCTGAGCGGAATCCAGTGGAAAAATTCAGCTTGGAAATTAAGTTGTCAATTATTGTGTTGCAAAATCTGCTCGAAAATACATTGCTGTCTATGAAGAGTGGCCTAGTGCAGTAAAATTATGTCTGTGCAAGCTATCTGTGCAATGTCCGTCTTAAAAATTTTCCTGGCAATTTATTTTTAACATACCCTAAGGCCTCGTTTACATGGACCCTCAGTTATCAGATGTAATCTGTGCCGAAACTTGCCGGTAAGGTTGGGTTCATAAGGTGGAATTCCTTTTTTAAATTGCTGTCACTGGGATTCTGCTGCACAGTGCACACTACCGAATTTCAGAAGTGGAGCTTGCTCATTTTTTTGCTGGAATCCCTGCAGTATACCGTATTTTTCGCCGTATAAGACGCACTTTTTCTTCCCCAAAACTGGGGGGGAAAAGCTGGTGCGTCTTATACGGTGAATACACCCCTATCGCGGCGGTCCCTGCAGCCATCAACGGCTATTATATTAAAGGGGTACTCTGGTGGAAAACTTTTTTTTTTTTTTTTTTATGAACTGGTGCCATAAAGTTAAACAGATTTGTAAATTTCTTCTATTAAAAAATGTGAATCCTTTTAGTACTTTTTAGCAGCTACAGAGGATGCTACAGAGGAAATTATTTTCAAATTTTTTTTTGTCCCCCGGAGTACCCCTTAGTTTTCCCCCGGAGTACCCCTTTAAAGCTGGGAGCAGATAACACCGGATCACATGGCTGATAAAGTTGATGGGATCAACCCAGCTCCTCCTCCACTCCCTGCACATTACATGGGATCTTTTTTTACATTAACTACTTATTCTCTAATCTACAAAAACATTGTTAAAGGGGTACTCCTGTGAAAACCTTTTTTCTTTTAAATCAACTGGTGGCAAAAAGTTAAACATATTTGTAAATTACTTCTATCAAAAAATATTTATCCTTCCAGTACTTATTAGCTGCTGAATGCTACAGAGGAAATTCCTTTCATTTTGGAACACTGATGACATCACGAGCACAGTGCTCTCTGCTGACATCTCTGTCCATTTTAGCAACCGTGCATAGCACATGTATGCTAAGGGCAGCATGGTGGCTCAGTGGTTAGGGGACTTGGGTTCAAATCCCACTAAGGACAACAATAAATAAAGTGTTATTGTTATTATAATAACATCAGCAGAGAGCACTGTGCTCGAGATGTCATCAGAGAGAATTTCAAAAAGAAAATAATTTCCTCTGTAGTATTCAGCAACTAATAAGTAGAGGAACGATTAAGATTTTTTAATATAAGTAATTTACAAATATGTTTAACTTTCTGCCACCAGTTGATTTAAAAGAAAAAAGGTTTTCACCGGAGTACCCCTTTAAATGAAAATCTGTTACAATTGTAATCTATAAAGAGGAGATGAAATATAAAAACTAAGACCAACATTTCATGGTCTATGTCACTTCATCCCAGTGTGCCCCCAGCTGTTGCAAAACTACAACTCCCAGCATGCCCGGACAGCCAACGGCTGTCCGGGCATGCTGGGAGTTGTATTTTTGCAACAGCTGTAGGAACACAGGTCTATGGCCTAAGAATGCAGGATGCCACCATATTTTCTTTCTAGCAGTGGTTACCAATACAAACTGCTCGGCGAGAAAAGCACAAACAAATCCCCTGACAATTCTATTCAGCTCCATCTGTAAGACATTCCAATCATTGGTCACAGTTTACACCAATAAGCCTGAAAAATAGTGTTTGGTCATAGTCTTATCCTGTAAGGCCCATCTTACTCCATCTAGTTCTCAGCATGACAAATGGCATAAACATATGAATGAAAGAACAAAACGAATAAGTCAAGTGAGATACAAATTTATTAATAGTGTAGCCTAAATAAAAAAGTGTTTTACTATGATAGATAGATAGATAGATAGATAATAGATAGATATGAGATAGATAGATAATAGATAGATATGAGATAGATAGATAGATAAATAGATATGAGATAGATAGATATGAGATAGATAGATATTAGATAGATAGATAGATAGATAGATATGAGATAGATAGATAGATAGATAGATAGATAGATAGATATTAGATAGATAGATAGATAGATATAGATAGATATGAGATAGATAGATAGATAGATAGATATATATGAGATAGATGGATAGATAGATAGGGGATGGATAGATAGATAGATAGATAGATAAATAGATGATAGATAGATATATAATAGATAGATAATAGGTTGATAGATATGAGATAGATAGATAGATAGATAATAAATAGATAGACAGAGAGACAGACATTACATAGCAGATAGATAGATAGATAGATAGATAATATGATAAAGCAAATACGATGCAGCACTCCACAAGTAGCAAAGAAGGCGGTTTTATTCCATCATGTGCATAGACAACGTTTCACAAGTCTCACACTGGCTTTTTCAACTTGAAAAAGCCAGTGTGAGACTGGTGAAACGTTGTCTATGCACATGATGGAATAAAACCGCCTTCTTTGCTACTTGTGGAGTGCTGCATCGTATTTGCTTTATCTGGATTAAGGAACCGGAGGACCCAGGTTCCAGATATGCGGGCACCCCGAATCTCTTTTTTACTCTGGATTTTGGTTGTGCCGTTTTTATTTGCATTAGATAATATGATAGATAGATAGATATAGATAGATAAATAGATAGATAGATAATATGATAGATAGATTTAGATAGATAGATAATATGATAGATAGACAGACAGACAGATAGATAGATGATAGATAGACAGATAGATGATTGATAGATAGATAGATAGATAAATAAATAGATAAATAAATACACAATAGATAGATAGATAAATAGATAATAGTTAGAAAGAAAAATAAATAAATAGATAATAGAAAGATAGACAGAGAGACAGACATTAAATACCAGATAGATAGAAAGATAGATAGATAAATATAGATAGATAGACAGATGATAGATAGATAGATAGATAGATAGACAGACATTGGATACCAGATAGATGGATGGATAGACAGATAACTAGAGCCTTTGAAAATCAGAAGTCATCAACTAAGCTCTGCAATGCAAGAACAAGGGTCTTTTCTATACTGTGCCGTAATTAGATAATAATAATAACAATAATTGTAAGAAAATAACACAGATTAATAAATGGTACCTGATAAGTGGAGCACCAGCCCCCGCAATACAAATGCAATGTAAATTCAGATGGAAAACATCATAATTTATACTATGAAAAAAATAGCAAATGTTTACTGAGATCCCATATAGATTGAACATATTTGTATAGCTGCGTGCAGAGGACTCAATGCACATTTTTACTTCACACATTCTACCAGAACATCTGTTGCTTACATCTGTGACATGATGAACATTTCTTACAGGGATAGACATATATATATATATATATATATATATATATATATATATAAGTTTATATATTTCTCAACCAGCAATATGAGGCGCAACCCCCGTTAAATAACGCTTTCAAATAAGCTAAGGCTATGTTCACATTATCATAGTGGAGCTGTTACAAGACTATTACTACCATGGTCTGTAGCCTGGCAATATATTACTAGAGACATTACACTCTCAACTCCTCCAATATCTTGGGACAAAAAATGAAAAAAGCAGATAAAAGTGCCAGGAAACAATACAACCCAAAAGAGCACTGTTGTTGAAATGCTAAATCCTTGAAGACTATAATAAAAAAAAAAAATATATATATATATATATATATATATATATATATATATATATATATTTTTTTTTTTTTTTTATATATATATTTTTTTTTTATTCTGACTTTTTACATAACTTGTGTTTCAACTTTGGAAAGTTTAGAAAGCAGCAAATCTAGAACAGATAATCATTTTTGCAGAGTTTCAGGGCCTTTTTTGTCTGTGATATCTTCACCGCCAACTATTCTTTTTTTTTTTTTTTTTTCTATAAAAAGTGTATTTACGGTATATTTTATTTTTTTTAAACTTTTTTTTTCTAATCTGCGTAAAAGCTTTTCTTAAGAGCAGAATATTCTCATTACTTTGTATTAACTTCGGAAAAAAAAAAAAAGTTCCTAGTCTGGGAAGAGGCCGATCTAGACTAGATAATCTCTCTGCTGCCTGCTAGGTCCTTTTTGTCTGCGATCTTTTCGCTGTCGACTATTTATTTTTATTTTATTTTTTATTTTTTTTTACTTTATGCACTCTCTGCTAACTTTGGCAGCCGGTATAGTCTAGCATCAGCTGTTTTATTTCTAGTTCGATTAGTTCAAACAGAGATAGCTCACACATCTGGTTTATTTCGGAGAGCGCTGCATAGGAAAAGTGTCCAATCCGTTCTATTTAAACATAAACTTTACTATTAATAACAGAGAGTCCAAAAAAAAAAAAAAAGCAAAAAGAAAGTGTGTGACTGGAGATAGATCTTGGAGACCGTCTTGGGACCCGCTTATCAAGACGTCTGTTTACTCTTGTTCATGTACAAGGTTAACCTTGACCCATTTAACTACCAAACACTTTTTAAAAAAATGTTCTTTCTTTTTTTTTTTTTTTTTTAAACCTTACGTGGGTTCTAGTTAGGGGCTGTGTTTTTCTTTTACAATAAGGCCTTTTTATTTTTGTATACCAGCAGTGAATGGCCCCTTTATGTATCCTCTACATCTGGCTGTTATCAGTGAGCCGTCATGTAGACTCTGGTATGTTCCCCTGTTTCTCTCAAATAATGCCACACACATGCAGGTCAAGTTCTAAATCACCTCCCATCTATGTGAAAAAAAGCAGGATGTCTGGAGTGAACTTTTTCTCCGTGTACTTTTTTTGTCGCAACTAGTTTGTTTACTACAGCCTAACCAAAAAAAGAAAAAAGAAAAAGTACTACTGCTTGGAGAAGTACTACCGCTTTGTCACTCCTTAAAAGACATAAAGCTGATATTAAAGACATGAACGCAACATTCTGTAGAATTGTAAGATACTATCTTTCATCGAGCATTTCATCTGCACATATCGAGTTAAAGCGTTGCAATCGTAGACATGTTGATTGGTCAGGGGTCTGGGTGGTCAGATCCCCATTAATCATTAGAATGAGCAGGGAGAAGCATGCTTCTGAGCGCTTCTCTCCCTGGTTCCCTGCTCTGTCAATCTCTATAGCATTATGTCCCAACGAGTGTGCCTCCAACTGTTGGAATACTTCAACTCCCAGCATACCCGGACATCCTTTGGTCAGATGCCTATTAATCATTAGAATGAGCAGGGAGAAGCGTGCTGCTGAGCGCTTCTCTCACCAGTTCCCAGTTCTGTCGATCTCTATAGCATTGTTTCCCAACAAGTTTGCCTCCAGCTGTTGAAAGACTACAACTTCCTGCAGGTGCTGCTGAGTGCTTCTCTTCGCAGTTCCCTGCTCTGCCAATCTCTATAGCATTGCTTCCCAACATGTGTTCATCCAACAGATGCAAAACTGCAACTACTAGAATGCCCAGACAGCTTTCAGTCAGATCCCCATTAATCATTAGAAGGAGAAGGGAGAAACATGCTGCTGAGCGCTTCTCTTCCCAGTTCCCAGTTCTATCGATCTCTATAGCATTGTTTCCCAACAAGTATGCCTCCAGCTGTTAAAAAACTACAACTTCCAGCATGCCCGGACAGCCGTAGGCTGTTCGGGCATGCTGGGAGTTGTAGTTGTGCAACAGCTGGAGGCACTCTGTTTGGGAAACACCCAGTAACCCAGTGGCCAGACAGCCCCACTGCTGCTCGACCAAGCCCCCTTGACTTTGGGTGACACCATCCCACAAAGCACCACATCAAAAATGGCCGACGCACAACACCACACCAGTGGACTAGTATTTATCATCAGCACCAATTGTAAAAAAAAATAAAAAAATAAAAAAGACGTGGGCTGTCCGGGCATGCTGGGAGTTGTAGTTGTGCAACAGCTGGAAGCACTCTGTTTGGGAAACACGGCTCAAAAGACTTACTATAGAATCCATCTTGTGTTGCGAGCTGAGAAGAGAAATGTATAGCTACATGCTTCTCCAGGCTGGTACTAACAATCAGTGGGGGGTCTGTTCACCCAGACCCTGACCAATCAGAACTTTTAACTTGTCAGAATGTTGTCAGAATATTTGTGAAATAATGCCAACATGATACACAAGGCTGGAAAGACTGAGGCTGGTAGGTTGGTCTTTCCTTAGGTTTGCCTCTAAAGGCCCCCATACAAAGAGGAAAAAATGTAAGCCAAAGCCGCCAATTTTTGCAGGACTGGCCAACTAAATAATATTTAATGGGGCCCCCCAAGGCTCCCGACAGATGAGGTCGGGAAGAGAAGGATCAGACATGTTAGATAGATTTCAACAGCTAGATCCTTTTTTACTTGGGAATACCCAAATCTCCCCCAGAGAAGCCTAGTAGCAGCTCCCTCCTCCCCCTTTTTTTACCCAGAACAAATGAACACCTAAAAACCTAAAAATAGTGAAACAAAACATGGCCGCACATCCCAAACTTGTACAATGATCTACTTGCTTCTCAGCATAATTTCAAAAACTATCAGGTCGTAAGCGTTCCTTTGGATCAAAACGTGTAAGCCCACTTACCACCTCAAGGCCACCTGATAAGATTGTGTCCCTAAACAAAAAATGGCCGCTGGGCAGCAACCACCATTACTGACACATCAAGAATGACCCAGTGGCCAGACAGCCCCACTGCTTCCCGACCAAGCTCCCTTGACTTTGGATGACACCATCCCACAGACAAGAGCACCACAGCAAAAATGGCCGCCGCACAAAACCACACCAATGGACTAGTATTAATTCATCAGCGCCAATTGTAAAAAAAAAAAAAGACGTAAAAAAAGACGTAATTAAATTGTCCAAGCTCCCTCCAGTAAGGACCATACTCACAAAGCCATCTATGTGGCACAACACTGGTTTTCTTCATCCTAAAGATGAAGGTATGGAATAGTAAATTGTGTCATATTATACTATTTTATGTTATTTAACTTAACCTAATCACCCAAATAAAGTCATTTTTTAAAATGAACTGTGTATTCCTTGATTTCTTTACTTTTTTTTTTTATTACAAAATGATATATTGTAATATGGCTATTTGACAAATTTAAATAAATGTAATTATAATAGGGTTGTATTGATGCAGTTGATCAAAGGAACGGCTATACCCACATTAAACGCCATTATGGAGGAGATTTATCTGAACCTGTGTAGAGGAAGAGTGGTGCGGTTGCCCATAGCAAACAATCAGATCCCTTCTTTAATCTTCAGAGGCCATTTTAAAAATGAAAGAAACGATCTGATTGGTTGCTATGGGCAACTGTACAATTCTTCCTCTACACAGGCTTTGATAAATAGTCCCCCTATGTCCCCAATAACATCCCATAATCATTATGTAACATTCTTACTACTGATGTTACATTCTGTAGTAAGTGTTATGAAGCTATAGTAAGGGTATGTTCACACTGCGGAATCTTCGCTCACAGAATTCCGTGAGTTGAGATTCCATCTGGTGTCCGCCGCCGAAGAAATTTTGGTGGTAGGACCTTCCGGCACTGCGCAGTCACCATTGATGGCTATGCAGTGCTCGCGGACTTCAGCGCAAAGAATTAATATGTTCCTTCTTTGCACGGAACAATTTCAGACCCATTCACACTGATGCTCCACGCGCGGAATTACACAGTGTGAACATACTTTAATACAGTAGGCACATGTTTAACCCCTTAAGGACAAAAGGCGTATGGGTACGCCCTGGTCCTGTTACCAGGGTTTAAAACATGTTCACAAGCCGAGCACACTTTAAACCCGGTGGGTCTCTCGGTTGCTATGAGCAGCCAGGACCCACGGTTAATGCCGGGCATAGCCAATCGGGCCGATGGCCGGCATTAACCCTTTAGATGCTGCGATCAAATGTGATCACGCCATCTAAAGTGTGAGGTTAACGGTGCTGGTTAGCTCAGGGCAGCTGATCTTGATATCCGCGACGAAATCATGGTGCGGCGAGTCCTTACCTGCCTCATCGCTGTCTGATCGGTGCTCCGATCGATGCAGAATGTATTCTCGGAGATGTGACGATTCAATAGACAGCAATGTATTTCCGTGCGGACTCCGCAGAAACATTTAACATGTTCAATGTTTTTGCAGATGCGAAAAATTCAGTGCAGTAGACTCCCATTGAAACCAATGGGACTCTGCTGCTGCAGAATCTCTGTGCGGAATTCCGGTCAGAAATTCTGCCGTGTGAATATAGCCATATCTTAGACAAGGCACAGACTCCTGAAAGTGAACTTCAATTTCGTGTGGTGAAGTAAATTTCCCAGTCCATTTCTTGCTGTGCCAAATGTATCAACATTGGGGGATATTTATCAAAACCTGTGCAGAGGAAGAGTGGTGCAGTTGCCCATAGCAACCAATCAGATTGCTTCTTTCATTTTCCACAGGCCTCTAAAGAGGCCTGTGGAAAATGAAAGAAGCAATCTGATTGGTTGCTATGGGCAACTGCACCACTCTTCCTCTGCACAGGTTTTGATAAATCTCCCCCATTGTGCGCCATGTTGAAAAATTTGGCGCAGCTCAGCCCTTTTTTTGCGCAAAAGAAAGATCATCTACAAAACAGTCTCCATAAAAAAATTAATGATTCAAAAGACGCTTTCTAAAGACACAACATATGAGGTGTCTATCATCTTTTCTCAAACACATACGGGGGGGGGAACTTTCAGGTCGAATGCGTCTGCGTGATCCATCGGAATTACCAATAAATTTGGCTTTTCTCTCTTTAAATACACTGTAACACTTAAACCGTAGGATCTGCACATTAAATGCATTGATTCTGACAGAGAAGAATGCTTTAGCAAGGAAGCGTTTAGAAGGGTCATGACAGGAGGAAGCACTTTATAATGTAGATTGTTCGTCGCAGCAGATTACACATCTGCAGGATTTAGGATGAGCGCGAGTCAGAAAACGCTTGGTTTAGTACCGAATGATACTTAAAGGGGTACTCCGGTGGAAAACTGTTGCTTTCAAATCAACTGGTGCCAGAAAGTTAAACCGATTTGTACATTTCTTCTACATAAGAATCTTAAACCTTTCCAGTACTTATCAGCTCCTGTATAGTCCAGAGAAAGTTGTGAGGTTGTTTTCTGTCTGACCACAGTGCTCGCTGCTGACCCATCTGTCCATGTCAGGAATTGCTCAGAGTAGGAGAAAATCCCCCTAGCAAACCTCTTCTGCTCTGAACAGTTCCTGACATGGACAGAGGTGTCAGCAGAGAGCAGTGTGGTCAGACTGAAATTAACTACACAACTTCCTCTGGAGCTGATAAGTACTGGAAGGATTAAGATTTTTTTTCAACAGAAGTAATATACAAATCTGTATAACTTTCTGGTACCAGTTGATTCGGAAAAAAATTGTTTTCCACCGGAGTACCCCTTTAAAGGGGTACTCTGCCCATAGACACCTTATCACTTATCCAAATGATAGGGAATAAGATGTCTGATCGCGGGGGTCCCATCTCCCCCAGAGGCAGGAACCCCACGATCAGACATCTTATCCCCTATCCTTTGGATAGGGGATAAGATGTCCGTGGGTGGAGTAGCCCTTTAATGCTGCACAAGTGTTGGACTGCCCGATATAAGGCTGGGTTTCCATACGACAGTTTTTTGGAAAACCGCCACTATAGTTTTTTTTAGCCGAAGACAGAAGTGGGTTTATAAGGAATGGGCAACATAAAAACTGCTTATACTGACAAAAACAAAACAGAGGGCACTGCTGTAAAGAGGGACCGACAACTATATCCCAGCTGTATAACAGCATATAATATGGAGCCCAACAAACTGTCACTGTGGCCACGCGGAGTCCTAGTGTCCTTGAGTCTGGGGGTGCTGGGGACCAAGAAATCCAAAGTCACACAACAATATACAAATAGAGAAAAACAGGTACCGACTCTCCTGGACTCTAGGATATACCCGGCATCAAGCTGGCAGCAGGGCGCTCAGAATGGAGGCGACTGCCCTCAAAGTTTCACGCAAGACGCGCTTCTTCCGGCCTCGTCTTGCGCGAAACTTTGCCGGCAGTCGCCTCCACTCTGAGTGCCCTGCTGCCAGCTTGATGCTGGGTATATCCTAGAGTCCAGGAGAGTCGGTCTGTTGTTTCCTTGCGGTTGTTTCCTTGCGGGTACCTGTTTTTCTCTATTTGTATATTAAAAACTACTTACACTTCTCCTTCCTCATGGATCCACTTCTGACTTTAGCTCAAAAACTGCATGTGGAAACCCAGCCTAACAAACAGTATTCTCTTTACTTTAAGTCCTAGGGATAATTGCAATGTTTTCATCAGTCAGGGTCTGAGTACAGTATTCAGACCCCGATCAATCACTAGAATGAGTGGGGAGAGAAGCATGTGGCCGACACACCTTATATTATATTATTATTATTATTATTGGTCATGTGACAGAGCTGTGAGAAAAGGCGCTAAGCACACACTTCTCCCAACTTATTCTACAGATCTGAGCATTTTTGATAGGTCTTTATGACATATGATAAGTTGTGTTTTTTTTTTGACAGTGCCCATTTAAAGAGATTTTACTGGAAATTACTATTGATGCAGTGTCCTTAGGTATCGATATCAGAACATGAGGTTGCAGGGTGTACATTGCGAGGCAAACTATGTGAGGAGTAGACATTGATTTGAAGGGAAGCTACCTTCAGTAAGTGATCAAGTTCTTTTCCTTCCAGATGAGAGCTATCTCACATACTTTTCTCCCATGGACCATTGCATGGCTTTTAAAACTCCATATGCAAATTTTGAGGTATCCACAAGGATATAAACTACCCCCATAGACCCACTTTCAAGGCCTCTATCAGCATATGCAGCTACAAAAGGGCACAAAGTAACAGTTGACTAACTCTCCCTTCTGGGAGAGATTCTGGCTTGGCAAATAATTCCCTGTGTGTTTAAGTCAGTGCTTCTAAAATAGTGGGGCGCGAGGCTCTGTAAAGGGGGGCCCGACTCACTCGCAAGCGGCGTCCCACACGGCGTCGGTTGCCTAGCAACTCTACGGCTGGATCTTACTTACGGCCCTGGGTTGTCAGTGTGGCTGCCTGGGAGAGGCACTTTGAACTCCGGCGTGGCGCGCTGCTATATTCAGACGTGAGGTCATGTCACCGGGGTAACGTGACCTCACGTCTAAGCGCAGCAGCCCACCATGTCGGAGTTCACTGTGCCACCAAGCAGTGCGCCCGCCGCCCTGCTCTCTCTCGTACAGGCCCTGCTTGTCCTCAGGTACAGGTCCCTGCTTGTCCTCCATGTAAAGAGCCCTGCTTGTTGTCAGTGTACAGAGCCCTGCTTGTTGTCAGTGTACAGAGCCCCGCTTGTTGTCAGTGTACAGAGCTCCGCTTGTTGTCAGTGTACAGAGCCCTGCTTGTCCTCAGTGTACAGAGCCCTGCTTGTTGTCAGTGTACAGAGCCCCGCTTGTTGTCAGTGTACAGAGCCCTGCTTGTTGTCAGTGTACAGAGCCCTGCTTGTTGTCAGTTTACAGAGCCCTGCTTGTTGTCAGTGCACAGAGCCCTGCTTATTGTCAGTGTACAGAGCCCCGCTTGTTGTCAGTGTACAGAGCCTTGCTTGTTGTCAGTGTACAGAGCCCCGCTTGTTGTCAGTGTACAGAGCCCTGCTTGTTGTCAGCGTACAGAGCCCTGCGTGTCCTCAGTGTACAGAGCCCTGCTTGTCCTCAGTGTACAGAACTCTGCTTGTCCTCAGTGTACAGAGCCCTGCTTGTTGTCAGTGTACAGAGCCCTGCTTGTCCTCAGTGTACAGAGCCCTGCTTGTCCTCAGTGTACAGAGCCCTGCTTGTTGTCAGTGTACAGAGCCCTGCTTGTTGTCAGTGTACAGAGCCTCATATACGTTAATAAGGATACAGTGTTATGCAGAGGTGTACAATTTTATAGACAAATGATACTATTTACAGTCGCGCGGGGGGCGCAAAATGTTTTCTTCTTCCTAGGGGGGGGGCATGACAGAAAATAATTGAGAAGCACTGGTTTAAGTGTATCTGTCAGGAGATATCAAAATAAATAAATTCTCCAGGCTTACTCTTTACCTGGTACTAACCCTGTCCATATGCATAGATCCTGATTTTCTTCCTTTTGTTCCTCACACTGCCTGCAGTTCACTGAGGTGGAGGGGGTGTTCCCTGCTTGTCCTCACATCTCATGTGGAAACTTCCTCCCTCACTTCTTAGTGATGACAGCTGCTCTGTGCACTGAGGGTCTGTACCACGCCTCCGGGTCACAGAGCAGCCTGATTGACAAGCCATAATCCTGCACAGAGCCCTGCATGTCCCCCACACTTTCTGTATTTTGTCTCAGTACAGCTGCCGAGGCACGTCCTGACCTGGTCACAGATCTTTAAACTCAACCCAGCTCTGCTTAACTTTAGCTTTCTTTTATTTAATTCCCTGCATCACATGCACTTTATACCTATGTTGGCACAAATACCGGCTGGGTGACTTGTTCATGCAGCATTATTCATATTCTACCCTATTTATACACAACTGGCTAGTCCGCAGGACAAAATTAGCACTTTTCATCCCCCCTACCCTGCTTGCTTTGTATAGTAAGCCCTTACAGGCAGGCTCCTCTGTCATTGTTTATTGATGTTTATTTGCTTTTTGTAGTCACTGTGGGGAATAAGATGCATAATTGATGCATAAAACCTGCCAACTCTGCCCTCCTGTAGCGCCATTGTTATCTTCAGTACTATATCATGGTTATTATTAAAACTTAGATTTTTTTTGCATATACCCATAAACAAGCAAAGTGTATGCAATGAGTTTAGCTATTACAAAAACAAATTGATTAACATACTCATATGTAGTTTTGATGTGTTTCCAGGTGAACCCGAAGAGGACGCGCCGGAGCACGGAGGACAGGTAAGTGATCGTCAGCGGACCACACTGGGCACCGTAAACGGCTATCCAGTGGCAGCTGAAGCAGTCTGTGCTGCCGGATAGCCGTTTATGCGATGGCCCCGACATACAAAAGCATCATATGTTGATGCTGCCTTCAAAATGCGATGGCCTCTGAGAGGCCATCGCATGTTGAAATTATTGTATGTCGGGGCCATCGTAGGTCGGGGGGTCACTGTATTGAGTGTGGTATTATGGCTAGTATGGGGAGGCATTAGAATGAAGGCCATGTTCACACATTGATTTCTGCAAATTTTTAGAGCCACAAGTTTCTGCTCTGCTCTAGTACACGACCCTAGACCATAAAAAATTCCATTAGCACTAGTAGACAATCATGATAATTAAGAATGAAAAGACAAGATTGTAATACAAGTCATTCCGATTTTTTTCCTCCGTTCATGAATATTCAGAATGGTCTGTGTCAATGACTGGAAAAAAGATACATTCCCACTCGATGTCTAAAACCCCTGGTAGCAGTTGTGTAAACACACTCGCATTGCATCAGATGTTTGACTCCATCATTTGGGGGATGGTGTGCACATGTAATGAATGCAGTTATAGCGTGTCCTTTGACTTGCGAGGCCTCTCTGTAAAAGACGTTTTTTTTTTTTTTCCCCTCCTGGACGAGATCTCCTCAGTTTCCTGTATAGTCTAGTCATAACAGATAAGGCTGCATGTACACAGTATGCATAAAGAAAACGGCAGCACAGCACTCACCCTTCCAAGCAGAACGTGGTTTATTCAGGGTCCATACAGTACACTGGGACGGGGGGGGGGGGGGAGGTGAAGGAAGAAGAGCTCAACTGAGCCCGGGAAGTGACAGCACCATTTCTCGTGACCAAGCGGTTTGACCGCGAAACGGTGCTGTCGCTTCCCGGGCTCAGATGAGCTCTTTTTCCTTCACCTCCCCCTGCAGTCCCAGTGTACTGTATGGACCCTGAATAAACCACGTCCTGCTTGGAAGGGTGAGTGCTGTGCTGCCGTTTTCTTTATGAATACTGTGTACATGCAGCCTTATCTGTTATGACTAGACTCGACTAGACCCCCCCGTCCCAGTGTACTGTATGGACCCTGAATAAACCACGTCCTGCTTGGAAGGGTGAGTGCTGTGCTGCCGTTTTCTTTATGAATACTGTGTACATGCAGCCTTATCTGTTATGACTAGACTCGACTAGACCCCCCCCCCCATCCCAGTGTACTGTATGGACCCTGAATAAACCACGTCCTGTTTGGAAGGGTGAGTGCTGGGCTGCCGTTTTCTTTATGCATATTGTACGCACCTGTGTCTACAGCATTCTGCACCACCATTCAATACAGTACAGACATCCCGATAACCACAAGTGATCTAATACGGGTTCCAGTACCGGGTGTTCTCCTCTGTTTTTGTGACGAATGTACACAGTGCCTAACATGAGGAATAGGCAACTCACACAGGCTGAGCGAGGCAAAGGGAATAAGTGCGACAAAACTCGCCATGAATGACACAGTAACATAGGGGGGGGGTATTTATCAAAGGATTTATGTGTTTGGCACAATACTTTGGCGCAGGCGTTTTTTTGCGCCAAAGTTTGGCGCATGTTCTCCACTGTCATTTTTACAACTTTCTCAAAATCACACGGTCCTGTGTGCGATTTCAACTTTAGTCAGTAATTCATCATTTGCACCAATTGATCTTTGGCACAATTTTGGCGCAAATCCCGTTTCTTGGGCGCAAATCCCCGCCAAGAAATTTTGCACATGGAAAACACACTTAGGCTGGGTTCACACTACGTTTTTGCCATACTGTTTTCAATCCGTTTTTCTAAAGAAAACCGTATGGCAAAAAAACGGATGGAACAGTATGGAAAAAAGTAAACCGTATGCGTTTTTAAACAGTATACTGTTTTTAAAAGAGCATAGAGTTCCGTCAGTTTTTATTTAAAAAAAACATACGTTTTTGAATTTTTTTCCCATTTTTAATGGGAAGGGTCTTGGGTGGGGACTTTAGAATGCAAATGCGCATGTGCAAAGTAAAAACGTATACGTTTTTCCCATATGGATCCGTATACATGTGAATTCCCATTGACGTCCATGTTAAAAAAAACGTATGCGGTTGCAGTACGGTTTTTAAACCGGAGACAAAATCGTGGTCAACCACGGTTTTGACTCCGGTTTAAAAACTGTAATGCAACCGCATACGTTTTTTTTTACATGGACATTATCCAGACGAAAGATCATGGACTTAGGATCCATTCACGCTATGAAATTTCCAAACAGAGAAATTCAAATTGAAAATTCAGGTGCAGCAGCCTCCTATTGTTTTCAATGGGATTCTGCTGCACCGTCCACTCTGCAGAGTTTGCCATGGAAATTTAAAGGGGTACTCCACTGGAAAACATTTTTCTTTAAATCAACTGGTGCCAGAAAGATAAACAGATTTGAAAATTACTTCTATTTAAAAATCTCAATCCTTCCAGGACTTATCAGCTACTGTATGCTCCACAGGAAGTTATTTTTTTTTTGAATTTCCTTTCTCTCTGACCACAGAGCACTCTACTAACACCTCTGTCCATGTCAGGAACTGTTCTTGTCAGGATAAGTTTGCTATGGGGATTTGCTCCTAATCTGGACAGTTCATGACATGGACAGAGATGTCAGCAGAGAGCACTGTGGTCAGACAGAAAGGAAATTCAAACAGAAAAGAACTTCCTGTGCAGCATACCGCAGCTGATAAGTACTGGAAGGATTACGATTTTTAACGTACAAAAAATTGGAAAAAAAATAGACTTAACTTGCCCCAGCCCCCCCCCCCCCCGGCCCCGCCCCCAATAGCTTCTGGTTAAGCTCTGCACAGTCCTCGGATCCTATGTCTTCTTCCTGCTTCTGAGATAAGTACTTGGTGCAGGACCTTCCTAATCAGTGTCACTGGATCTGCTAATCAGTGTCCGAGATGGAATACAGTTGTGGTCAGTGATTGGCTAAATGGACAGGTCAGGTCCTGCACCAAGTGCTCATCTCAAAAGCAGGAATAAGGCAAAAGGTTGAGAGACTGGACAAAGCCAAAGAGAAGCGGCAGAGAACCATTGGATGTTGGAACCACATGTGGAAAGGCCATCAATGAGTTTTACTGGAAAAACTCCTTTAAGCAATGGTTAGAGAAAACACATGTGGCTTCTATGGGGGTTTATGGATCAGGTTGTGGAAAGCCCAAGGTGGTCACATTACTTATGTGCAGTGTAAAATTGAAAAAAAAATATTTACTCTTTGCAATGTTGTCAAAGGAGACAACTGGGTCATATCACCCTTTTATCCTACAAGGGAATGAAAGTACTGAGACCTTGAATGCATAGAGAGAAGAACCACCTTAATTCCAAATCCACCAAATCATTCTCAAACAGTGCCTCACGTAAAGACACTCTCGGTAAAGCTGCCATAGTAGTGAACTACAGACAAAAACAAATAGATAAACCAACAAACCAATTTCCATCCAGTTGGAATTGATTATGGGAAATAATTATAGACAATCATTATCCTTGTATTGTAAATGTTATATCTGTGGCCAACAAAACTCATTGATGAAGGAGACAAAAGAGTTAAAAAAAAAAAAAAATAATACTGAATCTCAGTCTTAACCCAAAATATTTTTTCTCACATACCCGTCTTTGAACAAAACTTTTGACACGTCACAGAGATATGCTTATAGTTTTGATTGGTCGAGATCTGGGTGTTCAGATCCTTACAGATCACTAGAATGAGCTGGGAGAAGCATGCAGCTGTGCACTTCACTCCCCGTCTCTTCCAACGGATGGGCCTATAGAGAGCCAGGGAGTGGAACACACAGCTACGAGATCAGTGGGGATCTGAACACCCAGAAACCAACTGATCAAAACTTTTCATAACAACAGGGACACTTTGAGTGATCTAAAGTCTGGGTCTCAACCACCTCAAATGTAATGTATACAATTGCTGAAGCTAAACAACATGGAAGGAAACATCACCAAAGTGATGCTTGAAATGTTTTGTATCTTAACCCTCATATTTTTTTTTATCCTAAAAAATTCCAGCGGAAAAACTAAAAATCCTTCTCAAATAAATGATGGTGTATACAATAAACATAATAAAGTAAGTAAACCTTACACAACCTAAAAAGGGGGGATTTCAGGCAAAATAAAATTAGATTTTGTCCCCCCCCCCCCCCCCAAAAAAAAAAAAAAATGGAATTTTGTTCTAGATATGTATACGAATTGTGAGGTGAAATAACCATCCCTAAAAGTAATTCTATACAATATTATAATTTAAAATTGTATTATTTGTTTAAATATTTCAAAATGTAAGAAAATTATATAAACAAAGAAGGCAGAAAACTAGATATCATAGAGGTAATATAACATTTCTCAACCCCAAAATGGTACAGTAGTAAATGTAGAAATGAAATCTTTTTTATTAGAGCTGAAAAATTTAAGGAAAGAAAAAAAAGACAGTCTTCAAGATAGCAAACTCTCAATCTTTCCAGACTACATCTTGCTGTACATTATAAGTACAATAAAATAAGTAGACTTTACATTAGATTTTAAAGATATCATATGCATAAGAAAAAAAAGAAAAGAAAACCCTGACCCGAAAGAGAGCAGGACTGATTGATTGGCTTAATCAGATTTAATTCCGAAAAGCTCAACGTAACCCTTAAAAAATAATGGAAATTACAACATATTGAAGCAATTTTTATTAAGTTTTCCCAGGCTTTCCCGTTCCCCTTTAATTAGTCTAAAGCCGGCTAAAAAGCAATGGAATAAGATTGTGTGGTCCTGCCTAAGGAAGCGGTAGAAAAATAAAAGACCCATCTGCACTTGTATCTATAGAATTTTTAACACTTGCATACAATGGAATCTCGTTTTTACTACCTTCATTTTATTACAGTATTAACTGTACTACGTTTACATTTGAACATAAATTTACATACACTGGAAAAAGCTTTAGTTTATTCTATTTTCTTTCTTTATTGACATTTTCATTCCCTTACACAACGTTCTTCACTTTATCATTAAATGTGCAGTATCTATATGTCACTTATTGCTATATTTCACTATACAAATTCACTATACATTAGTATACTTTTTTTTAATTTTATCGACATAGATCTTTAGTTTTGTTTATGCTTTTGGTGTATAATTTCAATGGTTTACATAAATGCTACTTTCAATTTCCATTATTGCAGAGCCACAGAACCTTTTTTTGCTTTTTAGTGAAATTAATGAGTTGAAAAATTTAAAAATGTATTTTAAATAACTTTTCTTCTTCCTAAATCTTGTGCACATATTAAGATATCAGTACATTTTTAAAGAGCTTAAAAGTAAAATTTGGGATATACAGTGGTCCCTCAAGTTACAATATTAATTGATTCCAAGATGACCATTATATGTTGAGACCATTATATGTTGAGACCATAACTCTATGGAAACCTGGTAATTGGTTCTGAAGCCACCAAAATATCATCCCAAAAAAATAGGCAAAAGTGTGGATTAAAGAAAAATAAGTAGATAACTAATAGAGATAATGCAAGTCCTTACATATAAAAGTAAGTAAGATCTGTTGGGAGCTGTAATCACTGTCTATATAGAGGACAGGAGCTGCTTCAGGGTCCTGTACAGTACACACAGTGCACAAAAAAACGAACATGGAGCCGCCCTAACCTGGTGTCCAAAGGAGCTGCTAACCCTGGCACAGGTAAAGAGTAGTGCAGAACATGAAGTACCACCCTGTACTGTAGGGGCGCTTCCAGGCAGCCAGTCAGTGCATACACTTCAGTAATACAGGGGTTTTACCAGTGAATGTCCATTCTGATTGGTCAGTTCTTCCGACCTTTGACACATTTCACAGATCTGGATTGTCCGTAGTATTGTATGGTGAGTCTGGTTTCAAGTTAAAATGGTCCAGAAAAGACTATTGTATGTTATAACAATTGTATGCTGAGACCATTGTAAGTTGAGGGATCACTGTAACTATAGTTTTCTTCAAGAGAAAAGGAAAAGTGTACAACAAAATGCAGAAGAAAAATATCCTTTGTAAATAAGGCAAAAAAGTTAAATTGCAATACAGATGAACCTTTTAAATTGAGTGTTGATCAATGATATTGAAAGCCAAATGTTGCTTGTCTCATTTCATTTTAAAGAGAATGTGACAGCTATATCGCCTGCAATAAACCCAATATAATGGGTTATAGTGTGAAAGAATGTCTGTAATATGAAGGGTCACTTATGTTTTCAGGTAATGCACATCCTGACTTCTGACCTTTCCAATCACATTGCCGTTGTGCTCCAGTGCACAACAGAGGCAGAGAGCCGGCTTGCCCAGCTCCCCTGCCTTATCAGTATTCTGCCCCTGGCCCGTCCCCTTCTGTAAAGTGGAGGCGGGTGAAGCGAGGAGCAGAGGGGTCATCCATACGTCACGGAAGGGGATGGGCTGGGGAGCTGAGCCAGCCGGCTAAGCGCCTCCATTGTGCACTGGAGCGCATTGGCAATGTGATTGAACTGGCTAGAAGAAGTACATAACCTAAAAATGTAAGTGACATTCATTTTGCAGCTATTCACCTGCATTATAAATTAGTATATTGGGTTTACTGCAGGTGAAATAGCTGTCAGGTTCTCTTTAACTTGCCAATGAGTAGTACACAAGTAGTACAGTAAAACCTTTTTTGAGAAGACCATCCTAAATTGCATTCAAAAGTGGTCTTTGATGGAGGTGATCTTCTCGGAGAAATTGGCCACAATAATGTATGGTGGACTGGAAATCTGTCCCATAAAATCTGGTATGGACAGGAGGGTGGTTTTCAATGAGAGGTGGTCTTTTAGAGACATTTCACTGTATTTTGGCTAGTAATTCATCTTCCTCCATGTTCAGATAAGATAAGCATGAGTGTTCAGATAAGTCGTACAAAGTTTGGTGTTGACAATGATAAGCTATATAAAGTTACATCTCAATTTACATAGATAAACTTTTAGCGCATGTCAAACTAAATGTTTTTGGAAATACATTTAGCAAATTTGCACCTTTCTTCTGATATTCCTGCTCCTTTCCTTCCCTTGCTGACAGCTCATCGCCTAGGTTGCCGACCACTGCATCACTCTAGAAGTGGTGGTCGGCTTCATATAATATATATATATATATATATATATATATATATATATATATATGTGTGTGTGTGTGTGTGTGTGTGTGTGTGTTAATATGTATATACATACACACACACACACACTCAAAAACCAGCCCTGACTTCATAAGTAGAGCGGTGGTCAGTAACCTTCACAATGAGTTGCCAACAAGGACCAGGATTAGAAAGGTACAAATTTCATGTGCCCTACAAGTTTAACTATGTTAGTTGAGATGAGAATAACCCTGTAATGTTACAGCAAATTTGGCTTATAAGATCGGATGAGAAATTGTATTTGTTTACAGTAATCAGCGCCATTCCAGTCCACAGATTATGTCTAGTACTGTTGCTCAGTTGCTTTTGAGAGAATGCACTACCAAATACAATTCATAAGCAGGCAATTTATTTTTGCTGTTTTCCAACACCAACCTCATACTAAGGATTTAGATGTACAATGTTATGGTTTCTAGAGCCTATCATTTTCCTGATAACCTTATTGGGTCTATAGACATTGAAAGTGTTGAGGTCTCGCAAAACTTTGTGGCATCTGCCACACCAGCCAATGTGTATTGTAGTGTTTCCCAACCAAGGTGCCTCCTGCTGTTGAATAACTACAACTCCCAGCATTTGGTTGTCCGTGCATGCTGGGAGTTGTAGTTATGCAACAGCTGGAGTTGCCTGGGTTGGGAAACACTGGTATATGGCCATCAACAGAAATGAGCAGACCAGCATTATATCTACATCTGGAAACAAATAAATTAATAATAATAATAATAATAATAATAATAATAATTATTATTATTATTGTTATTATTATTTATTATTATTCCAATAACATAGGATTTATAAAACTGTCTGAAAAGTTATCTCCGCCAGCAGTGTATAATAGAGAACAGTCAAGTTCTAAAGGAGTAAAATCCAACAGACATTTGTAATATCAGTTGAAGAACAATAAAAGATTTGAGGCCTGTTTATATGTGTTTACATTCAGCTAAACAATCTGCTATAAAGGGCTCAGTTACCGCAGATCAAAGGCTGCGCAGCAGAGATGAACGCCGCCATGTACTTCATCTTCAAAAAGAATAAATACATAGGCTAGTCACATAATTGTATATAGATCATATAGCATGTAAAGGAAAAAAAAACATGTTCATGATTTGCAGCCGTGAATAAGAACTGACGGCAAGAGTAACAAAATCCAACCTTCAGGCTATGTTCATACAGTGTAAAATTTAGTGGCGTATTTTATTCTTGCATCTGTAATCGACAAAAAAAAAAAAAAAAATTGGCCGAAAAATAAATAAATAAAAAATGTTTGTCGTCATTTGCATCACTATATTTTACACTGTATGCACATAGCCTAAAAAGGGAAAATAGGGGGGAAAAAACACAGCAGCAATTTGAACATTTTTAGCCTTAGCCTTCTTTCAGTTTTGGCACAGGGGGGGGGGGGGCTAAAAAAAAAACTGCACTTTTTTTTTTCTATTTAAAAAATTAACTAAAAATTATTATATTTATGGGCAGGGTTTCCAACCTTAAAGGGGTATTCCAGGCCAAATTTTTTTTATATATATCAACTGGCTCCGGAAAGTTAAACAGATTTGTAAATTACTTCTATTAAAAAATCTTAATCCTTCCAATAGTTATTAGCGTCTGAAGTTGAGTTGTTGTTTTCTGTCGAACTGCTCTCTGATGACTCACGTCCGGGAGCTGTTCAGTTCCTATGGGGATATTCTCCCATCATGCACAGCTCCCGGGACGTGACATCATCATTGAGCAGTTAGACAGAAAACTTCAGAAGCTAATAACTATTGGAAGGATTAAGATTTTTTAATAGAAGTAATTTACAAATCTGTTTAACTTTCCGGAGCATTTGATATATATAAAAAAAGGTTTTGCCTGGAATACCCCTTTAAGTTGTCTCAGACTTTGGACAAATTGGAAAACACATAGCTAAATATACTGATAATAGATAAGTAAATAACCACAAAAAAGAAAACTGTAACTGTAAAGTGATGTTAATTCTTATCACAATGACCAGATAACATACTAACAGTTTTGAAAAAAATCACACACACAAAAACGATTACAAAAATGAAAGTCAGCTGAAGGCACCCTGGTTGGGAAACACTGGTCGATCCAGCACTGCTAAAATGCTAGTCTTTATTGAGGTCCATTTAAATAGTATCATGTACAAGATATCACACCGTCGTGCCTCAAAGTAATCAGACAAGTCAGACGCGTTTCAAGTGCATGCGCACACTTGGTCACCAATTGCCCCCGATGACCAAGAGTGCGCATGTGCTCAAAACGCGTCCGACTGGTCAGATTACTTTGCAGCACTTTGCTGCTTCTTTTCTGCTCTCCGTTGATAACCCGTTGAAAACATTGACAACTATCCTCTCCCAGTCATAAAATGTAAGGACTCGTTCACATTGCCATCACATTGCTATTTGGAGTTCCGTCGACAATGCAGTGAAAAAAAAAAATTGTGCACGCACAATTCCTGTAAAGTTACCAGATCACCGACAGGTCCCATGCAAGTGAATGGGGTCCGTCGAGACCCGGCAGTAGCCGCTTGCACCCGACCCGTTTCAGAGTCCATTCGGCTGAAAAAAAAGTGCCGATTGAACCCTTAACGAGTCAGATGCAAACAGCAATATTAACCTAGCCTAATAAGTTGTTACATCTTGAGCGTTCTTACGAACATTACTAAATATTAACAACCCTTATAACAGCGCAGCTGAATTATCTTTACACGGAGATCTGTTGAATAAACACTTTCAAATTACCCAACGTTCTGTTGATAAGTGGCTTCGAGTGTTTATCAATAAAAACTACATTTTAATTAAGTCAGAAACACAAATTAACTTTCTTCATCGTATTAAGTATAGACGGCAAATTGCCCTTTAAAAATTGCAAAATTCTATCATGATAAAATCCTGGTATTCGGCAATGTTGGAAATCATCTAGAAAACTATCTAAAAAATTTAGCTGTTCTGAGATTGTCGGGTGTAGTCAAAGATGGGGTTTGTCATCTGGCACCATTAAAGGAGTATTATGCCCATAGACCCCAACCCCCCCCCCCCTCCTCCAACCATTTCCCCCGCAACCCAGTGCAGCACCCGTCATTCTGTGCCAGGTGCTGCTCCAGTCTCGGAGGAATGCTGGGTGCTGCACGGTTATCATCCCGGGGGGGGGGGGGGGGGGGGTCTCCTTTGGATAGGGGCTAAGATTTCTATGGGTGGAATAAAAATAGGCAAAATAGGCAACTGCCTAGAGCCCTCTCTTGATGGGGCGCCATTTTGCCCTCTGCAAGAAGGTTTTTTCTCCAGATCCTGACAGCCGCAAAACTGTCACCTCAGTAGTACGGTGATTACATGAGGAGGGGGTTTGTTACAGTGTGTCACCCCAGTAGTAAAGAGTTTACATGAGGAGGAGGTTTGTTACAGTGTGTCACCCCAGTTGTAAAGAGATGACATGAGGAGGGGTTTGTTACAGTGTATCACCCCAGTTGTAAGATTACATGAGGAGGAGGTTTGTTACAGTGTGTCACCCCAGTAGTAAGGAGATTACATGAGGAGGAGGTTGGTTACAGTGTGTCACCCCAATAGTAAGGAGATTACATGAGGTGAAGGTTTGTTACAGTGTGTCACCACAGTAGTAAGGAGATGACATGAGGAGGAGGTTTGTTACAGTGTTTCACCCCAGTAGTAAGGAGATTACATGAGGAGGAGGTTTGTTACAGTGTGTCACCCCAGTAGTAAGGAGATTAAATGAGGAGGTTTGTTACAGTGTGTCACCCCAGTAGTAAGGAGATTAAATGAGGAGGGGGTTTGTTACAGTGTGTCACCCCAGTAGTAAGGAGATTACATGAGGAGGAGGTTTGTTACAGTGTGTCACCCCAGTAGTAAGGAGATTACATAAGGAGGGGGTTTGTCACAGTGTACCACCCTATAAGTAAGAAGATTACATGAGGAGGTTTGTTACAGTGTGTCACCCCAGTTTTAAGGAGATTACACGAGGAGGGGTTTGTTACAGTGTGTCACACTAGTAGTAAGGAGATAACATAAGGAGGGGGTTTGTCACAGTGTACCACCCCAGAAGTAAGGAGATTACATGAGGAGGTTTGTTATAATGTGTCACCCCTGTAGTAAGGTGGGGTGTGTCAATGGGAGGAGTCAAGGGGGCGGCAAAATAAGCTTTTGCCTAGGGTGGAGAAAATCCTTGCACCAGCCCTGGGTAGAATACGCCTTTAATTATAGCTCTGCTACATCTACAATATATACTCAAACAGGCAGTAACTGCCCTGTAACTACAATCCCAATGAAAGCATGATGGGACTCGTAGTACCAAAGCATCAACACCGTCCCAAGCCACACGCAACCTGCTTCTGATTTACAGAACGCCGCCGTCACCAGTAGAAGTCTGACCCAGTCAATCATCTCTCCTCTGCTACCAGACAAGTATTCCAGCATGGCGAGTATTCCAGCTGGGGCAGCAGCAGGGGGCCGCTGTCTAAAATAGCCTGGTATACCGGACTTTCCTCTTATTTAGTGCTTGACAAATTTTATGCTATAGGATTGCCGTGAATTTATTTCTGTAAGATGGCTACTACATAGTAAGTAAAGTGCTACTTAAAACCAGGGGTCACGTTCTCTAACACTTTCCCAAAAAAAAAAACATGTAAATCAGTGGTCTCAAACTGTGGCCCTCCTGATGTTGCAAAACTTCAACTTCCAGCATGCTGGGAGTTGAAGTTTTGCAACATCTGGAGGCCCACAGTTTGAGTCCACTGACTTAAATGCGTCTGTGTAGTTCAGAGTTATAAAATAACAGCAAAAAAAAAAAAAAAAAGCATAACAACAGGAAACGGTTCAATTTCAAATTCTAAACACATCAGCTTAAATAGTTAACTCAGTGGCATATATAGAAGAAAGGGGGCACCATAGCAAATGACCTCCTATTACGGTGTCTAATTTTGCCCCCCAGGACAGAAAGGTCTGGGGGGAGATTTATCAAAACCTGTCCAGAGGAAAAGTTGCTGAGTTGCCCATAGCAACCAATCAGATCGCTTCTTTCATTTTTGAAAAGGCCTCTGAAAAAAGAAAGAAGCAATCTGATTGGTTGCTATGGGCAATTCAGAAACTTTTCCTCTGGACAGATTTTGATAAATCTCCCCCCTGGTGTTTAATTGACATGTGCTCAATACCCCCCTTCACTAATTTTCTGGCAATGCAGTTCCCTGGAAAAGGGGTTCTACACAGGTTTCTACCAATAGACAATGGGACCAATCCAAGGGCCCCTCTCTATCCAAGGGCCCCACAGCAGCATCAAGGTCTGCATACTCCATTAATCTGTCTAAATCAGTTGTACCATAAACTGTAAGCAAACTCTTTGGTGGGCATACAAAGAGCACAACTTTATAGGGGTACTCCGCCCCTAGACATCTTATCCCCTATCCAAAGGATAGGGGGAAAGATGTCTGATTGTGAGGGTCCCGCCGCTGCAAGCAAGAACCCCCTGTAATCTTGTGCACGGAGCAAACTTCACTCCATGCCTGATGACGGCCCCGCCCCCTCGTGATGTCATCCTCCGCCCCGTCAATGCACGCCCCTCAATGCGGGGCCGTGACGTCACGAGCCTCCAGCCCCTGTATCGCCAGTCATCAGGCAAGGAGCAAAGTTAGCTCCATGCACCAGATGACAGGGGGTGCTACAGGAGAGATCATGGGGTTTCCTAGTGGCGGGACCCCTCGAGTAGACATCTTATCCCTTATCCTTTGGATAGGGGATAAGATGTCTAGGGGCAGAATACCCCTTTAAGACCTGCCAAACCTTTAGAAAGAGGTTAGTCTTTGAGACTCTAAAATAACATTTAGCAACTCTAGAAGCAATACTTTAAGGCAGAGGTCCGCAACCCAGCCCTCAAGGCCCACGAACAGTTCAGGGTTTGATTTTGTGCCCTGTTCTATTCCAATGGAGTAATTGAAACAAACACGGAATGTTGGTGAGCCTTGAGGACTGGTCGGGGACCAAGTATATCCTCTTTATTCTGGTATTAGGTCATCAGGCTTTGGCTATACACAGGAGAATGTTATGAAGTAGTATGTTAGTTTCTGAATTGTGAACATCTGAAGATACCCTTACCAAAGATCACCACACACACACAATCTCCTGAATGGAGCCCCAGCAGTCTGCCGGGAAGACCCCCGCAGGAAACCGAGGCCAACACGTCTCCTCCATGTATCTCTATTGCTCTGGGCAGGGTTGGCACGCCCCCTTCCTGCAGTCTGCCGGGGCCCTGTTAAGGAGATTGTGGGGGTTCCAGCGGTCAGACCCCACATGATCTATAACTTATCCCCTATCCTTTGGATAGGGGATAAGTTATCCTTCACTACACTACTCCTTTAACCTGACAACTGCAGTGATACTAGAAGCCTTCCTTTGTTCTTCTGGCCAAGACAACAGAACCAGGACCACCAAATATCTACATATACGTAAAGCTTTGCCCAGCAATACAAAATCTACAGGCTCTGAAAGCAAATCTAATCAAACTTTACAAGCTTGATAAAGCTAAGCAAGCAAAAAAATAAAAATAAACAGAGAAGTAATAAGAATCTAGATGTCTACGTGAATGTGACACTAACCTGCACATCGTATGTTCCATTCAACAAAACAGGCCTTTGAGAGTTCATGTCTTGTAAGACACCTGAAAGCACAGAACGATTCACCTTGTGGAAATCTTTGGATTGGCTGAACTGTACCATGTTGTGAAGTGCCAAGATTTTGGTGTCAAGTTCCACATCTTGCCTAGTACGGTTGTGTAGGCCAAGATGGTATTTGCGAAAATGTTTGATCAGATCGGTGGGATCATTCCCATAGTACCCATAACCACAAATGTTGCATTTGAAATCCTGAAGTTCTGGAGATAAAGGTGCAGATTCAGAATTGTCATTGACAAATACAACGGTGTGAGTTTTGTTCAGCCCTGAACTCCCATCTAAAGGCACTTGAAGGTTTTCAGAGGCCACCGAGGCTGGACTAGAGTTTTGACAGTCTACTTTAACACTTTGCATTGTGAGGTCAGCAGCCCTTGGCGACAAATCATTTTCGTCTCTAGTCTCTAAAGTCTCCCCAGAGGCGGCAGAAACCAGTTCTTGCGTTTCATCAGTCTCAGACTTTATAGGTGATTTTAGGGTCTCACAAATGACCCTAGTATCTGCAGTGGACAATGCCAACATGTTCTTATCTGTCACCTCATCATAGTATACGTTTCTGCCTTTGAGGTGGCTATAGTTAAGGACAACTCTCTCGTTGAGTGCTGCACTTTCGGAGTCCTTTTTAAAGCTGGAAGAAGGTTCTTGATCATTGAAACATTGATCGTCACTGGTTTGTTCCGCAGAATTAGAATGTTCACTATTTTCTTGCATCGGATCAGTGGAGAATTCTGGGCTCCTCAAAATATCTTCTCTTTCGGATGCAGCACACTCGAGAATCTGTGCTTCGCCTTCGCTTGCAACGTTTCTCAGAGGGGGATTCTTTTTCCGGACCATATCTATAAAAAGAAAAATATAATACATTAAGATTTTTTCTTTATTTTAGCCTACACAATATGATATAGTACAGACTGTAAACAAAACAGATTAAGTCAGGTTCTTAATATACGGCGGGGATGTTTTTGATGATATGAACTAGAGCCAGGATAGAAGCCCATTTTACAGTTGACTTGGGATTCCCTCTTCTCCATCTTACAAACATTGTAGCGCACAATTGACAACAAGGCACCTAAGAAGCCCCCACTTCCAATATCATTCCCTCAAAGGGGTACTGCAGCAAAAAGTTACCTTTCCCCAGAATAAAGGATGAGTGTCAGATTGCGAGGGGTCCGCTGGAACTCCCGAGATCTTCTGAACAGGCCCCAGATTCTCTTAGAGGAGCGCATGCTGGGGTTGGCATGCACTCCATTCCTTTCTATTGGAGATGATGATGTGCAGCACCCAGATCTCCCATAGAGAATGAATGTAGCACGTGCCAACCCTTCTAAGAGAGTCAGGGCCCATTCAGAAGATCACTGGGGGTCTCAGCAGTCGGACCCCCCAGTGATCTGGCACTTATGCCCTATCCTGTGGATAGGGGATAAGGTACTTTTTAATGTAGTTTCCCTTTAACTGAATAAACTTTTTCCAAGCAGCTCTTGGAAGCTCATTAACATGGAGATTAAATTATATTTTCTCCTTGCCTTGTGGTTGTTTACTCAACTTGTTCAAGATCAGTACAGCTTTTTTGAGTGTTATTAGTTTAGCTAGCTGTGTTTGACTATATGTGTGACTTAGATAATAACTAGACAACAATTTGTTAGTACCCAATGCAAAAAAAAAATCCAGATCATTCTATGGGGTTCATCCACTTTTTATGGCAACCGTGGATACTAAAGTTCAAACATACAGTCCCTGGTACTTCAGAAACGGGTAATATAATTTTTATAAGACAGGCTACATGGACTAATTGAACAGCTAATGAGATGTAAAAGTAAAAGACGTATTGGAAGTATGTTCAAAAGGCTGAAGACATTCTTTGATAATCCATTAGCTGAATAGGAAATTTTTCCGGCAGTCTGTATTATACTTTTATGAGGAATGAAAACTACTATATAGAGCAGGAGAAGCTGAAATTACTTCAGTCCTGTAGCAGAAAGGCCAAGATGCTCCATCAAATGGCCTCATATATATCTCATACAGTCATGGCCATAAATGCTGGCACTCTATTTCTCACAGAAAAGGATTGCAGTAACACATGTTTTGCTATACACATGTTTATTCCCTTTGTGTGTATTGGAACTAAACCAAAAAAGGGAGAAAAAAAAGCAAATTGGACATAATGTCACCCCAAACTCCAAAAATGGGCTGGACAAAATTATTGGCACCCTTAATTTAATATTTCGTTGCACACCCTTTGGAAAAAATAACTGAAATCAGTCGCTTCCTATAACCATCAATAAGCTTCTTACACCTCTCAGCCGGAATGTTGGACCACTCTTCCTTTGCAAAATGCTCCAGGTCTCTCTTATTGGAAGGGTGCCTTTTCCCAACAGCAATTTTAAGATCTCTCCACAGGTGTTCAATGGGATTAATATCTGGACTCATTGCTGGCCACTTCAGAACTCTACAGCGCTTTGTTGCCATCCATTTCTGGGGGATTTTTGATGTATGTTTGGGGTCATTGTCCTGCTGGAAGACCCAAGATCTCGGACGCAAACCCAGCTTTCTGACACTGGTCTGTACAGTGTGACCCAAAATCTGTTGGTAATCCACAGATTTCATGATGCCTTGCACACATTTAAGGCACCCAGTACCAGAGGCAGCAAAACAACCCCAAAACATCCGTGAACCTCCACCATATTTCACTGTAGGTACTGTGTTCTTTTCTTTGTAGGCCTCATTCCGTTTTTGGTAAACAGTAGAATGATGTGCTTTACCAAAAAGCTCTATCATCTGTCCACAAGATGTTTTCCCAGAAGGATTTTGGCTTACTCAAGTTCATTTTGGCAAAATGTAGTCTTGCTTTTTTTATGTCTCTGTGTCAGTATTGGGGTCCTCCTGAGTCTCCTGCCATAGCAATCATTTCATTTAAATGTCGATGGATAGTTCGCGCTGACACTGATGCTCCCTGAGCCTGCAGGACAGCTTGAATATCTTTGGAACTTGTTTGGGGCTGCTTATCCCCCATCCAAACTATCCTGCGTTGACACCTTTCATCAATTATTCTCTTCTGTCCACGCCCAGGGAGATTATCTACAGTGTCATGGGTTGCAAACTTCTTAATAATGATGCACACTGCGGACAAAGGCAAATATAGATCTCTGTGGATGTCGACTTTTTGAAAGGGTGCCAATAATTTTGTCCAGCCCATTCTCGGAGTTTGGTGGGACTTTATGTCCAATTAGCTTTTTTTCCTCCTTTTTGGTTTAGTTTCAATACACACAAAGGGACTAAACATGTGTATTGGCAAACATGTTTTACTGCAATCCTTTTCTGTGAGAAATACTTAATTTTCTTGAAAATTTTCCGGGGTGCCAACATTTACGGCCATGACTGTACTTTTAATATGATGAATATCATAAGACACAGATGCAGACTCGTAATCCACATCTGGAAAATTGTCTGATCAGTTTAAAGCCTAAAACAAATAAGCTACAAATACTATAACCAATACGTGGCCTCAATATTGGCAGTACTGCCGTCAGGGGTCTGGGCCAAATTAATCATGTAAAAGGTGTCCCTTGCTGCTGTCTCTGCCCCCTTCGGTGCCCCATACTGCCAAACCATCTGGGCCCCCATACAGGGGGCCCAGATGGTTTTGGCAGTATGGAGCACCAACATTTCTGATGTTGGTCTTGTCTGACCACTATCAGCCATTCACTTTTTCCTCATCGTATACTATATTTTCCCCATTATCACTTTTTAAAAGGCAAACACTTTAATTTTTACCATTTTTACTATTTATATAGTTAAAGGAGAAGTATCATGGAAAATAAACTTATCCTGTGAATGGAAGATAAGTTTTAGATCGCTGGGACCCTCGCGATCTCCTGTTTGGAGCCCCGGCTCTCCTTCCAAGCAGCGTGCCACGACCCACTCCATATAGCTCTATAGAAGAGCCAATCAGCAATCTTCGACTATCCCATAGAGTTATATAGAGGGGTCGTGACACGCCACTGTAACGGAGAGCCGGGGCTCCAAATAGGAGATCGCAGGGGCCCCAGCGATTTTTATAATTTGTTTTCCCTATAGCTTTTTAATGCTCCTTGTTTCAGTAGCTGTGGCCTCCATAGGTGTCATTGTGTCGCTTCTGACATATAGAGAAACAATATGGTCCCATAGACCTCTATAATTGTGGCATTATAACCCTAATAATAGTTGGAGCTTATATAGAGTTGCAAAAACTCCATGAGTCTAAGGCCTAGGGGTGACCGAGAGCTTATGATATAATATAATATTTAACAAAAGGAAAAACTCTTTTTTAGCGCACTGCTTTATTCATATGTTATATTTTTTTTCTCTCGTCCTGTGATATAATATTCTGGAAACAGAAGACACTGCATTGATATAATCCATGAGCTTACAGTGGAATCTACTGAATAACTGTTTATCTGATGATTCATCTCTGCCGGGACATCGCTTTTATTTCCTTTTACCAAACCAAAAAGCGGATAAAACAACAAATTCTGTGACATTTAGTGCAGTCCACATAGCAGATAGGACGACTGTTTAAAGTGAATCTATCATCTGTATTTGCTGCTAAGAGCTACAGATACCATTGAATAGCTGTTAGGGTGTGCAATTGTCTTTTTATTTCTTAGCCAAGCGTCAAGGAGGAGGGACTGAGCTCTTCAAGGATCACATCCCATTACAACCCAAGCCTGCCCTTACCTCCTAGTCCTTCTTTGACTGATGTACAGTGCCCTAAATATCAGTCAAGGAGGGTCTAGGAGGTGAAGTTGATGGGAGAGGTATGTCAGGCTGTGGCACTTGAGCATCTCAGCTACACCTCCTTGACACTTGGCTGAGAAATTCAAAAGTGATAACTTTGAAATCCATTACAATCTTTAGGAAAAGTATAATTTGCTTTTATTTCCTAATAGTTATCTAATAGTGGCTGCAGTTCTGAGCATCAAATACAGATTTGTTTTAATTTGCAGCTGCTACCTGGATATTAGAAATGCAGGTATACTCTTTGACTGTAGATCACCTATTATTTATAGTGGATTCTATGATACCTGCTTTCAGCTATATAAAAAAAATGTTGCCTATTACTATAATCTTTTCTGCTAAAAATAAATAAATAAAATAAAGATAAACAAATACATTTCCTTTAAAGTGTTCCTGTTGTAAACAAAAACGTGTTATATAATGTAGATAATACCATTATATGTATATTTGTAATATACATTGGTTAAAAAAATTTGTATATTTTTGTCCCTGCAGCTATCGCCTGTGTGTCTCTGTGAGGAGTCCAAATATAGGAAGTGTGGGTGGACAAGCAAGGCTCTGTACACTGAGGACAAGCAGGGCTCTGTACACTGAGAACACGCAGGGCTCTGTACACCGAGGACAAGCAGGGCTCTGTACACTGAGGACAAGTAGGGCTCTGTACACTGAGGACAAGCAGGGCTCTGTACACTGAGAACACACAGGGCTCTGTACACCAAGGACAAGCAGGGCTCTGTACACTGAGGACAAGCAGGGCTGTGTACACTGAGAACACGCAGGGCTCTGTACACCGAGGACAAGCAGGGCTCTGTACACCGAGGACAAGCAGGGCTCTGTATAATGAGGACAAGCAGGGCTCTGTACACTGAGGACAAGCAGGGCTCTGTACACTGAGGACAAGCAGGGCTCTGTACACTGAGGACAAGCAGGGCTCAGTACACTGAGGATAAGCAGGGCTCTGTGCACTGAGGATAAGCAGGACTTTGTACTCTGACGACAAGCAGGGCTCTGTACACTGAGGACAAGCAGGGCTATGTGTACTGAGGACAAGCAGGGCTCTGTACACTGCGGGCAAGCAGGGCTCTGTACACTGAGGACAAGCTGGGCTATGTGCACTGAGGACAAGCAGGGCTCTGTACACTGAGGACAAGCAGGGCTCTGTACACTGAGGACAAGCAGGGCTCTGTACACTGAGGAGCAGGGCTCTGTGCACTGAGGACAAGCAGGGCTCTGTACACTGAGGACAAGCAGGGCTCTGTACACTGAGGAGCAGGGCTCTGTGCACTGAGGACACAAGCAATAGCTGCAAGGACAGCATTTTCTTCACCCAAAATATTCTTTTTTTTTTTTTTTTAATCAAACTACAAGATTCTGAAAAAGGTACTTCACAGTACTCTTGTCAGATGTCCCCACATGGGATCATTACAGGAATGCTCGATGGCTGACCATATGGCTACAGCTGCCATTTTTGTCTGTCCGGCATTTATCGCTTAGATAGAAAATGCCTTATAAATTGCAGACTTGTAGGATTCTTTCCTGGAGAGATTATCACAATCATTTTTCAAGCAGACATATTATGTAAATAGAAGCACATTTGGGAAACTTATAAATTAAGGAACCTTTCCGCAATCCAGCCATAAGCCGGGTAGTCGAGTAATACAGCCACTTACAGCCCATTAGCGGCAATACACAAAAAGAATGGGAAAAAAAGAAGCCAGGAACTTACACCCCCACACACCACCTTAAGTAAAGAGTTTCATAAGAAAAAATTTTTAATATTAGCTGACCCCATACTTTATTGTAATGAAGCTCTCCGCTCTATTAATAATTATTAGCACTCAATTAGCATTTATATTCTGGATCGAGCAGGCTTTGAAGTTCACAACACTCTCTCTAAAAGTTTCCGTAGGTATTTACAAAAATTAATTACACCTATTTATCAAGCGGGGAGAATGTCAGTTTTGTTGTTAAATATGAAAAATCTCCCTCTAAATGTCAGCGAGGCGGCATCTCGTAAACAATGTTTTAAAATGCATGATTATGCGCAGCCCTGCTAATTAAAGGGACGCCGCTACACCAAGGGAATTTGGTGGAAAAAAGCTTCACTTTCACAAATGGGAAAAAAAGTGTCACGATGCCGGCTGGCAGGTAGTGGATCCTCTGTGCCAGAGAGGGATTGGCGTGGACCGTGCTAGAGGATCGGTTCTAAGTCACTACTGGTTTTCACCAGAGCCCGCCGCAAAGCGGGATGGTCTTGCTGCGGCGGTAGTGACCAGGTCGTATCCCCTAGCAACGGCTCAACCTCTCTGGCTGCTGAAGATAGGCGCGGTACAAGGGAGTAGACAGAAGCAAGGTCGGACGTAGCAGAAGGTCGGGGCAGGCAGCAAGGATCGTAGTCAGGGGCAACGGCAGAAGGTCTGGAATCACAGGCAAGGAACACACAAGGAACGCTTTCACTGGCACTAGGGCAACAAGATCCGGCGAGGGAGTGAAGGGGAAGTGAGGTGATATAGGGAAGTGCACAGGTGTAAACACTAATTGGAACCACTGCACCAATCAGCGGTGCAGTGGCCCTTTAAATCGCAAAGACCCGGCGCGCGCGCGCCCTAGGGAGCGGGGCCGCGCGCGCCGGGACAGAACTGACGGGGAGCGAGTAAGGTACGGGAGCCGGGGTGCGCATCGCGAGCGGGCGCTACCCGCATCGCGAATCGCATCCCGGCCGGAGGTAGTAACGCAGCGCCCCGGGTCCGTGGAACCGACCGGGGCGCTGCAGTGAGGGAAGTGTAGCGAGCGCTCCGGGGAGGAGCGGGGACCCGGAGCGCTCGGCGTAACAGTACCCCCCCCCTTGGGTCTCCCCCTCTTCTTGGGGCCTGAGAACCTGAGGATCAGACTTTTGTCCAGGATATTGTCCTCAGGTTCCCAGGACCTCTCTTCTGGACCACAACCCTCCCAATCCACTAAAAAAAAAGTTCTTCCCCTGACCTTTTTAGAGGCCAAAATCTCTTTGACAGAGAAGATGTCCGAGGAGCCGGAAACAGGAGTGGGAGGAACAGATTTAGGAGAAAAACGGTTGAGGATGAGAGGTTTAAGAAGAGAGACGTGAAAGGCATTAGGGATACGAAGAGAAGGAGGAAGAAGAAGTTTGTAAGAGACAGGATTAATTTGACACAAAACTTTAAAAGGACCAAGATAGCGTGGTCCCAACTTATAGCTCGGGACACGGAAACGGACATATTTAGCGGAGAGCCATACCTTGTCTCCAGGGGAAAAAATGGGAGGAGCTCTTCTTTTCTTATCTGCGAATCTCTTCATGCGAGAAGAAGCCTGTAAGAGAGAATTTTGGGTCTCTTTCCATATGGTGGAAAGATCACGAGAAATTTCATCCACAGCGGGCAGACCAGAGGGCAAGGGGGTAGGGAGGGGGGGAAGAGGGTGACGGCCGTACACCACGAAAAACGGAGATTTGGAGGAAGATTCAGAGATTCTGAAATTATACGAGAATTCGGCCCAAGGTAGAAGATCTGCCCAGTCATCCTGGCGGGAGGAAACAAAATGTCGTAAATAGTCACCCAAGATCTGGTTAATTCTCTCTACTTGTCCATTGGATTGAGGATGGTATGCAGAAGAAAAATTTAATTTAATCTTGAGTTGTTTACAGAGAGCCCTCCAGAATTTAGACACAAATTGGACGCCTCTATCCGAGACGATCTGTGTAGGCAACCCGTGAAGACGAAAAATGTGTACAAAAAATTGTTTAGCCAACTGAGGCGCTGAAGGAAGACCAGGAAGAGGGATGAAATGTGCCATTTTGGAGAATCGATCAACGACCACCCAAATAACAGTGTTGCCATGGGATGGGGGTAAGTCAGTAATAAAATCCATACCAATCAGAGACCAAGGTTGTTCGGGGACAGGTAGAGGATGAAGAAAACCAGCGGGCTTCTGGCGAGGAGTCTTATCCCGGGCACAGATAGTGCAGGCTCGCACAAAGTCCACCACATCAGTCTCTAGAGTCGGCCACCAATAGAAGCGAGAGATGAGTTGCACAGATTTCTTGATGCCCGCATGACCTGCGAGATGGGAGGAGTGACCCCATTTGAGGATCCCAAGGCGTTGGCGTGGAGAAACAAAGGTCTTTCCTGGAGGAGTTTGCCTGATGGAGGCTGGAGAAGTGGAAATCAGGCAGTCAGGAGGAATGATGTGTTGAGGAGAGAGTTCAATTTCAGAGGCATCTGAGGAACGAGAGAGAGCATCGGCCCTAATGTTTTTATCAGCAGGCCGAAAGTGAATTTCAAAATTAAATCGGGCAAAGAACAGAGACCACCTGGCCTGACGAGGATTCAGCCGTTGGGCAGACTGGAGGTAGGAGAGGTTCTTGTGATCGGTGTAAATAATAACTGGAAATCTTGATCCCTCCAGCAGATGCCTCCATTCCTCAAGTGCTAATTTAATGGCTAGAAGCTCTCGATCCCCGATGGAGTAGTTCCTCTCCGCCGGAGAGAAGGTCCTGGAAAAAAAACCACAAGTAACAGCATGCCCGGAAGAGTTTTTTTGTAGAAGGACAGCTCCAGCTCCCACTGAGGAGGCATCAACCTCCAATAGGAAGGGTTTAGATGGGTCAGGTCTGGAGAGCACGGGAGCCGAAGAAAAGGCAGACTTGAGTCGTTTAAAGGCGTCTTCCGCTTGAGGAGGCCAAGACTTGGGATCGGCATTTTTTTTTGTTAAAGCCACAATAGGAGCCACAATGGTAGAAAAATGTGGAATAAATTGCCTGTAATAATTGGCGAACCCCAAAAAACGTTGGATGGCACGGAGTCCGGAGGGGCGTGGCCAATCTAAGACGGCAGAGAGTTTATCTGGGTCCATTTGTAGTCCCTGGCCAGAGACCAAGTATCCTAGAAAAGGAAGAGATTGGCATTCAAACAGACATTTCTCTATTTTGGCATAGAGTTGATTATCACGAAGTCTCTGAAGAACCATACGGACATGCTGGCGGTGTTCTTCAAGATTGGCAGAAAAAATCAGGATATCGTCCAGATATACAACAACACAGGAGTATAGTAGATCACGAAAAATTTCATTAACAAAGTCTTGGAAGACGGCAGGGGCGTTGCATAGACCAAAGGGCATGACCAGATACTCAAAGTGTCCATCTCTGGTGTTAAATGCCGTTTTCCATTCATCCCCCTCTCTGATGCGGATGAGATTATAAGCACCTCTTAAGTCCAGTTTGGTAAAAATATGGGCACCTTGGAGACGATCAAAGAGTTCAGAGATGAGGGGTAGGGGGTAGCGGTTCTTAACCGTGATTTTATTAAGACCGCGGTAGTCAATGCAAGGACGTAGAGAGCCATCTTTTTTGGACACAAAGAAAAATCCGGCTCCGGCAGGAGAGGAGGATTTACGGATAAAGCCCTTTTTTAAATTTTCTTGGACGTATTCAGACATGGCAAGAGTCTCTGGGACGGACAGAGGATAGATTCTGCCCCGGGGTGGAGTAGTGCCCGGGAGGAGGTCAATGGGACAATCATAAGGCCTGTGAGGAGGTAGAGTCTCAGCTTGTTTTTTGCAAAAAACGTCCGCAAAGTCCATATAGGCCTTAGGGAGACCGGTTACATGAGGAAGCACAGGGACACGGCAAGGTTTACTGGGAACCGGTTTTAAGCAGTCCTTGGAACAAGAGGGCCCCCAACTCTTGATCTCCCCAGTGGACCAATCCAGGATTGGGGAATGGAGTTGAAGCCAGGGAAGTCCAAGAAGGATTTCAGAAGTGCAATTGGGGAGAACCAACAGTTCAATCCTCTCGTGATGAGATCCGATGCACATTAGAAGGGGCTCCGTGCGGAAACGTATAGTACAGTCCAATCTTTCATTGTTTACACAATTGATGTAGAGGGGTCTGGCGAGACTGGTCACCGGGATGTTGAACCTGTTGACGAGGGAGGCTAAGATGAAATTTCCTGCAGATCCAGAGTCCAAGAAGGCCACAGCAGAGAAGGAGAAGGCAGAGGCAGACATCCGCACAGGCACAGTAAGACGTGGAGAAGCAGAGTAGACATCAAGGACTGTCTCACCTTTGTGCGGAGTCAGCGGACGTCTTTCCAGGCGGGGAGGACGGATAGGACAATCCTTCAGGAAGTGTTCGGTACTAGCACAGTACAGGCAGAGATTCTCCATGCGGCGTCGTGTCCTCTCTTGGGGTGTCAGGCGAGACCGGTCGACCTGCATAGCCTCCACGGCGGGAGGCACAGGAACAGATTGCAGGGGACCAGAGGAGAGAGGAGCCGGGGAGAAGAAACGCCTCGTGCGAACAGAGTCCATATCCTGGCGGAGCTCCTGACGCCGTTCGGAAAAACGCATGTCAATGCGAGTGGCAAGATGGATGAGTTCATGTAGGTTAGCAGGGATTTCTCGTGCGGCCAGAACATCTTTAATGTTGCTGGATAGGCCTTTTTTAAAGGTCGCGCAGAGTGCCTCATTATTCCAGGATAATTCTGAAGCAAGGGTACGGAACTGTACGGCATACTCGCCAACGGAAGAATTACCCTGGACCAGGTTCAACAGGGCAGTCTCAGCAGAAGAGGCTCGGGCAGGTTCCTCAAAGACACTTCGAATTTCCGAGAAGAAGGAGTGTACAGAGGCAGTGACGGGGTCATTGCGGTCCCAGAGCGGTGTGGCCCAAGCCAGGGCTTTTCCAGACAGCAGGCTGACTACGAAAGCCACCTTAGACCTTTCAGTGGGGAACTGGTCCGACATCATCTCCAAGTGTAATGAACATTGGGAAAGAAAGCCACGGCAAAACTTAGAGTCCCCATCAAATTTATCCGGCAAGGATAGTCGTATTCCAGAAGCGGCCACTCGCTGCGGAGGAGATGATTGCTGGAGCTGTGGTAGTAACTGTTGTACCATAACAGTCAGTTGAGACAGCTGTTGGCCTTGTTGCGCAATCTGTTGTGACTGCTGGGCGACCACCGTGGTGAGGTCAGCGACAACTGGCAGAGGAACTTCAGCGGGATCCATGGCCGGATCTACTGTCACGATGCCGGCTGGCAGGTAGTGGATCCTCTGTGCCAGAGAGGGATTGGCGTGGACCGTGCTAGAGGATCGGTTCTAAGTCACTACTGGTTTTCACCAGAGCCCGCCGCAAAGCGGGATGGTCTTGCTGCGGCGGTAGTGACCAGGTCGTATCCCCTAGCAACGGCTCAACCTCTCTGGCTGCTGAAGATAGGCGCGGTACAAGGGAGTAGACAGAAGCAAGGTCGGACGTAGCAGAAGGTCGGGGCAGGCAGCAAGGATCGTAGTCAGGGGCAACGGCAGAAGGTCTGGAATCACAGGCAAGGAACACACAAGGAACGCTTTCACTGGCACTAGGGCAACAAGATCCGGCGAGGGAGTGAAGGGGAAGTGAGGTGATATAGGGAAGTGCACAGGTGTAAACACTAATTGGAACCACTGCACCAATCAGCGGTGCAGTGGCCCTTTAAATCGCAAAGACCCGGCGCGCGCGCGCCCTAGGGAGCGGGGCCGCGCGCGCCGGGACAGAACTGACGGGGAGCGAGTAAGGTACGGGAGCCGGGGTGCGCATCGCGAGCGGGCGCTACCCGCATCGCGAATCGCATCCCGGCCGGAGGTAGTAACGCAGCGCCCCGGGTCCGTGGAACCGACCGGGGCGCTGCAGTGAGGGAAGTGTAGCGAGCGCTCCGGGGAGGAGCGGGGACCCGGAGCGCTCGGCGTAACAAAAAGTTTAATTATAGTAAAAACTAAGGGAAAAAAAGATGTCACCTAAAAGTTTTCTTTTAATAGTCTCACTTGCTTTACGAATAAAAATAAATAAAAATAAAATAAAAATCATACCTACTGCGCTAAAAGGGGATGTGTCATCAGAAAATGACCTATTGTTTAAATCAGTAAAGATTTTTTAAGAATTTTTGTTGTGACCTTTTTTTCGTTTTCAGTCTGGGCACTAAGCCTAATAATAAGATGGACTGAAAAGGTCACTCTTTTCATTAGTCTCCTTCTTAACATCACTGATAGGATTACAGTGAGGGGTGACACCATCAGTGACACCAGTATGTAGATAAGAAAGGACCAGATCAATCACACTGATGCTTAGAGCTCAGCCTCCCCCTCCCTACACTATGGTCAACCAGCAGGCCTAGATAACTCTCTAATACAACTGTATAGGGTCAGCATCAGTCTACTGTGCCTACATACTTCGGGGTTGCCTAATACACTTAATCGCGAGAATAGGGCTCCGACTCTGAACATAGTGGCGACATGGAAATCACTGCTCCTTTCATTGTCTATGTAAATAAGTACCTTTAACTAGTACAAGACCTTAAAGAAGTCTAATTTCTCACAAAACAAACCACATCATAACCACTGCGAGGCTACATACAGAGTAACGTGAGGTCATGTATTTTTCAAAGCTGGTCAATCATGTGCCACTCACCTCTGAATATGCCAAGCCAAGAGCAAAAGTAAGGAAGGAAATCTCTAAATTCTAAACACACATATAGTCAACACTCATGTGAACCCATCATAGGTATTATGGCCTATGGCCCATTGAGTAGGCAGGGGCCCTCCATGGACAGAAACTGTTGCCATTGCTCTTGAGCTACTCAAAAGTCCCTACTTGCATGCGGCAAAGTCTATAGGGACTAAAATATCAAACAATTGGATGGAGCTTCAGGCTTTACTCACTCATCTGCTGGGCTCTCAAGCAGTGGAAGACCCTAAATGCAAGGCCTTCAGAAAGTTATCAGATCCTTTTACTTTTTTAATTTTATTATTCTGCACTTAGGACCCCAAATAGTGAACGCATATTGTAAGAAATATTTGGAAATATACTAAAAAGGAAAAACTAAAATATTTACATAAGTATTCAGACCCTTTAGTCATGACTTAGTTAAAGCCACTTTGGCAACAATTACAGCTCATTGATGACCCAAGGTTTGCACTTGGATAACAAGATTTTCTTTGTTTTTCTCTGCAGATCCTCTCAGGCTCTGTCAGTTTGGATGGGGACCATTGGTGGAAGCCATTTTCAGGTATCTGCAGAGATGCTCACTTGGGTTGATGCAAACTTTTCCACTTAAAGGGGTACTCCGGTGGGGAAAAAAAATATTCTAATCAACTGGTGGCAGAAAGTTATAAAGATTTGTAAATTACTTCTATTTAAAAATCATAATCCTTTCAGTACTTGTCAGCTGCTGTATACTACAGAGGAAGATGTGTAGTTCTTTTTTCTGTCTGACCACAGTGCTCTCTGCTGACACCTCTGTCCATGGCAGGAACTGTCAAGGAGCAGAAAAAGTTTGCTATGGGCATTTGCTCCTACCCAGGACAGCTCATGACAGGGACAGAGGTGTCATTAGAGAGCACTGTGATCAGACAGAAAAAAAAACTATACAACTTCCTCTGAAGCATATAGCAGCTGATAAGTACTGTAAGGATTAAGATTTATGAATAGATGTAATTTACAAATCTATTTAACTTTTTGGAACCAGTTGATTTAAAAAATAAATGTTTTCCACTGGAGCACAAAAACCTGTCTCTGAGCTCTACAAGCAGTTATTTCCTCCTTGTGGCTTGATTTTTGCTCTGATATACATTGTTAGCAGTGAGAAATTATCTACACAGGACTGTGTCTTTCCAAACCCTGTCCTGAATTTACCATAGGTGACTCCAATCAAGGTGGAGAAACATCTCAGAGATGATCAAAACAAATAAGAGGCCCCCAGGGCTAAATATTAAGCCAAGGGTCTGAATAGTATGTCCAAAATGTTCATATTTACTTTTTGAATGAGTTTGCAAAAATTTCGAAAATTCTGTTTTAATTATTATAATTTTTTTTTTTATTACGAGGTATTGTGTGCAGAATGATGGGGGAAACTTTTTTTATTTTTTTATTTTAGCAGAAGGCCGCTATGTAATAAATTGTAAAAATGTGAAGGCATCTTAAGACTTTCTGAATGCATTGTAGCTACTACACCAATGAGAGCTCAACTCGACTATGTGAAAATAAGGTTTTTTAAATTATTCTTCATCTCACATACCTCCACGACTGAGAAGCTTCAGAGACATTTCTATAGTTATACAGTTATGTAAGGGATGTTCAGTTACTTTGATAGGCTAAGCTTTTTGGGCACATGATGTATTGGCCCTTAAGGGCAGAGTCATATGGGGTGCATCTGAGCCCTGTGTGACCCTGCCCTTAAGGGCCAATAAGTTTGAATCTGCGGATGCACCAATGGCAGTCACAGAGGGACTGCAGAGCGAGCTCACTACTGCAGATGGGTAGCTCTGTGTGTCCGCTTGTAGTGGTGGATTTCTACAGTGGGAAATCCACAACTACGGGCGGACTCACAGAGCTACCCGGCCACAGCCAGAAGCTCGCTCTGCAGCTCCTCTGTGATTGCCATCGGGGCATCCGCAGTGTCAAATACACTGCGGATGCGCCCATATTCTAAAATGTATATTATAGTAGAATATACCCAAGACAAGTATTTGTCACCCTATGATGAGATGGACTGGTGGACTGGCTAGAGATAAGAAATGAGTTGTCACCGGCGGTGGCATGGTGATGGTACGGTAGGGCAGGACTGGAAACTAATGTGGTCCACAAGTCAACACTTTCTCAGGCTAATGTGATGAGAATTGCACTACTGGTTGACACTAATGACTCATGCACACGGTACCTTTCATATTGAATGTGGTTATACACCATACATTATCACTTCCTTTACTGATGCAGCTGAATTTGCAAAACTTCAGAGACTATAGAAAGAGGTTTCCTTTAAAGCATTTGCAAGGTGTACATTTTTTTGTCTACTTCATAAGATGAAAAAAAAAATACAAAAAAACAACAAAAAACAATTTGTTTTCACAAGTTACACTCAAATCCCATACACCCCCCCCCCCCCCCACGTGTCATTAACCTGAACTACAACATATAAAAAAAAAGAAAATAAACCGGGATCACATTCTGACTAATCATAATACAGTGACTTCACAGCTTCCAATGCTATACAATAAAATCATAGGCATGAGCTAAGCAATGGTGACAAATAACACATCAAAGGCTGCACTAAATGAATAATAAAATATAAAAATGATACGAGCCATTTAAAGGATCATTCTACTGCTTGGATTCACTACTGGATAAATGTTGTGTCATTTAAAAGGGAGAGATAAAGATGTAATCCAGAGAAATATATATATATTTTTTTTTTATTTAAAATGGGTCAGGATACAAAATTGGAAAATTGGTCCCTGCTGTCATCACTTCCTATCCTCCCACTTGATATATAGGAAATGGATTTGTAAATTACTTCTATTATTCTATTATTCAGCAGCCGATGTGGTCAATTGTACTTTGAGTCCCACTGGGAGAAAGGCAATATATAAGTACAAGTAATTATTATTAATAATAATAGTATTTTTATTAGCATTATATTATTTAAAGATTGAATGCAATGGTAGCTGTCTCTCTCCACTCATGTCTACGGGAGTTCTAGAAACAGGTGATCCAAAGCAGTGCTCCAGTCAGTGCTTGGATGCCATGGCTGATGACACGATAGGTGGGAACCAACCTAACAGGATATCAAAAATGACTATAATGAGGGGAAAAAACACTAAATATGCTGAAATATGACTACCGTATTTTTCGCCGTATAAGACGCACTTTTTCTTCCCCAAAACTGGGGGGGAAAGTTGTTGCATCTTATAAGGTGAATACACACCTATCGCGGCGGTCCCTGCGGCCATCAACGGATGGGACCCGCGGCTAATACTGGACATCACCGATCGCGGTGATGCCCTGTATTAACCCTTCAGACGCGGCGATCAAAGCTGACCGCCGTGTCTGAAGCGAAAGTGACACTAACCTGGCTGCTCAGTCGGGCTGTTCGGGACCGCCGCGATGAAATCGCGGCGTCCCGAACAGCTTACAGGACACCGGGAGGGACCTTACCTGCCTCCTTGGTGTCTGCTCCGTGTCGGGATCCCCTGCATGGCCGGCGCTCTCCTTCATCGTCATCACGTCGTTGCGCACGCTGTACCGCCATCAAATAGGAGCGGCGCGCGTAGCGGCCTGCGTAGTGACGTCATGGCAGCGACAGAGAGGATACCCGGCAGCAGAGACGTTCCGGAGCGACAGGGACACCCCGGGGACGCGGTGACAGCGGTGGAGGGCGACATCCAGGGCAGCGGTGACGGGTCCGTATCGGCGGGGACACGTGAGTATTACCTCCTATACCAGTAGTCTTCAACCTGCGGACCTCCAGATGTTGCAAAACTACAACTCCCAGCATGCCCGGACAGCCGTTGGCTGTCCGGGCTTGCTGGGAGTTGTAGTTTTGCAACATCTGAAGGTCCGCAGGTTGAAGATCACTGTCCTATACTTAACATTGTATTTGGTTCAGAATCTTTATTTTCTAGATTTTTATTCTATAAAATTAGGTGCGTCTTATAAGCCGGAGCGTCTTATATGACGAAAAATACGGTATACCCATCTTTTCCGATGTTTCTAAAAAGTTACTAGACTAATGGCTTAACTTATGCTTTTGATTATTCTTCCAAATATCGGCTTCATTAACTAAAGTAGATGACAAATCCAATTTTCTGGAGTTTCCACTGGTGTAAACATGAGGGGCAGCTTTGATTAGTAATAATCACATGGTTAACCAGTTGTGTTCTACATTCCAGAACAAAACAAAAAAAGAACCCCAAAAAATATATTAATTTAGTTATGAAAGAAATGAAAGCAACTGAATTACAGAGTTAGTTTTTAACTTATTAAAGTTAAGACGCCACACTTGAATATCTGATATCAGCCGGGGAAAAAAAATCTGTGTTTTATCTTGCGTAAAAACATGCCAATTTATTTTCAAGTGTCTCCTGTGGGCAAATGAAATGTTCTAAGAAAAGAAAGTCCTGACATCCCTAATAAGACCCCATTTAATATGAAACTTAACCGAGCAGGTGGTATTTCTTCATTTTCAATTTTTGTTTTTCTTCCGTCTTTGATCTTCGCCCTGTATTCTTATGCCAAATTGAACGGGACTTGATTTGTGTTATCTAAGACTAGATATTACTTATCACTTCAAAACCTCCTCCTCCACCAAAGGTTTAAAGGAAAACTGTGACATATTTTCTCTCGCACTATCCACATGTACTGGTGGATAGTGCGGGAGACGCTGATTAAAACGAGCCCTACCTTGGTCTGATCCGAGCCGCCGTTCGCCCGCAATTGTAGTTTTAATCTATGTGTATATCCTGCTGTAACTGGCATGGGCGGGGCTTCTGCGGGCTAACTGGCACTGATGTCAGCGCCGCTTATGAATATTCATCCCCCTATTCATTGTTACGCCGAGCGCTCCGGGTCCCCGTTCCTCCCCGGAGCGCTCGCCTCATCTTCGTTGTTGCAGCGCCCCGGTCAGATCCACTGACCGGGTGCGCTGCGGTCCCGCCTTCAGCCGGGGTGCGATTCGCGATGCGGGTAGCGCCCGCTCGCGATGCGCACCCCGGTCCCCGTACCTGACTCGCTCTCCCTCGGTCCTGTCCCGGCGCGCGCGGCCCCGCTCCCTAGGGCGCGCGCGCGCCGGGTCTCTGCGATTTAAAGGGCCAGTGCACCAATGATGGTGCCTGGCCCAATCTTCCCAATTAGCTTAATTGGCTCCCTCCTGTGCACTTCCCTATATCTAGTCACTTCCCCTGCACTCCCTTGCCGGATCTTGTTGCCTTAGTGCCTAGTGAAAGCGTTCCCTAGTCTGTTCCTAGTCCGTGTTCCTGACCTCCTGCCGTTGCCCCTGACTACGATCCTTGCCGCCTGCCCCCGACCTTCTGCTACGTCCGACCTTGCTTCTGCCTACTCCCTTGTACCGCGCCTATCTTCAGCATCTTCAGCAGCCAGAGAGGTAAGCCGTTGCTAGTGGATACGACCTGGTCACTACCGCCGCAGCAAGACCATCCCGCTTTGCGGCGGGCTCTGGTGTAAACCTGTAGTGGCTTAGAACCGGTCCACTAGCGCGGTCCTCTCCATCCCTCTCTGGCACAGAGGATCCACTACCTGCCAGCCGGCATCGTGACAGTAGATCCGGCCATGGATCCCGCTGAAGTTCCTCTGTCAGTGGTCGCTGACCTCACCACGGTGGCCGCCCAGCAAGCCCGACTGATCGCCCTTCTAACCCGTCAGCTGTCGGAAATGTCCACCATTTCGCACCAACTTCAGTCGCAACTTCTCCAGCAATCTTCTCCTCCGCCAGCTCCTGCACCTCCTCCGCAGCGAGTGGCCACTCCTAGCCTCTGCCTGTCCTTGCCGGACAAATTTGATGGGGACTCTAAGTATTGCCGTGGCTTTCTTTCGCAATGTTCCCAGCACTTGGAGATGATGTCGGACCAGTTTCCTACTGAGAGGTCTATGGTGGCTTTCGTAGTCAGCCTTCTGTCTGGAAAAGCCCTGTCATGGGCCGCACCGCTCTGGGACCGCAATGACCCCGTCACTGCCTCTGTACACTCCTTCTTCTCGGAAATTCGAAGTGTCTTTGAGGTACCTGCCCGAGCTTCTTCAGCCGAGATTGCCCTGCTGAACCTGGCCCAGGGTGTTTCTTCCGTTGGCGAGTACGCCATTCAGTTCCGTGCTCTTGCTTACGAGTTGTCCTGGAATAGTGAGGTTCTCTGCGCGACCTTTAAAAAAGGCCTATCCAGCAACATTAAAGATGTTCTGGCCGCACGAGAGACTCCTGCTGACCTACATGAACTCATTCATCTTGCCACTCGCATTGACATGCGTTCTTCCGGATGGCGTCTGGAGCTTCGCCTGGATATGGACTTTGTTCGCACGAAGCGTTTTTTCTCCCCGGCTCCTCTCTCCTCTGGTCCTCTGCAATCTGTTCCTGTGCTTCCCGCCGCGGAGGCTATGCAAGTTGACCGGTCTCGCTTGACACCTCAAGAGAGCACACGATGCCGTATGGAGAACCTCTGCCTGTACTGTGCTAGTACCGAACACTTCCTAAGAGATTGTCCTATCCGTCCTCCCCGCCAGGAAAGACGTACGCTGACTCCGCACAAAGGTGAGACAGTCCTTGATGTCTACTCTGCTTCTCCACGTCTTACTGTGCCTGTGCGGATGTCTGCCTCTGCCTTCTCCTTCTCTACAGTGGCCTTCTTGGATTCCGGATCTGCAGGAAAATTTTTTTTGGCCTCTCTCATCAACAGGTTCTACGTTTCTGTGACCAGTCTCGCCAGACCCCTCTACATCTATTGCTTTTACAATAAAAGATTGGACTGTCTCGTACGTTTCCATACAGAACCCCTCCTAATTTGCATCGGACCTCATCACGAAAAAATTGAGTTTTTCTTTCTCAGGTTCTTTGGCCCCAAGAAGAGGGGGAGACCCAAGGGGGGGGGTACTGTTACGCCGAGCGCTCCGGGTCCCCGTTCCTCCCCGGAGCGCTCGCCTCATCTTCGTTGTTGCAGCGCCCCGGTCAGATCCACTGACCGGGTGCGCTGCGGTCCCGCCTTCAGCCGGGGTGCGATTCGCGATGCGGGTAGCGCCCGCTCGCGATGCGCACCCCGGTCCCCGTACCTGACTCGCTCTCCCTCGGTCCTGTCCCGGCGCGCGCGGCCCCGCTCCCTAGGGCGCGCGCGCGCCGGGTCTCTGCGATTTAAAGGGCCAGTGCACCAATGATGGTGCCTGGCCCAATCTTCCCAATTAGCTTAATTGGCTCCCTCCTGTGCACTTCCCTATATCTAGTCACTTCCCCTGCACTCCCTTGCCGGATCTTGTTGCCTTAGTGCCTAGTGAAAGCGTTCCCTAGTCTGTTCCTAGTCCGTGTTCCTGACCTCCTGCCGTTGCCCCTGACTACGATCCTTGCCGCCTGCCCCCGACCTTCTGCTACGTCCGACCTTGCTTCTGCCTACTCCCTTGTACCGCGCCTATCTTCAGCATCTTCAGCAGCCAGAGAGGTAAGCCGTTGCTAGTGGATACGACCTGGTCACTACCGCCGCAGCAAGACCATCCCGCTTTGCGGCGGGCTCTGGTGTAAACCTGTAGTGGCTTAGAACCGGTCCACTAGCGCGGTCCTCTCCATCCCTCTCTGGCACAGAGGATCCACTACCTGCCAGCCGGCATCGTGACATTCATCCCTTCTGTTCTCCCTCTCTTCGCCGCTCCTAACCAGAGGGAGGGGGGATGAATATTCATGAGCGGCACTGACGTCAGTGCCAGTTAGCCCGCAGCAGCCCGGCCCGTGCCAGTTACAGCAGGATATACACAGAGATTAAAACTACAATTGCGGGCGAACGGCGGTGCGGATCAGACCAAGGTAGGGCTTGTTTTAATCAGCGTTTCCCGCACTATCCACCAGTACATGTGGATAATGCGGGAGAAAATATGTGACAGTTTTCCTTTAAGAATACAAGACAAAACTAAATACAGTAAAACTTGCCCAGGAGACCACCTCTTTGAGAAGATCACCCCCCCCCCCCCCCCCCCTATCAAGACCAAATTTTGTGTAACCCTACATTAAGCATATTTTCTTTGCAAACACCATATTATGGTGCAATTTTTGGGCAGTTTTTCTCAAAGGGGGTTCACTGTGTTTCATAAAAATGTTCATATATGGAATAAGCCAAGAAACACTCAAACTGATGAGTAGGAAATTCCTAGGTCTCTTGTTCAGGACCTCTCGGTCCCACTGGGGAGCGGCTATAAAACACATATTTATTTCTAGAGGACCTGTCCTGTCCTGTATTACACAGATAACCCACTGATATGATGGGCCCTATGTAATGCCTATGATCATTGGGGTTCCCAGAGGGGAAACCTTCTGGAATCATCTTATTGTCAATGAAGCCTTTTAACAAGTTGATTCATTTATTGATTAATGGCTTTGGGATGAAATGGTTAAAAAAGAAAAGAAACCTAAGCTATATAAGTGTAGTTTAAATCAAAGCAGTTTAGAATTTTTTTTGTCTATTAAATGGTGTTTCTGAGATTTTTATTAATGGCCCATCAATGACTGATTAGTTGGGGTCTGACAACCAGCATCCCTTCCAATCACCAGTTCTTGGCATCCACATACACAGTGAATGGAGTCGGAAGCAAAAGGCTCCATACTTTGTGTAGTGGTCATGCTGGGTTACTGTAGCTGCCTTTTGCTTTTGGCTTCATTTACTGTGTAGCTAAGGACCCTGGCTCTGGCAAAACGCTGGTCAGCAGAGGTTCCGGATGTCAGACTCCCACCGATCAGGACTATCCTGAAGATGGCGGCCAATCTAATCCTTCAGTCCATACATTCTTTTAGGGCATCTGGATGTCTCAATGAGCCAAAACAGAAAGTCTTCCTAAAAAAAAGTGGTTTCTGAACCTCCAGACTCTAAGAGGTATAAGGTTATCAGATTAGTCAACGTTGCAGACAGTGATTGGTTCAAGTCAGTGATCATTGCATCCAAGAGGAAAGCAGGAAGAAGACAAAATATCGGGGTACCAGAGAGAGCCAAACTGGAGATGTAGGGGACCAGGGCTGGACAAGTATGCTTTTTTTTAAATATTTCAATCCGCCCAGCAAATTATTATTTATTTATTTAAAGCATTGATATTCTCAGCAGCATTCGATATCCACAGCGCCCAACTAAATCTAATGTCTATGACCAGATTTAGTGAAGCTGTATAGAATTAATACAGATGTAACCAGATTTTTAGAATATTTAGCAAATAATTTATACATTGCCACCATTATCACAATAACCAGTTGTGATGTTTCCTATAATACAATGAGTGGCATAAAAAAACAAATGCAAATATTTATGTAGGTAGGGAATGAAAAAGGATGCCACTGCGGTTGCTTAGCCAAGCTGACAAATAGCTACATAAATATTTCCATAAAAATCTGCACGTTCCAAGTAGAAGCTCAACACGTACATTCAAATAACAACATGACACATTTCCTCCTGTGTTTGAGAATCTCGAATAAAAAAGGTTGATGTATCCCAAACACTTATTGAATTAGACCAATTTCCCTCCTCATCTCTTGATATTATAGAGAAGAGGTGCAATACTCACCTCCCCAATGAGGCCATTTACTGCTGATTCAACATTGTGATAAAGCAACGTCAATTATTTCCAGACGTCACAGTGTCACCGCTCATTGGAGGACCTCATACTTAGCAAGTAGCATTATAAAAAAAAATTTAATAAATTGTCTCAATCACAATACATTTACTTCTGAGTAACTCCAAGATTATCTATGACAAGCTACAGCAAGATGATAGTTTTAAAGACAAAAATATTGCTAAACACAATTGCTTGATGATGCCTAGAAAGACACAATGAATTCCCAGTAGTGATCGAACAATTCTGACCCAGTTTTTCTAGTACTCTGTGTTCCCTACATCCATAGACATATTTTAGTAACTCGGGTGAATAAATTGTGAGTAACATAAAACTATTCATCAATTGGGTGGCAACCGTACCCAAAAACATTGGTGTCAAGAGAAACAAAAATGCTCTCAACTGACCTTAGGGAACCGGTCTATTTTCCTTTATTACTAGAAGATTTCATTGATTTTAGGGGAATCCATTAGCAATCTTGTGTCCATATTGACCTTTTAATTGAGGCCTGATCACTGATATGTATTGGGACTGAAAAGGATTGGGGGCTTGTTAAATTTTAAAGGGGTTGCCAAGGGAAAGAAACAACCATAGTATAATAAAGCAACTTACTAATATAATTAGAGATGAGCGAAGTTACAGTACTTCGATTCGGCACGTACCTCGGGGCACGGCGATTGATGACTTTTCCTGCATAAATTAGTTCAGCTTTCAGGTGCTCCAGTGGGCTGGAAAAGATGGATACAGCCCTAGGAGAGTCTCCTAGGACTGTATCCACTTTTTCCAGCCCACCGGAGCACCTGAAAGCTGAACTAATTTATGCAGGCTAAAGTCAGCAACCGCCGAGCCGCACGGTTCATGCAGAATTGAAGTACTGTAACTTCGCTCATCTTTAAATATGTTATTAGCCATACTGAACAGATCTCTCCATATCAGCTCCCTGTACCTGTGACATCACGTCACACTCAGAGCTCCATCCCTGCCCTTCCCTCCTGAATGCTCAGAACAAGACCATTCATTTGAAGAGGGGAGCTCATATTACTGCTCATTAGTTTTAAGGGCCTAATCTTTCTCGCAGTAGTTTCAGTCAGGAAAGGCTCACCACTGTCTTATCTGAGAAAGACTTTCTGCTGCCTTAAAATCTAATGAGAAGCAATACAAGCTTCCCCCACTTCACATCAACAGTCTGGTCCAAAGCAAACAGAATTGGAGGGGGGACAGGAGCTCTGCTTTTAGCTTCAAGCCAGACAGCTCAGCTCTTATGGAAGATATTTGCACTATGGCTAATAACATTTTATTAGTAAACTGCTTTATTATACTTTTTGACACCATACACTGGTTGTTTCTTTCGCTGGACAACCCCTTTAACATGCCAATAATTTTTTTCTGCCAGAGGATAAGCTATTCCAGTCGGAAGTGACTTTGCGGCTTCTAGCTTCCTAGCAGAGTTCAGTATATCTCACTTCACTGTGCATGCTCCTGATTCTGCTTATACTGGCTTGTTGTGGTAGAACTTCATGACTCTGTACAAGACCAAGAGAACTAAGACACTCAACTAGACTATAAAAAGGTATAAAACCAAAAAGTTAAACAATTGGAAACAATTCCAAGCCTATAGACCTCTGCTATCAGGGTTCAAAGACTCATCTTCAGTACATTGGCGTTTTACAAGATCAATAACGCTTCCCCCAAATGGAATTTAAAAAAAAGAATCCAGCAATTAGTGAATTAAATTTACCGTGCTAAAAAGCCATCAAGTGATCTGATGCAAAAAGGTAAAAAAACATATGTCCAATTTTATAACTCTCTGCTCGCTCCCACGCCATTCCTTAGAAGCATCGATTAGTTTGTAACATTAAAGACCTACTTTTTAAGACCAATTGAGTTGCAAAGTGCCATCTTCAAACGAGTCGTGCCAAATAAATCACTCATTAATTCGTAGAAAATTAATCCCAAAAAAGATCCTTTTCCTTCTAAGACTAAGACTTTCATTAGAATACATTAGCGGGTTTATTGATGCTATAATCAATCGACTTCTCTATTAGGCAAATAAAGGGTCCACTTGACGACTGTAAGGAGTTTCAAAGAGTTTCTACTTGAAGACTTGTTATACAACTGTCCTAGTTTAAACTCTTTGTATCTTGTATTTGTACTAATCCTACAAAATGGAAAAATGAAGTGGGGATAATGGTGAGATTCTTCATTGTACCCGTATATGATCATTGGGACTTTGCACTTGTAAGATGAAGTTCACACAGCCGTTGTACTTCCACCCATTTAGACCCTTTCTTTCCTTTTATTTATGCTGAACTGACCCTAAATGGGTTAAAGCACAATTGACACCATTGGCTCCCGACAGATCCCATTGACTTGAATGGTGTCCATTGAGTGTCGAATATTTTAGTGGAGTTGAGTGGAGAAATAAGACCAGACATGTAGCATTTTTTCCTCCACTCAAGTCCCGTCCTTCTGACAGACTGAGCAACAGAGTTCCCTTTGCTGGAGCACAACTGCCCTTTGAACTTAGCCTAAGAGTAATTTCATATATAAGTAGGTGTGTACAGCACCATACACAGCATGTTGTAATGCCCTGTGTGTTCTAGCACTTTTCTATCATTTACTTTTTTCAACAATTTGAGATACACTAGCTTTCTGTGTAGGACTAGATGGTCTAACCTAATAGTTTCCAAACTGTAGACCTCCCAGCATGCCCAGACAGGTCATATGTAATAGAGTTGTAGTTTTGCAACAAATGGAGGTCTACAGCTTGGAGACCACTGATCCAGCATTTGCTCCAAAAAAGCATCAAATAGCCTCCGCTGCTCATGACCATGTAACCAGTTCCTCCAATGGTTTTTCCTTCCATAATTTTTGGTTGAAACAATCCACTTCATACCAGAAAAACCCCAAAAGACCAGCCACTTTGGAGATGCTCTGACCCAGTCATCTTGACATCACAATTTGGTCTTTGTCAAAGATCAATATGTTTGGCCATCCTTCCCACTTTCATATCATCAACTTTACCTGTGTACCTGTCACTTTAAAAAAAATTAAAACATTTTAGAGACATGTCAAAAGGTTTGATCGGTCGAGGTTGACAAATTGTTCAACGAACAGTGAGAGGAGCACATGGCTGAGCACTTCTGTCTCCGCTCTCTGTTCAAGCAACTCAGACAATCCTATATACTTACATTGTAAATTTGTCTTGGTCCCACTTAGCACCCTCTTCTCCTGGCTCATTTTAGCAATCAGTTAGGGGCTGAACACTCAGACCCCGACAATCAAAACTTTTGGCATGTCTCTACAATACGTCATTTTTTTTATTGACCATTTAAAAACTGACTGATCACTTCTTGCTAATATAACCCACCCCTTGTGACCAGATAATCAATGTGACAAGATAATCAATGTTATTCACTTCACCTATTTTAATGCTATTACTGACTGTGTACAGTGTAAACAATGTTAGTCACTTTTACCTTCCAATTCTTCTGTTTACCACTATTTGCTTTGTGGTAAGTTGCTGCAAAGGTCTGAGGAGACATTTACTACTTCTTTTCATGACGACAAACCGAAAGACCATATGTCATCGAGTCAGGCTACATTCAGTAAGTCAAACCTAAAATACTTAATCCCAGGCAGCTATATCCATTACATTGTGTATGAAAACAAAGGAAATGCATGTGAGTCAGCTATTACTAGAGTATGATTGACTTCCTGCGGAGGACATGTACATCATAGAGTCTGGCGCGGACAGTAATCACCGCAAATAAAGTAGCTACAGGTTTACTCATGTCTCATCCAAGAGCGATGAGCTCTCCCACCCAATATACAGCATTATTATTCATATTATAGTGTTTACCTCTATTAGATTGGTGCATAGACTGTTATTTATTTTTATATATATTTTAGGTTAGTCACCTCAAATTAACATTTTGCAATTGTACATAGCAAATGTCAACTTTAAGAGGCAGTAAAGTAGGATTAAAATCAACAAGTCACATGTACGCGTTCTTACAAGAGTAACAGAATTATATTGTTTCCTGCAGATACAGTCTTAAAGTTGTATTCCAGGACTCAAGTAATAATATAGGTAAAGGAAGCTGCCGGCCAGGGAAGAATATGTCACTCACAGGTCTACATAGTTCTTCCAAACTTATCCATCCTCATAACATGAAAGTGGAGGAGAGCGGCTTAATGCTCATAGAAGTAAGCAAAATAGTCTTTCTCTCTGCAGCTTCACACATAAAGGGGGAGATTTAGCAAAACCTGTTCAGAGAATAAGTTGCCTAGTTGCCCATAGCAACCAATCAGATCCGAACGCTTGAAGTGTGTGGCGGGGGTTGTGATGTCACGATCACGCCCCTCGTCACGAGGGGAGTGACCATGCTATCACGACCTCCGCCGCCCACTCCAATCGTTCTAGATGAACACCGAGTGCTGCACAGAGATTGACACCGAGTGCTGCACAGAGATTGCGGGGGTCCCAGCTGCAGGACCCCAGTGAGCAAACATCTTATCCTTTATTCTTTGGATAGGGGATAAGATGTCTAGGGGTTGAGTACCCCTTTAATAGAATAGTTATGTGTCATTTTTATTTCCAAAAAAGAGGTGAATTAAGCAATCTAGGATTCCTACAATGCTGCCCCTATCCTTTATCTCCTCCATCAAAAGCTGCATAAGCATTCATGTGTTTTCAGTCGGGAAAGGGAAATGAGCTGATGCCAGGCATCTCTAGTAGCTAATATCTCTTGGGATTGAAGGTTAGGGCATATTTTAATCACACTTGCTTCTATCCCTGACAACTTACCCTTAGAAATAAAAGGAAAGGCACTTCATAGTGAAAAACCACCACATGCAGTAAGCGAATACAAGTAGAATCCACTTACCAGAGCATGTTGTGCATACCATTCACAACAATGATTAAAGTCAAATGACAAAGGAATAAGGTGGGATCTGCAGCCTTTCTGCCCCCAGAACAATATCGACAAATTAGGATCAACACTTCTCCCCAAACAGCAGGACTTAGAGCGATGCTGAATACGACCACCAGGTAGACCATCATGGGGAGAAGTGTTAATCCTGGTTTGTCAACTTTCGATTGGGGGAGGGTTGGGACACTACCATACACATCAGGCCATGATACCGGCTAACCATACAATGAGTATGGTGGCTTCTCAACCCTCCCTGACAGATGATATCCCAGAGAGAAGGACTAAGCCTAATATGAATGGCCCACTTTAGATATTTTGACGATCTATGCATTTCAATCAACCAATTTTGACAGGTTCAACTAACTTTGATCTAATGTCCATAGGCACCTCAAGGACCCAGTCACACTATGGAAATTCTGCTTACAGCAGCAGAATCCTGTTGAAGTCGATAGACATGAAATTAAGCAGTGCCCTGCTGGCTCTGAAAAGTCATGTTTGACACTCTGATGTTTACTGGGACTGTATGTAACTGTATCCAAGCTCTTTTAAGCCAAGACAAAGCCAAGGTAAGGGTTAGAGTTAGTAGAATCAAGATCCTGACCATAACTAATTGTAACTTAGGGTTACAGATAGTAGGGGTCAGAACCCCTGACTTATTGTTAGGAACCCTAACCTTGTTGCCATTAACCTTAGTAAACATAACTTTAGATTACGGTTAGTATGCTTAACCATGACCTAAAACCCTTCTTTGGATTCACTTAAAAAGGTAGACACCATTTTGAATAATTTGTCCAAAACGAATACCAAAAGCTTCAGAAATTCTGATAAATCTAACTGGTCTAAAATCGATTTGCTTATGTCTACTCCTCCTCAACCTGGATGCAATATTTTTTATCACCAGGCTTTCCAAAAAACAGATAAAAGTAATAATAAGATTTCTAAAAAAAAAACGTCAGAAGACTCAACATACTAAAAGCGCTGAATAATAAAAGCATTCAGGGTCAGGTCTGCGGGCACCACAGTCTGATCTGCTTTCCTCGCTCTCGGATATACGTGTGGGTACTGAAGTTTTGATCACATTTCTTCATGGATATGCACAGAGGTTCTTTTTAGCATCTGTCAATTTGTCTCTATATTCCCGTTTGCACACCTGATTTATTGCTATGGGTAACAGCATAACACTGCTCTTTGTTTTCTTATGCTTAGCTTGGAATGATGGGAATGTAGAGAGAAAACCATCCCGAGTGCCAAATGTGGTTATCCCTAATGTTGAAAAACAAGAAAAATCACAGCAACACATGGGATCTATCAAAGGATAAATATATGATTAAAATCCTGCGGCTTTTATTTTGTGCTTTGTGCGGCACAACTCCCCCATATGCAATCTCTGGGAAAATCCTATAATGCATGTGTTACTGCTATTTTTAATGAATTTTGCTTGTAGCTTTGATAAAAGATTTCTAACTCTTTTGCCTTTGATTGTTTATAACAAGATGGGGTGATGCCAAAAGCCCTCGCGTTGATCTTTGCCATACAAAAGGAAATTTAATTTAAATCTTGGCCATTTGCCAAAATCATAAAACATATGTTACAAAAAAATATTACGTTTATGGGTCGATAAATATTATGCCTATAAGCAGTTACTTTAGTAGCAATGGAGGAGAATGCCCCCCCCCCCCCTTGATATAATGATTCTATCTATAATTGCGCACATGGCATACATCATTTCCCTGAGCACTAGTTTAAAACCTGCCATAAAATGATACTATTAAAATAAGAAAGCTGTAAGAAAGAATCTGGAAGCCAGCGCTATATGCGTACCCATAGGAGACGTATTTAGTCAAAGGGAAACACCTAGGGAAAGATACCGACCTGGCATTCAAGATAAGGGAGAGAAGTAAATAAGCTGGCCTCCTGGTCCTCCATTGAAGGCTTACATATATATAGTGGTCCATTAGGCTCAACCTAGCTGTCTCTGTATTATACCGATTTCACCTTGTAAACCAGACCGTCCTAGCTTTTATGATGAGGGTTGAATACTTTTCAGAAGAGACATGAAAGGCCAACATTAACCCCTGGGTCACCAGGTTTGCTGGAAAGGATTAGGCCCAACTTAATTAACAGGAAGGGACTAAAAGTGCATAAGGGTCTAAGAAGTCACAGTGGCCCACCATTGTAAAGAACATTAGAGCTATCTACATCAGAACTCAAGTGGCCTCCACAAGCCATGTCATGTGCATTTCCATAAAGGGTTCACATGCTTAAGATAATCGCTTTTAGGGTCCCCCCAACAAAAAGCTGGATATCTGCTGCTGCCACTATCAGAAATAAAACCTCATTTAGACTGGAATATTGTACCTGTTCCCCTATGGCCATGTCCACACTTTAGAATTTTTGCAGAATGTTCACCCAGAATATTTTCGGAGGACATTCCGCAAACATCGGCACTGGTAAAACATACAGACAGACAATAGGACCGCTCAGAAATGTCCCATCTATATAGACAGCCATTACCATTTGGGGCCATTACTGAACTCAATGGGCAAATGGCACGTATGTTCTAAAACCTATACATTTTTTGGCTGTAAATATTATAACTCAGGTCCTTTACTCTGCTTACAGTCAAAAACAGCTGAATTTTGGGACTTTTTTGGGCCCAAAATGTATCACAAACCCTAGCCGGAAAATGAACATTGCACTGAAGTGGGCCTCAATTTTATTTACTGGATGAATCTTAAAGGGGTATTCCAGGAAAAAACTTTTTTTTTTTTAGATCAATTGGTTCCAGAAAGTTAAACAGATTTGTAAATTACTTCAATAAAAAAAATCTTAATCCTTCCAATAATTATCAGCTGCTGAAGTTGAATTTTTCTTTTCTGTCTGACAACAGTGCTCTCTGCTGACTTCACTGCTTGTCCCAGGAACTGCACAGAGCAGAATCGGTTTGCTATGGGAATTTGCTTCTACTCTGGACAGCTCCCGAGACACGTGTCATCAGAGAGCACTTAGACAGAAAAGAACAACTCAACTTCAGCAGCACATAAGTACTTAAAGGATTAAGATGTTTTAATAGAAGTAATTTAAAAATCTGTTTAACTTTCTGGAGCCAGTTGATATATAAAAAAAAGTTTTTCCCTGGATAACCCCTTTAAGTTGACTGCTAAAGAGCACCCACAAGGATGTTGCTCCCTTGTTTAGCCCTCTTTTTTTAGCATCCGACTGGTCTATCAGGTCTCCTGACAATACTATGCCAAACCTGACTGGTTTAACCAATAATTTTGTGTAAGTATGGAGTCCCATTATTACACACAGAAAAAAAATATTAACGCAAAAAAAATAAAAAAATAAAATAAAATAAATAAAAAAATAAAAAAAAATAATATATATATATATATATATATATATATATATATTTATATATAATTATATGGATGAGTTATCCCTTGTCATAGGTACAAAATCTACTTTATATATATATAAGTAAAATATAAAAGTTAAAGGTTTTATATTTTAAATAAATACATATATATTTATTTAAAAAAAATAATGATTGAAAAAGATTACATAAAATATAACGTCTGACAAGGAAGCCTTCGCGGGTCTCTGATAAAATTACTTCAAGCTCACCCGGGCAAATTATAAATCCGCCAGTCTGTTTCCCATCATATATCTTTTGTCTAGAACGCCTTCCTTTATGAAGGAAAATGCGAATAAGCCTCTGTTAACAACACACTTTTCTCTTTACTAGCGCACAATTTCCATTTTTATTAGAAAGGTCCATTCATACGGCAGGACATTATAGCTCAGGGGTATTCAGCCACACTTAACGTATACAATGATCATTATCTATGTGGCAGAAAGTTAGGGCCTGACAATAAATTGATTGTTTTCGGTGGCCGTACATATTTCTGCCTTGTAGAGCGAAAGCTAATTGAAAACAGTGGTGAAAGGAAAAAACAGCAAAGTCATGGATGAGGAAGGGACGCATGGCAGAATGGCTGGGGGTTACACGCAGTAATAAAGTATAATCATTGCTGGAACTATAAGCTGAAAAATGCCATATACAAGTTATACAACGAGTGATATAGAAGCCTCTTTGCTGTCAATGACAATTGGAGAGCCATGAATAATAATAATAATAATAATATCTACCATATATACTCAAGTATAAGCCGAGTTTTTCAGCACGATTTTTCATGCTGAAAACACCCCCCTCGGCTTGTACTCGAGTGAACTCTCCACCTGTCAATCCCTTCTCAGTGGTCTTCAACCTGCGGACCTCCAGATGTTGCAAAACTACAACTCCCAGCATGCCCGGACCTCTGGAGGTCCGCAGGTTGAAGACCACTGCGGCCTTCGTCATCATCCAGGCCCCACCCCCTACCCCCCTTTTGTTTTGTACTCACCTCCCCTCGGCGGGAAGTTAGGGTGAGCTGGTCCAGGCCATCTATGCTGCAGGGACCGTCCGGTGGGGAGGGTTAGAAGTTGCGGGCTGTCCATTTTCAGCTCCGGGCCCGGCCCCGGACTAGTGACGTTGCCTTGACGACGATGCACAGGGACGTTCATGCACAACATCCCTGTGCGTCGTCGTCAAGGCAACATCACTAGTCCGGGGCCGGAGCACGGAGAAGAGCCCCCCCCCCCCCCCCCCCGATGAAAATTGACAGCCCGCAACGTCTAACCCTCCCCACTGGAAGGTCCCCGAAGCATAGATGGCCCGGACCAGCTCACCCTAACTTCCCACCGAGGGGAGGTGAGTACAAAACAAAAGGGGGGTCTGGATGATGACGAAGGCCGCAGTGGTCTTCAACCTGTGGACCTCCAGGGTTGCTGGGAGTTGTAGTTTTGCAACATCTGGAGGTCCGCAGGTTGAAGACCACTGATGAAGGGATTAACAGGGGGTGATGATGAAGGGGGGATGATGACGGGGGTCTGGATGATTACATGGGGGGATGATGTATTTCCCACGATAGGCTTTTAGTCAAGTCAATAACTTTTCCTGGGTTTTTGGGGTGAAATTAGGGGCCTCGGTTTATATTCGGGTCGGCTTATACTCGAATGTATATATATATATATATATATATATATATATATATATATATATATATATTTCTATAGCACCAACAGATTCTGCAGCGCTTTGTAATTTGAATACCGGCAAAGGCATCGATGACTTTTTCAGTCCTTGTTCCCGCCTCAATGTCTACTTGGATCTAATTTGCATATGGCGCATGCATGAATGAAACTATTAATTTAGGCATTTTGGATAACTAGAAATGATAAGACATTGTTAAAACACCTTTAAAGTGGCCTCAGTGGTTTCATATACTATTTCCTGCTGACAGGTTTCCTTGTCTACTTTAGAAATAGGTCCATACTAAATTAATGGAGCGGCATTCTTTATTTGGGATAGGCATCATTTAGCCAATTGGGATAGAGAGATGCTCTTTGTAGGTGCTTTAACTGAAAAGTTCCTACTACGTCAATAATCCTTTAAAGTCTACCTATCGCTTTTTTTAAAAAACATGCCCTAGAGAGACGTCCAAAGTTTTGATCAGTCTGTGTTCAGACCCTGACCAAATGTTAAAACGAGCAGCTGACCGAGACTATCCCATAGACTTACATTGTAAGTTTCTCACTTAGCACACTCTTCTCTTCTAGCCATCGGTCACGAACTGAACACTCAGACTCCGACTGATCAAAACTTCTGACATGTCTCTACAACAGTGAAAGTGCCCATTTAAAGGGGAACTCCGCCCATAGACATCTTATCCCAGCTGTCACACGCCCTCCCTTAGGCTTGCATTGAGGGGGCGGAGTCGTGACGTCACACAGGGGCGGAGTCGTGACATCACAATCTTCAGTCCCCGTGGTCGGGATGGTATTAGCCTGAGGGCCTCCAGCGGTTCTAGAAGCCGTTACAGGTGGGTTCCGCATGGTAGAATGCGGAAGTCCCCAGCGGAGGGACCCCCGCGATCAGACATCTTATCCCCTATCCTTTGCATAGGGGATAAGATGTCTAGGGGCGGAGTACCCCTTTAAGTATCTTATAAAAGGGGTTAGTTCTTAACTGATAATAGGCCTTTTTCAGACCACGATACACAGCACTGGATAAACTTTCCAACCCAATGAGATAAAAAAAAACTTTAAAAAGAACAAATGTTGCTGATCTAGAAAAACAACAACAACAAAAAAGTCCTCAGAACTACAATGCGTGAAAATGCAAAAAACAACAAAAGAACGGTTCCAGTAAAGACACCAAATATAACCTCACTGAGAAACGGCCCACTCTGCGGGTGCAGTATGTGAATATTCCACAGACATTTACATACAGGGCTTTCTCTGTGGTTAGGATTGAAAAGAAGTAAAATGCATGGTGGTAAATTATAAAAATCCTAGCCTGATGTGAATCAGGAAATTATCAATTATGTTTTTATGTTAAACATATATTTTTAGACTTTTTGGTGATTTTTATTCAAATTTTCTGTTGTACTATGTTAGGTGATTAGTTTGGTGTCATTAAATGCAATGATGAGACTCTACCCCCTCTTTTTGCAGTTGGAGTCTAGCCAGGTGATTGAGTTGATCGCATTAGGTGATTTGCAGTAATCTCCACCCCATCTCTCTGCAAAGCCAGAAGATTCATGGGAAATATAGGCGGCATGAGAAAATCTTTTTATTTTTTATTTTGTTAAAACATATTTTATTGGATTTTCAAATAAGAAAGAAATTACAGTATTACCCAAGGCGCACCCCGGGACTGAAGTGGCAAACAGGGCACAAAAATACAATCAGTAAAAAAAAGTACAAAGTACGCCAAATGCAAAACAAATAACATCCCAACACCCCCCTTCCCCCCACCTTCAGTCAAATCTTCACCCCCCCCCCCCATCTTTCACTTCTTGAAATATGTCTTAGCCGACTTTTCTTTAGAACGGGTCACCTATACATGATTTAGAAATAAATACCGTTTGACCTGCTGTAACACCTCCGCCAACAAGGGCATGGAAGGGTGAAACCAGCGGGCCGAAAAGCACAGTTTAGACACCAAGATGATGTATGTAACAGCAATGTGACTGTGGTATCATCAGGAGCTACATGGAGAACCAGGAAGCGAGGTTCACTTGGAAGGCTAACAAGGAGTCAAGGAGAAAATCCTTTTTGCTCTGAAGTAGAACTCATGCTTGCCACATTAGCTAAAAAAGGTAAGCAAAGGCATACACAAGAACCTCCACATTCTTCCCTAATAATAGCCTATGCTGCACTTTATATGCAAAAAAAAAGAAGTAATAATAAGCATTATTATTATTATTATTATTATTATTATTATAAGAGTTGGTGTAGAAGAGTTGGTGTAGAAGAACTACGTAACATAGTGGACTACAAACTGTGGACCTCCAGATGTTGAACTACAACTAAAACAAAAAGAAAAAATTATATTTAAAAAAAATAGGGCTTGTGTAGTAGCCCTTTGCTGTCCTATATATGAAAAAAATTATAATAAAATTTAAAAATAAAAAAAAATAAGAAGAAGAAGAATAGTGTTTGTGTAGCAGAGCAGGATCCTATACTACATAGATCAGTGTTCTGTGCTTCAAACGGTGAACCTCCAGATGTTGCAAAACTGCAACTCCCAGCATGCCCTATACTGTACTATATATGCAAAACAAAAAAAATAATTATAATTAAAAAAGAATAGAGTTTGTGTAGTAGATGCTGTCCTATATATGTAAGAATGAATAAATAAATAAATAAAATGAATAAATATCATAATAATAATTGTGTTTGTGTAGCAGAGCAAGATTCAATAATACATAGATCAGTGGTCTTCAAACTGTGAATCTCCAGCTGTTCCAAAACGACAACTCCCAAAATGCATTGTGGGAATTGTAGTTTTGCAACAGCTGGAGGTCTGCAGATTGGAGACCACTGCCAAGAGGTTATTATTACATTTTAGCAATACTTCCTGTGATAAGACCTGCTGCATTGCAACATTAGTGGTAAGTGCAGTGACTAAACGTTTTGCAGCAACCACAGGAACTAACCTGTACACTGCGCACTTCTGGTTTTAATTCCGAACAAGGCTGTAGACATAAAACAAAGTAGCAACCACGAGATTCAATGCGGCCCAGGGATAAATTCTGCCTGCGTAGATCTGTTTACAGCAAGTGATATAAATGGAAAATGGAGCCGGATTATCCCTAAATGGAACCTAATGAAAGTCCGCTCTCCATTTACGCCGGCATTACAAATATTGCAAAATAAAAAGGAAAAAAAAAAAAAAAAGTAGATTATGTTTATCAAGAATGTTCTAAAACATGGCATAAAAGGCGAGCGGCTCAGCCCGAGCCTCGTATCACTCAATACCTTGCGCGACACAAAGAGCAATCAGGAGCGGATGATTATAGTCCTTCTTGGTGTAATTGAGCCCAAGGAAAAGGCAATTGCTTACACTTTTCTAGACCAGAAAGATCAAGAAAAAAATAAGCGCAATTACATCCATTATTGTAGGTGGTCAGATAAGGGATAGTGGTTATGTCAGATCTGGAAATAAAACTCACCTGGAGGAGACGAGACGTGATGTAAATGCGTTGGGTTCCGCAATAGCAAAAATAAAGATAATGCCTAAAAGGGGTAGAAACAGAGCTTATTTTTTTTTTTCCAAAAACAGCGACACACCAGGTTAAGTGTGGTATTACAACTGGGATCCATTGACTTGGATCCAACAATGGAACTGAGCTGCAGTACAACAGAAAACCTTAGGACAGATGTGGTGCTGTTTTTGAAAGAAATTGCTCTGTTTTTCTAATCCAGGATAACCCCTTTAAAGGAGTACTCCGGCGCGCACTTTTTTCCTTTTATCCCGTCCGGGCTGCAAAATAAAAGAAAACACACTTTCTCTTACCTGCCAGTGAGCCCCCGGAGCTCCGGTACACTCCGGTACAGGTGTTCGGTCCCCGGGCTGTATTCTTCTTACTTCCTGTTAGCCCGGAACGTCACACGGAGCTTCAGCCTATCATCGGCCGAGGCGGGACATCGCTGCAGCCGGTGATAGGCTGAAGCTCCGTGTGATGTGCCGGGCTAACAGGAAGTAAGAAGAATACAGGACTGAACACCTGTACCGGAGTGTACCAGAGCTCCGGGGGCTCGCTGGCAGGTAAGAGAAAGTGAGTTTTCTTTTATTTTGCAGCCCAGATGGGATAAAAGGAAAAAAGTGCGCGCCGGAGTACTCCTTTAAGGCTCAATTCTCATGGCAGATATTTTGCAGAATGTCCGCCGCATGTGTGGTGCAGCAAAATCCCATTGAAAACAAAGAGACGCTGCTGCAAGGGAATTGCCAAGCTGAATTTTTCCGTCGGATTTTGCTCCAAAATTCTGTCGTGTGAACATGGCCTAATTGGAGTTTGAAAGAAGAAATGGGTCAAGTTTCTCAAGAAAGGCTGCCCTTTCAGGTTAGGCCTCGTTCACACAGCCATTGTGCTTTGGTAAAGGGAGACCGGTCGGTCAGGCAGTCGGAGGGATTGGAGTTGCGCGGAAAAAAGAATAATGAACGTCTGATAAAATAATAGTGAACGGCTGATTTGTTTTCTCAGCTTTCCGGACACCCGACTGACCCTATTCAAGTCAATAGGATATTTTGTGACCCAACTGTGTCAAATGTGCTCAGACAGCTGGAGGCATACTGGTTGGGAAACTCCGGGCTCAGGCACACAGCAGGATTCTGCATCCGTATTGGTAGCTTAAACCAGGAGAGGATTCAAAAAACAGAAGATCAGTGTTCCCTTGCTTTCCCTCACACCTCATGCAGGAACTTCCTCCCTCACTCCTCAGAGCTGACAACTGTATGCTCTGTACACTGAGGACAAGCAGGGCTCTGTACACTGAGGACAAGCAGGGATTTGTGCACTGAGGACAAGCCGGGTTCTGTACACTGAGGACAAGCAGGGCTCTGTACACTGAGGACAAGCAGGGCTCTGTACACTGAGGACAAGAAGGGCTCTGTACATTGAGGACAAGCAGGACTCTGTACACTGAGGACAAGCAGGGCTCTGTACACTGAGGACAAGCAGGGCTCTGTACACTGAGGACAAGCAGGGCTCTGTACACTGAGGACAAACAGGGCTCTGTACACTGAGGACAAGCGGGGCTCTGTGCACTAAGGAAAAGCAGGGCTCTGTACACTGAGAACAAGCAGGGCTCTGTGCAATAAGGACAAGCATGTTTTCACCCAATGTATCTACAGTATATAAATAGTTTTTGCAAATGAGAGTGCCCAATTATAAACAAACTAAAAAAAAAAGAAAATCATGAACTCTGTACAGAAGAAAGAAGCTCCTCTGGGGAAAATGTTCTTGTTGTATCAGGACGCTAAACAATCTGGTGCCTTAATATAATGGTGATAAGAACTAGTCACATAAAAAGTCTGAATAAACGCTGAGGAAGTCTAATGCTCATTCGTTTCGGCAGTGACTTCTGCATGTTTTCAGCAAAACCTGAATTCCAGGAGGAGTGCTGAAGACAGACAATCTGTGAGACACATAGGTTGAGACAAGGATTAGGCGAACAATCCCAGTTATAAACAGCAATATTAAGCATGCTTTCCAGAACTGACAAGCAGTGCAGAGGTATGGAAGCCATAAAGCTGTCTGGATGTCGAATCTTTAAAAAAGGGGAATGTCCTGGGAATATAGTGAAGGGTAGAAAAAGTTGCTTTAGACTAAGGTCAAACTGAGGAAAATGGAACAAACTAGGCACCAAAGAGGTGTAAAAGTGAGAATTAATTATATAAAAATGGTTCCTTCAGGACTTCCCCTGTCCATTTGCCCTAATAGGCCAATGTTATAGACATCATTAATGGAAAATGGACATCTGATTCACGCACACTAAACCCAATGCACCGATTTATAGTGCGGGTGAACAGGGGACCGATGCGGGGTCTCTGACTAACATACGTGCCTGCAGCCCGGAGCCGTGTCCTTCTGAACGTCCGCTTCTTTCTTCATAGAATTGCGCACTGGAGGCGGGCCTGGTGGGTGAATTTGAATATTCATGGATGCTGGTCACATGAGCGCTTGCACCTAGTGAGCGCTCATGTGACCAGCGTCCATGAATATTCAAATTTACCCAGCGGGCCCGCCTCCAGTGGGCAATTTACCGAAGAAAGAAGTGGACCTTCAGAGGGACACTGCTCCGGGCTGCAGGTATGTTTGTTAGTAAGAGACCCCGCATCGGTCTCCTGTTCAATCACACTATAGCCTGGTGCATTAGGTTTAGTGTGGGTAAACGGGATGTTTAGTGTGGGTAAACGGAGGGGGGGGCAGTGGCGAATAGGGAAGATGTGTATGGGTGGAATACCCCTTTAAGATTTGCCATTGGGGTGATTCTGTAAAAGGATTTTTGGCTCAATTCATTCTTTGTTCATGTCTTGTTAAAGTGGTTGTCCATGAATAGAAAAACAGTGATTTTTTTTTTAAACCACCCCCTGTCTGTCTCCAGGTTGGGTGTGGTTCTGCAGCTCAATTGCAGTCAAACTGCATTAAATGCAGTCAAGATGTAATACCACACCCAACCTGGAGACAAACAGGGAGCTGTTTTTGAAAGAAATTAGCTCTGCTTTCTTATTCCTGGATAACCCCTTTAAGGTGGCCATACATAACAGAAAGTAATGTAGGTTCAGCTTAAAAACAACTGTTGAAATAATGCAGCTTTACCCATTTCAGTTTTAAGGCAAAGGACAAATTATCTTTTCGAAAACCTTCTTTCATTTAAAGATCATTCAAGGCCTCTGGCTGTCCGGGCATGTTGGGAGTTCAAGTTTTGCAACATCCGGAGGGCCACAGTTGGAGACCAATGGTCTAAAGGTACCCATACAGATGAGATAGCTGTTGGCCAAATGTTTGTTCAGTTGACTCATCTCTCCCGATTCCTCCATACACATGAATGTCAAGCTTGGTCAAGCACTATGAATGAAGACTGGAGGGGATAAGCTACTGACAGAATTTCTGATAAGATGGCTTATCTGTCCAACAACATGCTCAAGAAGTTGAAATCCATCATATACAATGCTTTTCTTCTCCACCATCATTTGTTGTGAGAGGGTCAGAAGGCTCAACATTAGCCAGACAGCAGGTCAGGTCCCCCTACGAGTTCAGACCCCTTTTGATTGTATTTGGGGGTCTTAAAGGGCTGCTCGGGGAAGTTAAGAAAAATAAAAATGTCTCAAAGCCCCCACAATACCTGTTTTGTGTCCTCTGTAGTTACCCATGTGATTTTGCTAGCTCTTGTGGCCCCTATTGTCTCCTGAATATTCTTGGCTGCCAGCCAATTGCTGTTACTATCTGTGTACATGCTGTGTTGTTGTCAGCAGCACACACTGTACATGTCTTTTCTTTCAAACTATCCTTCGCCCAGCAATAAATCATGATATTCTCTGAATGGCAGCAGTCAGTGATTAGATCGGCGTTATGTGCTGAGGAGGCTAGGAGGCCGGGAAGATCCTCACACAGGGAGAGGGAGAGGGAGGGGAGGTGTGGCTATGAAGCCAGAAATCACGTGGTGTTTGTCTTACAGGAGGGTGGGGACTAGTCTCATTGAGGGGTTTGCAGAAAGACAAGATGGATCTGATAATGACATCTTTCTCTCACTCCCTGCATGTAAGTGACAGCTGAAAGATGGAAACTGCTCTATATAGCTAATAAATGATATTTAGACAAATACATAGGTTGGTGAGAGGGAAAGGATGGGCTATGGGTTTAGTTCCCCGGAGTACCCTTTTAAGAAGGTAGCTGCTACAATATCTTGGTTTAACATGGTCCCCTATGCAGCTAAAAACAAATTTATAAGATGGTCTTATATGGGTAGACCAATCGCTAATAAAAAGCTCTACCCTCAGATCCTCTTGCTCTGGATTACCGTAGCCAAGAGTGCAGTTTCTAGTCATTTGTCCCTATCATTGACCTGGCTCCTAAAACTTGGGGTGGTTTTCCCTTACTTCATCCTTGACAAGTTTAACAATTAAAAAAACATAAATATACTAGGTGCCACAAGAGACATGTCTACCTATCTGAACCCTGCAGTATAGATTTGGTCTAGGGCACCAGGTTTCATGGTCAAACGATGCTCAATAATACCATAATATTTCTATTGTTCGTTTCGAGCTCTGACATATCTTTGATTCCTCAACAACATTGAAGTGCTAATTTATTTTAATATGATAGTAGTGACCTAGACATCTTGTCGTCTGAGGAGTGCTGACTGTGCATTATTCTGAATTTATGTGGGTGTTGGCAGCACACGCCCTTCTGAGTACCCTTTAACCTTGTTCGAGCAGCTGAATACTTCTACTCCTAAGGTTTGCTTTTGGTTGCATTTACAGCACCGCAGTGTATATCTTAACCTAAAAAAAATAAAAATAAAAGCTTTCCTCTGCATCTTGCATAATTAAGTAGAAGTTTAAGAGAAATGCTCATTAGGTTTAGAGGCAATCACAGAAGATACTCATCACACTGTGAGAATTAAATACAAAACTACATCCATTATTTATAGATTGACTTTAATGGACATTAGAAGACAATCGTATGGATTATTTTAATCATTATCAGACGCTTATCTGCCGTATTTTAAACAGTTAGAGATGTTTCCATATTTAAATGGAGAAGAAGACAACATTTGGAAGAGGTTTCCTTCAGCCTCTATCGGAGCTTAACAAAGAAGTAAGAGGCTAATTGAACTGATTAGGGAAAATGCTGGAAATCCAACAACATATGTTGTAGGCACAAATATTTTACTTCTTTCTGTCTGTGCTGCTCACAGCAAATTAGAGAAATATTCACAGTATGTGCGTTAGGAAGAGTGACAATGCAGTCGGCTAGAGGAGACAAAAAGACTAGACTGTCATACACCTTAAAGAGGACCATACACCTTAAAGAGGCCATACACCTTAAAGAGGACCTATCAGAAAAACATGATGTAAATACAGCACAGGGCTAGATAGGAGTAGTCATCAAAGTGTTGTATTTTCTACCTCCATAGTCTGCGTTATTATGCAAATTAGGCTCAAATGCCCAATGGGAGCCCAGGTAAGTCCAGCCCATGTCCTCTTTATTTCCACCCACTGGCCAGCTTGCATCTGCTTGCTCCGTTTCACTGGCAGCCACTGTATAAAGAGGAAATGGCCTGAACTTATCTGGGCTCTTGCCATGCTTGGAACACCCACTGGGCGTTTAAGCCTCATTTGCATAATAACAAAATAAATATAGACATAAAGAATATATATCCAGAATCCTGATTACTAACCCTATGTAGCCATAAGCTGATTTACACTCCTGCTTTCCTGTTGACAGGTCTGCTACAGAATTATCTGTTGTGAATGGAATGTGGAGAGGTAAACCGCTGCCAGACAGTTCTGGAGGTGGCTTATCTTCCCAAAAAAATTAAAAGATCCAGTAGTCAAAATCCAAATGCCTGATCCCCCCCATCATCTGTCTGTGGTGAGTTGAGAAGCCTTAATTTATCCGCCCCAGATGGTCTGCCGGCTGACTTTTCACTAATGTGTTTGGGGGCCTTAAATGGGCACTGTCATAAAATAATAACTTTTGATATGTCATAGAGACATATCAAAAGTTTTGATAGATCAGGGTTAAGACCCCGACCAATCACAGGAACGCAAGAACGAACCCGGAGAAGTACACACTTAGAAAGTTCTCTCCCGGCTCTGTGTCAAGTGACCTGGGGGGACACATAATGTAAGTCTATAGGCCAATCAGGTCTCATGGAAATAGAGCATGGAGAGAAGCGCTGCCTATTATCAGTCTGGGTCTGAATACTATTTTTTTATTTGTTAAAGCATGCTTTAAAACAAACTTTTTTCATTTGTTTGCATATGGATACCATAGAGTGGGGTCCACTGCTTGGGAGCCCGGCCCTCCATGAGCCAAAGAAAAGAGCCGCTTTAAAATGTCATCATAGACATTTAAAAAATGACTCTTCCTTCTAGTTTTTCTTCAAAAGACAACATTGGGGAGAGAAGAATCGGGTATGAACATGGCTAGTCATCAGGATTCCGATTCCGGAATTCCGCCTCAAATTAAAGCCCATATACTTCCATGGGATTCCGCACTCCCATTCACACTTCTGAATTTCCGCAAGCGGAAATTCAGAAGTGTGATTGGGAGTGTGGAATCCCATAGAAGTCTATGGGCTTTATTTTCTGAGGCGGAATTCCGCAAACAGAAATTCTGCCGTGTGAATAGACACTAACAATAAACTAAGTACTGGCATATAACTATTTTCACATTGAAGGTAAAGTCCTCAGTTCAACTAGGGGGGTAAAAAAAAATATTACATAACAGACACAAGGGAAATCAACAAAATCAAGGTCATTTTTCGCAAAACAAAAAGGGTCAGTCACTATTGTCATTTGTGGAAATTTTTTTTTTTTTTTTTGTATACTAGTGCAATAAGTATTTGGCAGAAGGCAGACATATTTACAGATTAAGGCACTGAAACTAATCCAATATGTTCAGTGTATTTCAGGGAAATAAATTAAACCCATAAACCAACAAGATTTCCCCCCCTTTAAGGATATTTTTACAGGTGGGCCACTGAGAGGTTCATTCGTTGTGATTGACGCACACTGTCAAGGAGGGACAGCCTTATATCCTGGACAGTTTACAGCCCTTAAGGACTGGAGTTCCAAGACCCCTGAACTGAAGGAAACAGACAAATAGGAAATAGCTTCCAGATGTTTCGTTTTCTTCTGATATCGCCAGAATTTAACCCATTTCGAGATGATTGCCCTTAGATCAGTAGAGGAATATCAGGAATACCCGCCGATCAGAATGTCTCCACTACAGAGATATTCAACCTATAAGAGGAATCTTTTCTTAATTTCTGGAAGCATGGAAACATTCAAATATTTTCTTATATATCTCCTATGGGCCAAATTTTGTAGGTTGTGTGTTGTGTGTATAGCATTGTATGTTTAAAGTGAATCTTTTTGAACTACTCCAACAGCATTATCTTTAATAAAACCAGAATCCCTACTATATCTTATAACAGATCATTCTGTTTTTGCAATAGCTGGAGGCACCCTGGTCAGAAAACACTGGCCTATTGCATTAAGGGATCGCAAGTGTGTTTCAATGGGTTAGGTGGATGATGTGTGGGAGGAAAAAAAGTGACCTCACACTTACAAACAAGGAATTATGGGACTTGTAGTTTAAGGGAACGAACTCCAAAAGGAAATAGCCAGTTCAGAAAAAGATATCCACAGCGTTATGGTAATCTCACAACATGTCCATTTTGCCCCATAACAGGCGCGGATCCTTCCTAAGCATGTCCATTACTGTCTGGCAGGTAGGTACTAAAATCACTTTATGGTGAATAACCCCTTTAAATTATAGGCTTAACACAGGTAGCAGGAATAGTATAGACAGAAAATGGAAGGGGACATCAGCCATTAACTGTGTCCATAGTGTCCCTTCGAGCAGTTATGATGGCCGTCCCTGGGCTGTCAATCACGCCTAAGAAGGAGTTCATACAGCTGAGGAGCAGTGACTACTTAGGGATGCTGCACAGCCATATGACTACTTGAGCTTCACTGGCATACTGCACAGGATACTTTTGAACTAATTTTTTATGCAATTGGGGACGGACCAGGGGACAACCGGGCATGCTGAGAAATCTTATTTCATCCTATATAACGGGTTGCCATTGGGTAAAACTTGGAGACAGGTTATCTTCAAAGGCTGGGTTCACACGCCATAAAAAGACATGAAAATAAAAGCTGTAAAATCGGTATACAAAAATGGGCATATTTTTATCGTAATACTGTGCTCAATGAAAATCTATGGAAGAGCGGCCATCAGTGCACATTGCAAATTGGGGAAAAATTACACATATTTTTTGGATTATATGGTCACTTGTTGGGAGTATTTAATGGGGTATTTAACATTTTTTTCTAATCAACTGGTGCCAGAAAGTTTTAAAGATCTGTAAATTATTTCTATTTAAAAATCTTAATCCTTCAGCTGCTGTATGCTCCACAGGAAGTTGTGTAGTTCTTTTCTGTCTGACCACAGTGCTCTCTGCTGCTACCTCTGTCCATGTCAGGAACTGTCCAGAGCAGAAAAGGTTTGCTATGGGGATTTGCTCCTACTCTGGACAGTTCTACTTGGCAGTATTATTTGTGCACTGAATGAATTATTTATTTAGAGCTTAGGTGGATGTGCAACTTAACTACTGTATTGGCCCTATTTAAGCGCAAAGTGGCGGCACTGTTGCACTGTTTAGCTCTGTTAGTTGGATCTCAATGGCCGGATAATTAGTAAATGGGTATAAACTCTTGCAACTGGAAAACCATGGGCTTTTGCCTAAAAGGTACAACACATTTTTGGCCAAAAAGTAATAAAAGAACTCTGGACATATGGCATTTGTGCCAAACATTTTAACACTTGTAGAAACGCCCAAAAAGTTGGTATAATTGCATTGACACATATGTTTAATTGACCAAGCCTGGGTGTATACAGCCTCGGTGCCTAGAGCAGCATGCACCAGAAATAGGGCCCTGGCTGTATTAATCTTATGCTGATCTTAAATGGTTCAGGGTGTTGCCGATATGTTCTTCACAGGTCATGAACTGGAGGTGCCATTACCAGCCATAAATATTCCTCTATATGGGTTAAATCCGACCATACAATTTATTGCATAACCTGAGCATGTTCTATGCCTCTAATAAATTTTAGTGACACAGTCTTAGAGAACCTCCTTTAAGTGGGGTCAAGAGATTCAGATTTAACCAGGATCATATGTCTTGTCCGAGTTTGTCTTTTTCACAAATGATAAAATGCATTTTTTTTTCTATGAAACATGGTACAATTACATTTATTTTATCCAAATATATAAAGGGATTTGAGCTTTGCACTATATTTTCCATAAAGATGGACTCTTGATAAAATGCTCAAAAGAGGATTCCCCACTATTGGGAAACCTAGTGATCATCAGCAATCCCAGCAGCAAGTGTTCAATTTCTCTGCAGTGCCACCACAGGAGAAAAGAAGCATTACCTTTACTAAAGTATTACTGTTGATAGAAAAAAAACTTTTTTTTTAATTTAATGCCGCCTTTAAAAAAAAAAAAGCATTTTTTTATACTTCATATTACTTTAATATACCTAATTTAAAAAATGTGTTTGCTAAAGATGTGGAGCAGAAAAAAAAAATACGGTAAGTAAAATAAAGGGCCACCAAGGGTCTCTGTTTCTTTTATTTTGTCATCAGACCGTGGTTGTCTAGTCTAATCTGACCTAACAACAGCATATATGGAAGGACTTGAGGACGGGTGGGTGGGGTTATCTCCCTGCTTTGCTCACTCCTAGCCTCAATGAACTCAGCAGTGGCAATTGAACCATGGGAGAGGGAAACAGGGGTCAGACATCTGCAACATTTACAGATGAGGACACCAATTTCCAGGCACAAATTAGCACAAATACAAGGTACTACATCAATAAGTTTATATTTCTCTATAAGCACAAAGGGGGAGATTTATCAAAACCCGTGCAGAGGAAGAGTGGTGCAGTTGCCCATAGCAACCAATCAGATTGCTTCTTTCATTTTCCACAGGCCTCTAAAGAGGCCTGTGGAAAATGAAAGAAGCAATCTGATTGGTTGCTATGGGCAACTGCACCACTCTTCCTCTGCACAGGTTTTGATAAATCTCCCTCAAAGTGAATTGATTTCCTGTAGACTTGCACCCTAAACTGTGGACATGGTATGCTCAAGTGAAAGCCATAAGACTGGGTTCACACCACATTTTTCAAATACGGTAACCGTATACGGTTTTCTGCAAAAAAAAACGTATACGACCGTATCCGAAACCGTATGCATAGAGAATGCATTGTAAACCATATTCCAAATGTTGTGTACGGTTGCATCCGTTTGGCCTCGGATACGGTTTTGCCGATTTTTCAACCGCAGGCAAAAACGCTGTCGAACACGTTTTTGCCTCCGGTTGGAAAACCGTATGCGAACCGTATGCGGTTCTTTTAACATTGTTGTCTATGAGAACCTTACGCAGAATTTCAGAATAAGGTTGCACACGGTTCTTGCCATACGTTTTTTAGCGAAAAATCGTATACGGTAACCGTATTTGAAAAACATGGTGTGAACCCAGCATAAGAGGGAGGGGAGAGATAAAAGAGCAACTTGTCATACTCCTAAAGTCTTGCCATGACATTAGACAAACAAACTGATATGAATTTCCACAGGATAGGGGATAAGTAGCTAACCGCGGGGGGTCCGACCTCTGGAACCCCCAGTGATCTCAGGAAACGGCATCTGGGCATTCTCGGCACCCCCACAGAAATTAATAGAGTGTGTGCCGTCTAACGGTAGACAACATGCTCCTCCCTGACAGAGCCGGGGCCCGTTCAGGAGATCACTGAGGGGGAGGGTGGTGCTTGTTTCCCTGCAGTCGGACTCTCCCCGTGATCAGCTACTTATCCCCTATACAGTGATCCCTCAACTTACAATGGCTTAAACAAACAATAGTTTCAACATACAATGGTCTATTCTGGACCATCGTAACTTGAAACCAGACTCAACATACAATGTACAGACAGTCCAGATCTGTGAAACGTGCCAATGGCCGGAAGAACTGACCAATCAGAATGGGCATTCACTGGTAAAACCCCTGTATTACTGAAGTGTATGCACTGACTGGTGTCTGGTAGCGCCCCCTGCAGTACAGGGAGGTATTACATGATCTGTACACTTTACCTGTCCCAGGGTTACCTGCTCCTTTGGACACCAGGTGAGGGCGACTCCATGTTACTTTTTGGGACACTTTGTGTACCGTACAGGACCCCGAAGAAGCTTGTTTTCCCAAGCAGGGTACCCCCAGCTGTTGCAAAACTACAACTCCCAGCATGCCCGGACAGCCTTTGGCTGTCCGGGCATGCTGGGAATCGTAGTTTTGCAACAGCTGGAGTCTCCCTGCTTGGGAAACACTGACATAGACAGTGATTTACAGCTCCCAGCAGATCTTTCTTACTTTTATATGTAAGGACTTGCTTTATCTGTATTAGTTAACTAGTAATTTTTCTTTAATTACCAAATTTTGGATGACATTTTGGTGCCTTTAGAACCAATTACCAGGTTTCCATAGAGTTATGGTCTCAACATACAATGGTTTCAACATACAATGGTCGTCCTGGAACCAATTAATATTGTAACTTGAGGGACCACTGTACTGTGGATAGAGGATAAGATAATTTTGGAACCACTGTATAGGGAAAACAGCATTTCTATATGGTGTATATACTCTATGGGGGGGGGGGGGGATTCATCAATCTATATAGAGTCATTTTAGGTGTATTTTCTTGCACAAAATCTTGCAAAAGGATATTTCCTGCGTTCTTTTTCTGCGTCTTTTTTGGTGGAACTTTTTCTAAAGATGTCATGTTCAGGTGTAGAGTAGAGCCGTTTTTTCCTGTAGACATGAATTTACTAACTGCGTCTTTTTTTTTTCCGCACAAAAAGAACGCAAGTGTAATTTTTTTGGCGCAAATATACACCAGCTTTGAGCACACGCACAAGTCTGCCTTATATTTTTTTTAAAGAGCTGAGATGGGCTGGATTCTATTGCTGCACATGATTCACAGAGACCCGTGCGCAAGTTTAGTAAATTTTGCGCAGCTAAATGACAAATACAGCTGCAGAAAGGGGTAAAAAAAAAAAAAAAAGCTCTACCATACACTGATGTTGATGAATCCCCCCCTATATGCATAATTCTATAGGGTCACTGAATAAATCATTTAAAGGGTACCTCTCATCAAAAAAACTTTTGATATATTATAGATTAATGTATGCAGAATAACTTTACAATTGCATGTTATTAAAAAATATGCTTCTTTCTATTTAATTTTCCACTTTGAAGAAATGACCACTAGGGGTCTCCCTACCAGTCCTGGCAGCAAGCATTTCAGACTCATGCTGGAGTCCTAAACACTACGAGCTGCCAGTCTGCTTTGTTCACAAAGGAGAACACTCAGAGCTGCCAGCCTGCTTTGTTCACAGCCTGTTTGGCTGTGAACAAAGCAGGCTGGCAGCTCTGAGTGTTTAGGACTCCAGCACGAGTCAGAAATGCTTGCTGACAGGACTGATCGGGAAAAATACAATAGAAAGAAGCATATTTTTCATTAACATGCTATTGGAAAGTTATTCAACATTCATTAATCTAAAATATATCAAAAGTGTATTTGTTGAGAGGTACCCTTTAATTAATAAAAAGAAAAAATAATCCTAATAATAAAAAGCATACAAGAAGCTGCGGGACTCCTGTCCTAACCTAGTTCTCCGAGAAATGCGTAAGACATGTTGGAAAGGATTCCTTAATAATTAGTCACAAACATGACATTGCATTAAGGTTCGGAGTCTGTATCTACAGAACAGGATCATGACAAGAGATAAAACACACGCATGAGCAGCACAGCATCAAAGCATAATTGCATTTATGTAACATACAGGATGACGTGCTTGTATACGGAAGAGCCATTATTATATCAGTTGCCTTGACATAAAACAAACAAACTGATATGAATTTCACATGTAAGTGTATAAACAGATTTAGGCCAGATTACCAATGCAGGCACTGCAGACATAGGAAAATAAAAGGGGGGGGGGGGGTTGGGGGGGGAGACTTTGTTTTTCTTTTGCTTTTTTTTTTTTCCTCCTTCACTGAGAAAAAAGGAAATCCTTACATCAGACTATTCTGACTTTTTAGGCGCAGAAGGATTAGGGATTTAACCAGGGAATACACAGGAAAATTGTAATAGGAATCTGTCTAAAATAATCCATTGTGATTTCTGGATAAATGTCTTAGCATCATACTTTACTAAGTATGACAAATGGAATTTTAATATCCTCATGTATTTCTGCAATTTTCGTCTGTATGTTAATTTTTCCTTGCAAACTACGTGTACTCCTCAAGGACTTCTATGGCGAGTCGGAAGAATGATTTTTATTTCATTATTTTTATTATTTTTTCCTATTGGTGCATAGAGATGCAGAGAACAACGTTTGATTGTGTTTTGTTTGTTTATTATTATTTTTTTTTGTTTGTTTGTTTTTTGGAGGAGGAGGGACAGGTATGATCCCCGCTATCCAATATAGGGATGTAAATAAACGATTTGTTTTAATTTTATTTTTTTTCAGAATTAAAAATAACAACCCCCAATAATTACGGTATATTATCACTATTATTTTTGAGGCATGATGAGAATAGATATACTTCCTGATTTTTTTACTTGGGGAGTGAGGGGGTGGGGGGGGGGCTAGAGGACTAGTTTATTTGATTTTTTTTTATTTTTTTTCATTGGAAAATTGCATATATTTCCTTTAGGCTTGTATGGGGATAGTGAAGGCTATATTAATTTACTTATACCCCATGGCATCGTGTATGGATAAGCATTGGTCTAGATTTATTTAATTTATGTATTTATTTATTTAAAGAAACACAATATTTCCTAATACAGGCAGGTACATAGTACTCACCCTTGTGACGAAGCTTTCCTTTGCTTAACCGACGTATCTCATTTTGTAAAGAGCTGAGTACAGTGTCAGTGCTACATAAGAAAGAATGGCACATTACTACTCACAGTATAAAACAAAATATCTTCTTAAACATTTTTTTTTTCAATAAATACATCAACTACATAAAATGAATCATGTAATGTAATACTTGTACAATAAATCATTACATTCTTAGGACAAAGTTTTACCTTAGTTAATAGTCTATGTTTAGACATGTCTTTTTTATTGCTTCATGGGTTTGAGTATAAAAAAAAAATATATATATATATATATATATATATATATATATATATATATATATATGGGAATATGTAAAGCAGCTCATTACATAGTAGGTGATGTAATGAGCTGCTTTACATATTCCCCTACCCAGAATGCCCGCGGAGTGCTAAGAGGCCCTTGAAAGCTCCGTCACACCAGGAGTGGTGAACTCGCTCTAAGTTAAATACTCATCCCCTTTATATATATATATATATATATATATATATATATATATATATATATACATATATAAAACCAACCTAAACTTCTCTCGTAGCCCACCCAAAAGCACCCAAGGGGGCAGCTTCATTGGTGCATAGTGCCTTGTCTAGAGAGTAAGTTTTGGCAGAAAGCCTGTGCATACTCACTTACGTGGTTTTCTATTACTGCCTATTTGCACAAAAACGCCAATACCTCCAGAATATCAATATTCTTTATTTACGCAAATTGAAAAAGAATTAAAAAAAAGACAAAGTCCAGATTCCAAAATTAAAGAAAACTTTTCACCCCACTATGTAGTTATTATAATAAATCATAGTATTTGTTTTATTTATTTTTTTATCAGGTTTATCTCAAAAAGATGTGAATCTAAACTTCAAAATTTAAACTTCACAATTTTACTCTCTTTTACACTTTTAGCTCTACAAAAATAAATACAATTAACAAATTAAATAAATAGTAAGCTATATATATATATATATATATATATATATATATATATATATATATATACATCTTGATTTTTTTTTAAGATAACACAACAATGTGCTGTTCACACTTAGGCTATGTATACACAGTATTGTGGGAAATTTTTTGAGTCATACAATCACATTTTACATCTCAGAACCCCCCCCCCAAAAGAAAAATAAAATAAAAATAAAAACAATAAAGCCATTTTTAATTTTTGTGGTCTAATGAACTCAATGATTTATGGGTGTAAAATTTTACTGATTGAGTATTAAGTTCAAGGTCCTTTACAGCTCAATACATTTTGGGGTGTGTTTTTATATACTTTTTTGTTCTAAAAAACTGCTGGTTTGCAAACTGTATTATAGCATTTGCTCGGTATTGGTTTTTGGAACAGCTCTCCCACTTGCCTCTACTGTGTCTCGGATGAGACCAGACCTCAGTCTCTTGTAGTATAGAAGACAAACGAAAATGTCCATTGCAGTCTCGTTGCAATACGTATATTTTATTAAGCAGTTAGCACACATGGTAAACAGGTGACGCGTTTCGGCCACAGTATGTGGCCTTAGTCATATGACTTAGTTATATGGTCGAAACGCGTCACCTGTTTACCATGTTTGCTAACTGCTAAATAAAACATACATATTGCATTGAGACTGCGCTGGACATTTTCGTTTCTCTTTTATATAGCATTTGCTGTAATACAATCACATTTTACATCTCAGAAAAGCACCCCCCCCCCCTAAAAAACTGCTAAAAAAAAAACAGCAAATAGCAGAAAACAATAATTTTTTTATGCAATACACGTCCTTTTTGGGGGGCTTAAAATGCTACACCAAAAAATAGTTCCTGTAGTTAAAGTATGGCTACAATATTAAATATATTAAAAAGTTAAATATATATATATATATATATATATATATATATATATATTTAAAAAAAATCCAGTGTTACAGTTAGGAAGTAATGTGTGACTGATGAATAAGTCTTTGCTTCCAGATGTGCAGCCTTAAAAGTATAAAACAACTGGGCAAAGCTATATGTATTCTGAAAAAAATAAATAAAATCAACATATGTAAAAAAAATGATGTACCATAGTTGTTAATAAAAAAAAATACATAAAAATATGAGTGAAGCGGTCCCTAAAAAGTAAACACTGTTCTGACATTTCCGAGAGGCCAATCACATTTTTAATTTAGTGCGTGGAATGGCTTTTATACCAAGGTTAAAACCCTTCAATTTAGATTACACATTGAAAGGTATTTTTTTTCCACAGCCACATAAAGCAACGCTGTAAAAAGCTATTAAATAGTGTGTAATTTACTCAGCATTGCGGAACTAAGTGCGCATCGTCTTGCCAAACATGCCAATCAATGGATTCAATCCCACAACGGATTACAGTCCAACGTCATACAAATCTATCCTCACTTGTAAATCGGCCGCAGTTATAGTCATAGGTTGTAAAAGTTTATTACCAAAAACTTTTTTTGCTCCTTATTCATTTTTATATCATAAGATTTCACCAAAATAGTTAAATCTGGCATTGGATAGGTTGCCCCAGAATGGCATGAACTAAAAAATTGAAGCCTAAATTACAATCCATCGGACAAAAAAAAAAGTCCATATTAAAAGTCTCTATTTAGATGGTCGTACTATTAACCCTATCTTAGTGTCTGTATTATGGACACAAAACTCAGACCTCGTGGTTCTTCAATATAACTAAGAAGGATAGGGATCTTGAGAGCCCTAACTTCTGTCTGAAACTCTAAAAGGCCAAAATCCCCTATGCCGTGGTCTCCAACCCAGTTCTCAAGGACCACCAACATTCCGAGGTTATTTTAGTTACTCCATTGGAATAGAACAGGGAAAAAATTCAATCCTGGACTGCTGGTGGTCCTAGGGGTTCTCCTTTTAAAGGTACTAATGTACAGTGGGATGTAAGGTACTAGCTCTTTAAAGGGGTACTCCTCCCCTGTACATCCTATCCCCTATCCAAAGGACAACAGTCTGATACCCCCTCCCGCAATCTTCGGCACGGCACCTTGTTGTTCTGAACATCTATGTTCAGAATGCCGGCTGTGCTAGGCTTTGGGCATCCGTGGTCATCAAGCCCCTCCATTAATATCTATGGGAAGGGGCGTGGCAGCAATGGACACTCGTAATCTGGCACGGAGCGGAGTTAACTAAGTGCAGTGGATTACTTGGGTGCTGAGCTGGAGATCTTGGCGGGTCCAAGCGGCAGGACCCCCACGATTAGACATCTTATCTCCTATCCTTTGGATAGGGGATAAGATGTCTAGGGGTGGAGTACCCCTTTTAGAAGCAAGCCAACTGATCAACCAGGTCTTACTTTAGAAACTCCCAACAATCGGAGAAGGTTACAGCTAGCCATACATTTCTGCTCAAGGGAAAACATACCATGGTGGCAGAATATGCTGCTGCTATGGGGTCCTCGTGGAGACTCGCTTTATCTCATCCCCTAAGCTACTGTGCATAACTCTGCATTGTTACCAAGTAAGGGGTAATAAAAAGGGTGTTGAGAGGGTAAAAAATCTCTCCTATCTATAGGATAGCAAAACCTTGACAGTACAATTTGGGGGGTTCATAGTAATCTTTAACCAGTGATCAGTCATTGCACTATACAGGGCAGTATAAAACAATGTTATGACCATGGGGATGTTTCGCTCCTCAGTTTTCCATATAGTACAATGTGCATAAAAGTTTGTTACCAGCAATTATTCCCAGGACTAAGTGTACAGTATTATGCTTCTGCACAATATATCATGACACATAAAATGTTATAAAAAACTAAACTTGGCTCTGCTATGTATATGTCCAGGTCATGTTGTAGTGTTCTACATATAGTGTAAAAAAAAACTGTTTTATGATCATGTCCAGTGGCTGGGTCATGTTGAGCGTTGTAGTGTTCTACGTATAGACTATAATAGAATTGTGCTATGGTCATGTCCAGTGGCTGGGTCATGTTGAGCGTTGTAGTGTTCTACATATAGACTATAATAGAATTGTGCTATGGTCATGTCCAGTGGTCGGTCATGTTGGGGGTTGTAGTGTTCTATATATAGAGTATAACAAAACTGTATTATTATCATTTCAATGTATAGAGTATAATGGAATTGTATTATGATTATGTAAAGTGGTTGTGTAATGTTAGTACTAAAGTAATGCTGTTGTCACGATGCCGGCTGGCAGGTAGTGGATCCTCTGTGCCAGAGAGGGATTGGCGTGGACCGTGCTAGAGGATCGGTTCTAAGTCACTACTGGTATTCACCAGAGCCCGCCGCAAAGCGGGATGGTCTTGCTGCGGCGGTAGTGACCAGGTCGTATCCCCTAGCAACGGCTCAACCTCTCTGGCTGCTGAAGATAGGCGCGGTACAAGGGAGTAGACAGAAGCAAGGTCGGACGTAGCAGAAGGTCGGGGCAGGCAGCAAGGATCGTAGTCAGGGGCAACGGCAGAAGGTCTGGAATCACAGGCAAGGAACACACAAGGAACGCTTTCACTGGCACTAGGGCAACAAGATCCGGCGAGGGAGTGAAGGGGAAGTGAGGTGATATAGGGAAGTGCACAGGTGTAAACACTAATTGGAACCACTGCACCAATCAGCGGTGCAGTGGCCCTTTAAATCGCAAAGACCCGGCGCGCGCGCGCCCTAGGGAGCGGGGCCGCGCGCGCCGGGACAGAACTGACGGGGAGCGAGTAAGGTACGGGAGCCGGGGTGCGCATCGCGAGCGGGCGCTACCCGCATCGCGAATCGCATCCCGGCCGGAGGTGGTAACGCAGCGCCCCGGGTCCGTGGAACCGACCGGGGCGCTGCAGTGAGGGAAGTGTAGCGAGCGCTCCGGGGAGGAGCGGGGACCCGGAGCGCTCGGCGTAACAGTACCCCCCCCCTTGGGTCTCCCCCTCTTCTTGGGGCCTGAGAACCTGAGGATCAGACTTTTGTCCAGGATATTGTCCTCAGGTTCCCAGGACCTCTCTTCTGGACCACAACCCTCCCAATCCACTAAAAAAAAAATTCTTCCCCTGACCTTTTTAGAGGCCAAAATCTCTTTGACAGAGAAGATGTCCGAGGAGCCGGAAACAGGAGTGGGAGGAACAGATTTAGGAGAAAAACGGTTGAGGATGAGAGGTTTAAGAAGAGAGACGTGAAAGGCATTAGGGATACGAAGAGAAGGAGGAAGAAGAAGTTTGTAAGAGACAGGATTAATTTGACACAAAACTTTAAAAGGACCAAGATAGCGTGGTCCCAACTTATAGCTCGGGACACGGAAACGGACATATTTAGCGGAGAGCCATACCTTGTCTCCAGGGGAAAAAATGGGAGGAGCTCTTCTTTTCTTATCTGCGAATCTCTTCATGCGAGAAGAAGCCTGTAAGAGAGAATTTTGGGTCTCTTTCCATATGGTGGAAAGATCACGAGAAATTTCATCCACAGCGGGCAGACCAGAGGGCAAGGGGGTAGGGAGGGGGGGAAGAGGGTGACGGCCGTACACCACGAAAAACGGAGATTTGGAGGAAGATTCAGAGATTCTGAAATTATACGAGAATTCGGCCCAAGGTAGAAGATCTGCCCAGTCATCCTGGCGGGAGGAAACAAAATGTCGTAAATAGTCACCCAAGATCTGGTTAATTCTCTCTACTTGTCCATTGGATTGAGGATGGTATGCAGAAGAAAAATTTAATTTAATCTTGAGTTGTTTACAGAGAGCCCTCCAGAATTTAGACACAAATTGGACGCCTCTATCCGAGACGATCTGTGTAGGCAACCCGTGAAGACGAAAAATGTGTACAAAAAATTGTTTAGCCAACTGAGGCGCTGAAGGAAGACCAGGAAGAGGGATGAAATGTGCCATTTTGGAGAATCGATCAACGACCACCCAAATAACAGTGTTGCCATGGGATGGGGGTAAGTCAGTAATAAAATCCATACCAATCAGAGACCAAGGTTGTTCGGGGACAGGTAGAGGATGAAGAAAACCAGCGGGCTTCTGGCGAGGAGTCTTATCCCGGGCACAGATAGTGCAGGCTCGCACAAAGTCCACCACATCAGTCTCTAGAGTCGGCCACCAATAGAAGCGAGAGATGAGTTGCACAGATTTCTTGATGCCCGCATGACCTGCGAGATGGGAGGAGTGACCCCATTTGAGGATCCCAAGGCGTTGGCGTGGAGAAACAAAGGTCTTTCCTGGAGGAGTTTGCCTGATGGAGGCTGGAGAAGTGGAAATCAGGCAGTCAGGAGGAATGATGTGTTGAGGAGAGAGTTCAATTTCAGAGGCATCTGAGGAACGAGAGAGAGCATCGGCCCTAATGTTTTTATCAGCAGGCCGAAAGTGAATTTCAAAATTAAATCGGGCAAAGAACAGAGACCACCTGGCCTGACGAGGATTCAGCCGTTGGGCAGACTGGAGGTAGGAGAGGTTCTTGTGATCGGTGTAAATAATAACTGGAAATCTTGATCCCTCCAGCAGATGCCTCCATTCCTCAAGTGCTAATTTAATGGCTAGAAGCTCTCGATCCCCGATGGAGTAGTTCCTCTCCGCCGGAGAGAAGGTCCTGGAAAAAAAACCACAAGTAACAGCATGCCCGGAAGAGTTTTTTTGTAGAAGGACAGCTCCAGCTCCCACTGAGGAGGCATCAACCTCCAATAGGAAGGGTTTAGATGGGTCAGGTCTGGAGAGCACGGGAGCCGAAGAAAAGGCAGACTTGAGTCGTTTAAAGGCGTCTTCCGCTTGAGGAGGCCAAGACTTGGGATCGGCATTTTTTTTTGTTAAAGCCACAATAGGAGCCACAATGGTAGAAAAATGTGGAATAAATTGCCTGTAATAATTGGCGAACCCCAAAAAACGTTGGATGGCACGGAGTCCGGAGGGGCGTGGCCAATCTAAGACGGCAGAGAGTTTATCTGGGTCCATTTGTAGTCCCTGGCCAGAGACCAAGTATCCTAGAAAAGGAAGAGATTGGCATTCAAACAGACATTTCTCTATTTTGGCATAGAGTTGATTATCACGAAGTCTCTGAAGAACCATACGGACATGCTGGCGGTGTTCTTCAAGATTGGCAGAAAAAATCAGGATATCGTCCAGATATACAACAACACAGGAGTATAGTAGATCACGAAAAATTTCATTAACAAAGTCTTGGAAGACGGCAGGGGCGTTGCATAGACCAAAGGGCATGACCAGATACTCAAAGTGTCCATCTCTGGTGTTAAATGCCGTTTTCCATTCATCCCCCTCTCTGATGCGGATGAGATTATAAGCACCTCTTAAGTCCAGTTTGGTAAAAATATGGGCACCTTGGAGACGATCAAAGAGTTCAGAGATGAGGGGTAGGGGGTAGCGGTTCTTAACCGTGATTTTATTAAGGCCGCGGTAGTCAATGCAAGGACGTAGAGAGCCATCTTTTTTGGACACAAAGAAAAATCCGGCTCCGGCAGGAGAGGAGGATTTACGGATAAAGCCCTTTTTTAAATTTTCTTGGACGTATTCAGACATGGCAAGAGTCTCTGGGACGGACAGAGGATAGATTCTGCCCCGGGGTGGAGTAGTGCCCGGGAGGAGGTCAATGGGACAATCATAAGGCCTGTGAGGAGGTAGAGTCTCAGCTTGTTTTTTGCAAAAAACGTCCGCAAAGTCCATATAGGCCTTAGGGAGACCGGTTACATGAGGAAGCACAGGGACACGGCAAGGTTTACTGGGAACCGGTTTTAAGCAGTCCTTGGAACAAGAGGGCCCCCAACTCTTGATCTCCCCAGTGGACCAATCCAGGATTGGGGAATGGAGTTGAAGCCAGGGAAGTCCAAGAAGGATTTCAGAAGTGCAATTGGGGAGGACCAACAGTTCAATCCTCTCGTGATGAGATCCGATGCACATTAGAAGGGGCTCCGTGCGGAAACGTATAGTACAGTCCAATCTTTCATTGTTTACACAATTGATGTAGAGGGGTCTGGCGAGACTGGTCACCGGGATGTTGAACCTGTTGACGAGAGAGGCTAGGATGAAATTTCCTGCAGATCCAGAGTCCAAGAAGGCCACAGCAGAGAAGGAGAAGGCAGAGGCAGACATCCGCACAGGCACAGTAAGACGTGGAGAAGCAGAGTAGACATCAAGGACTGTCTCACTTTTGTGCGGAGTCAGCGGACGTCTTTCCAGGCGGGGAGGACGGATAGGACAATCCTTCAGGAAGTGTTCGGTACTAGCACAGTACAGGCAGAGATTCTCCATGCGGCGTCGTGTCCTCTCTTGGGGTGTCAGGCGAGACCGGTCGACCTGCATAGCCTCCACGGCGGGAGGCACAGGAACAGATTGCAGGGGACCAGAGGAGAGAGGAGCCGGGGAGAAGAAACGCCTCGTGCGAACAGAGTCCATATCCTGGCGGAGCTCCTGACGCCGTTCGGAAAAACGCATGTCAATGCGAGTGGCAAGATGGATGAGTTCATGTAGGTTAGCAGGGATTTCTCGTGCGGCCAGAACATCTTTAATGTTGCTGGATAGGCCTTTTTTAAAGGTCGCGCAGAGTGCCTCATTATTCCAGGATAATTCTGAAGCAAGGGTACGGAACTGTACGGCATACTCGCCAACGGAAGAATTACCCTGGACCAGGTTCAACAGGGCAGTCTCAGCAGAAGAGGCTCGGGCAGGTTCCTCAAAGACACTTCGAATTTCCGAGAAGAAGGAGTGTACAGAGGCAGTGACGGGGTCATTGCGGTCCCAGAGCGGTGTGGCCCAAGCCAGGGCTTTTCCAGACAGCAGGCTGACTACGAAAGCCACCTTAGACCTTTCAGTGGGGAACTGGTCCGACATCATCTCCAAGTGTAATGAACATTGGGAAAGAAAGCCACGGCAAAACTTAGAGTCCCCATCAAATTTATCCGGCAAGGATAGTCGTATTCCAGAAGCGGCCACTCGCTGCGGAGGAGGTACAGGAGCTGGCGGAGGAGATGATTGCTGGAGCTGTGGTAGTAACTGTTGTAGCATAACAGTCAGTTGAGACAGCTGTTGGCCTTGTTGCGCAATCTGTTGTGACTGCTGGGCGACCACCGTGGTGAGGTCAGCGACAACTGGCAGAGGAACTTCAGCGGGATCCATGGCCGGATCTACTGTCACGATGCCGGCTGGCAGGTAGTGGATCCTCTGTGCCAGAGAGGGATTGGCGTGGACCGTGCTAGAGGATCGGTTCTAAGTCACTACTGGTATTCACCAGAGCCCGCCGCAAAGCGGGATGGTCTTGCTGCGGCGGTAGTGACCAGGTCGTATCCCCTAGCAACGGCTCAACCTCTCTGGCTGCTGAAGATAGGCGCGGTACAAGGGAGTAGACAGAAGCAAGGTCGGACGTAGCAGAAGGTCGGGGCAGGCAGCAAGGATCGTAGTCAGGGGCAACGGCAGAAGGTCTGGAATCACAGGCAAGGAACACACAAGGAACGCTTTCACTGGCACTAGGGCAACAAGATCCGGCGAGGGAGTGAAGGGGAAGTGAGGTGATATAGGGAAGTGCACAGGTGTAAACACTAATTGGAACCACTGCACCAATCAGCGGTGCAGTGGCCCTTTAAATCGCAAAGACCCGGCGCGCGCGCGCCCTAGGGAGCGGGGCCGCGCGCGCCGGGACAGAACTGACGGGGAGCGAGTAAGGTACGGGAGCCGGGGTGCGCATCGCGAGCGGGCGCTACCCGCATCGCGAATCGCATCCCGGCCGGAGGTGGTAACGCAGCGCCCCGGGTCCGTGGAACCGACCGGGGCGCTGCAGTGAGGGAAGTGTAGCGAGCGCTCCGGGGAGGAGCGGGGACCCGGAGCGCTCGGCGTAACAGCTGTAACATAGAGCAAACCTACTGCCACCATACAGCGCCAAAGTAATGCAGTCCACAAAATACCTCCAAACAGCACCAAAGTAATGCCTCAACATGCAGCCCAAATAATACTGCTATACAGAGCTAAAGCAATGCTGAAATATGCAGCTCACATAATACCACCATAAGGTGCCAAAGTATAGCTACAGTGTGCAGTCCACATAATACCTCCATATAGCACCAAAGAAATGCTGCAATATACAACCCACCTACTACCACACAGTGCCAAAGCAATGCTGTAATATACAGCTAACATAATACCACCATAAGGTTCCAAAGTATAGCTACAGTGTGCAGTCCACATAATACCTCCATAGAAGAACCAAAGTAATGCTGTAATGTACAGATAACATGATACCACCATAAGGTTCCAAAGTATAGCTACAGTGCGCAGTCCACATAGTACCTCCATACAAGAAACCAAAGTAATGCTGTTATATACAGATAAACATGATACCACCATAAGGTTCCAAGGTATAGCTACAGTGTGCAGTCCATAATACCTCCATACAAGAACCAAAGTAATGCCGAAATATACAGTCTACCTAATACCACCATACAGTGCCAAAGTAATGCTGCAAAAAACAGCCTATATAAGTGTCAAAATAACAAGCTATATGAAAAATATATAATAATAATAATAATAACAATAATGTCATTGTACACTGCTAAATAATCATCCCAAGAGGTATCTAACAAATGGAAGACCTGGGCTACTGCCCAGTTTGCCACCCCTAATAACATAATGGGGGAGATTTATCTAAACCTGTCCAGAGGAAAAGTTGCTGAGTTGCCCATAGCAACCAATCAGATCGCTTCTTTCATTTTTCACACGCCTTTTCGAAAACAAAAGTAGCAATCGGATTGGTTGCTATGGGCAACTGGGCAGTTTTTCCTTTGCACAGTTTTTGATAAATCTCTCCCGTAATGGTTGCCCATAGCAACCTTTCAGATCGCTTCTTTCCTTTTTGAAAAGGTCTGTGAAAAATGAAAGAAGCAATCTGATTGGTTGCTATGGGCAACTCAGCAACTTTTCTTCCGGACATTTTTTTGATAAATCTCCCCCTATGGGGGAGATTTATCAAAAAAATGTCCAGAAGAAAAGTTGCTGAGTTGCCCATAGCAACCAATCAGATTGCTTCAGAACTGTAGTATGGGCATGTCTATTGGTCCTGGCATGACATATAGGGGGAGAGTCATCACAACCTGTCCAGAGGAAAAGTTGCTGAGTTGCCCATAGCAACCAATCAGATAACTTCTTTCATTTTTCAGAGCCCTTTTCAAAAATGAAAGAAGCGATCTGATTGGTTGCTATGGGCAACTCAGCAACTTTTCCTCTGGTGAAATCTCTCTTTGATAAATCTCCCCCTAGTCTTTATATTGTATGATTGTTATGTGCGTTACAAGGAGTCCGAATGTTATGAGTCCATATAGCAAAACTTCAGGGATTCAGATCAGTCTGGTCGCTGTAATGTGCGGCACCTATCTCTCCCAGGACGTGCAGGAAATATATACATATATACACCGGCCCAGCAGCAAAATATCTTGGCAACAGCTTAGAAATGTTGACAGAAAAGAAGCTGCTATCATATCGGAGGGTGTATAAAGTAAACAGATGCTTGTACCCAGGAGCAACAAGTGTCCCTGGAAAAATATCCAAACCTTGGCAGCCGCGCGCCGTATAATACTTGGCCCGATTGTTTTCTGCTTGGTTTCTGCTAAATCTTTACTCGTTCTGTTCACGTTATCCTTTTCTTTAACATTTTTCTTACATTTTGGCAGTACCTAACTTTATCATCGCGTTTGGAACCCAGCTTCATTAATGCAAATGGCAGCGGCACATGAATTATTCTTCCCAAAACTAATCATATATTTGCTGCATCTTTATGAAACCCAGTGTGAAGAATTCAATGAAAATGTTTGATTTAGGGAACAATTATACGAATTATGCAGGCGTGCGGCTGAAGCCTGGTAGTGGCTGCAGGGTTACAGCATAAGATTAATGTAATGTTCTACCGAGCAATAAAAAGTGGATATTTATAGTATTGCACCCGGTCTCCATATAAATATATAACGGGGTCTCCACCAGGGCTCAATTCCTGCAGCAGGGCATGGGAACATAGGGGGACATTTACTAAGCTATGTGTGATGTAGCTAATTTTTTTTTTATTTTTTATGTGTTTTTTTGTGTGACTGCGCCAAATTTATTAAATGGTCGCAGGGCAATTGATAAATTTTGTGGAGGTACACATTTTCTGAAAGTTCACTCTTCACATGCTACGCTAAGTCTGGGCTGCTGTAGTTTTGCGACATTTTGGTGATTTTTGTGACTTGTTTGCGACTTTTTGATAAATTCATTACCACTGCCCAAGACTAACCTTAACAGCTGGTCTGTACATTTAAAAAAAAAAAAAAGGGGTAAGCCAAAAAGTCGCAAAAAATAGCCTGAGGTGCAGTGCTGCGCCAAAATACAAATCTACACACAAAAACTGCTCTAAAGACAATGATAAATGCCCCCCATAGTTCTTGCATATTTTTCATGGCAGGAACACTGTTTGCATTAGCATTAGCATTTTTTTTTTTTTACCTAGGATTTGACCCCTGGTCTCCACCCATCAAGTGCCATTTATAATCCAGATATCTTCTCTTGGGACAGAGGGGCTAGCTGTACCAATAAGATAACTTTTAGCTAAATGCTCAACCTTCTCCACTAGTCACTAGGCCCCCCATATACCTAAATGCTTCGCCAACTGTACAGGTGTTCACAATGGGGAGAAAGTAGAAAGCCATTGCCAGAGAACTCTTGGGGTAATCCATCCCAACCCCACAAAAAATAAATAAATAAATAAAAAGAAACTTCAAGACACAGGAACACTTTTTTTCTTTTAAGGGTCATACTGTCCCAAAACCGGTCAGAGTTATTGTGCTGTATATGGCTTGCCTGTTGAAATTAAAGTGTTCCTGTTTTATTGCACAGTGAGAACTGGATACAATTTTTCTTGGGGTCTAAATGATCCGGATCGAAGACGTTGCCGGTCTCTCCGTGCTCAGGTGCCAGCGAGTGGTAGTAGGAGCTATTAATGTTGTGTTCCCAAAAAAAAATTAAGGAATGAGATGCTGAAATCCAACATGCTATTATGGGAGTGTTGGGAGGCATCCATCAGTGTTTTCCAACCTTTGTGCCGCTAACTGTTGGGAAACTACAACTCCCAGCATGTCGGGCCAGCCTTTGGTTGTCCGGGCATGCTGGGATTTGTAGTTTTGCAACAGATGGAGATACCCTGGGAAACACTACATTGGATAGTTGGCCAGTCTGATCAAAATTGGCATGGATCAGTTGACGTCTAATGTGTAATGGGTCCAGGTTCGAATTCTACCTCAACGCCCAAGTCTAGCATTATGTCTAATAACAGTAGTGGACACATTCAGATCTTATACTTATAATCCAAAAGGTTCAGGTGCAAACTATTTTGCATCTTTATATTAATCCATAATTAAAAGACTTAAAAAGCTTTTAGACACGTTTCAAGTGCATGGCTCTGCATCACTTATTTAGTGATCAAGAGACCTGCGTGAAACATATCCGAGCATTTTTATATTTTTGTCACCTCGTCTTACAATAATGGACTAAAATAGAAGATATTTCTTAAAAGGAGTGTTGGATGTTTGCTTTATATCCAACCCATATTCCGAATTCTATAATCTAGGCTCTGCCCACATTAGCATCATGGTTTTTAGAGCCAGGACAACTATGCCACAAGTGAATACTGAGAAATCCTAATAGGCCCTAATAGCTTTACTGGGGTCAGCCATAGTTCCATTATTTTTGACAAGAATACCAATACCAAAAATAATATACTATATTAAACTTGATGTTAAAAAGGACAATGACAAAACCCCGAAAGGCACAGTCAACAGGACCAACAATAGACAACTTCATCTCTCCCTGTACTGTAACACACTGACACGGCTTCTAACTCTCAACCCTATAGTTAGAGTGGAACAAAGAATGTTAGATGTTGTGATATAACAAAATATAATAATTATATCAATAAAAGGTTATTTCTATCACAACTAACACAGTTAAACTTGTAGGTCACGTCAACTTAAATATTCTGATAAATACATTAATTTAGCAAAGTTGCCTCCTTCTCCTGATATTGTTCTTCTCTTTTTGATAGTTTATTGTCTAGGATACAGACCACCACTCCCCACTCTGGAAGCAGTGGCTGGGCTGTTGTGTATATAGCTAGCGGTAATCAGGCTGATATATATATATAAAATGCAAAAAGAAGACTGCACTCTTGCAGAAAACTGCGGCTGCAAGCTGGCAAAACCCAGGTCAGGGGCTCCCATGGAAAAAAATTATAATAATCCAGCAGCACTCCAGCACTCCAGCAGTCAAGCCTGACAATGGCTCCGTGAGGCAGCTGAAACATTGCTGTACTTTTTGATGAATACTATATATACACACACACACACATCAGTCCAAGTGGTGGTCTGTAACCTAGACAATGAGCTGTCAACATAGGTGAGGAAATAAGTAGGAATATCAGGAGATGGAGGCAACATTGCTAAATGAATGTATTTGTCAAAATATTTAACTTGATGTGACCTACAAAATTAACTATGTTAGTTGAGATAGGAATAACCCTTTACATGAAGGGAGTAATACCGAGAAATTCACTGGTGGCAGATTGCCAGACAGTCTGGAATATATGACTGCTCAAATGCAGACTAGCACCCAAAGAATACCTTTAGTACCAGTTTGGTAAAATGAAAGCTTAGTTGTTATTGGTTGCTATAGACAACAAAGATAGTTTGTCTTGTAGAAACTATTCCCTAATGTTTTGAAATATTAAGGCTGACACTGCGTTCCTGTCACTATCCCTCTTCTCTCCGCCATACCAAACTTCAACATCCAGTTCTATGGGGTTCTATCTGCCATTGGTCCTATGGAACTCAAACTAACATTATAGGAAACAGATGGATAATTAAACTTTATAGATTATAGATGATGCTAGATTGAAGGAAAATTACTGTAGTAACATTAGAAATGATGAAACACAAGTGCTAGAGAGATGATTGATGATAGATAGATATGAGATAGATAGATATGAGATAGATAGATAGATAGATAGATAAGAGATAGAAGAAAGATAGATAGATTGATAGACATATATGGGATGGATAGATAAATAGATAGATAGGCATATATGGGATGGGTAGATAGATAGATTGATAGTTAGACACATATATGGGATAGAGCAGTGACTGCTTTGGCTGATCACAAGACCTATTAATAGATTCTCATATTTACATATACTGTAGTATACTGTCCTGGTTAAAATTATTATAATTAAAGGGTTCCTGTCCATACGACATATCAAAAGTTTTGCTTGGTCGGGGTCACTAGAACAAGTGGGGACTGCAGCACGTGGCTGAGCGCTTCTCTCCTCACTCTCTGTGTCAGCAACTAATCCAATCTTATAGACATACATTGTAAGTTTGTCCTGGTCAGGAGGCGCAGAACTGCTTTTCTCTTGGCTCATTCTAGCAATCGGTCAGGGTCTGAAAACTTAAACCCCGACCAATCAAAACTATTGACATGTCTCTACAACAGTGCCAGTGCCCACTTAATGTAAGAAGCTAGCAACTTTAATGTTCACACATCCAAGATTTGATCTAGGACGAGCCCCATCGAATGATAATAGAGGTCACCGCTTTATGTGGATCCCCTGGAAGATCTGTGGCCAAAAAATCTAAGTGTCAGCCTTAGACTTTTGCTATGGATTCTTCTTAGAAAACATCCGCAATAGAAAAATGTATCCCCTAAGTGTCAGATTTCAGGGGGTCCAACCGCTGGGACCCTGCACAATCTCTCACACGGCGCCCCAGCTCTCCCATAGAGATGCATTGAGGAGGAGTGTTAGATACAACTTCCTGCAAGGGTCGACACAGCTCTTTTCATGCAGAGAGCCGGGGCGCAGTGCAGAGATCATGGGGGTCCCAGTGGTCAGGCCCCCTACGTTTCTGACACTTATGCTTTAACATTAAGGCAGTTGATACATGTCTCTATCCCAGAGATCTTCTTTAAGGGGGTTATCCAAGAGCTTACTTCTTCCAAAAACAGCACCACACCTGTCCTCAGGTTCTGTGTGGTAATACAACTTGTCTCCATTCACTAAAAACTGAAACTTAGCTGCAATACTGCACACAACCTGGGGACACCTGTGGTGCTGTTTATGGAAGAAATCAGCTCTAAAGGAAATAAATGAAAATGTAATATGTTTAAAATGAAATTGTTTTGCAATGTAGATTTTAGATCCATGGCTGACAATGCTGCGCTGTTGGAGCTGCAGGACACACTTCCAATGGAAGGTAATTTGAGGGCGGATTTCAACAAAGCACAGGGGCCAAAATCCACATGAAATAAAGTCTTCATAAACATAAGCTTACAAATCACTGCATAAACAGTTTATATGTCCATATAGGCAAAGCACAGCTATAATTATAGACAATATGGAGATCCTTTCCTACCTACCTTTATGTACACTAACACAGGCCCATAGCAAATAAACAGATGAATAATATGGCTACACTCCTCTATGGTTTGATGACTGTGGGTGGACAAATGTCAGTCATTTCAGCTATACTCACACTATAGGTATGTACAAGAGGATGATGGTGCAAGACAGGAAGAAAAAGCATAGCTTAAAACACTAACATATAAATATATATATATATATATATATATATATATATATATATATATCTCACATGTTCCTAGAAACTGCTCCTGGTACTAAGAACCATAAGGCCCAGCAAACCCAATTTATCAAAGCCCTTATGCTATGCGGACACATTCAATGTTAAAGGGGTACTCCGCCCCTAGACATCTTATCCCCTATCCAAAGGATAGGGAATAATATGTTTGATCGCAGGGGTCCCGCCTCTGGGAACCTCTGCGATCTCGACTGTGGCACCCCAGACATCCAGTGCACGGAGTGCACTTCGATCCACGCCGGATGACTGGCGATGTGGGGCGGAGGCTCATGACGTCACAGTCACGCCCCCCTCGTGACATCACAGCCACGCCCCCACAATGCAAATCTATACGAGGGGGCGTGGCGGCCATCATGACCCCTCCCATAGACTTGCATTGAGGGGGTGTGGCCTTGACGTCACGGGCGGGGCGCGGCAGTGACGTCACAAGCCACCAGTGCTGCACCTGACGCTCTAAACGAATTCCCGATGCAGCAGGGAGATCGCGGGGGTCCAGCCTTTGGATAGGGGATAAGATGTCTAGGGGCGAAGTACCCATTTTATATACCTTCACCAAGGTTTATACCCTGAGGCTGGGTTCACACACAGTATATTGGTCAGTATTGTTTTTTCACAATGTGTAAACCCGGCTTTTATGTTACTCTTCTATCTTTATTTACTAAACAAGAAATATCGAAAGCACAGCTTACAGATAACAAAATCCCAATATTAAGTGTATTCTCAGGGTGATTCATCTCTCACTATAGTGTTCTCTCTGTTTTACACATAAGCGTGCTGCATCTTCACTTACAAGCCAACTACCTGTATGTATATATACTGCACTTAGTTTCCTTACAGCAAGGTTCAACCTGTGACAACTGGAGAGCCAGAGGTTGTGGAACACGGTCTAGGGGTACATTTACACAGGCGGATTTAAGCGTGAGATTGAAGCCAGAAATTCTGCTCAAACTTTTCCAGTGTGAACGTATCCTTAGAGTGCATACAGTTGTGAACAAATAGATGTTTTAGGCACTAACAAAATAAAAACAATAATAACAAATAACCGAAAAGATAAAATATATTATATAATTATTGTTAAATTATTATTTTTTTCTCTAACAATATTTTTTGTAATTTTACAAGGGTAAAAATATATCATATATTGCTGTGGTACAGTTCACCTGTCCCAAATCCAACAAACACCAACAGCCATATCTATCTGTCTATTTGTCTATCTATCTATCTATCTATCTATCTCATATCTATCTATCTATTTCATATCTATCTGTCTATTTGTCTATCTATCTGTCTATCTATCTATCTATCTACCTATCTATCTATCTATCTATCTATCTATCTCATATATATCTATCTATCTTATATCTATCTATCTATTTCATATCTATCTATCTTATATCTATCTATCTCATATCTATCTCATATCTATCTATCTATCTATCTCATTGTCACGATGCCGGCTGGCAGGTAGTGGATCCTCTGTGCCAGAGAGGGATTGGCGTGGACCGTGCTAGTGGACCGGTTCTAAGCCACTACTGGTTTTCACCAGAGCCCGCCGCAAAGCGGGATGGTCTTGCTGCGGCGGTAGTGACCAGGTCGTATCCACTAGCAACGGCTCACCTCTCTGGCTGCTGAAGATAGGCGCGGTACAAGGGAGTAGGCAAAAGCAAGGTCGGACGTAGCAGAAGGTCGGGGCAGGCAGCAAGGATCGTAGTCAGGGGCAACGGCAGAAGGTCTGGAAACACAGGCAAGGAACACACAAGGAACGCTTTCACTGGCACTAAGGCAACAAGATCCGGCAAGGGAGTGCAGGGGAAGTGAGGTGATATAGGGAAGTGCACAGGTGAATACAATAATTGGAACCACTGCGCCAATCAGCGGCGCAGTGGCCCTTTAAATCGCAGAGACCCGGCGCGCGCGCGCCCTAGGGAGCGGGGCCGCGCGCGCCGGGACAGAACAGACGGAGAGCGAGTCAGGTAGGGGAGCCGGGGTGCGCATCGCGAGCGGGCGTTACCCGCATCGCGAATCGCATCCCGGCTGGCAGCGGAATCGCAGCGCCCCGGGTCAGAGGACGTGACCGGAGCGCTGCCGCGGGGAGAGTGAAGCGAGCGCTCCGGGGAGGAGCGGGGACCCGGAGCGCTCGGCGTAACAGTACCCCCCCCCTTGGGTCTCCCCCTCTTCTTAGAGCCTGAGAACCTGAGGAGCAGACTTTTGTCTAGGATGTTGTCCTCAGGTTCCCAGGATCTCTCTTCAGGACCACAACCCTCCCAGTCCACTAAAAAAAAATTTTTTCCTCTGACCTTTTTGGCAGCTAAAATTTCTTTGACCGAGAAGATGTCCGAGGAGCCGGAAACAGGAGTGGGAGGAACAGATTTGGGAGAAAAACGGTTGAGGATGAGTGGTTTGAGAAGAGAGACGTGAAAGGCATTAGGGATACGAAGAGAGGGAGGAAGAAGAAGTTTATAAGAGACAGGATTAATTTGACACAAAATTTTGAAAGGACCAAGATAGCGTGGTCCCAACTTGTAGCTAGGGACACGGAAGCGGACATATTTAGCGGAGAGCCATACCTTGTCTCCAGGGGAAAAAACGGGGGGAGCTCTTCTTTTCTTATCCGCGAACTTCTTCATGCGTGATGAAGCCTGTAAGAGAGAATTTTGGGTCTCTCTCCATATGATGGAAAGGTCACGAGAAATTTCATCCACAGCGGGCAGACCAGAGGGCAAGGGAGTAGGGAGGGGGGGAAGAGGGTGACGGCCGTACACCACGAAAAATGGGGATTTGGAGGAAGACTCAGAGACCCTGAAGTTATACGAGAATTCGGCCCATGGGAGGAGATCTGCCCAGTCATCCTGGCGGGAGGAAACAAAATGTCGCAAATAATCACCCAAGATCTGGTTAATCCTTTCTACTTGTCCATTGGACTGGGGATGATATGCAGAAGAAAAATTTAATTTAATCTTGAGTTGTTTACAGAGAGCCCTCCAGAATTTAGACACGAATTGGACGCCTCTATCCGAGACAATCTGCGTAGGCAACCCGTGAAGACGAAAAATGTGTACAAAAAATTGTTTAGCCAACTGAGGCGCAGAAGGAAGACCAGGAAGAGGGATGAAATGTGCCATTTTGGAGAATCGATCAACGACCACCCAAATAACAGTGTTGCCACGGGAAGGGGGTAAATCAGTAATAAAATCCATACCAATCAGAGACCAAGGCTGTTCGGGGACAGGCAGAGGATGAAGAAAACCAGCGGGCTTCTGGCGAGGAGTCTTATCCCGGGCACAGATAGTGCAGGCTCGCACAAAGTCCCCAACATCCGTCTCCAGAGTCGGCCACCAATAGAAGCGGGAGATGAGTTGCACAGATTTCTTGATACCCGCATGACCTGCGAGATGGGAGGAGTGACCCCATTTGAGGATTCCGAGGCGTTGGCGAGGAGAAACAAAGGTCTTTCCTGGAGGAGTCTGCCTGATGGAGGCAGGAGAAGTGGAGATCAGGCAGTCAGGTGGAATGATGTGTTGCGGAGAGAGTTCAACTTCTGAGGCATCCGAGGAACGAGAGAGAGCATCGGCCCTAATGTTCTTATCGGCAGGACGAAAGTGAATCTCAAAATTAAATCGGGCAAAGAACAGAGACCACCGGGCCTGGCGAGGATTCAGCCGTTGGGCAGACTGGAGGTAGGAGAGGTTCTTGTGGTCGGTGTAGATAATAACAGGAGAACTTGATCCCTCCAGCAGATGCCTCCATTCCTCAAGTGCTAATTTAATGGCTAGAAGCTCTCGATCCCCGATGGAGTAGTTCCTCTCCGCTGGAGAGAAGGTCCTAGAGAAAAAACCACAAGTGACAGCATGCCCGGAAGAATTTTTTTGTAGAAGAACAGCTCCAGCTCCCACTGAGGAGGCATCAACCTCCAATAGGAAGGGTTTGGAAGGGTCAGGTCTGGAGAGGACGGGAGCCGAAGAAAAGGCAGACTTGAGTCGTTTAAAGGCGTCTTCTGCTTGAGGAGGCCAGGACTTGGGATCAGCATTTTTTTTGGTTAAAGCCACGATAGGAGCCACAATGGTAGAAAAATGAGGAATAAATTGCCTGTAATAATTGGCGAACCCCAAAAAGCGTTGGATAGCACGGAGTCCGGAGGGGCGTGGCCAATCTAAGACGGCAGAGAGTTTGTCTGGATCCATCTGTAGTCCCTGGCCAGAGACCAAATATCCTAGAAAAGGAAGAGATTGGCATTCAAACAGACATTTCTCAATTTTGGCATAGAGTTGGTTGTCACGAAGTCTCTGAAGAACCATACGGACATGCTGGCGGTGTTCTTCTAGATTGGCAGAAAAAATTAGGATATCGTCCAGATATACAACAACACAGGAGTATAACAGATCACGAAAAATTTCATTGACAAAGTCTTGGAAGACGGCAGGGGCGTTGCACAGTCCAAAGGGCATGACCAGATACTCAAAGTGTCCATCTCTGGTGTTAAATGCCGTTTTCCACTCGTCCCCCTCTCTGATGCGGATGAGGTTATAGGCGCCTCTTAAGTCCAATTTAGTGAAGATGTGGGCACCTTGGAGGCGATCAAAGAGTTCAGAGATGAGGGGTAAGGGGTAGCGGTTCTTAACCGTGATTTTATTAAGACCGCGGTAGTCAATGCAAGGACGTAGGGAGCCATCTTTTTTGGACACAAAGAAAAATCCGGCTCCGGCAGGAGAGGAGGATTTACGGATAAAGCCCTTTTTTAGATTCTCCTGGACGTATTCGGACATGGCAAGAGTCTCTGGGGCAGAGAGAGGATAAATTCTGCCCCGGGGTGGAGTAGTGCCCGGGAGGAGGTCGATAGGGCAATCATAAGGCCTGTGAGGAGGTAGAGTCTCAGCTTGTTTTTTGCAGAAAACATCCGCGAAGTCCATATAGGCCTTAGGGAGACCGGTTACTGGAGGAACCACAGAGTTACGGCAAGGGTTACTGGGAACCGGTTTTAGACAGTTCTTGGAACAAGAGGACCCCCAACTCTTGATCTCCCCAGTGGACCAATCCAGGGTAGGGGAATGAAGTTGAAGCCAGGGAAGTCCAAGGAGAATTTCCGAGGTGCAATTGGGGAGGACCAAAAGTTCAATCCTCTCATGATGAGATCCGATGCTCATAAGAAGGGGCTCCGTGCGGAAACGTATGGTACAGTCCAATCTTTCATTATTTACACAATTGATGTAGAGGGGTCTGGCGAGACTGGTCACCGGGATGTTGAACCTTTTGACGAGAGAGGCCAAAATAAAATTTCCTGCAGATCCAGAGTCCAAGAAGGCCACTGTAGAGAAGGAGAAGGCAGAGGCAGACATCCGCACAGGCACAGTAAGACGTGGAGAAGCAGAGTAGACATCAAGGACTGTCTCACCTTTGTGTGGAGTCAGCGTACGTCTTTCCAGGCGGGGAGGACGGATAGGACAATCTCTCAGGAAGTGTTCGGTACTAGCACAGTACAGGCAGAGGTTCTCCATACGGCGTCGTGTCCTCTCTTGAGGTGTCAGGCGAGACCGGTCGACCTGCATAGCCTCCACGGCGGGAGGCACAGGAACAGATTGCAGGGGACCAGAGGAGAGAGGAGCCGAGGAGAAGAAACGCCTCGTGCGAACAGAGTCCATATCTTGGCGGAGTTCCTGACGCCTTTCGGAAAAACGCATGTCAATGCGAGTGGCTAGGTGAATAAGTTCATGTAGATTAGCAGGAATTTCTCGTGCGGCCAGAACATCTTTAATGTTGCTGGATAGGCCTTTTTTGAAGGTCGCGCAGAGGGCCTCATTATTCCAGGACAATTCTGAAGCAAGAGTACGGAATTGTACGGCATACTCGCCAACGGAAGAATTACCCTGGACCAGGTTCAACAGGGCAGTCTCAGCAGAAGAGGCTCGGGCAGGTTCCTCAAAGACACTTCGGATTTCCGAGAAGAAGGAGTGTACAGAGGCAGTGACGGGGTCATTGCGGTCCCAGAGCGGTGTGGCCCATGACAGGGCTTTTCCGGACAGAAGGCTGACTACGAAAGCCACCTTAGACCTTTCAGTGGGAAACAGGTCCGACATCATCTCCAGATGCAGGGAACATTGGGAAAGAAAGCCACGGCAAAACTTAGAGTCCCCATCAAATTTATCCGGCAAGGATAAGCGTATCCCAGGAGCGGCCACTCGCTGCGGAGGAGGTGCAGGAGCTGGCGGAGGAGATGACTGCTGAAGCTGTGGTAGTAACTGTTGTAGCATAACGGTCAGTTGAGACAGCTGTTGGCCTTGTTGCGCTATCTGTTGTGACTGCTGGGCGACCACCGTGGTGAGGTCAGCGACAACTGGCAGAGGAACTTCAGCGGGATCCATGGCCGGATCTACTGTCACGATGCCGGCTGGCAGGTAGTGGATCCTCTGTGCCAGAGAGGGATTGGCGTGGACCGTGCTAGTGGACCGGTTCTAAGCCACTACTGGTTTTCACCAGAGCCCGCCGCAAAGCGGGATGGTCTTGCTGCGGCGGTAGTGACCAGGTCGTATCCACTAGCAACGGCTCACCTCTCTGGCTGCTGAAGATAGGCGCGGTACAAGGGAGTAGGCAAAAGCAAGGTCGGACGTAGCAGAAGGTCGGGGCAGGCAGCAAGGATCGTAGTCAGGGGCAACGGCAGAAGGTCTGGAAACACAGGCAAGGAACACACAAGGAACGCTTTCACTGGCACTAAGGCAACAAGATCCGGCAAGGGAGTGCAGGGGAAGTGAGGTGATATAGGGAAGTGCACAGGTGAATACAATAATTGGAACCACTGCGCCAATCAGCGGCGCAGTGGCCCTTTAAATCGCAGAGACCCGGCGCGCGCGCGCCCTAGGGAGCGGGGCCGCGCGCGCCGGGACAGAACAGACGGAGAGCGAGTCAGGTAGGGGAGCCGGGGTGCGCATCGCGAGCGGGCGTTACCCGCATCGCGAATCGCATCCCGGCTGGCAGCGGAATCGCAGCGCCCCGGGTCAGAGGACGTGACCGAAGCGCTGCCGCGGGGAGAGTGAAGCGAGCGCTCCGGGGAGGAGCGGGGACCCGGAGCGCTCGGCGTAACACTCATATCTATCTATCTATCTATCTCATATCTATCTATCTCATATCTATCTATCTATCTATGCATATACAAAGGTTCCACATTACTCCAGAAGTAATTAAAAAATGATTTATTATTCCATGCAGAAAAAAGTGATACAACGTTTCACCTGTCTCACACCGGCTTTCTCAAGCATGCTTGAGAAAGCCAGTGTGAGACCGGTGAAACGTTGTATCACTTTTTTCTGCATTGGATAATAAATCATCTTTGAACTACTTCTGGAGTGCTGTGGAACCTTTGTGTATGAATCAATAGACAGACCATGACCAGGACTGCTCTGACAGCACCCATTTCACCTCTACATCATTGGGTTGTGCTGCTCACCACTGCTTTGGATATCTATCCATCTATTTCATATCTATCTATCTATCTATTATCTATCTATTATTTCATATATATCTATCTATCTCATATCTATCTATCTATCTCATATCTATCTCTCAGACAAATGCGCAGTAGCACTCCAAACGGTGAATCGAATAAGTGGCTTTGTTTTCATCAGCAGGCGTGCAACGTTTCGGTCACCTCACGTGACCTTTGTCAAGCCCTTGACAAAGGTCACATGAGGTGACCGAAACGTAGCACACCTGCTGACGAAAATAAAGCCACTTATTTGATTCACCATTTGGAGTGCTACTGCGCATTTGTCTGCTGTATCGCGTGGGAGCTCAGAACCAGAGCCTGACCGCAGTTAGCACCTGTTCACCTTCAAGTTTGCTGCCTATCTATCTCATATCTATCTGCATTCCTACCTCATTTATATATTATACATATAAAATTTTATATATATATATATATATATATATATATATATATATCATTTGTATCTCACATCTATCATACAGGTACATTACATTATTAAAATGATTTCTGACATGCTAGAAACACAAGATGTTTCAATAATTACAATAAAGTAATGAAATATCATAAATTACACATAAAAAAAGATGATATAAGTTCAGCCAGTACGATTCTGTATTACTATTCCACAGTGTAGACGCCGGATCCCTAAAGGCGATGAGCTCCTGCACTGGAGATAGCAGAGTTTACCATTTTGGGCTTTGTATATGTATTATCAGCGCTGATTTAAACACACCACAACTATACTGCCTGCCGAAAACTATTCAGATATCTATGATGTTAGATCACACTCGGGTTTTAGAGTCGAGTGAACGCCGACTGCCAAAAAAGTCCACAAATCACAATATGTTACCTCTGTTCAAACAATCCTCCTGTTCATTATATAACACAGACTGTCATACATAATCGCTCACAGGCAGCGAGCTGGCAAAGGCTCATCACAGAGGTGGGTATGAATGGTTTAAGGCAAAACTGAAGAAAAAAAACAACCCAAAAGTATAAGAGGACAAAAGCAGCCAGACAGATAAGACGTCCTAAAGAAGAACAAATACTGTATTCTCTACTTTACTGCTCAGATAGCAACATGAATATCATTACCAGGCAACTTCCTGATGGAAAGAAAAATAAGCAGCAATACATTCTACTTGTGGATGGTCCTGTTACCACCAAAAAGTATAATTATGAGAACAAATTAGTCACAAGCACTGGTCACAATGTGCCATGTCACTACAAAGAGACTGTTCATTATGGACAAGAAGAGGAAAATGTCATAACAATAAATAAATAAATAAAATAAAAAAAAATTATAATAATAAACAATTAAACTGACTAAAATATAAAAAAAACAGTCAAGTGACAGACAAGTGTAAAAAGTTCTAAAAGAGTTTTAAAAAATATGAAATAAAGAATTTTCTTACAAATAGTTCAAACTTCTCAACAAAGTCATAAAGATGAAACATGATGATAGACAGACATCTATACATATAAATAAAAAATAATAAAAAACAAGAAAGAAAACTCTAATAATAATACAATTGTCCATGTGAGATAAAAACTGGATCTTAATAGCAAAAGATAACAACAGTCTAGAAAAGGTATCAATTAAACACATCGCCACCGGTCAGAAACAATATTCCTGTCGTATATCTATGTCTTATAGCCGGCTCAAATCAAGGATAGCAAGAAGCTAATTTTTTTTTTTCAAGCATGAAGAGAAAGCTGGGTGAGCATCAGAGAAGTAGCCAAAAAGTTTTTTTTTTTTTGTTTTTTTTTTTTTAAGAGATTCTATTACATTTGGGAAAATATATAAATCTACTCGGCACTGGCATATACCATAATACACCTAGCACTGTGTTCAGGTCATCGTCTCTAGACATCAGTTTACCAGAAAGCGGACTATAGAAAAAAAATTTGGTTGAAATATACCTTCTGATTTTTTGGTTGAGATCCACTAATTCGTTTGGGGAAAATTAAACAAAAAGTTGCTGCTTGCTCAAAAGTTGAGATGTTGCCCGTCACGATCCTATAGCTCCATAGGGATCCGTCAGCCTTTCTATTCCCCCACGGGATCGACATGAACGTTCTGTCGACTTTACGATCAATCAAAAAGATCCTTAAAGCCGACAATTACAGAATGACTAGACGTGACTGGTCATACTTCAAAAACATCAACACGTATGCGAAACAAAAACGTGAGCCCTCATAGATGGCACCGCGCCAAGTGCCTCTGCCCCGACACTGCAGGTTGAATGCCCTCAAGGCATTAAGGCATTTTCCGTAGTCAACAAAAAAGGAGATTCCAAAAAATTGATCACTAAAAGGAAGGAATAAAAAAAAATGCAAGTAGCTGGGTGACAAAACCAACAATTTTGACGACTTTGGGAGCTAGACAACCAAAGAACGTGAGAAGAAAAATAAGAGCTGTATTGGCCATTGAGCAGTTTCATGCTGAATTAAAAGGGTATTCCATGAAAAAACATTATTTTACATTTCAACTGGCTCCAGAAAGTTAAACAGATGTTAACAAAATCTTAATCCTACCAGTACTTATCGGGTGCTGAAGTTGAGTCGTTCTTTTCTGTCTGACAACAGTGCTCTCTGCTTTTCTGAGCAGGAGAGGATTGCTATGGGGATTTGCTGCTACTCTGGACAGTTCCTGAGACAGACAGAGGTGTCAGCAGAGAGCCCTGTTGTCAGACAGAAAAAGGACTGAACATCAGCAACTGATAAGTACTGGAAGAATTAAGATTTTTTAATAAATCTGTTTAATTTTCTGGGGCCAGTTGATATTGAAAAAATAATAATTATGGACAGGGGTACTCCCGTGGAAAACTTTTTTTTTTTTTAAGTCAACTGGTGCCAAAAAGTTAAACAGATTTGTAAATTACTTCTATTAAAAAAATCTTAATCCTTCCAGTACTTATTAGCTGCTGAATACTACAGAGGAAATGGTTTTCTTTTTGGAACACAGAGCTCTCTGCTGACATCATGACCACAGTGCTCTCTGCTGACATCTCTGTCCATTTTAGGAGAGCACTGTGGTCATGATGTCTGCAGAGAGCTCTGTGTTTCAAAAAGAAAAGAATTTCCTATGTAGTATTCAGCAGCTAATAAGTACTGGAAGGATTAAGATTTTTTAATAGAAGCAATTTACAAATCTGTTTAACTTTCTGGCACCAGTTGATAAAAAATAAAAATAAAAAAAAAAGTTTTCCACCGGAGTACCCCTTTAAGATAAGGTTGCATTTGTGTTCCACTTAACAAATATGTAAACAGGTTGTCTTGTCCATAGGTAAACATATGCATAGGCCCCACTCCCCCTTCATCTGACAAAGGCCAATAGAGTGTCCTGTTACAGTGGCCTCCGTTATGTTGGTATAACTTTTTTACTCTAAGGCAGAGGTCCCCAAACTGTGCAGCTCTAGCTGCTGCAAAACTACAACACCCGGCATGCCCGGACAGCCGTGGCTGTCCGGGCTTGCCGGGAGTTGTAGTTTTGCAACAGCTAGAGGTCCGTAATTTGGAGACCAAGGCTACAGGAGTTGCAGAGGTAGCAGTGCCAGAAGGTTTTTGGTACCTGAGAGTAGGGCTGGGTGATATAACCAAATATGTGTATCACGGTATTTTTGCAACTTATGGCGGTTCCACGGTATATAATGGTATTTCCCTTACCCCCCTCAAAAATTAATTATCAGCCCAACGCTGCGCTGACCCCATAAGGGTAAATATTCACATATCACCCGCAAGCGCTGCCCTCCTCGTCCTCCTACTTGTTGCGGCCGCCGGCGCTGACACTCTATACTGTGCGGATCCCTATGCCCGGGCTGCAAAAGGTAAACAAAATAAACTTTAACGCCGGCTTCTTACATGACAGCGCGCTCAACCTATCACCGGCCGAGGCGGAACATCGCTGCGGCCGGTGATAGGCTGACGGCTGTACGACGTTCCCGTCCCCAGGAAGAGCGTAAGGCCAACGTAGGAACATGCGTTAAAGTTTATTTTGTTTACCTTCTGCAGCCCGGGCATAGGGATACCGCACAGTATAGAGTGTCAGCGCCAGCAGCTGCAACAAACAGGAGGACGAGGAGGGCGGCGTTTGCGGGTGATATGTGAGTATTTACCCCGATGGGCTGATAATTAATTGGGGGGGCAGAACAGCGCTCGCAGGTCACATATGATTAGTTCCCCGATGTGGGAACAGCGCAGCGCTGTGCTGATAATTCATTCATTCCCGAGGGGGAGGGGGCCAAACCGGTATTGTGGTATGGGGAAAAATTCATATTGTGCAGGACAAAAATTTTGGTACTCGGTATGAACCGAGCCCTACCTGAGAGGTCCCAAAGGCCCCTTTGCCACATAAATGGCCTGGGTTGAGGTTTACATTAGGAAATCCTTCTGAAGCACCCACTAACACACATGGACCCTATATTGAACTCTAACCCTTGAGTCTTACATATGTTGTCATATATGGCAACTCCTCTGCATTAGTACATTGGATAAAATTCTTTTAAAAATGGCCCTGTGACTGTAAATAAGGGAGGAGAGCCTAGTTTTTAACCCTTGTCAGACGGGCCGGCGGGAATGAGAACCGGTCTTGCTGAGTTTTCACAAGGGCTCAATCTTCCGGCCCTGAAATACATCACTGTCGGCCGCATATCCTCTGTTTAGAAAGAGAGTTGTCATATAAATACATGGGGCGATTATCGAGAACAAGAATGCTCATCTAACCCATAATCGGCCTGTGAAAAAAGGGAAGTTTTTTTGTCCCCTGCTACATTTTAAGCTAAATTATAAAGGTTAAACCCAGAAACAAACAGACAGGTAAAAACAGTAGCCAAGTCAGATATTAGACATTGACATAGGCCCATGCAAATAGTATACAACACATGGGGACAAATCTTCTGCACACAAACAGAAGGACAAACATATACACCTCAAGTCTTCCGAAGATCCCTTTGTAAAATTTAAAGGGGTACTCCGGAGGGGAAAAAAAATCTTTTCAAATCAACTGGTGCCAAAAAGTTATACAGATTTGTAAATTACCTCCAGAGGAAGTTGTGTAGTTCTTTCCAGTCTGACCACAGTGCTCTCTGCTTACACATCTGTCCGTGTCAGGAACTGCCCAGAGCAGGAGAGGTTTGCTATGGGGATTTGCTCCCGCTCAGGATAGTTCCTGACATGGACAGAGGTGTCAGCAGAGAGCGCTGTGGTCAGACTGGAAAGAACAACACAACTTCCTCTGTAGTATACAGCAGCTGATAAGTACTGAAAGGTTTAAGATTTTTAAATATAAGTAATTTACAAATCTATATACCGTACCTTTCTGTCACCAGTTGATAAAAAAAAAATGTTTTCCCTCCAGAGTACCCCTTTTAATTTGAGAAAAGTCTCTTCTGGAGACTTGAGGTGTATATGATTATCCTTTTGTGTGTGTGTGTCTGCATAAGATTTGTCCTCCGGAGTACCCCTTTAATAAGAATAGAGGTGTTTCAAAATGAATCTCAAAAGCCCCATAACCTGTCCCCAAGGGTCATTCTGGCAGTCCATGGCCATGATGAGAAAGGTGTTCATTGCAGGTTCGTCTGGACGTGGTCTCATACATTGTCCCTCATTTACTAGTGCAAACCCGACATGTTTTGTCGGGATGTGCGCCAGATCCTGTCGCATTGCGCCAGATTCTGTCTGCGCCAGAATTTGCGCCAGACTTAAAAAAAACCCTGACTAACTCTCCATTTTGCTAAGAAAACCCGAACAAGTGGCGTGGCCGCCGAGAAAAGAGGGTGTGGTCTCCAAAAAGGGGCGTGTTCTGACATTCTCACAAAAACCCAACATATTTACTAAGGTTTCCACATAAAATGTGGTGGATTTGAGCTGAGGAAAACCAGACAGATCAGAACATGTGTAAAAAAAAGCAAAATGTAGCAAAAGTGGAAAATGTAGGGAAACCTTAGTAAATACCGTGGGAAATAAATTGTAGGGAATTAAAACCCACAAAAAAAACTACACTCCACTCTTAGTAAATAAGGGCCATTATGTAAAAAAAAAAAAAATCATAAAAAACTGAATGTGGGCACCAGGACCCCCTATCACAGATGGTCAGGTGTCTGTTAGTGTCAAGTAGCCCCCAGAAAGCTGCATCATTTTTATCGTTGTGATCTAAATAAGTAGATTTTGCATATGTCTGTAATAAGCAGAGGCCGACAGCGCGGTTTCATTGAACGGCAAGACATCCCTTAATCCCCCCCCCCCCCCCCCCTCAAAAACCAAGAATGTTCTTCATTCTGTAATAAAACGATACGAGTTCCACTTTAGGCAGAAGAACGACACAGTTCTCAGAAACATCAAAGCCTGTCAGTCCAGTTTTTTTCTTCTTTCCTTAAGTAATGCTAATACCAGTGTACAGATATCATAGCAACCGATATGTATAAAAACGCTGAAAAGACAACTAAAAGAATAATAGCACATAATGATACGCCTGTCTTTTATCGGCTTCGGAGGCTTCACTTGTTGAAGGGCTTCGGTTTCACCACTTTCCAAGACTAAATTGCATCATGTCATTTGCTGTAGGAGGTTTTTGTTGTTTTTGTTGTTGTTTTTGTTGTTGTTTTTTTATGATTTTTGGGGTTTCCTAAATGAGCATAGTTGAGGGAAGCCTTGACTTAAAGGGGTACTCCGGTGAAAACCTTTTTTCTTTTAAATCAACTGGTGGCAGAAAGTAAAACATATTTGTAAATTACTTCTATTAAAAAATCTTAATCCTTCCAGTACTTATTAGCTGCTGAATGCTACAGAGGAAATTCCTTTCTTTTTGGAACACTGATGACATCACGAGCACAGTGCTCTCTGCTGACATCTCTGTCCATTTTAGCAACCATGGATAGCAAATGTATGCTAAGGGCAGCATGGTGGCTCAGTGGTTAGCACTGCTGCCTTGCAGTGCTGGGGACTAGGGTTCAAATCCCACTAAGGAGAACAATAAATAAAGTGATGTTATTATTTTAATAACATCAGCAGAGAGCACTATGCTCGTGATGTCATCAGAGAGCATTCCAAAAAGAAAAGAATTTCCTCTGTAGTATTCAGCAGCTAATAAGTACAGGAAGGATTAAGATTTTTTAATAGAAGCAATTTACAAATATGTTTAACTTTCTGCCACCAGTTGATTTAAAAGAAAAAAGGTTTTCACCGGAGTACTCCTTTAAGGATAGGATCAAATACTTATTGAGCTCCAACCATAGGCAGGGTTACCGGCAAAAAAAAAAAAAAAAAGCAATGTGACTATTGAATTATAGTCTTCCAAGTAGGGTGGGGCATCACGCTGGGTGGAGTGCCTAATCGGGAGAAATAAAAAAACTGGCAACAGTCAAAGTATTCCTCACGTTTCACGTTGCCAAACTAAGATGCCAATCCTGCTATATACACGTAGAACCTTCAGTACGAACTGTATCTCGTATGGTAATTCTAGTGTCAGTTTTTTATGTCTTGTCCTGGGATGGTCTTTCGCCTGAGACTACATATGGTGGACCTCCAGATTTTGCAAAACTACAACTCCCAGCATGCCCGGACAGCCGTTGGCTGTCCGGGCATGCTGGGAGTTGTAGTTCTGCAACAGTGTGATGGTCCGCAGTTTGGATACCACTGTAGTTGTAGTGATGCAACATCTGGAGCTCTAGATGGAAATCTAAATATCTCTCTATCCATCTATCGAACATTAAGGGATAGGGACAGGATGAAACGCGTTGATCAATCATTTCTCTATAGGAGCTCAACAAATCATTTCCATGCGGTGAGCGGCTATTCACTCTACGTGTATGATAGAGGAAATAGGGGAAGGATAAAACTGGAAAGATTTATGGGATAACAAGTCCGAGGTGTATTACATGCTGCAGAAAAACTAGCAATTACAGAACTACCTAGAGATAGATATGAGATAGATGGATCGATATGAGATAGATAGATAGATATGAGATAGATGGATCGATATGAGATAGATAGATAGATATGAGATAGATAGATATGAGATAGATAGATAGATAGATAGATATGAGATAGATAGACAGATAGATAGATATGAGATAGATAGATAGACAGATAGATAGATATGAGATAGCTAGATAGATAGAAAGAAAGATAAATAGAGGGATAGATATGAGATAGATGGATAGATAGATAGATATGAGATAGATGATTGATAGATAGATATGAGATAGATAGATAGATAGATATGAGGTAGATAGATAGACAGATATGAGACAGATAGAGAGATATTAGATAGATAAATAGATAGATATGAGATAGATAGAGATAGATAGATAGATAGATAGATATGAGATAAATAGATAAATAGATAGATAGATATGAGAGAGAGAGATAGATAGATAGATAGATGGATAGATATGAGATAGATAGATAGATAGATAGATATGAGATAGATAGATATGAGATAGATAGATAGATAGATAGATAGATAGATATGAGAGAGATAGATAGATGGATAGATATGAGATAGATAGATAGATAGATATGAGATAGATAGATATGAGGTAGATAGATAGACAGATATGAGATAGATAGAGCGATATGAGATAGATAGATAGATAGATAGATAGATAGATAAATAGATAGATATGAGATAGATAGATAGATAGATAGATAGAAAGATAGATAGATAGATAGATAGATAGATAGCTATGAGATAGATAGAAAGATAAATAGATAAATATGAGATAGATGGATAGATAGATATGAGATAGATAGATAGATAGAAATGAGATAGATAGAAATGAGATAGATAGATAGATAGATAGATATGAGATAGATAGATAGATAGATAGATATGAGATAGATAGAAATGAGATAGATAGATAGATAGATAGATATGAGATAGATAGATAGATATGAGATAGATATGAGATAGATATGAGACTGATAGATAGATAGATAGATATGAGATAGATAGATAGATAGATATGAGATAGATAGATATGAGATAGATAGATAGATAGATATGAGATAGATAGATAGACAAAACCAAAGGGCGCTTTCCCGCAGTTCGCATACACTGCAGATTTTCAGCAGCAGATTTGCATGTGATAAATCCACAGAATATTACCAACAGTTCGAATGACATTTTACAAATCTTTTTGGACACATACCCAAATTGACTTACAGTGCAGATTTTAGACGTCAATTTATGTTGCGGATGCACTGTGGATGCGTTGCGAATTTTCACACCTTTGGCTTTAAAAGTAAAGTCAAAATCAGCAATTTGATTTTTACTTTTGCAGATTTTCTCTAATTAAAATACTGCATTTCGCAAATCACAGATATTTACTTAAAATCGTATTGAGCTCTGCATGATTTGGTGCTGATTTTAAGGCACAAACGCTGTGGATTTTCCACTGCAGAAAAAAAAAATCTGCAGCAATTCCGATCCCTGTTAAGCTTTTAAGCCCCAAAGCGGCATCAATGCCAAGGCCTTCAACCCACCTTGAGGGGGGTTGATGTCTTTTTAGAAGACCATGGTAAGACTACTTCTTCTGCAACACCTATAGGAGTGGTCTACAAACTGTGAACCTCCAGCTGTTGCAAAACTACAACTCCCAGCATGCCCGGACAGCCAACGGCTGTCCGGGCATGCTGAGAGTTGTCGTTTTGCAATATACACTATACACTACAGCAGTGGTTTAAACTGCAGACCTTCAATTGCTGCAAAACTGCCAAAGGCTGTCCGGGCATGCTGGGAGTTGTAGTTTTGCAATATACACCACAGCAGTGGTTTCCAAACTGTAGGCCTTCAGATGTTGCAAAACTACAACTCCCAGCATACTGGGAGTTGTAGTTTTCCAATAAACACTATATACTACAGCACTGGTTTCAGAAATGTAGACCTTCAGATGTTGCAAAACTACAACTCCCAGCATTCCCGGCATGCTGGGAGTTGGAGTTTTTCAATAATTTGAGGTCCACAGTTTGGGTACCACTGCCTTATACATGCAGCTCTGGATAGATATAAATAAAAACTGATACAATAGATTGATCCATGGATAGATCTACACCCTTCATAGGTTAATGTAACAGTAAATAGTAGGCTATATAACCTATACATATATATATATATATATATATATATATATATATATCATCTCTACATGCAATAACAACTACCAGCTGTGGCGCTATCATCACCTTGAGTTTGGGGCCACCTGTAAAAACTTCCTTACCCCCTCTGTTGCCCCTCCACATAAATACAGAACACCATACAATCTGTGTTTATATTTAGGGGGGGGGGGGGTGGGGGGCTGCTAAGTTACTTTTTTAATGGACTCCTTTTGTTCTAAAACCGGAGCCATCAAAAGGTAATTTTACTTCTGAAACCATTATGGAACGTAAAAAAAAAATCAAAATCACTTTTTACAACTTCGAATAAGGAACGCAGACATTAAAGATGTTACCATAAAACTGGCATTTGGATCTCATTACGCGTTTCAGCCATTTGCAAAAGGAGCCTACTGCAGAACGTTCCGACAGAGCACTGCAGAGAATTCATACATAGGATTGAGATTTTTTGTTAAGAAAAAATATATATATGAAAAAAAAAAAATAATATATATATATATATATATATATTTATGGAAAAAAATAATATATATATATATATATATATATATATATATATATATTACAAATCATTAACAGATCAAATTGCATTGAGTCAGTTAAAAATAAATAAAATAAAAAAATTAAATGCATGTTTTCTAATACAGAATTATTTTACATCTCTATTTGGCTCATTCTAATGTATGCAATATATATACATATATATGTATATATATTTTTTTTTTATTTTTTTTTTTTTTTTGTATACTATATATATATATATATATATATATATATATATATATATAGTATACAAAAAAGAATCAAACTATACAGCAAAGTTTTTAAACACTACATCGACCTTCTGTATACTCCGGTTATTGTAAGGGGACTTATTTGCTGGATGCTCACTTTTATGCACGTTTACTTATAAAGAATTTGTTTACATCTCTATTCTGCTCATTCTATTGTGTGTAAATATACATAAATATAGACATATTTTGTATATGTACAAGAAAAAAATCTAACGATACAGCAAAGTTTTCCAACACAATCACAGCATCGACCTTACTATACTCCTGTTATCACCAGTATACACAGCTCAGGGGACTTATTTGTTGGGCGCTCACTTTTTACGGTTACAGGTATTATTCATAAGAAGCCTATTATATCATAATGGTTCAATATAAGATGTGTACAAGATGTCGGTAACAAGCTGGAGATGAAGACGAGTAATGAGGAAACTTTTTTTTAACAGAAGAAATTCACTTGTTCCGGATGCCTACTGGGCCGATGCATGTATACGTTTACATGGACTATATAAAACAACATAAAAACTATGTAAAAGTATCACTACTGTTATTCTAAGTCAGTGTTCTTCAAACTGTGGCCCTGCAGATGTTACAAAACTACAATTCCCAGCATGCCCGGACAGCCGTTGGCTGTCCGGGCATGCTGGGAGTTGTAGTTTTGCAACATCTGGAGGGCCACAGTTTGAAGACCACTGCTCTAAGTCTTTCTTTTCTGATCTTAAGTTAGTGGGGGGGGGGGGGGGCATTCACTTGCTTAATCCACATTTTGCACTGTACTTTGGACTGAATGATGTAACTTGGTAAAGTCTTATGCATCGTACTAAAGTGAATAATAAATTGGTGTCAACATTACCATAACCCGGTTAGGAAAGAAAAAGAAAAAAAAAAAAATAATAAGTCAAGAAAAAAAAAAAAAAAAAATAATAATAATAATAATCATAATATATATATATATATATATATATATATATATATATAAAGGATGAGCTATTACCATAACTTGGTCAAGAAGAAAGTTAAATAAATATAATAACAATAATAATAGAATAAGTAGAATGGTAAAGAAACACAAAATAAAAGAGTAATACATACAAATCCATGCAGAAGCAAAAAGTAAAAGCTAAATAAAAAACTAAATATATACAAAAAAACTGTAAATAAATTATATATATATATATATATATATATATATATATATATAAATATATATTTACAGTTTTTTTTAGTATATATTTAGTTTATCAATTATGTATTTTATGTTTATGTTTTAGTCGGTTTCCTTTACATATATATATATATATATATATATATATATATATATACATAAAGCAAAATCATCGGTAGTTGCAGTATCTTGTAATACCTTTTTTATTGGACTAACAAGATTATGTAGAGAAGCTTTCGGGATTCCTCCCTTTATCAAGTCATAAGCATTTCTGAGCTCACAAGGAGAAAACACAGGTTCTATCTCACAAAATATGAAGGGGTTATGACAACATTAGTGGAGCATGGACATTAAGTTGGGCCAGAAATTGTATAGCTATAGAGGAAACCAAGTAAAACATAAACATAAAATACATAATTGATGGCCCACATGGCTTTCACCCATCCTGGGCCCACAATATCCAGTTTTAGTGAACACCCCCCACCACCATCACCACCATCACCACCATCACCACCCCCCCCCCCCACACACACACACACACAAACCAGCAACACAATGGCACAATTCAGCTGTCATGTAACATAGCGTTGCACACCTCGGACTTGTTCCCCTGATTCCTATGCTTTGTAGACTGAAATGGGGATGTTCATGTCCAAAAATAGAAAGAAATAACAAATCCTGTAGCCACCGCTGTGGGTGTCTGGTCACAGATAGATGGCGATGGATTCCATTATCCTACTCAAAGTACAAAAGAAGCCATTGACTTACTTTACAAGACTTTAAAAAAAAATAAAAAAATAAAAGTTTTGGTTACACAGTGACTGCAAAAATAAACCAAAAACTTTAATAAACAATCTTTGAATTTGTAAATTTTTCCTACGTGTCCAATAACACAGCAGCATTATAGATCATATAGACAAGTAGCATAAATAACATCTCTTTCAACTCATTCCTCACACACTATATATATATATATATATATATATATATATATATATATATAAAGTTACAATACTAGCACCTACCCCCCCCCCCCCACAGCTCTGTTTATTCACAAGTTTACAACTGGATACACTAGTCCCAAATACTACAGACCCTTGTCAATACTAACACCCAGGGGTGACCTGGCACTGGACAACTTGTGTAAAAGAAAAAGAAAAAGAAAAATAAACGTAATAAGAAAATAAAAAATAAAAGAGGAAACAGTAGAACTACACAACATGACTAAAATATTTGATACTCACATGCATCCGCAATGGTCTATTTATATAAAGCTATTAAGAATTTCAAGAAGGGGGGGGGGGAGGGGGATGGGTACTTCCATTCATTGAATTGCAGTACAAAACGTCATTATGCTCCAGCCTACATTGATGTTTATTTACAAGTAAAGAACCAACAACTTAAGCAGATGCATAAAAGTGTAAAAAACAAACAAAGTTGTGCACTATTGATATATATTTAGGGTTCTAAAAGTAGATGCAAATAGTAGGTTTGCAAAGAGAAGATTCCGGGGCCTAACGGGACCCTATTTAGGCGTTCTCACTGGGCCGTAAATCAAGAAGATTTCTTAGGGATATTATTATTATTATTATTAAGGGATACCTCATTGAGATGACCGCCCAAACTCGGACCAAAAAGTGGTCTTCTGGGGGTGGGGGGTCTTCTCAAGGCACAATAAATGCGGAACTGAAAATACATCACATAAAATCGGATCTGGATATGGGGATGGTTGTCTAGAGGTGGTGTTTAGGAAAGGTTACACTGTATTATTTACTATTATTATTATTATTACGTGCTTAAGAAAAATTCTAAAAAGTGGAATTAATGTCAGTCACTTCGCTCAGGAAGGTCCAAAGGGTGATGTTCTATCCCCAAAATACCTAGTAGAGTCACTTTTTTATGTATTTATTTATTTTATATATATATATATATATATATATATATATATATATATATATATATAACGTAAGCAAAGCGGAAGTTCAAACTAATATTAACCCCTCTATTGCCAATGGCCTGTCTGAAGGGTCTCAAAGCAAGAACACAAAACCCAGACAGGAGCCCCCCCCGCCGGTACAGAGCTTCCCCCATATCAGCATATGGAAAATGTAATGTGTTTTATGTTAAAGTATCTGTCTAGTGTTATAAACTCCAATTTGACTTGTGAGGTGTAATATTTGGGACAGAAACGTCTGCGTTTACAGTCGTCCGTGCCTGCCAAAAAAATCCCAATCCAGGCTGCCACAATAGTTGTCCTGTGGAAAGTAAATTAAGCTAAGGCAAACAGAGATTGGAAAGTTGTCAGTTGATTGAATGAATGGATTCATTTTACACTCATGCGGAATATCTTCACCAAAATACATCCCTGTGTAGGGGACGGGGAGTTTTTTATATATTTTTTTTTCTTCTTTTTTTTTTTTTTTTACTACCAATTTGTACGTGTTTGCTTTTAATCTACACATATATACATCATGTCCTTGGTGCTGTTCACGCTTCCTCCCCCCCGAATATCAGAACTTTTCAGAAGATATAAAAAATGTATTTGTTTATTTTTTTATGTCTGTAGCCCTCCTTGACCAGCCACCTCTGACAGACCCTTTTTTTTTACCCAGAGGGCCTTTTTAATCCTTTATCTGGCAGTTAGGCCTAACAAGACCCCATGGACACGTCAGACACATCTCATAGGTGTCAAAAAAAAATAAAAAAAATAAATAAAAATCTTCAAAGATAGGAAGCCTGAGGGTGCGTTCACACGTGCTGATTTTCTGCTGCAGATTTGCTTCAGCAGATTTTGTTGCCCATTGAAGTCAATGGGCGGCAAAATCCGCAGCAGCAGATCTGCAGCAAAAATACGCACATGTGAACATGTAAAAGGAGACAGTGTTTGTATTGGCCACGTCAGGAAGTTGGAAGTGCTGGAAAGTAAATCAAAAAATGGTTCCTTATCACTTCCAGACAGTCCTGTCGCGTCATCATTGGTTACAGGAAATAGTACAAGACGTCTTGTTTACACAACAACCTAAATAATTAAACCTCTGTGTACGGGGCAAACACCTACAGGATGGTGCACTGTGTATACTGTGTATAATGTGTATACGCTTATGTCCATATAGAAGAGTGGTCTTCAACCTGCGCACCTCCAGATGTTGCAAAACTACAACTCCCAGCATGCCCGGACAGCCGTTGGCTGTCCGGGCATGCTGGGATTTGTAGTTTTGCAACATCTGGAGGTCCGCAGGTTGAAGACCACTGATATAGAACAATCACTGACGTAGCAGGGCCAAGTCTGCCAACGTCACAGAACAACTGGTGGTATCACAATATGTTATCAGTGGATTCAGGTAACTTGTCACCAATGACAAATTCAACTCAGCTCCATCTGTAAAGCTCCTATTAACACTCTATATATGTCTCCCAGGGCAATGACGTGGACCCAAATGCTGCCCTCGATATCCTCTATAATTCTAGATTACCCTTTGACCTGGAGACTCCTCTTGACACCTCCTATGGCCCTTTCTCTATCACCTGAATCCCGAACTGCAGAGTTATACAATGCAGAGTTATACAAGAGCTGACACAGTGATTAAGAGTTTCCATACACTTCTGACTTTTTCTCAACTTGATGGAATAAAGACTGTTTCTGTGATTTATTCCTATTTATAGCCTCCATCCAGGTCCCTAATGGAATGTTGTCTTCCATCTTTTTCGACTCAACTTTTCGCCTGCACAAAAGACCCACATAGCAGAGCTTAAATTGTCTTTAACCATTTCATCCGTACAAGCGATGCCAAAATGACACCGAGGACCAACCGAAAACTCAGCTCTGCTACGTCAAGACATGAAGAATGTGTTCCCAACTTTCTGGGTACGCATTAGCATCCTGCACCCTTAACCCATTGCAAAACGTCATCCCCTTGAGCAGAAGCTAACTTTTCGACACTTTTCCAACTGTTCTCGGAGACACTGTGGACCCCACTATAAAAGGAATTGTATCCTTTACAGCTCACAATCTAACACAGGCATGCCAATGACACCAAGGCCTTCATCGCTGATCTATCCATACTGTCTATAATAAAACACAGACAAAAGTACGGGTCACAGCGAGCGTGCATTCAGATCTTTCAATGTTTCTTTTATGAACGACATAAGAATACAAGGGATTAAGAATAAAAGGTAATGAGTCACTTCGAATTGTGCGCAGTTACTCCCAGATTGCTAGGGGGATAAAATCTGCATTCGACGAAATATAAAAATAATCTGCGACCCTGTTAGAAACTTTAGGTTTCCCATTCATTTACAATGTAAAAATATTATATATACATATATATATATATATAGAGAGAGAGAGAGAGAGAGAGAGAGAGAGAGAGAGAGAGAGAGAGAGAGAGAGAGAGAGAGAGAGAGAGAGAGAGAGCACCTGTCATTGCATGACAACTTAATAAAAGAAACAGATAACAATAAAAAATGATTATTAAAAAAAAACATCATCAATAAAACTTTGCCAAAACTTACTACTGCACATCATTGTCCTTTGATCACCCTGCTCCTCATGATCACCACGACCGTGTCACAAAAATAAAAAATAAAAAATAACTTTTACAGTCCAAACTATATTTACTTAAAAAAATATATAAAAAAAAAATAAAAAATCATAATAATATTAATAATAAATCACATCCATTTTGATTTTGTTTCCATGGCAAAAAAAAAAAAAAAAAAAAAAAAGTGACGGGTTCCTTTAAGGAGTTCAAAAAAAAAATTGACCTGGAAGTTACTTTATTTGAAGGACAACAAACAAAACAAAATAAATAAATAACAACTCAAAAAGCCAAAACAAAACAATGAAAAAATCATAATCATCAAAAAAAAACAAAAAAAAAAGTCTTTGGTTGCTGTTATCTCCTCCTGAGTGTGTGAACTTGACCCTTCCTGGAGCAGACAAGGGGGCTCCTGGAGATTGGACTACCAGGACTACTGCAGAAAAAAAGCCAAGGCTACTAGTGACTGTAGTCGCCAATTTCCATGCCTCATGCTTTTTGACCCACCATGCACACACAAAAAAAAGAAGGAAATCTCGAATGCACTTGAAACATGAGAAGGATTTCACACCCTCCTCTCCCTCTCTCTCTCCTTCTCTTTCTCTGATGTATTGCAAAAAAAATTTAAAAAATAAAATAAATAAAAGTGACTTGTTTGGGTTCAGATACCCCACATTCTGCAGGCAGCACCGGAGCTCACACAATGCATGAAATATAAGAGAGAGTGATAAGATAAGAGAGTGCAAGAGACAGGCAGCAAATGCAGAGCTCCTGCTTCCTTCTCTGCTCCACTGATGATCGCTTTGCTGATTTCTAGGTCCCCCCCACCCCCCTCCTCTTACCTGTTGATTGATCTGCAATAACCTCAGCAGCAATGTGGAAGATGGTGGAGATCTAGCTTGAGCCATGAACCGCTTCCTTGTTGTTTGCAGAGTTGATCTCTGATTAATTTTTTTGGGGTGGGGGGAAGAATAGGTTTCCTGTTCCCCCCCAGTGTGTATGTCTGAGTGCTGAGACACAGACAGGAACAAGGAGTGGGGGGCTAGGAGAAGGAGGAGGAGGTGGTGGTGGTGCTAGGGGGGGAGGACAGGGAGGCAGAGTAATGGATGCTCTGGGTTTAATATTAGATCCCAGGCTGTAGATTGCAGCAAGATGAGTTCTTTATCAGAAATGTTATCGCTTGTCAGGACCTCAGTGCAAGCATTACGTCAGATGCAAGACACCAACACTATTAATATCAAAGGAGCCTTAAGCAGAGAAAGGCACCACCCTCAACTGCACAGGCTTAAAGACATAGTAACCTCCCATCTACAGACAGCAGTCAGCACAGCAAGACAGGGGGGAGGAGGAGGAGGAGGAGGAGGGCTGCACACTCTCTGTCCCTCCCCCTGCTCCAGTTCATTTCCAAGTTGCATTGTGTATAGTGGAGGAGGCACAGGTTGCTGTTGTTGCTACTGCTGCTGCTGCTGGTGGTGGTGTCCTTAACGTTGTAAAGTTGTTTGTAAATAGTGAAAACAGGAAGCAGAGTGCTGGGAGAGCTGAGTGCTGGGAGAGCTGAGTGCTGGGAGAGCTGAGTGCTGGATACATTGTAGCTGCGGATCACATAATGCAGCAAAGGGGTCTGAGAAAAAAAAAAGTTTCCTCTCCTCCTCTGAGCTGCTGCTGGGAGATTAATTGGAAGGAATGCAGGGATATTAAAGAGTAAAGTGCACTGGATGGAGTGGGTTTGGGTTGAATGGGGGGTGGTGGAGGGGGTTGGATGGTGGAGGGGGAGGTTTACATGGGATGCAGAGCATGGTGCTGGGGCTGTGCCCATGGAGGAGCCTTAGTGCAACTTGTGACAAGTGATCTGTAGTGAGGACAGGATCACAGGGATCTACAAAGTATACAGTGCTATAGTGGATCTGATCAGTGCTTTTCTCTCTCTATTTATTTGTGTGTCTCTCTGTATTTATTTATGTGTGTGTCTTTTATATTTGTATGTATATACTGTATATATATATATATATATATATATATATGCATGTGTGTAGTTTCAACATGTAACAATACAATGTAACATATGACTCAGCACCATTTAAAGTTCCAAAACGTATATGCACTTGTTAATGTTAATGTATATATATATATATATATATATATATATATATATATATATATATAATCATCTGTGTTAATGCAGGAAACTGCAAATGACATATACAGAATATTATAAAGGGCAGACAAAGTTTTGTGTGTAATGCAGTAATAATGCAACTTGTAGTAATCGTCCTGGCAGTTACATTGCATCACATGGAAATATATACAGACAATAATACAGTCCTGACTGGTGAATTCAACTATACTTAGACATGTACAGCGTATACACATAAACAAACATACTGTATATATGGGTGTTCAGTATATATTGTTGTCTATGCAATCTCTCTCTGTACATTTATATATGTGTTGAATCTATTTAAATATGTAATTTATCTCTATCTCTTTTATGTATTATGTGTCTGTAGTCTTCAATATATGTGACTTATCGCTATCTCTTTTATGTGTTATGTGTCTGTAGTCTTCTATATATGTGACTTATCTCTATATCTTTTATGTATTATGTGTCTGTAGTCTTCTATATATGTGACTTGTCTCTATCTCTTGTATGTATTATGTGTCTGTAGTCTTCTATATATGTGACTTGTCTCTATCTCTTTTATGTATTATGTGTCTGTAGTCTTCTATATATGTGACTTATCTCTATCTCTTTTATGTATTATGTGTCTGTAGTCTTCTATATATGTGACTTGTCTCTATCTCTTTTATGTATTATGTGTCTGTAGTCTTCTATATATGTGACTTATCTCTGTCTTTTATGTATTATGTGTCTGTAGTCTTCTATATATGTGTGACTTGTCTCTATCTCTTGTATGTATTATGTGTCTGTAGTCTTCTATATATGTGACTTGTCTCAATCTCTTTTATGTATTATGTGTCTGTAGTCTTCTATATATGTGACTTATCTCTATCTCTTTTATGTATTATGTGTCTGTAGTCTTCTATATATGTGACTTGTCTCTATCTCTTTTATGTATTATGTGTCTGTAGTCTTCTATATATGTGACTTGTCTCTATCTCTTTTATGTATTATGTGTCTGTAGTCTTATATATATGTAACTTGTCTCTTTCTTTTATGCATTATGTGTCTGTAGTCTTCTATATATATGTGACTTGTCTCTATATCTTTTATGTATTATGTGTCTGTAGTCTTCTATATATATGTGACTTGTCTCTATATCTTTTATGCATTATGTGTCTGTAGTCTTCTATATATGTGACTTGTCTCTATATCTTTTATGTATTATGTGTCTGTAGTCTTCTATATATGTAATATATCTCTATCTCTTTTATGTGTTATGTGTCTGTAGTCTTCTATATATATGTGACCTGTCTCTATCTCTTTTATGTATTATGGCCCACATTTATCATTGTCTTTAGGCTGTTTTTTGTGTCTAAAAAAGTGCCAAAAAAGGCGCAAGCAGGGTCTTTTGCGCCTTTTTTGCCCCTTTTTGTTTACACATTTCTGCTGATTTTGAGTTGCAATCCACTGGTTTTGGCAATAGCCATGATATTGAAGGGATTTATCATTGCACCTTTTTATAAAAAGGAGCAAAAAAAAAGGTGCAAAGCAACTGAAAAGTCTCTAAAACTACGCCAGCCCAGACATGGTGTAGCTTTTTGGTGTTTGTGTAGACAGAAATTTCAGAAAATGTCACCTGCACAAAATGTATCAAAGCTCTTTTACCTTTTAATAAATTTGGTCCTACACATTATCAGCACACAAAAAAAACAGGTGTAAAAAAATGCTTCACTTGCACTGCAATAAATGTGGGCCTATGTGTCTGTAGTCTTCTGTATATGTGACTTATCACTATCTCTTTTATGTATTATGGCCCACATTTATCATTGTAGTGTAAGTGAAGCATTTTTTTACACCTTTTTTTTTTTCTGTATGTGCAGATAATATGTAGGCATTTGATAAATTTAGTGCAGGTGACATTTTCTGAAATCTCTGCCTTCACATCCACCAAAAAGCTACACCAAGTCTGGGCTGGTGTAGTTTTAGAGACTTTTCAGTGGCTTTGCACCTTTTTTGCTCCTTTTCACAAAAAGACACAGTTGATAAATCCCTTCCATATCATGTGTATTGCGTAAATCAGTGGATTGCAACTCAAAATCAGCAGAAATGGATAAACAAAAAGGCGCAAAAACCCTGATGCTCCTTTTTTTGCCCCTTTTTAGACACAAAAAACGTCTAAAGACAATGATAAATGTGGGCCAATGTGTCTGTAGTCTTCTACTGTATATATATGACTTATCTCGATCTCTTTTATGCATTATGTCTTCTATATATGTGACTTATCTCTATCTCTTTTATGTATTGTGTCTGTAGTCTTCTATATATGTGACTTGTCTCTATCTCTTTTATGTATTATGTGTCTGTAGTCTTCTATATATGTGACTTGTCTCTATCTCTTGTATGTATTATGTGTCTGTAGTCTTCTATATATGTGACTTATCTCTATCTCTTTTATGTATTATGTGTCTGTATTCTTCTATATATGTGACTTGTCTCTATCTCTTTTATGTATTATGTGTCTGTAGTCTTCTATATATGTGACTTATCTCTCTCTTTTATGTATTATGTGTCTGTAGTCTTCTATATATGTGACTTATCTCTATCTCTTTTATGTATTATGTGTCTGTAGTCTTCTATATATGTGACTTATCTCTCTCTTTTATGTATTATGTGTCTGTAGTCTTCTATATATGTGACTTATCTCTATCTCTTTTATGTATTGTGTCTGTAGTCTTCTATATATGTGACTTGTCTCTATCTCTTTTATGTATTATGTGTCTGTAGTCTTCTATATATGTGACTTATCTCTATCTCTTTTATGTATTGTGTCTGTAGTCTTCTATATATGTGACTTATCTCTATCTCTTTTATGTATTATGTGTCTGTAGTCTTCTATATATGTGACTTGTCTCTATCTCTTTTATGTATTATGTGTCTGTAGTCTTCTATATATGTGACTTGTCTATCTCTTTTATGTATTATGTGTCTGTAGTCTTCTATATATGTGACTTATCTCTCTCTTTTATGTATTGTGTCTGTAGTCTTCTATATATGTGACTTGTCTTTATCTCTTTTATGTATTATGTGTCTATAGTCTTCTATATATGTGACTTGTCTCTATCTCTTTTATGCATTATGTGTCTGTAGTCTTCTATATATGTGACTTATCTATATCTCTTTTATGTATTATGTGTCTGTAGTCTTCTATATATGTGACTTGTCTCTATCTCTTTTATGTATTATGTGTCTGTAGTCTTCTATATATGTGACTTATCTATATCTCTTTTATGTATTATGTGTCTGTAGTCTTCTATATATATGACTTATCTCTATGTCTTTTATGTATTATGTGTCTGTAGTCTTCTATATATGTGACTTATCTCTCTCTTTTATGTATTATGTGTCTATAGTCTTCTATATATTTGACATCTTGCCTGATTTTTTTTCACGTGACATGCATATAGAATATCTATCTATGTTTGTTTACATACATTTACACATTTACTGTATTATGAAAATATGTTTATTAAATACTACATTTCATGAAATATATAATGGGTACTAATCTGTGTAGGTTTTTTGTGGTCTTTTATACATTTGTATGGGTTAGACGATGAATATGAGCAGCTGTTCCCTTATATTGATAGCTCATATCTTTTTATTATACTTTAATACTCTGTTCCTCTTACAGATGTAAATGAATCATCTTCCAGCAATGTCCCATTATGGATACGTCTCATTTCATCAGGTACACCATCTACTTCAGTGCATTACAGTCATTTTGCACTGAATATCCAGCCATGTCCATATCATGAATGTGATCATTACTTCTGTGATGTATTTTATTTTTTTGTAGAAATCTCTGTAGGTTGTGAATGTTCTATTTTTACATATGCACATTGCTTATTGAATACATTTCATGGTTTAGCGTCTGGGCGCGCAGCTGAAATAATTCATCACTTATAAACCAGGGTTGAAATGAAATTTAATATAGGAATAATTCTGTTATTACTTCTAATATAGGAGGAACTTCTAGGTAACACATTTATACAAGAACGTATATGTGAATTACATCATGACTTCTAAATAATGGTATATTAGAGAAGACACAATCTAAAGTAGATACATTGGAAATGGAGAGCCCTGCTTTACAATGGGGATTGCAGAAAAATCCAAACTTATTCAACTGGGACTTATAGCCATATACAATGCATATATTATATTTATCTATTGTTCCCTTCATACAACAGATATATGGAATATATTGGGATAAATAAATGTTATATGATATATAAGAATGAACTACATTATTATCATATACAGATATGGATAGATCAATATGACAGGTATGAGAACAAATGCTACATGATGGATATGTAGATATGTGATAGATATTACTTTATAGATGGGTAGATATATTTATCAATGATTCAATATGTATATGAGATACATAGAAAAATAATAAATACATATTACATGATATTAGTGACATTGGTTTTATATTGGTTTATAGATAGATAAACATATGAGAGATATTGCATAATATTAGTGAGATTGATACTAGAGGGATAGATAGATATGAGATAGATATGAGAGAGATAGATAGATATGAGACAGATAGATAGATAGATAGATAGATAGATAGATAGATAGATGGATAGATATGAGATAGACATGAGATATATATGAGGGAGAGAGAGATAGATAGGTAGATAGATATGAGATAGATATGAGAGAGATAGATAGATAGATATGAGATAGATAGATGGATAGATATGAGATAGATATATAAATATGAGATAGATAAATAAAAGATAGATAGATAGATGGATAAGAGATAGATAGATATTAGATAGATAGATATTCGTTTAGAGATGAGCGAACTTACAATAAATTCGATTCGTCACGAACTTCTCGGCTCGGCAGTTGATGACTTTTCCTGCATAAATGAGTTCAGCTTTCAGGTGCTCCCGTGGGCTGGAAAAGGTGGATACAGTCCTAGGAGACTCTTTCCTAGGACTGTATCCACCTTTTCCAGCCCACCGGAGCACCTGAAGGCTGAACTAATTTGTGCAGGAAAAGTCATCAACCGCCGAGCCGAGAAGTTCGTGACGAATCAAATTTACTGTAAGTTCGCTCATCTCTATATTAGATAGATAGATATGAGATAGATAGTTTGAAGGATAGATAGATATGAGATAGATACAATTGATATAGATAGATAGATAGATATTAGATAGATAGATTGAAAGATAGATAGATAGATAATTATGAGATAGATAGATAGATAGATAGATATGAGATAGATAGATGTGAGATAGATATATAGATAGATATGAGATAGATAGATAGATATGAGATAGATAATTATGAGATAGATAGATAGATAAAAGATAGATATGAGATAGATAGATGTGAGATAGATAGATATATAGATAGATATGAGATAAATAGATAGATAGATATGAGATAGATAGATAGATAGATAGATTGAAAGATAGATAGATAGATAGATAGATATGAGATAGATAGATAGATAGATATGAGATAGATAGATATGAAATAGATAAATAGATATAAGATAGATATGAGATAGATAGATAGATAGATAATCGACAGCCTTTGGCTGTCCGGGCATGCTGGGAGTTGTAGTTTTGCAACAGCCGGAGGCACCCTGGTTGGGAAACACTGGGGTAGACAGATAAACATATGAGAGATGTTACATAGTATTAGTGAGATTGATATAATATAGGTATATAAATCGATGTATAAGTAAACATTACGTCATTGATAAAGATAGATTCATAAATAGATAATATAGGATAGGCACATAGATAGATATGTGAAATAATATTCCAGTGTAGATAGATAAACAAGATTTACGAAACCAAAAACATATATAAATACTATATAATAGACATAATATAATAGCTGTGAGAGAAATATCTCTAAATAGATAATACAGTGAAGCACTTACCCTTTGAAGTTATGACTATATGAATTTAGTTTTCTATTATACTGTATTATGTCATTACGACACTGTATATTAGGACACACACTGGTCATACGTGTTGCAGAACTTCCGCTCCCCTGGCTCATACGACGGACCCCTCTGATGTTAAGAAACAGAAAAAGCAACAAAGGATGAAACTACAATAATGGAATTATACACAAATTTATATATCCATATTCTCTATTTTGTAAACCCTTTCAACCTGAAACCCATTAAATTCTATTACAAATCATTTCTGTATTATGTGTTTTTACTTTTGTTTTATTTTGTGTTTTTATTTTTGTGTTGTTTTTTTTTTCCTGATTTGGTTGAATTTAACACTTTAAAGTGGTACTCCGGTGAAAAACATTTTTTTTTTAAATCAACTGGTGCCAGAAAGTTAACTGATTTGTACATTAATTCTATTTAAAAATCTTAATCCTTCCAGTACTTATCAGCTGCTGTATACTCCACAGGAAGTTCTTTTATTTTTGATTTTTTTTTCTGTCTGACCACAGTGCTCTCTTCTGACACTTCTGTCTGCCTCAGGAACTGTCTAGAGTAGGAGAAAATCTCCATAGCAAACCTCTTCTGCTGTGGACAGTTCCTGATACAGACAGAGGTGTCAGCAGAGAGCACTGTGGTCAGACTGGAAAGAACTACACAACTTCATGTGGAGCATACAGCAGCTGATAAGTACTGAAAGGACTAAGATTTTTATATAGAAGTAATTTACAAATCTGTTTTACTTTCTGGCACCATTGGATTTGAATTTTTTTTTTCCACCAGAGTACCCCTTTAACCTAAATAATAAAGGAGGATTCTGAGACTAACATTCATATCATCTTAATTGGCTATAGTGAAAAGAGTTGCACAAGGTAAGACAAAATATATGTCAGCCAGGTTTGAAGGAAAACTAAAAGACTTACAACTTCCTCTGTAGTATACAGCAGCTGATAAGTATTGGAAGGATTAAGATTTTTAAATAGAAGTAATTTACAAATCTGTTTAACTTTCTGGCACCAGTTGATTAAAAAAAAAAAATGCTTTTCACCGGAGTACCCCTTTAACCCTGGAGAGAAAGAGTGTAACTTGTTAAATGGCCCATTCTTACCCATCACCTATGTGACATCTGCATGGGATTAGTCATGGCAAAGTAACGGACTGACAGGGCCAGGGACATCCATTATTCTGCCTTAAATATTTTTCCATCTATACGAGATATAAATCATGGTTAGGTTATTAATAGATTCTTGATGACTCCAGGAAAATGTTAAAGCGATAAAGAAGTGATATTTTTTAGTCTAGTTTTGTCACAGTGCATGGCACCTAGGAATTTATTCATAGAAAAGTAGCTTTTTGGTTAGATGAGTGACCTGCTTCAACCTGTGTGACTATCCGGCTGTTAAAGGGGTACTCCGCCCCTCGATATCTTATGCCTTATCCAAAGGATAGGGAATATGATGTCAGATCGCCGGGGTCCCGCTGCTGGGGACCCCCGGGACCTACCATGCAGCTCCCACCTTTAGCGGCTTCCAGAACCGCTGGAGGTCATAAGGCTGAGTCCATCTCGACAACGAGGACGGAGCATAGTGACATCACGGCTCCGCCCCCATGTGACATCACGCTCCGCCCCCTCAATGCAAGTCTGTTGGAGGGGCGTGACAGCTGTCACGCCCCCCCTCCCATAAAGCCATTGAGGGGGCGGAGCGTGATGTCACACGGGGGCAGAGACGTGACGTCACTATGCTCCGTCCCCGTGATCGCCAGTAATCAGACCCGGAGCGAACATGCTTCGGAGGCTGATTCTAATGGGGTGCGGCGTGGAAGATCACGGGGGTCCCCAGCGGCGGGACCCCCGCAATCAGGCATCTTATCATATCCTTTGGATAGGGGATAAGATGTCTTAGCGCCGGAGTAACCCTTTAAGAAACCACAAAACCCAGCATGGCCTGACAGACCACAGACTGCTGAAGTTGCAATTGGGGAGATTTTTTTTTAATGGATGAGTTGGTAATAATAAGGATGCAGTTTGCTACTTCAGACTTTATAAGGACCTGGGGAAGTTCATGCAGAAATCTGATTGGTTTGCTTTAACCCCTTAACGACGCAGGACGTAAATGTACGTCCTGGTGACATGGTACTTAACGCACCAGGACGTACATTTACGTCCTGAGCATAACCGCGGGCATCAGAGCGATGCCGGCATCATGCGCGGCAGGTCCCAGGTGTGCATTGCAGCCAGGGACCCGCCGGTAATGGCGGACACCCGCGATCCCGCGGATGTCCTCCATTAACCCCTCAGATGCCGTGATCAATACCAATCATGGCGTCTGCAGGATCGCGGTCACTTAACTGGATGATCGGATCGCCCGCAGCGCTGTCGCGGCGATCCGATCATCCTGCACGGCAGACGGAGGTCCCCTCACCTTCCTCCGCTGTCTTCCGGGAGTCTTCTGCTCTGATCTGGCTTCCCACAGACCAGAGCAGAAGATGACCGATAATGCTGATCAGTGCTCTGTCCTATACATAGCACTGAACAGGATTAGCAATTGAGTGATTGCTTTAAATAGTCCCCTATGGGGACTATTAAAGTGTAAAAAAATAAAAGTAAAAAAAGTAAAAAAATAAAGTAAAAAAAAATGTGAAAAACCCCCTCCCCCAATAAAAACGTAAATTGTCCCATTTTCCCTATTTTACCCCCGAAAAATTGTAAAAAAATTATTTTATATACATATTTGGTATCGCCGCGTGCGTAAATATCCGAACTATTAAAATAAAATGTAAATGATCCCGTACGGTGAACGGCGTGAACGTAAAAAAAAAAAAAAAGTCCAAAATAGCTGCTTTTTTATAACATTTTATTCAAAAAAAATTTATAAAAAATGTAATAAAAGTTTTGTATAAGCAAATATGGTATTAGTAAAAAGTACAGATCACGGCACAAAAATTGAGCCCTCATACCACCGCTTATAAGGAAAAATGAAAAAGTTACAGGTCTTCAAAATAGGGGGATCTTAAACGTACTAATTTGGTTAAAAAGTTTGCGATTTTTTTTAAGCTCAACAGTTATAGAAAAGTGTATAATCATGGGTATCATTTTAATGGGTATCATGGGTATCAATCGTATTGACCCAGAGAATAAAAAACACATGTAATTGTAACCATAAATTGTACGTCGTGTAAACAAAACCTTCTTTTTAATTTCCCCACATAAATAGTATCTTTTTGGTTGCGCCATACATTTTATGATATAATGAGTGATGTCATTACAACGGACAACTGGTCGCACAAAAAACAAGCCCTCATACTAGTCTGTGGATGAAAATATAAAAGAGTTATGATTTTTTGAAGGGGAGGAGGAAAAAACAAAAACGTAAAAATAAAATTGTCTGAGTCCTTAAGGACCAAATGGACTGAGTCCTTAAGGGGTTAAAGGGGTACTCCGGTGGAAATTATTCTTTTATTTATTTTTATTTACAAATCAACTGGTGTCAGAAAGTTAAACAGATATGTAAATTACTTCTATTAAAAAATCTGAAGCCTTCCAGTACTTATCAGCTGCTGTATGCTCCAGAGGAAGTTGTGTAGTTCTTTCCAATCTGACCACATTGCTCTTTGCTGCCACCTCTGTCTGCGTCAGGAACTGTCCAGAGCAGGAGAGGTTTGCTATGGAGAGGTGGAAGCAGACAGAGGTGGAAGCAGAGAGCACTGTAGTCAGACTGGAAAGAACTATACAATTTCCTCTGGAGCATAGAACAGCTGATAAGTACTGGAAGGATTAAGATTTTTTAATAGAAGTAATTTACTAATCTGTTTGACTTTCTGGCACCAGTTGATTTGAAAACGTAATTTCCACTGGAGTACCCCTTTAAGAAATCTTTCCCAATATATCTAAATCACAGGAAAGTTGAGTTTAGAACCTATATACTCCATGCAGGTGTTGTCGCACTGTGAGGGTTTTTCCCTTCTGAACTGTACTATTCCATAATATGAAGCTTATCATAGACTTCTGGGTCTTTCTATACCAGTGGTCTCAAAACATCGGACCTCCAGGTGTTGCAAAACCAAAATTCCCAGCATGCCCGGACAGCCATACAGTGCCTGGTAAAGTCTTCTGGGTCTTTCTATACTGGTGGTCTCCAAACGGTGGACCTCCAGATCTTGCAAAACTACAATACCTAGCATGCCCAGACAGCCGTTGGCTGTCTGGGCATGCTAGGTGTTGTAGTTTTGCAAGATCTGGATGTCTTTTGCTTCTTTCTATACCAGTGGTCTCCAAACTATGGACCTGCAGATGTTGCAAAACATGGAAGTTGTCGTTTTGCAACATCTGGATGTCCACTGTTTGGAGACCTAGGTTCTATACCTTCTCGGTTTCAATACAAACTGCAGAGGTTATTCCAGCTGTAGATTCCTACAAATTCCAACAGAGAAACCAAATGTGACCAGCCCCTTAACGACAACGGACGTAAATGTACGTCCTGGTTTGGCAGTACTTTGCGCACCAGGACGTACATTTACGTCCTGTGTATGACTGCAAGCATCGGAGTGGTGCTCGTGTCATACACGGCAGGTTCCAGCTGCTATCAGCAGCCGGGGACCCACCGGTAATGGCCGACATCCCTGATCGTTCGGATCACCGCCATTAACCCCTCAGATGCCGTGATCAGTACAGATCACGCCATCTGCAGCAATGCGCATGTTAAAATGGATGAACGGATCGCTCGCATCGCTGCCGCGGCGATCCGATCATCTGTAATGGCGGACAGAGGTCCCCTCACCTGCCTCCGTCTGTCTCCCGGCGTCTCCTGCTCTGGTCTGAGATCGAGCCAATAATACTGATTAGTGCTATGTCCTATGCATAGCACTGAACAGTGTTATCAATCAAATGATTGCTATAGATAGTCCCCTATGGGGACATAAAAAGTGTAAAAAATTTGAAAAATGTAAAAATAAAAAGTAGAAAAAAAAATAAAATATCCCCTCCACCAATAAAAATGAAAATTGTCTGTTTTTCCCATTTTACCCCCAAAAAGCGTAATTTTTTTTATAAACATATTTGGTATGCGTAAATTTCCAAACTATCAAAATATAATGTTAATGATCCTGTAGGGTGAACGGAGTAAATGTAAAAAAATTTAAAAAGTCCAAAAATGCTGCTTTTTTGTTACATTTTATTCCAAAAATTTTTTATAAAAAATTTACTAAAAGTTTTATACAGTATATATATATGCAAATGTGGTATCAATAAAAAGTAAAGATGATGGCACAAAAAATTAGCCCTCATACCGCCCTATATACGGAAAAGTGAAAAAGCTATAGGTGGTCAAAATAGGGTGATTTTAGATTACTGATTTTGTACAAAAAGTTTTAGATTTTTTTTAAAGTGGTACAAAAATATAAAAGTATCTAGCCATGGGTATCATTTTAATCGTATTGACCCACAGAATAAAGATCAGATGTCATTTTTACCATAAATTGTACAGTGTGAAAACGAAACCCTCCAAAAGGTGCAAAATTGTGGTTTTCATTTAAATTTCCTACCTAAAAAAAATATTTTTTTGGGTTTGCCGTACATTTTATGGTAAAATGAGAGGTTTCATTACAAAGAACAATTGGTCATGCAAAAAACAAGCACTTATATGGGTCTGTAGATGGAAATATAAAAGAGTTACGGATTTTAGAAGGCGAGGAGGAAAAAACAAAAACGCTAAAATAAAATTGACCTGGTCCTTAAAGGGGTACTCCGGTGGAAAACTTTTTTTTTTTTTTGTTTTAAATCAACTGGTGTCAGAAAGTTAAACAGATTTGTAAATGACTTCTTATCAGCTGCTTTATGATCCCCGGGAAGTTATTTTCTTTTTGAATTTCCTTTCTGCCTGACCACAGTGCTCTCTGCTGACACCTCTGCCCATTTTAGGAACTGTCCATAGTAGGAGCAAATCCCCATAGAAAACCTATCCTGCTCTGGACAGTTCCTGATATGGACAGCGGTGTCAGCAGAGAGCACTGTGGTCAGGTAGAAAGGAAATTTAAAAAGAAAACAATTTCCTGTGGATCATAACAGCAGCTGATAAGTACTGGAAGGATTAAGATTTTTTTAATAGAAGACATTTACAAATCTGTTTAACTTTCTGGCACCAGTTGATTTATAATAAAAATGTTTTCCAGTGGAGTACCCCTTTAAGCGCCATATTACAGAGGTATCAACCCCCTATGAGAGAATAACTCCATAATATGGTGTCATGGTAAGCATCATATAGTGGCATCCCAGATTTAGGGGATAGTCCAGGATGTTGGCATTGTCTTGAAAATATTGTTGAATATACCACTTTGGTAGGTGCTTCTTCCCAATCTAAATGACTCCCCTTGGCCTCCTAGTGTGAGAGTCAATAGAAGGAGTCGCTGCCGGCTGCTGCTGTCCTCCAGTATTGGTTATAAATCTAAGGCTATGTGAGCACATAGGGGGAGAGTTACCATATCCTGTCCAGAGGAAAAGTCACTGAGTTGCCCATAGCAACCAATCAGATCGCTTCTTTCATTTTTCAGAGGCCTTTTCAAAACTGAAAGTAGCGATCTGATTGGTTGCTATGGGCGACTCAGCGACTTTTCCACTGGACAGGTTTTGATAAATCTTCCCCCTATATAGTTTTTGAGCAGTTACCGTATTTTTCGCCCTATAGGACGTATAGGACGCACACCCAATTTATAGGTGCAAAATCTAAAAAAAATTAAGATTTTGAACCGAATAGTGGTCTTCAACCTGCGGACCTCCAGATGTTGCAAAACTACAACTCCCAGCATGCCCGGACAGCCGTTGGCTGTCCGGGCATGCTGGGAGTTGTAGTTTTGCAACATCTGGAGGTCCGCAGATTGAAGACCACTGCATAGGAGGTAATACTCACGTGTCCCCGCCGCTCCGGACCCGTCACCGCTGCACTGAATGTCGCTCCATCGCTGTCGCCGTGTCCCCGTCGCTCTGGAACGTCTCTGCTGCCGGCCGGGTATCCTCGCTCTCCGTCGCCGCCATCACGTTGTTACGCACGCCGACGCACGTACGCGACGACGTGATGACGAGGAAGGAGAGCGCCGGCCATACAGGGGATCCCTGAACGGAGAAGACACCGAGGAGGCAGGTAAGGTCCCTCCCGGTGTCCTGTAAGCACTAACCCGGCTATTCATTCGGGCTGTTCGGGACGCCGCGGTGAAATCGTGGCGGTCCCGAACAGCCCGACTGAACAGCCGGGTTAGTGTCACTTTCCCTTCAGACGCGGCGGTCAGCTTTGATCGCCGCATCTGAAGGGTTAATACAGGGCATCACCGCGATCGGTGATGTCCTGTATTAGCCGCGGGTCCCGGCCGTTGATGGTCGCAGGGACCGCCACGATAGGGGTGTATTCGCCGTATAAGATGCACCGACTTTTTCCCCCCAGTTTTGGGGAAGAAAAAGTGCATCTTATACGGCGAAAAATACAGTAAATGTTAATTTTACACCTCCAAAAAAATAACTCATCCAAATGACGTTTTCTGTTTTTTCCCCCCCTCATAGAACTCATTAAGAAAACCCCTGCCAGTTTACATTTATTTTGGGGGTCGTGATTTTACTAGCCATAACAATACAGTACATGGTCCCTTCACTTACAATGGCCTCAGGTTACAATAGTTTCACCATATAACGGTCTTTTGTGGACCATTGTAACTTGAACCCAAACTCATCATACAATGTTACGGACAGTCCAGATCTGTGAAACGTGTCAATGGCTGCAAGAACTGACCAATCAGAATGGGCATTTCACTGGTAAAACCCCTGTATTAGGGTGAATTCACACCACATTTTTGCAATACAGTTCCCGTATACATTTTCAATGTGAAAACCGTATGGAACCGTATTGAAAACCGTGTGCATTGACTCTCCATTGAAAACCGTATGCCAAAAGATGCATCAGGTTGTGTCCGTTTTGCATCCTTTACGGTTTTGTCAGTTTTTTTTCTCATACCCAAAACCGTAGTCTACCACGGTTTTTGGTCCGGGTGAAAAACTGTATTAAGCCGTATATGTTTTTTATTTTCAATATGGAAGTCAATGGGAACCGTACAGAACTGTATGTGCGTACGGTTCCATCCGGTTTGCACCATATGGTTTTTGACTTTTTTTTTCTTGGAATTTCAATCAAACAAGTGAAACTTTATTCAAAATGGAGTAAAAAGTTAAAAACGTCTACGTTTTTTTCTTACAAAACAGATGCAACCGGACATCATTTTTCAAACCGTATACGTTTTTTAACTGTATACGAGTTGAAATTTGTACACACGTTTTGATACAGTTTAGTCATGTTTTGAGGAATCCGTTTTTCATCAAAAACCTGATATGGGAACTGTATTGCAAAAACGTGGTGGGAATGCACCCTTACTGAAGTGTATGCACTGACTGGCTGTCTGGTAGCGCCCCCTACAGTACAGGGTGCTACTACATGTTCTTTATTACTTTTTACCTGCTCCTTTGGACACCAGGTGAGGACGGCTCCATTGTACTTTTTTGGGACACTGGGGGGAATGTATCAAAACCTCTGCAGCAGTTGCCCTTAGCAACCAATCACATCGCTTCTTTCATTTCTCCAAGACCTTTTAAAAAAAAATGAAAGAAGAAATCTGATTGGTTGCTAAGGGCAACTGCTGAACTCTTCTTCTATACAGGGTTTGATAAATCTCCCCTACTGTGTGTACTGTACAGGACCCTGAAGAAGCTCCCGTCCTCTACATAGACAGGGATTTACAGATCCCAGCAGATCTTATTTACTTTTATATGTAAGGACTTGCTTCATCTCTATTAGTTATCTACTTATTTATCTTTAAAGGGGTACTCCAGTGCTCCAGCTTTTAGAATGCTTGGTGCTGGAGGCTGTGAATGGAGGCGGGCGTATCGTGACGTCACAAGGGGGTGTGGCTGTGACATCACAATAAGTCCCCTCCATTCATGTCTATGGGAGGGGGCGTGTCATCCGACACGCCCCCTCCCATAGACATGAATGGAGAGGGCATGATGTGACGCCACGAGGGGCGTGGCATAGACATCGCGGCCACCGCCGCAGGAGTCTGGCATTTGTTTAGAATGCCGGCTGCTGCAGGAGATCCCCAGCAGCGGGACCCCAGTGATCAGACATCTGATGCCCTATCCTTCGGATAGGGGATAAGATGTCTAGCAGCAGAGTACCCCTTTAATCCTAACTTTTTCCTATTGTTAGATGATATGTTGGGTCTCCAGAACCAATTACCAGTTATGGTTTTAACATACAATGGGCATACTGGAACCAATAATATTGTAAATTGAGGGATGGGACATGTTTCGGGCCAATCTAACATCCAAAAAATAATTTTTTTATTTTTGCATAGAAATACTTGAAAGCATCTAAAAAATTGCAAGCCTGATATTTGTAAATTGTCTAAAATGACCCCCAAAACAGTCCCTCAAAAACAAGAACATACATGAAAATGTTCCAAAAACATACTTGAAAATGTTCCAAAAAAGCCAAAAAATGATAATAAATTAATAAATTAATTAATTAAGAATTGGAAATTTGAGGCTAATACTGCCTGTAATTTTTTGTATTTCAAAATACACTGTGTAAACATAGCTTTAGGCAGGGCTTGGCAAATCCCAGGCTTTTGTAATCCCTTTTCAATAAGGAGTGTCCAACCTTAAAAAAAAAAAACAATTTTACTTACCTCCGCCTCCGTTCCGGCGCTGATCCCCAGTTGGGTGTGCTAAACATGACTGTATCGCTTTCCATTGCCTAAGGGCACCCTGGGAATTGTAGTTCTGGTATACAGAGTTAAGTATACCGTTCATTTTATTGAAAAAAGAGTGAAAAGTGTTGGCATATGAGCGAGAAAGAGGAAAGTAGATGAAGGCAAGAAGGAGATAAGGACTGGGCTTGTAGCTGAACTAGCAGTGCATGCTGGGCATGAGGAGGGCAGGAGAGCCTGGGTGAGGAGAGAGGCTGCACAGTGTGGTGAGTCTGTCTGACCCTATTATAGCTGCAAAAGTGACCAGTCACTTCTATTTCAGTACATGGCAACACTATGTCAGTGGGCAGGGAAGTAGTTCTTCACGACCCTTTAGGGAAGGGACACATATAGCACATGCACAGCAGGTTTTCCACAGATGAAATTCTACTCGCGGAATTTCTGCAGCTGAAAATCCGCAAGTGGATGATGTTGCTTCCCATTAAAGGGGTACTCTGCCCCTAGACATCTTATCCCATATTCAAAGCATAGGGGATAAGAGGTCTGATCATGTGGGTCCTGCGGCTGGACCCCTGCGATCTCGGCTGTGGCACCCCAGACATCCGGAGTGAACTTCGCTTCGTGCCGGATGACTGGTGATGTGGGGCATGGTCATGCCCCACTTGTGACGTTACGGCCATGCCCCCTCAATGCAAGTCTATGGGAGGGGGCATGACGGCCATCACGCCCTCCCGTAGACTTGCAATGAGGGGGCATGGCCGTGATGTCACGAGTGGGCGTGGCCGTGAGGTCACGAACCTCCAGCGCAGCATCCATCGCTCTAAATAAATGTCGGGTGCAGTAGGGAGATCCTTTGGATAGGGAATAAGATGTCTAGGGGTGGAGTACCCTTTAAAGTCAATGGGATCTGCTTGCAGATCCTCCTCAGCAGAAATTCTGCTTAGGAAATTCCGCAGCGGGAAATGCGTAAGTGGAATTTCAGCTGTGAGAAATCCGCTGCAGATGTGCTGCTTGTGGTTTCAAGGAAGTCTTCAGGATTGACTGGTGACCGGTTCACCCATCTCTTATGCAATTTATCCTATTTATAAAACATGACTGGACCATTTAATATACAAAGCACTTGCTACCCTTTCTCTCAACGCCATCCCTAATAGACTGTAAGCTTTCCCGAGCAGGGCCGTCACTCCTCTGGTTTGAATAATTAGTGTGTATTGTAAAGTCTCATTTTGTCTTTATAAAATTGGAAAGTGCTGCATCATTTGTTGGCACAGTATAAATAAATAAATGTTTATCATATTTTAGCATTATTATTATTAGTAGTATTATTATGATTATAAACTGCAACGTGTGCACATAAGGAGCAGCCGTATTTCTAGTTATTGTATAACTTGTATATGGCATTTTTCACCAGTTTTCTCTTTGCCTGCATCATCTGCAATTTTCAGTTGTTCCTGATCTAGTCGGTGAGGAGTAGCTGCAATGATTACTCCCATACACTGCATGCATACAGAAGTTAGGACCCTGCTCCCCTCTGTCTCTTTAGTAAACCCTAAAAAGCAGCAGCATGGAGGACATTATAGAGCAGTATTGTTACGCCTAGCGCTCCGGGTCCCCGCTCCTCCCCGGAGCGCTCACGGCGTCTCTCTCCCCGCAGCGCCCCGGTCAGTCCCGCTGACCGGGAGCGCTGCACTGTCATGGCCGTCGGGGATGCGATTCGCACAGCGGGACGCGCCCGCTCGCGAATCGCATCCCAGGTCACTTACCCGTCCCGGTCCCCTGCTGTCATGTGCTGGCGCGCGCGGCTCCGCTCTCTAGGGCGCGCGCGCGCCAGCTCTCTGAGACTTAAAGGGCCAGTGCACCAATGATTGGTGCCTGGCCCAATTAGCTTAATTGGCTCCCACCTGCTCCCAGACTATATCTGCTCACTGCCCCTGCACTCCCTTGCCGGATCTTGTTGCCTTAGTGCCTAGAGAAAGCGTTTACTGTGTTTGTCCATACTGTGTACTTGACCTCCTGCTATTGCCATATTGACTACGATTCTTGCTGCCTGCCCCGACCTTCTGCTACGTCCGACCTTGCTCTTGTCTACTCCCTTGTACCGCGCCCATCTTCAGCAGTCAGAGAGGTTGAGCCGTTGCTAGTGGATACGACCTGGTTGCTACCGCCGCTGCAAGACCATCCCGCTTTGCGGCGGGCTCTGGTGAAAACCAGTAGCAGCTTAGAACCGGTCCACTAGCACGGTCCACGCCCATCCCTCTCTGGCACAGAGGATCCACCTACAGCCTGCCGAATCGTGACAGTAGATCCGGCCCTGGATCCCGCTGAGGTTCCCCTGCCAGTTGTCTCTGACCTCACTACGCTGGTCGCCCAGCAAGCTCGACAGATCGCCCAACAAGATCACCAGCTGTCGTACTTGACCACCATGACACAGCAACTTCAGTCGCAGCTACAGCAGCTTCAGTCACAGCTACAGCAATTTCAGTCACAGCTACAGCAGCAACAACCATCTCCTCCGCCGGCTCCTGCACCTCTTCCGCAGCGAGTGGCCGCTCCTAGCCTCCGCTTGTCCCTGCCGGACAAATTTGATGGGGACTCTAAGTTTTGCCGTGGCTTTCTTTCGCAATGTTCCCTGCACTTGGAGATGATGTCGGACCAGTTTCCTACTGAAAGGTCTAAGGTGGCTTTCGTAGTCAGCCTTCTGTCTGGGAAAGCTCTGTCATGGGCCACACCGCTCTGGGACCGCAATGACCCCGTCACTGCCTCTGTACACTCCTTCTTCTCGGAAATTCGAAGTGTCTTTGAGGAACCTGCCCGAGCTTCTTCTGCCGAGACTGCCCTGCTGAACCTGGCCCAGGGTAATTCTTCAGTGGGCGAGTACGCCATCCAATTTCGTACTCTTGCTTCCGAATTATCATGGAATAACGAGGCTCTCTGCGCGACCTTTAAAAAAGGCCTATCCAGTCGCATCAAGGATGTGCTGGCCGCACGAGAGATTCCTGCCAACCTGCAAGAACTTATCCATTTGGCCACCCGCATTGACATGCGTTTTTCTGAGAGACATCAAGAGCTCCGCCAGGAAAAAGACTTAGATCTCTGGGCACCTCTCCCACAGTCTCCGTTGCATTCTACGCCTGGGCCTCCCGCCGAGGAGGCCATGCAAGTGGATCGGTCTCGCCTGACCCAGGAAGAGAGGAATCGCCGTAGGGAAGAAAATCTTTGTCTTTACTGTGCCAGTACCGAACATTTCTTGGTGGATTGCCCTATTCGTCCTCCACGTCTGGGAAACGCACGCTCGCACCCAGCTCTCGTGGGTGTGGCGTCTCTTGATTCTAAGTCGGCTTCTCCACGTCTCACGGTGCCCGTGCGGATTTCTCCTTCAGCCAACTCCTCCCTCTCAGCCGTGGCCTGCTTGGACTCTGGTGCCTCTGGGAATTTTATTCTGGAGTCTTTGGTAAATAAATTCCGCATCCCGGTGACCCGTCTCGTCAAGCCGCTCTACATTTCCGCGGTCAACGGAGTCAGGTTGGATTGCACCGTGCGTTACCGAACAGAACCCCTCCTGATGTGTATTGGACCCCACCACGAAAGGATTGAGTTATTCGTCCTTCCCAACTGTACCTCTGAGGTCCTCCTCGGTCTGCCATGGCTCCGGCTTCATTCTCCCACCCTTGATTGGACCACCGTGGAGATCAAGAACTGGGACTCTGCCTGCCATAGGAAGTGCCTCTCCCCCCCTCCCAGTCCCGTCAGGCAAGCCTCAGTGCCTCCTCATGGCCCCCGTCCTGGTGTCACACTGCCCCGTGCCAGGCTTCGCCCTCTGCCCTCCCTCCCCATTCCCACTCCTGCTGTACTGCCTGCCGTTGAGGAAACCCTCCATTCTTTCCCGGTGTCCTCATCCCAGGGGAGGCAGTTACCGGACAAAGAAAAGGGGAGACCTAAGGGGGGGGGTACTGTTATGCCTAGCGCTCCGGGTCCCCGCTCCTCCCCGGAGCGCTCACGGCGTCTCTCTCCCCGCAGCGCCCCGGTCAGTCCCGCTGACCGGGAGCGCTGCACTGTCATGGCCGTCGGGGATGCGATTCGCACAGCGGGACGCGCCCGCTCGCGAATCGCATCCCAGGTCACTTACCCGTCCCGGTCCCCTGCTGTCATGTGCTGGCGCGCGCGGCTCCGCTCTCTAGGGCGCGCGCGCGCCAGCTCTCTGAGACTTAAAGGGCCAGTGCACCAATGATTGGTGCCTGGCCCAATTAGCTTAATTGGCTCCCACCTGCTCCCAGACTATATCTGCTCACTGCCCCTGCACTCCCTTGCCGGATCTTGTTGCCTTAGTGCCTAGAGAAAGCGTTTACTGTGTTTGTCCATACTGTGTACTTGACCTCCTGCTATTGCCATATTGACTACGATTCTTGCTGCCTGCCCCGACCTTCTGCTACGTCCGACCTTGCTCTTGTCTACTCCCTTGTACCGCGCCCATCTTCAGCAGTCAGAGAGGTTGAGCCGTTGCTAGTGGATACGACCTGGTTGCTACCGCCGCTGCAAGACCATCCCGCTTTGCGGCGGGCTCTGGTGAAAACCAGTAGCAGCTTAGAACCGGTCCACTAGCACGGTCCACGCCTATCCCTCTCTGGCACAGAGGATCCATCTCCAGCCTGCCGAATCGTGACAAGTATTGTGCAGTCTAAGTTGTGTATGCAGCACTGGGGTGAGACCTAATGCTCACTGTAAGCTACTGTTGTCTTTCTGTCTGCCTCTTGCTCTTTCCAGTCACTCTTTATCTTCCTCTTCTCCTTTTCCCTATCGATAGACTTATCTGGCAGCATGTAACCTGCTCCTAAAGTGAGCAGATTTAGATTTGCCTCTTAGGGTGAACTTCATATATTTTTCAAACTGAATGATGAAGTAGCAGGAAAGGAGCCTCGTGAGAAAGGTGAGAAAAAGGCATTTTTCTAAAATATATTACAAAGTTTCTTATATTTGCTTGTACTATTTATTTATGTTAAGTTTGAAACAATAGTGACAATTCAAAGTAAATATCTTTCACTGTGATAGTTATTACTACTCATGTGTCTGACAAAGTGCTTGGAGCAAAAAATCTTGTGATCTGATCATGTTATGTGTGGAATAATATTGGGTGGGATTAGGTGGCTGCATGGCTTGGGTGGGGTTAAAGGCAAGGCATAATGCAAATGCGCTGTGAGGCAGTGTTTTCTTCTAACCATTGGTAAAACAGAATATATATATATATATATATATATATATATATATATATATATACTTACCTTTCTCCAGTCCCCTACCAGCTCCCATTGTTCTGCTTCCGGCCTGCTTCAATGAAGAGCACTCAGAGCAGGACTTGTGTGCAGCGATGTTCCATCTTAGCCAGTGAATGACTCAGCAGGTAGATCCTACCCCAAGCACTTGTCTTGGAAGTAGGCATAAAATATAAATGGTGAATTAAAATCTAAGATAAATTATATTAATATGATTTGGATCAGAGGGCAGTGGCTGAATACATCATCGCAAACTATGGTTTTTTTTTTGTATAACTCTTTAAATTGTACTTTATTAAATAACTTGTCTGTTGCATTTTCACCAGTTTTCTCTTATGCAGGCTCTAGTTTAATTTTTTTTTAATTGTCTCTGAACTAGTGGGTGGAGACTAGTTCCTATAATGTTCTCCATACACTGTACACACAGAGAGGGGAATCCTGCTTCCTTATGCCTCTATAGCTCACTCTCAGAAGAAGCAGTAGCATGGAGGATATTATAGAGCAGTACTGAGCAGTATAGGCTTTAAATGCAGCGCTGGGGGATGCAGTAGAAGCTGAAGAAATATCTCTTGGTGTCTTTCTTCCTCTGTCTTTCTTCATCAGCTCCATCCTCTTTAACCCCTTCCTTCTTCGTCGACTTTGTGGGAATCAGTTCTAACTGATATCTCAGTGAATGGCTCCTTTTTACAGGTTTTTCCTGTGAGTTGAAAGTAAGTTATTGTGGTGACTAGGTGGTGCAGGTAATAGTGTAGGGTATGCTGGTATTAACCCTATGTTGTCATGACGCCAGGATGCGGTTTCCTTAGAGTAATGGTCCTACTGCCAACCGTCCCAGAAACAGTAGGGAGAAATAATTTAATGTCCACAGCAGATATTTGATGAAAACCGGAATAAACTTTACTGCATATTTTATGCAACTGCAGGTAACAAAACAGTCTTTATTATAGAGGACTGTAGTTCAGGTTCCTCACAGGTTTGCTGGGACTTCTGAGTGCAATAAGCTTTGGTTTGCTAGCCATTGTACTACTGGTTTGAAGATAATTGAGTTGCAGTAGTCACATAGGATTTTAGTAGTTTTGAGCTAGATAACTCACGGTTTAGTGGCTGCAGAAGATAAGGCTTCAAGCCTAGCTTGAATTGATGATTTGTGCTGAGATGGGCTTTCTCTGATAATACGGAACTAAGAGAGCGAATTTAGTGGCAGCAGCCCCTTATATATTAAGAGGGCGGGACAAAGCTCATTGGTCAGCCAAACCTGTCAGTCCTGACTCATGGAACCCTGGGTATATCACATGACCCAAAGGTCCTTAAACCATAGCATAACATAAATTAAAGGCACGTAACCTCTAAGGTCCTATACATAGGTATCCTATATGAATTAAATATATAAATATACACATTAAATATCAACATATTAAGAGGCAACTAGGGGTTAGCCCTTCAGGAGAGCGCATTATCATGGAGGGACACTGGCCAGGGGACTCCAGACAAAAGGGACAGGACATGTCCTGTACCGGGACACCACATTATCAATGGGGCGTGTGGAGAGCCTTGAAAATGAAGAAATGGGTATTTTTTCTGTAATATGATTTATGATTTAAAGGATTTGTCCTTTTTTGGATTAAATGAAGCCACAAGTTCTGATCCCCTGCTGTTCCGACGTTGTCCAGTCCAGCTGCAGCACTTCCTAGCCTTGGCCTTAACACAATAAAATGCTCACTTAAAGGGGTTCTCCACTGCCCTACCTTCCAGAGATCCGCTCGCAGAGTCCGGAAGTTTATTACTCCGAATGCTGTGTGCGGGCTTCCGTGTTCGAGGCCGCCCCATCGTGACATCACGCCGCCCCCCTCGTGACGCCACGCCCGCCCCCTCAATGAAAGTCTATGGGAAGGGTGCGCTTACCGCTGTCATGCCCCCTTCCCATAGACTTTCGTTGAGGGGGCGGGCGTGACGTCACAAGGGGGCCGGCGTGACGTCACGAGGGGGCGGCCTCGAACACGGAAGTCGGCACACAGCATTCGGAGTAATAAACTTTCAGACGCTGCGAATGGAGCTCTGGAAGGCAGGGCAGTGGAGAACCCCTTTAATCAATGACTGGCTAGGGAAGGGGGTCACCACTGAGACCAGGAAGAACAGCGAAATGGGCACAAGCACTGTTAGGATGACAAGGATCCAGGGCAGGTGAGTACAGGGTTTTTTATTTTTATTCCAGTTGACCACATTTAAAACGTACGTCCGATGAAGGCCACAGCGGCAAGATATCTGTTAAAACTTCCCGGAAACTTTGGACCCCGACACTTTCTCCAAGACTAAAGCAATTAGGAGATGCATTTGCTGGAAGTCCCAGGAACCAACACAAAAAAGGCTTAAATATTTCCATAATATCTTTTCTTTGTGTCAGTTCAACTTATGGTTTTGGTAAAAAAAAAAAATAAATACTGTGTGTGCACATAGCCTACAGGTGTTTTTACATGAGACTTTTATGTCATATTATTAAAATATTGTTTACCTTTGTGATCCCAATTAGGTAGATAAAAATCTGTGTCCTACTCAGAAGTTTACAGAGCAAGAATGAAAAATGTACAATTCATCTTCTTATTTACATGTTATAACTCTCACAGCTACAGGGAATGATTCCCATAGGGACACTGTAGTAAGAAATTGCCACTTAACCCCTTAAGGACCAATACAAATAAACCTGTACGCCCCTGAAAGACCAGGCCTGTTTTTTCAAATCGGGGATGTCTGACTTTATTAGAGAATAACTCTGGTAACGTTTTGCCAATCACGATAATTCTGACATTGTTTTTTTGTCACAAGTCGTCCTTCATGTACATAGTAAAAGTAAGCCGATATCATTTGTAGTTTTTTTTTTACAATGCAAAAAATCATGACATTTTTACAAAAAATTAAATTTTTTTGCTATTTTAACACTAATAGGTTGCATATATTTATACATACTGATCAAATAGTTTATGAAACTTATACTTTCAGATGTCTACTTTATTTTGACATAATTTTTTTTAATTAACATTTTAAATTAGTTAGAAGCCCAACAATTTAACTTGAAATGTTGAAAATTTTGAAAATTTGAAAAGTACATCTTTTTTTATGTGCTATGCAAGGTTTGCAGAAATTAAAAGGTAGTAGATCATAGGAACACCCCCCCCAAATGACCCCATTTTAAAAACTAGACCCCTCAAGGTATTCGCTAGGGGGTACAGTGAGTATTTTAACACCATATTTTTTGGGCAGGAATTATTACAAAGTCAGTGTTAAAAATTCGAAATTTGCAATTTTTCACAAATGCATCATTTGGGGGGCATATTTTTTGTACATCACTTCTGATATTGAAAGAAATGCCCCCTATATTTTATTTAGCTGCTTGTCCCATGTTTGGAAATACCCCCGCTTAGGCCATATATGGTTCCTTGGCTGCGTGGTAGGACTCAGTAGGAGAGGAGCGCCATTTGCCTTTCAGGGCAGAACAGTACCCCACCCCCACAAGTGACCACATTTATATACCGCACCCCTACAAGTTATTGGCTGGACCAGGGACCTCTCTGATTGGTCCTTGGTCGGCTGTCAGTATAACACGTCTGCCTGTGACAGTTAAGGCTCCTGATGGATATATCCGCCATGTTGTGGGAATAAGCACCCGCTCATGGCCTATATATCCATCACTGCTGAGGCTGGGTAGCTCAGTGTGTCCGCTCATGACTGCTGGCGGGAAATCCGCTGCTATGAGTGGACACACAAAGCTACCCAGCCGCAGCAGGGAGCTCATTACCGTGACTGCTGCATAATGTGTAGGATCACATGGTGGACATCCGTAGCATATTACATGCTGGGGATGTCCGCCAATGCGATCCTACACATTATGCATTTTTTTTATTAGATTCATTTAATAAATGTATTTTTAATATATATATATATATTTTTTTACACTTTTATTAATTTTATTTTTATTTTTACACTTTTATTTTATTTATTTATTTTTACACTTTTTAATGCTTTGGAATACTTAGTATTCCAAAGCATTGCAGTTATATGCTGCCTGCCAGTTTTCACTTGCAGGCAGCATATTAGGACGTGCCTCTGGCACGTCCTTTCAGGCAATACCCAGGGCAGACCTGGGGGTCTTTGTAGGACCCCCGGCTGTCCAGGTATACAGCAGCCCCCGCGATGCTCCGGAGTGCTGAGGGAGAGACAGAGGGAGCCCCCTCCCTTTGTCAGAACTCCTTACAGCGTGCGGTCACATCTGACCGCGGCTGTAAGGGTTAAACTGTCGGGAGTGAAGTGAACTTCACTCTCAGCAGTGCGACAGGCCCCGGCCAGCCGCGGCCACACACAGCGGCCCGTGATCGCGATGCGGGGTGCTGCAGAGGAGACAGAGGGAGCCCCCTACCTCTGTCATAACACTTACAGCCCGCGGTCACTTCCGACTGCGGCTGTAAGGGTTAAAACTGCCGGGACCGAAGTTTACTTCGGTCCTGGCAGTGCAGTAGGGTCCCGGCTGTGTGATGCTGCCCAGTGCACCCACGAGAATAATGGACCAGTATAGATGTCCAGGTGCCGGAACGCCCGCCAACCTGGACGTCTATACTCGTCCATGGTCGTTATCGGGTTCAAAGGTCCAGTGGAAAACTTTTTTTTTTTTTAAATCAACTGGTGCCAGAAAGTTAAACATATTTGTAAATGACTTCTATTAAAAAATCTTAATCCTTCCAGTACTTATTAGCTGCTGAATACTACAGAGGAAATTATTTTCTTTTTGGAACACAGAGCTCTCTGCTGACATCATGAGCACAGTGCTCTCTGCTGACATCTATGTCCATTTGAAGAACTGTCCAGAGTAGAAGAAAATCCACATAGCAAACATAAGCTGCACTTGACAGTTCCTAAAATGGACAGAGATGTCAGCAGAGAGCTCTGTGTTCCAAAAAGAAAAAGTATTTCCTCTGTAGTATTCAGCAGCTAATAAGTATTGGAAGGATTAAGATTTTTTTAATAGAAGTCTTTTACTAATCTGTTTAACTTTCTGGCACCAGTTCATAAAAAAAAAAAAGTTTTCCACCGGAGTACCCCTTTAAAGCATACACTCCCATGATGTCTGACCATCATTAGAGGTAAGCTTTAAAGGGGTACTCCGAAACATTTTGTTCAGAACGCTCGGAGCTGGAGCCTGTAATTGTGACGTCACGACCACGCCACCCTTATGACGTCACGCCACGTCCCCTCCATTCATGTCTATGGGAGGGGGCGACACACCCCCTCCCATAGACATGAATGGAGGGGGCGTGGCGTGATGTCATGACCACTGCCGCAGGATCCCGGCACTCGTATAGAACGCCGGATGCTGCAGTAGATCGCACGAGGGGGGGGGGGGAGTACCCCTTTAATTTTCTAAGTTTGAATGTTTTGGATAAGCCATTAATATCTTATGGCTGGTGGCTGGTCAACCCCTATAATAATATAAGAAGCAAGACCCTAATGGCCTACATGACTATACTGGTGATGTCTTTTTTTATATGGACTTTTCATGGTACTTTTATTTGTGAACTTTTTGGTAGTTTTTGAATGTGGGGTTTGAAATCTATTCATGTATTATTGTAGCTTTTTAATTTTTTATTATTTACCTGTAGCCCATCTTTACCCTTCCTTCCAAAGAAAATAGGGGGCCCCTAAAGGAGCCACCACAGATCAAGATGGAGACCCGAGAAATAGTTATTTTCAGTATTCGTTTTACATCATTTATCTTTAATGTATTTTTATTTTACCTTCTTCCCACCCTCTATTTATCTCACATGATGGCTGCGCTAACATTTTACCGATTCATCCTGCCTTTTTCATCATCTTAAGGGTGAAATCTAGGCTTTAATCCTGAAATTCAAACATCAGGATTAGAAAAGGAGAAGGCCGCACGGTCGCCAAACTCCACGACAACTGAAACAGAATTTCATTGTCTGTACTGGAACTGAAAGGGGGAAGAGGGGGAGACAGGGCTGTGAACAATACCCCCTCCAGCTGTGAATATCACAAAGTTTCGAGAGCTTTTATTTCAGGACACTAGAAATGTATATGAATTCACATGTATTAGTAATCAAATAACCCATTTTGTTACCGTTTTTTTTCTTTATATTTTTGGTAGATCATAGACATTATATTTTATGCCTTATTATTACAAATTATAATAATATTTTAAAAAGTCACACATTTTTGTGCAAAGTTATTATGATGTTCGTGCTGTAGTTTTGTGCCTGAGTTGTAGTTTTGTAGAAGCTGGAGGTTCACAGTTTGGAGACCACTGATCTACTCAACTGAAAACACCCTAAGGATACGTTCACATGGGCGGATTTATTTGCGGGTTTCCCGCTGCGTATTTGAAAGGGGGCGGGCTCTTCTTGGCTGTCCGTAGTAGATTTTCCGCAGTGGAAATTCCGATGCGGATAATCTGCTGTGGACAACCGCAAAGAGCCCGCCCCCTTTCAAATACGCAACAGGAGACACGCAAATAAATCCATCCATGTGAATGTACCGCTATGTTCACAAGGGCAATGTCCGCATGTAAAATCTCTGTGCGGACATTGCCCCAAAACATGCCGACACTAGGACCACTCAGGAATGTGCCACTTCTTAGATAGCAATGCATTCGGTGCGGATTACACAGACAGAATGGACATGTCTATTCTTTCTGCAGACACCGGAATTTCAATTTCCACCCGCAGCCAGCAGAATCCCATTGAAATCAATGGGACTCGGCTGCTATGGAATCTCCTTGCGAATTCAAGGCCATGTTCATACGATGGAATTTCTGTGTGGAATTCAACGGCAGAATTCCACACAGAGAATCTGCAGCAGCAGAGTCCCATTGATTTCAATCTGTGTAGAAGTAGAAAAAAGGAGGCCCAGAAAAGGCGCCTTGTGCATTACCCTAAGAGACAACAAAAGTCTCCCCACATAAAGTGGGAGTGGATGGGGGTCTATAAAATGGCCACCCACCTGCAGTGTATTTTAGATACGCAGATAACCTCAATCAGAGGTACAGTATAAGGGAATCCCCGCAGGTCTCAGGATGAATCCGGATGGAAATCCTGTAGTCAGACTGGATAAGGCAAGAAAAGGTGACCTTCGTGCAGGCGCTCAGGTGTCCAGAGGAATCTCGCAACCAAGTCATAGAAGTCAATTAAAGTTCAAGTTTATTGGAATAAAGCAGCAATAACGTGTTTGGGGGTGTACAAACCCCTTCTTCAGATTGACAGATTGATAAATTAATCAATCTTTTAATCTGAAGAAGGGGTTTGTGCACCTTGAAAAGCATTATTGCTGCTTTATTCCAATAAACTTCCATGACTTGGTTGTGAGATTCCTCTGGACACCTGAGCTCCTGAACGAAAGTCACCTTTTCTTGCCTTATCCATTGATTTCAATGGGATTCTGCTGCACTGTTTACATGGCAGAATTCCAGCGACAGCAACATCTGAAGCTGAAATCCTGATTCCGGCATGGGTGGCGCATTTTAAAGCAGTCCTAGTGTTGGCATATTCTGCTCCGCTGTCTGTGGAATGTCCGCACAGAAAATAACCTGAATATAGTCTAAAAGTACCTGTTAGCTCCATCACTCCCATTGTGTGCCTCTGCGGTCTTAACCTCTTAAGGACGTAGGGCGTACCTGTACATCCTATGCCCGGTCTCAGTGTTTAAAACGGGGTCACGGCATCACACCGGGTTGGTCCCGGCTGCTATTCATAGCCGGGACCCTGGGCTAACAGTGCACGGCACTGCCGCGCGCTATTAACCCTTCAGACACGGCGATCAAAGTTGACCGCCGCGTCTGAAAGTGAAATTAAACGCTTCCCAACAGCTCAGTCGGGCTAAAATTGTGATGTCCCGATCAGCTAGGACACGAGCAGAGGTCTCCTTACCTGTCTCCGCCTGAGCTACAGGCTTGAGCAATCGAGCCCCTATCTCACTGATCCATGCAAAGCTATGGCTTTGCAGGGATCAGCATAGGAGATCAGTGTGTGCAGTGTTATAGGTCCCTATGGGAGCTATAGCACTGCAAAAAAAAAGTGAAAAAAAAAAAGTTAACAGAGGTCATTTAACCCCTTCCCTAATAAAAGTTTGAATCACCCCCTCTTTTCCCATAAAAAAAACTGTGTAAATAAAAATAAACATATGTGGTATGGCCGAGTGCAGAAATGTCCAAACTATAAAAATATATCGTTAATTAAATCGCACGGTCAATGGCAAAAAAATTCCAAAGTCCATAATAGCGTATTTTTGCTCACTTTTTATATCGTGAAAAAATGAATAAAAAGCGGTCAAAAAGTCTGATCAATACAAATATGGTACCTATAAAAACTTAAGAACACGGCGCAAAAAATTAGCCCTCAAACTGGCCCGTACTCAGAAAAATAAAAAAGTCATAGGGGTTAGAAAATGAGAATTTTTAACAAATACATTTTCCTGCATGTAGTTATGATTTTTTTCCGAAGTGCGACAATATCCAACCTATATAAGTAGGGTATCATTTTAACCGTATGGACCTACAGAATATAGATAAGGTGTCATTTTTACTGTAAAATGCACTGCGTAGAAATGGAAGCCCCCAAAAATTACAAAATGAAATTTTTTCTTCAGTTTTGTCACACAATTATTATTTTTTTTCCATTTCGACGTGGATTTTTGGTTAAAATGACTAATGTCACTGCAAAGTAGAATTGGTGGCGCAAAAAATAAGCCATAATATGGAATTTTGTATGCAAAATTGAAAGAGTTATGAGTTTTAGAAGGTGATGAGGAAAAAATGAAAATGCAAAAATGGAAAAACCCTGCGTCCTTAAGGGGTTAAACCTGATGGTATAAGCTTTGCCACCTTACTTCTTGGTGACCTATATTCATGTAGCCTCTAAATAGCGAACTCTTATTCTCTCCATCCCCATGGTGATGTCTTGGGTGAATGGGATACTGGTCTCGGAAACTCATTTCGGGCACATACGATAGAGATATTTGTGATGGTAGCCTTGGTGGCAGCCTTGGATACCATCTTCTTATGCATATGATATTTCTTGTTATTTATCATTGTAACCACCGGTCTTATTTAAAGCTTTTTTACATTACCAATTGCAGTTTCCCTTGTCTTTTTCTGAGTTGACTATGCTTTATGGCCCTTACGTATTGGTGAATATTGTTCTCTCTGTGTGTTATGACTGCCATTGTTTTTTCCATATGATTCGCCTTTCACCCATCCCTCCCTACTTATCCCCTTTTCCTTCAATGCTCTTGGTTACTGCTACATTTGTGTTATGTTTTGGAACTATGCATTATGTACCGTATATACTCGAGTATAAGCCGAGACCCCTAATTTCAACCCAAAATCCCAGGAAAAGTTATTGACTCGAGTATAAGCCTAGGGTGGGAAATACATCATCCCTCCCTGTCATCATCCAGACCCGTCATTAACATCCTCATCATCATCACCGCCTGTCATCATCCAGACCCTCATCATCATAACCTGTCATCATCCCCTTGTCATCATCCCACACATCCCCCCTTCATCATCCCCTTGTCATCATCCCACACCCCCCTTCATCATCCTCTTGTCATCATCCCACCCCCCCCCCCCTTCATCATCCTCTTATCATCCCCACCCCCCTTCATCATCCCCTTATCATCCCACACCCCCCCTTCATCATCCTCTTCTCATCATCCGCCCTCAGTGGTCTTCAACCTGCGACCTCCAGAAGTTTCAAAACTACAACTCCCAGCAAGCCCGGGCAGCCATCGGCTGTCCGGGCTTGCTGGGAGTTGTAGTTTTGAAACCTCCGGAGGTCCGCAGGTTGAAGACCACTGCGGCCTTCGACATCATCCAGCCCCCTCTCACCCCCTTTAGTTCTGTACAGTACTCACCTCCGCTCGGCGCTGGTCCGATGCTGCAGGACTGTCCGGAGAGGAGGTGGTCCGGTGGGATAGTGGTTCCGGGCTGCTATCTTCACTGGGGGCGCCTCTTCTCCGTGCTGCGGGCCCGGAATAGAGGCGTTGCCTTGACAATGACGCAGAAGTACGTTGGCAATGAACGTACCTCTGCGTCGTTGTCAAGGCAACGTGACTATTCTGGGGCCGGGCCCGAAGCGCTTAGAAGAGGCCTCCCCGGTGAAGATAGCAGCCCGGAACCACTATCCCACCGGACCACCTCCTCTCCGGACAGTCCTGCAGCACCGGACCAGCGCCGAGCGGAGGTGAGTACTGTACAGAACTAAAGGGGGGTGAGAGGGGGCTGGATGATGTCGAAGGCCGCAGTGGTCTTCAACCTGCGGACCTCCGGAGGTTTCAAAACTACAACTCCCAGCAAGCCCGGACAGCTGATGGCTGCCCGGGCTTGCTGGGAGTTGTAGTTTTGAAACCTCTGGAGGTCCGCAGGTTGAAGACCACTGCGGGTGGAGAGTTCACTCGAGTATAAGCCGAGGGGGGTGTTTTCAGCACGAAAAATCGTGCTGAAAAACTCGGCTTATACTCGAGTATATACGGTATATGCTCAGTTCCTCAGTTTGTCAAGAAATGTATCCATTTGACACAAAAAAAGTTCCTGTGAGGCATGGATCCATGAGGAAAATAGTGTTCTATTATAGAGATGAGCGAACTTACAGTAAATTCGATTCGTCACGAACTTCCAGCTCGGCGGTTTCTGACTTTTCCTGCATAAATTAGTTCAGCATTCCGGTGCTCCGGGGGGCTGGAAAAGCTGGATACAGTCCTAGGAAAGAGTCTCCTAGGACTGTATCCACCTTTTCCAGCCCACGGGAGCACCTGAAAGCTGAACTAATTTATGCAGGAAAAGTCATCAACTGCCGAGCCGAGAAGTTCGTGACGAATCGAATTTACTGTAAGTTCGCTCATCTCTATTCTATTGTACAAACTTAGAAAATGAAAGGGGCACTCTGCCCCTAGACATCTTATCTCCTATCCAAAGGATGGGGGATAAGATGTCTGATCCCGGGGGTCGCAATCCACCCTGTCTGTGGGAGGGGGCGTGACGGCCGTAATGCCCCCTCCCATAGACATGAATGGAGGGGGTGTGGCGTGACGTCATGACCAAGGCCGCCCAAACCCAGCGTTCTGAAAGGAATGGAGATTGCGGGGGGGTCCTTTGGATAGGGGATACGATGTCTAGGGGGGGGGAGTACCCCTTTAAGATTGTGCATACCTTTGTTAAATTCTTAAGATTTGGGGATACTGGATGTATAGCCAAGCGTTGGCTTATGGAACCTCTTATCCAGTGATCTCCAAACGCTAGACCTCCAGATGTTGCAAAACTACAACATCCAGCCTGCCCGGACAGCCGTTGGCTGTCCGGGCAGGCTAGACGTTGTAGTTTTGCAACATCTTGGGGGTCCACATTTTGGAGGCCACTGTTCTAATCTTTTAGCTATTTGTTGAATTAAAACAATCATGGATCCTGGTAAGGTTGACCGTCATACTTTTTTATTCTGTATTACTTCTTTCCCTCTTTCCCTTTCCCTCTTTCCTCCTATGCAGTTGTTTCACCTTTACTGCTCCCCTGTGGGGAACTTTTCGTTTATAAAGAAATAATGTGGTGGTTAATATTTTGCTGTGGTTTAATAGAATGCTGTATCACAGACACATTGTAACCAGTGCTTTTGTTTTATAGTAGTGTGTTTAGATTCTTGACATAAACTGTACATGCCATGAGATTTTTTTTAATCAACTATTATGTTTTCAAGTATGTTTTATGTGCAGCTCTTGTTAAAGGGCTTCTTTGCTGGAAACCCCTTTTTAAAAAAAATCTTTTTAAATAAATTGGTGCCAGAAAATTCAACAGATTTGTAAATTACTTCTATTAAAAAAAATCTTAATCCTTCCAGTACTTATCAGCTGCTGTATACTACAGAGGAAGTTATTTTCTTTTTGAATTTCCTTTCTGTCTGACCACAGTGCTTTCTGCTGACGCCTCTGTCCATTTTAGGAACTGTCCAGAGCAGGAGCAAATCCCTATAGCAAACCTATCCTGCTCTGGACAGTTCCTGACATGGACAGAGGTGTCAGCAGAGAGCACTGTGCTTAGACAGAAAATAAATTAAAAAAGAAAATAACTTCCTCTGTAGTATACAGCAGCCAATATGTACTGGAAGGATTAAGATTTTTTAATAGAAGTAATTTACAAATCTGTTTAACTTACTGGCATCAGTTGAATAAAAAAAAGAAATGTTTACCAGCGGAGTACCCCTTTAAATTATATATTTTTTTAAAGCCCCTATATACTGAAAGAGGTTATCCAGGAAAAGAAAAATAGAGCTAAATTCTTTCAAAAACAGCTCCACGTCTGTCCCTAGGTTGTGTGTGGTATTACAACTCCATTCACTTCGCTTGGTCCCAGCCATTCCCGCATTCTTCAGACTGCCGAGATCACATCATGCCGGGACATCCAGATGAAGCGAACATGTCATCAGGGGGCTGGCTTTTCAGGAAGGACAAGAAGAAGCCATGCCCTTGTGAACAGCTGTCACCACAAGCCGAACAGGATCACGGGAAAGGCTCGAGACGACAGTAATCCATACCGCAACTGAATGCTGAAACTGGTGGACCACATAAAGAACAAAAAGTTATCGATCTGCGGCAGAGCCATACAATGAGTAAATGGATAACGATGTAACGAGGCGTAACAGGATAGTTAAGAGTCAATAAATCCCGGAATACCCCTTTATTATGGTTTTCTATTGAAAGGAGTTTCCTTGAGGAGTTTTATATTGATGACCTAGCTTTAAAGGGGTTTTCCCATCTTGAGTATCAGTGTTTATTTTGTAAATAATGCAAAAGTATGCATTTGGCAAATACATTATTTAGTAATGTGTAAAATTGCTCAATTGCCTTATGTTATGTCCATTCTCTGTTCTCACTGTGTACAGCTCATTGCCTAGGATGCCACCCACTGCTCCACTGTGGCACTGTATGGCTGGGCTACTGACGTCACTCACTGGGGGCTGGGTTTTTGAGATTCTCGGAGCAGTCTGTAGGCCACTTGTCACACGCAGAAGGTGGCCGAGGAGGAAGCACACACATAAGAGAGCTCCCTTCATCGCTCAACTGCTCGCTAAATGGCCTATGTAATTTGATTGTCCAGCCTCCTTCTCCCACAAACCAGTAGGTGGACTGGAACATGGGAACCATACAGAATTCTCAATATCATATCAGTGGGGGGCCGATTCCCAGCACATCAGCTTATAGGAAAGGCCATGGTGCTTATGTGTCAGTTGTATCAAGCTGCAATACCAGATACAGATGTAGTGGATGCCAACATCATTATGGTGGGGTTACATAATATTATTACAGTATACAGTTTTCACCCCCCTTACTGCATGAGGTGGGCAGTGAGTGGTTATACATATGATTCTAAATACCCAGGTTGGGTGCTCCCTCTCTCCATACAGGCCATCCTAAGGAAACCTGACACCCGCTCTCTAGAGTTGTAAGGCTGGGTTCACACTACGGTTTGTCATTACGGTTCCCGTATACAGCTGGGAGGAGGGGTGGGCGGGGCTTAATCACGGCACCCGCACTCAGCCGTATTCGGGAACCGTAGTTAATGTATGTCTATGAGCCGACCGGAGTGAACCGCAGCCTCCGGTCGGCTGCTTTTTCGGCCGTATGCGGTTTCCCGACCGCAAGCAAAAACGTGCCGCGATTAAGCCCCGCCCACCCCTCCTCCCAGCCGTATACGGGAACCGTAATGACAAACCGTAGTGTGAACCCAGCCTAACTATGGAGGGTGCAGAGAGAGAAGATGCACCGAGGCTCTGTAAATTTATGGGATCCAAGAAGATCCTCTGCCCCATATGAAGGTCCCAGCACTATGAGACATATTTCAGAGTTAGGTCTTTGTTACAAAATATGTTTTGGGGCTCAGGAGCTTTTGCTATAGAATTTCTCGAATTGCCAAACAGCTTCAATTTTGAAAAAAATTCTTTGAACAAGGTTGATAAGACTTTTATCACTTAATTTAACATTTTTATCACTTAATTTAGAGCAACTTATATTGAAGCTATAACTTTAGTCAAATAATAGCCGTGTGTGATGTCAGAGCCAACATTAATGCTATTCCCATGGACCTCCAGAAGTCCTAGAATGATATCAGCTTCCCTGTACTAACCTCACAGAAAGGTCAAAACAATAATTTGCCGATTGCTATTTAGGTCACATTTCAAGACAGATATGTACTGTGGTCATAAAGAGACTTGCAATCTAAGCTCCTTTCATGTCAGCTCATTCTATTTTTATATGTAAATAGAGTCAGACTTAAAGAACCAGGGTTATCCTCAGCAGAATGTTCTGAATCTTAAGTCTAGGTAAAAAAGTAAAAGAATATTAATAGTAATAACTAGTATTGTTGTAGGGAAAACTCTAAGGTTATATCTTTCCATAAAGTGTTTGTTCTATCTGTCAAAGTAAAATGTTATCTTTCCCTTACCACTTAAAGAGGTACTTCGCCCCTAGACATCTTATAAAATGTCTGTTCGCTTGGGGGGGGGGGGGGGGGGGGGGTCCTGCACGCCACCCCAGCATTCTGAACTTTTCGTTCCAAATGCTGGGTTCAGGGCCATGGTCGTTATGTCATGCCATGCTTTCTTGTGACATCACGCCACACCCCCTCCATTTATGTCTATGGGAGGGGGGCGTGACGGCTATCTCATGCAGACAGCACGCGCTTCATCCAATTCTATGAGAGTGTCGAAAAGACCCGAGTACAGCACTCAGGCATCAGCGGCTCTCCCATAGAAATAATGCCATCTACTGGTAGACAACACCCACTCCTCACTGAGAGAGCCAGTGGAGTCGCTGAAGTTGTCCTTTAAATACACAAGGAGAGATTTTTCTGTGTAGAAGAAGAGTGGTGCAGTTGCCCATAGTAACCAATCAGATCGCTTCTTTCATTTTTCAGAGGCCTTTTAAAAAATGAAAGAAGCCATCTGATTGGTTCCTATGGGCAACTGCACCACTCTTCTTCTACACAGGTTTTGATAAATCTCCCCCATAATAGCCATGTAATGGAGAACATTAGCATGGGGTGTAATTGACTTTGCATGCGCGCCTGCTCTCTCGTGCATAGAGCTAAAAAGTGATCACTTTGTAAATGAAGGCCTACCTCTTTTTTGCAATCTTCCTTCTTTAGGATAGGGCCACATGTTGCGCATCTGAAGCGTATTTAACTCTGCGTATGCACTACTGACCGTCCCTAGTTTTTCCCTACTGCTGTGCCGGTGTGTCTTGCTTTTATCTGCTTGTAGCAGCAATCCGTCGCTACAAGCAGACACACAGGGATCTGGAACTCGCAGATCACTGTGTGTTTGCTTGCAGGCGCTGCTACAAGCAGACAAAAGCAGGACACACGGGCACAGCAGGAGGCACACACTAGGCACAGTCAGTAGCGTCAAATACGCTGCTGATGCGCTATGTGTGACCCTACCCTTAAAAGATAACTGATCAGACTAAATAAGATAAATTATAATTTTTATTCCCCGGAATCTTCCTTCTTCAAGAGATAATTGTTTGGTAAATTTTATTATATTTTATTATTTTAATAAAAATTATTATTATTTTTTAAGTGGCCACTGACTCCAGGGTGTGGTGAAAAAGTATAAAGGGTTCATATACATAACATTACAAGTACAATAACATGAATGAAGTAAATGACAGACTGGTATCGGGGTAGAGAGGACCCTGCCCATGAGGGGTTACAATCTACCGTACATTGATATTGGAAATATGTTATGCAAATTTGAGAAGCAAATCCAGAATGGTAAGCTATGACCTTATTTGTTTTGAATCTTGCAACAACATGACTGTATTGGTTGACCCTTATTGTGAGGAGTGTTTAGATCAGATGAATGACTATAATATATCTGGCAAAACCACTGGAAAACCAAAAGACGAAGTAAAATGCTCCAGTTTATTTTTCGGCATAAGAAGGGAAAATGATAAATGTCCTAAATGTTGGACACATGGGGTGAATGTGATGCACTTGTCATGGCATTATCCCAAAGTCAGAGCTATTGGGGGGAAAATAATGAATATCATAAATGAAAACAGAAAGGGGAAATTGAACCTGACATCTAAGTTATGTGTTTTGAGATATTTATTTAAGAATAAAAGTTAAGGCCAGGAAGAACATTAATCCTCAATTTGTTGTTGGTGGCAAAATTAATAATTTCAAGAAACTGGGTAACTTTTATTTATTTTTTTAATACCCACAGTTATGGAGTGGAGAAAATTGATTAATATCATATTTAAAAACACTTAATATACGGACTTTAGGGGTCGAGGGGAAAGCTACATTTTATAACTGAACTCTTTAAATAGGAAAGGAAATTGTTGAATATTTCGGTTTAAAGTGTCTCTCTTATTTGCAAACACTTTTGCCAATGGCAAAGGTTTTCCTCGGTCAGGATCTAGTTGTCCAGACACCCTCTGATTATTACTATGAGCTGGAAGAGGCACTGCTGTGTGCTTTACTCATTGGTTTGCTGTGATCTCTGACTCACTGTCGAAGAGGGGCTTCATTTTAAAGGGGTACTCTGCCCTAGACATGCCCCCTCCAATGGACATTAATAGAGTGGGTGTGGGGTCAAGAGGGGGCATGGCGTGACGTCCAGTCTCCCACCACGGAAACCCAGTGTTCTAAACATACTGTTTAGAATGCCAGGTGCTTCACCGAGAACGTGGGGGACATCTTATCTACTATTCTGTAGATAGGGGATAAGATGTCTAGGGGCAGAGAACACCTTTAAGTCTATGGGGCTCATCTTTGACAGGGAAATTGAGACTGCAGTAAGCTAGGGTGTGAAGCGCTCAGTGGCGCACTTTTACTAGCTTGTTCTAATGATTGTAGGGACCTAAACACCCACATTTTGACAAATCAATTTTTGGACATGTCTGTGGGACATTTCAAGTGTGTTTTTTTCAAATAACAGAAACACAATTATTTGGACCTAGAGTTCAAAGGGAAGTCATTGTTTTGTCAAAAAAAGCTGTGTATTTAAAGAAAACTAAGTAAAATGTATAATAAAAAAGAAAAGTAAGTGAGAAGCAGTCCATAAGCACCAAGTCCTTTTTTTTTTTTTTTAAATAAGGGACAGGTAAGAGTGTACATAATCAAGAAAGGAGTTGAAAAGAGCAAATGTGGGAGATGTCCAATGTCTCCCCCCCCCCCTGCACACAGTATGTGGGCCTCAGCATGTTGGTGGCCCCAACTGCCCCTCTGCTAGCTATACCTCTGGCCTATGGGGTACTTGCATTGCCCTTATGGAAGTACAGTAATAAAATGTATTCAAGTAGTGGATCCTTACAGATCAACATTGTTGGTGACTGCCTTGGGAACTATTTATTTTGTGTTTATAGACTTTGATATCACACTGCAAGTCACTTAGGGACACGTTTGATTTTATTCATCTAACCTCTTTTATTTGTCATTGGCATAGTGCGTCCATTGCATGTCTACTTGCTTGATAGTAGTTGTATGTGCGAGGATTTCATAAAGAGGTAAGTTAGGCTGGGTTCTCATATGTCCTGTGTCTGGCATAGGTGAACTCAGCCTAAATCTTGATGCAGCTGATGCCATAACTGATGACAAGAGGCATCATTTGTCATCAGATGTATGGCATCTGACATCCATTGTTTCTGGACGCCTGACAGGCATCAGCAACATTCATTTGAATGGGACAGTTCACAATTATCGAGTGAATGGGATAGGCACAATCAACCAGCAAGCTGCTTACCCCTGTCTGGTGCTGTCTGGCAAGTCCAACCATCAAATATGACCCTGGATGATTGTGAACTGTCCCATTCAAATGATTGGGCTCAGTTCTTGCATCAGTTTCCCTCCGGTGCACACCAGAGGGAAACTATGCCAGACATATGTGAACCCAGCCTTAGACAGTTAAGTGCTAGCTCATGGTTGGCCTTCCCTTACTCCTATTCATAATATCAGTAACTATTTCTTCAGTTTTCTAGTGGATAGCTGTAAATCCTGGACTTTAATAGGTGTCATCTTCTGGCTTTGTGAGTGGTGACGGCATCATGAACACCACCATCTAATTCAGTAGATATGCCTATATACACATTCCAATGGCAATAGTCTGTTAATATTTAAGCAGCACACTTATATTCATATGTGTCTCCTTTTGTAATGTATGAGCAATAGTGTTAATAATGCAACAAAGCAAAATGGATGTATAAAAGAAGGTAGACGGCACTCACCAACAATCTGGAAACTTTATTTCTTCATGCTGGAGTCACGGGCAGGTCAGGGGATCAGCGGTGGGCAGGGGGCGTGTCTGGAACGTTTTGTGCGTGTGACGCACTTCCTCAGCCAACGCTGACATCCTCTTCCCCGCCAGTGCTCTTATACACCAGTGAGCAAGTTGTCATAGCAACCTATCAACAACTTGTGATAAAATCAATACAAAAGTGAAAACATTAAAAATAATGAATCATAAAAAGCATTGATCTACAGGAACGGACTTAAATCATAGCGGTCATTCAGACCCAAAGGACCGAGGGCGCCCAGCTGGAGTATCCAGCGGGCTTCCCTCTGTAATAAGAGATTTTGCCTGTCTCCTCTGAACTCTGGCACATTAACCCTCTCAAGACCAGCAAAAAGCACCCCCTTACAATGTAAACTGTGTGCCTCTTCCATGGGGGCAATCCATCTTGGTGCTCCCTTGTTAGTTCTTAGAGAATAAAAGTGTTCACGTATACGAATCCTCAGCTGGCGGATGGTCTTGCCCACATAGAAGCGGCCACACGGACAAAGCAACACATATACCACGAACGTGGTCCGACACGTGATCAACTGTCTCACCGTGCACACTTGGCCACCTACTTTTATACTTCTACCACTAATGTGGTGGCGGCACAGGGAGCAGCTACCACACAGATAATTTCCTTTGGGGGTAAGTGTGCTTAACCAATTCTTGCTTTCTGTCTTGTGTCGTGCGGCGGATTTAAGTTTATCACTCAATGTGGGATTTTTTCTATAGGTTATGAGGGGACCCTCGCTAGCTTTATCGCTCAAATCATTATCAGCTTGGATGATATACCAAGCTCTATGTATTGCCAAGGCTACTATGCTGTTCATGTTGGAATTTTCCATACAAAAAATTAACCTATTGACTGTACACATGGCTCTCATTTTTGGGGTAAGTAATCCCTGCCTGTCACAGGCCTCTGCCCTAGTGAAACCCTCTTCGATGACACTGGGGGGATACCCTCTCTCATGTAACCTCAGTTTCAGATCATTAGCCTGCTCCAGAAACATGTTGGTGCTGTTGCTAATATGCTTCAAATGCAAAAATGTGGAATAAGGGATTCCCCGCTTAACATGGTGGGGGTGAGAACTTACATAGTGGAGGGGGGCATTCCTGGCTATGTCTTTACGATAGCCACTGGTATGCAATTGGCCCTCCTCCACTATGAACCTCACGTCCAGAAACTCCAATGCATTCTTATCGAAAACATAGGTAAACAACATGTTCACATTGTTGTGTGTATTGAGGTGGTTGACAAAACCCGCGAACAAATCCTCGGAGCCCTCCCAAACGTCAAACACGTCATCCACATACTGAAGCAAGAGTTTGGTGTGCTTGACGTAAGGGTTGGACGCCAAGAAGATGCATCTTTTCTCAAGGATAGCCAAGAAAAGATTGGCATATGTGCAGGAGACCAGCGTGCCCGTGGCTGTGCCGGTCTCCTGCCTATACCAATCCTTCCCCTGGCGGAACTCATTGTGACTCAAGGGCTTCCGAAATGAAATTAATGAATGTGGGGGACTTATCAGTACTCTGGAGAAATTCCACTACAGCTTCTACACCCGCATCCTTATATACGGGTATATACGGTGTACGGTGTATATACGGGATACGGGTGTAGAAGCTTTCAACATCAATGGAAGCCAATTGAAAGCTATCCTGCCAAGTGAAGTCCTGTAATTGGGTGAGTAAGTCCCCAGTGTCTCTTACATAAGTGGGAATAGAAGTGAGAATGGGTCTTAACAGCCAGTTGATATAGCTCGACAATGGCTCAGTCACAGAGCCGATCCCCGAGACGATGGGCCGTCCCGGGGGTCGGCTCCGTGACTTATGGATCTTCGGAAGACAATACCATTTGGCATGTCTTGGATGGCTAGGGAGAAGCTTCTCTGCCATCTTAGTAGAAATGACACCTACCTCTGTCTGTGACGTCAAATAATGCCACAACAGCTTGTTCGAAACATGGTTGAGAGAATCAGTGTCTGTTCAACCACAAGGGCATTGATATGGTCTGGCACCGATATTGGGTGCACGTGTGTGTGCAAACTACTACAAATGGCCAAATGACACATGTAGAGGTATAAGAACCTTGCAACAATATAACCCTTGGGGGTTAGATAGAACCTCTATGGTACATGTGTTACTAATAAAACATAACTTTTAATGTGTGTTGGAGAATAAAATAAAGGTGAGAACATGTTTAAAAACACAACCCAATTGTGTCTCTATAGGATTCTGAAAAATGTCACTCTCGGATCACATACTGAATAGTCAGCCAAGGAGTGGACCTTAACCTTTGGCGCTCAGCTCTAGATCACTACCACAGTGTGGCTAACCTCTTATAACACAGTGGGATCTATACTCTAGGGGATTACCGTCCCTCAATTCATGCCAACCAACTAGGTAGGATACTCCTGTTACCAGGCCTAAATTATATTGGAGTGATGCTAATGCGTTCCACCTTCAGGTTACTCAGCCACTTATATATGTGGTATTGGAGCAGATATTCTCATATAAAATGTGGTAACACTCGGCTGACAATTCAGGTTTATAAGTATCAGTGTCCGTCGCACTGCTGTACAATGCAGGTACGGACAAATAATTTGCTCTCTAGCCTTTCATTTTGAACATAACCCTACTAGATATTAGGCACAATGGAGGTGCAATTAAACATATAACTGTCACACCCCGACATGTTTCGTCACTTGCGTGGCTTTATCAAGGAGACAACTGACAGCAATCACGTGTGCACGTGTGTGCAAGGGGCACGATGTTATGGCTCTCTGGAGTCAAATTTCTCTATTAAAAAATGTACATTCCTTTAGGACCTAGACATGTGCATGTCAGCAGTGGTGTAATAAAGTCATATTAGGTTTTCCTCAAATTGTTTCCATAAACTTGGGTGTCCACCATTGCACACACTGGTTCTATTTCTCTTCTGAGTTCCTGGCAGCCTAAAATGCCTAAGTGCCCAACTGGTATGCGGTTCTTTTAGTTTCCATTGGTTCCTGCATTATTAACCACTTGATGACCACCCACTGCAGTCATGTTATAAGCCAACTATCTTAGTTGTTCTGCAAAGAGAATGTGTCACCTAGATTTTTTTTAAATTAGAAACAGATACTGGAACATGTTTTTTTCTGTTTCAGTTTTTTTAATTTTTTTATTTTAATTTCATTTTTTTGTACACTGTTACGGGGCTGCCATCTTGCCTAAGGTGTTTTTAACAGCATTTAGTGATATGCTTTATGGCAGGACCCATGGACCATAGTCATAGATGACATAGATGAATTGGAGACATTATTGAACAATCTTTATTACCTTTTGAGAGGTCATTCTGAGCTCTGCTGTGAATGGTCTCTCTACTGATGTTACCTTTCACTGTACTCCTGCCTGAACTAAGAAGAAAGCCATTACTGTGAAATGTTCTGTACTGAAAAGAAAGTCTCAGCTTAGTTTTAGAATGAAAACTGCAACATCTCATGATTATTTTAAAATATAGATAGTAAAATGCAAAGTTAGAAAGACACCACAAAAAATTCTTTAAAAATGAAGGTTACTATACAAGCCTTATTTAAACATTGGGTCATTTTCTGATTACACGTTCCCTCTAAAGGTAACACATGGCCAGTTCTATGTGGTTTATGACTTTTTTTTTTGCATCTGTTTTCTGCTTCTCTTCAAGCTCGTTAGGTTGGGTTTCCACTTGGCAGTTTTTTGGATATTTGCCACTGCAGTTTTTGAGCCAATGCCAGGAGTGGATTTGAAAAAAAATGGGAAATATAGAGGAAGGACTTATACTTCTCCTTCCCCATGGATCCACTTCTGTCTCAAAAACTGCAGTGGCAGAAATCCCCCCCAAAAAATGCAGAGAGGAAACCCAGCCTTACAGATGTTCTTGAGTACTCGGAACTATCCTACTAGTCAACAAGTCCTTCCACAATGCTGCATCCTCATATATGAGGATCAGATGGAAGGATGGGATATGAGAACGGGATATGAGAATGAGACTAAAGGATGGAATAGGAGAATGAGAGTTTTTTTTGTTGCTTTTCCTATCCTACAAGGTTTAGAAGGGAAGAACGGGCAATGTCAAATATAGATAATAGACAGATGGCCAGAAAAATTGGTATTGGAGCTTTTGTGGTTGTCCCCTATCAGAAGGTTATAAAGTACACTATTACCAGTAGACTCCATTGTATTGAAGTGTAAAATTGACTAGTAAAGGAATAATGTCAGAAATTACGGTATGTAACAAGTTGTATAATAATAATAATAATTTGCAGCAAAAAAACAGAAGCAGCTCATTCCTGGATTTGACTCTGAAAGCACGGGCTATTGTCCATTGGAGACTTCTCATGGTTAAATACACAAATATCCTCAGGTTATGTTTAGATCCCATCTCTGTGACTTTCGCAGGCTCTGAGTTTTATCTCATACCTTGTAGTGATAACAATTAAACCTCAGGGTGTTCTTTAAGGTCACAGTTCCTGGCAGGGGGACGGCGTGGTTAAATTTGCTTGCTTTATAAACTGTCCTGCCAAGTACCCATTTTCTTGCTGTCTTGAGTCTGTTTTAGTAGAGTGATTTCAAATGAACCAGATGGTGGTGTCGGCTTTACAGCTGAACTAACATCCTCCGGTTTTGTGAATTATGGCGACTTATCCGTCATTTTGCTTCAGCGTCTTGCTATGACCAGGTTGTTGTTTTTTTTCATACCCAGAAAGTAACATCTGGTGAGATAGCACACTTATAGCTTTGTTTTCCTATGGAACGATAAACTTGATCTTAGAGGGGAACATTGCTGTATTATCAATGTTATCAGGCCACATTTTTCTATAACCATTATCTTACTATAAAAATCTGAACAGCTGGAATATGAACAAGTATATTACATCTTTAGAAAAAATGTTTACCCAAAACCTCAAGGAGAGTGTATATAGTATTTATACTGAATGGAACAGACCGTGCTTCAATTAACAGTAGGATTTATTATAATATCACATTCATTATAAAAATTGTGGTAGTATTAAGAAGATCCCCTCACAGGGCCCTATGGGGGGATCAGACAATAAAATAAAATACACTAAAAAAAATTTAAATTAATAAAAAAAAAAAATTACTGATGCCTCTAATGTGCGTTCATATAGCAGATATCATGTAAAAATATCTAGCAATAAATGGTTCACTGTAAAGATATAAATGTCACTTAGTAATGTATCACAAAACTGTTCTTTTCAATAAAGATGAATGGCAATTGTTATGAAACAATGTTGCAGTATTGTCCTTCTGATATAAAAATGTATCAGAATTGCGGTATCCTCTGAAGGCAGAGATATTAAAACTTCCAGCAGAGTAGAATAGAAAGTCTGTGGACTATGAATGCCGATATTTGTCTGCGCTGGCAGTTGCTGACTAAAGATGTTGCCGGTGATGATAGTAGCTGGTCCGGACTGCACCGGACCTGTTGTTTAAGCTGCCCGCCTGTGCGCACAGGATTATAGAAGCGCTTTAAGAATAAGGGTTATGTGCTCACCGGTATCTGATGTTAGGCAGTCCACGTTGGTTCCCGATCTGGGACAAGAGCTGTTTGCCGGTTCTCTGATGTACTCCAATATCTCGGCCTCGTGGAGTTGGCGTGTGACGTCACTGAGAGCTCTGCTGGAACAACGGCCTCACCGGAGTGGAGATGGAATAGGAGCGGTAAGTGTTAGCCGCATAAATCCTCTGCGAGGTATATTAAATTAGAACTGCAACTGCCAAGTGCCAAACCGCACATGTAGATGACATCCACCTCTAGACGTGTTTCAGGGTACTTAGGTATCGACCCTTTCTTCAGTAGGGATATTAATTTAAAATTTTTTTTAGTGTATTTTATTTTATTGTCTGATCCCCCCATAGGGCCCTGTGAGGGGATCTTCTTAATACGACCACAATTTTTATAATTAATGTGATATTATAATAAATCCTACTGTTAATTGAAGCACGGTCTGTTCCATTCATTATAAATACTATATACACTCTCATTGAGGTTTTGGGTAAACATTTTTTCTACTGAATTTTTTCCTCTTGCACCTAGGGTATATATAGGTGCCTACCCAATTTAACCTCGGATCAGTGTATTAATTGTGAGCTGCACTTATTCTTTTTCCTTATATTACATTTTTACCAAAACAAAAAGTAAATATTTAAGGATGCAATTCACCTCTCTATGATGTTCTCCAGATGGTTGGGTTCTGCACAATTTAAAGAAGATGCCGCAACCCATAATACAACCTCTTTTTTACCCCTGCCCCATGATAAGATGATAAAGGTGGGTCCATATACATACACCCCGCCAACATTAGCTATAAGCCGTGGACTGTCAACACATTTCCTTAGCGGTGGCCATTGCAGGGCAGATTTAGTATTACATGGCACACTTTGAAAGAAATAGGAGACCATGCAATACACAGTCATGTCAAGGCTGCCAATGAGGGACCTTCTCTTTATATAGTTTTTCACTTTAGCATATAGATTGGGTCCAGAGTCAGGTACCGCCCTCATGTTTGTATAGTATATATGTATGTCAGAATTGTCCAACTCAATTAAAATGGGTATCTCAGTAATGGCATTGGGGTTAATTGCCAAAAAAGGCATATCCATGGGACAAGCTTAAGTAAAGTATTGTCCCTTTCACCCATGCCTCTCAATAAATCAGACACTTCCAGATCAGAACTGGCAGACTTAGATTTGTTCTACAACTTGCTTGCATGCATAAATTGTAGTAAATTTGGTGCAGAGTGGAGGCCATGCCCCCTGCCTGCCCATTTGGTGAGCGTGGCGCAAGTAGCTATTGCTATGTGCTAAGAAGAGATGGACTCCTGACCGGAGGATCCCCTGGAGCCATAGGTTGAAAAAATAGATGTCCTCGGATGGCGCGCCTGCTGTAGTGGGAGTTAGGAAATTAACCTGAGCCTCCAGCACAAAAGTGGACAGTGCTAGTAAAAATAAAAAAATGTAAATTTATTAATGGACTGCATGTTTCAAAGGTATACCGTCGGATCTGACAAAGAGGGCATTATGCCTTTGAAATGCGTAGTCCATTAATAAACTTAAATTTTTTATTTTCATATTACTTTCTGCTTATGTGCCAGCTCAGGTTAACCCCTTTACTCCCACTACTCATTAACGTGAGCCCATCTCTGTTTCTGTGAACATACCATAGGTTATGTTGTTAAGCTTTTTGGTGTTGTGCCCATAGAGCAACAATACCAGGTGAGTGGTTTAGTCCACTTTTTCTGTTACAAATTGCATTGCATTATACTTAAAGTGCACTTAGAGCCCCTTGTTTTTATCTGTTCCTTTTTCTCCTTTTTGAGCTAGTGATATGTGCAGGAAAGAGATCCATGGCTGTATACTTGAAATATATGAGCCTGTATCCATCCTCTAGAGGATCCATACTGGCCCTGAAAGGCTTCCTTCTTATCTTAGCAACTGTTCTGTGGTTAGTGTAATCCCTTCCTAGCTTTGCTGCTGCACTTTTATTCATTTCTGCATACATAGCATCTTGCTAATACAGTGCATCAGTAACCCCTTCTCTCTCCATTTGTAGTGTACTTTGAATCATCCCCTAGCACAGTGCCACAGTGTTCAATCCAGTGCACGTCCACCAGCATTTTGTCATGGCATAGCAAAACCGAGTAGGTGCTGTTCACTGATTGGGCAGACAAGTAAGGGAAAAGTATTTCAAGTGTGTGTTTTACTGGCAGACACCTCAGCTCTAGTCCTACACCATGAAATGAGAAATAGTTGTGCAAAATGAAGGAGACTCTCAAAGACTCAATAACAGTAGTGGGAGCACTAAAATTACCTTGTCAGCACTCTGATGGGTTAATCTAACAAAACCCTTGCAGATTTTTAAAAGCCCTGTAAACAAAAGGTACACTTTATATAAAGACTAGTGGAGCCAACAAGGAGACAAGGTAGCATAGAAGTTTCTTAGTATTACTGGCACTTTATACTAGCGATCTGCAGGGTTACAGTATTCGGATCCCACTAACCAGACATTAAAGATACCTAGGTAAATCATTTATAGATGTAGCAGGATTAACAGTCAGACTTGGTGTGTTCTCTCATCTAGCTAATGTGCTATAACATCCCCTGTAATCACAATCCTGCTGGATGTTCTGTTAAAGTCACGCAACCAACCAAAACCATTGCTAGAAATATTACGTAACAAAAGTCGGCCAACAAATTTAAGGGAATCTGCCACCAGGTGTTACCCGATATATCTGGTATTCATGGTAAAATAAGGTTTCACACCATCTGGATGCCCTCTTTGCCTGTCTGCGATAGGGTGGAAAAAGTTTTAACAGAATCTCGGGCAGTATGCTTATTGGGTTCAAGTAGCCAAGATGTGTGGTATCCCAAAATAGTCATTGCGTCCCATGACTGACAGCCCAGGCACAGCTGATGTCACTATGCTCATTACTACATTCTCCTGCAGGCCCGGAAGCAGTGGTACCTCTGGGCATGACAAGGCTTCTGGGATAGCATGAGACTTCATGGCTAGTCACGCTTTAGTAGGTGGGATTACAGGTGAGGTGACGGTTTTGGGATCTTGCACACCCATTTGACTACTTGAAGCACTATCAGTCTGCGCAGGTCACTTTTTTTTTAAACAGTATCGCAGACGTGCCAGAGGACATGCGGACATTGTGAGAAGCTTTATTTTGCCCCATATAACATGTTGCCACCAGTTGACCTGTAAAGACATGTGACATCTGCTGTCACCATCAACTTTTAGCCACCGCTCTACCAGTTATTGGTGCCAATATGCTATTGAGTGAATCCACAATCAATAGGGCAGCCACCACCATTCAGTTCTCAATGGGAAGCACGCTCAGGTTCAAAGCTCTTAAAGGGGTACTTCGCTGCTATACATTTTATCCCCTTTCCAAAGGATAGGGGATAAGATGTCTGATCACAGGGGTTCCACTGCTGGGGCTCTCTGCGATCTCCCGCAGCACCCAGCGTTCTAAACAAACACTGGGTTACTGCGGCAGTGGCTTTGACATCTTGCCCATGCCTCTCATGTTGTCACACCACACCCCTTCTATTCATGGATACGAATGGAGGTGGAGGGGTTTGGTCGTGACATCATGTTCACAGCTCCAAGCGTTCTGAAAAAAATGTTCAGAATGCTGGGGTACCGGAGTACCCCTCTCAAGGACTCTCTCGTGGCCACATGCTTGACTGTCTATAGTCAACAGTGATCTTCATACTGTGACCCACCGACCCGGGCCAATGCCTTTCTGGGAATGCCAGAAGATGTCATTTTACAACATCTAGAGGGCCGCAGTTTGGGGACCACTGGTCTACAACAATGTCGATAGACTATTTTGTACTTTTTTTTTTCTTCTAGTTATGAAAATGAGTATTTAGTTATATAATAAACTTGTTACACACAAGCAAACAAGCCGAGAAAACTCCAATCAGCCATAAGATGCAAGGTTTTTGTCACGATGCCGGCTGGCAGGTAGTGGATCCTCTGTGCCAGAGAGGGATGGCGAGGACCGCGCTAGTGGACCGGTTCTAAGCCACTACAGGTTTTCACCAGAGCCCGCCGCAAAGCGGGATGGTCTTGCTGCGGCGGTAGTGACCAGGTCGTATCCACTAGCAACGGCTCACCTCTCTGGCTGCTGAAGATGCTGAAGATAGGCGAGGTACAAGGGAGTAGGCAGAAGCAAAGTCGGACGTAGCAGAAGGTCGGGGGCAGGCGGCAAGATTCGTAGTCAGGGGTGATAGCAGGAGATCTGGTACACTGGTTATAAACACACAAAACGCTTTCACTGGCACTAAGGCAACAAGATCCGGCAAGGGAGTGCAAGGGAGGAGACTAGATATATCCAGGGAACAGGTGGGAACCAATTAAGCTAATTGGGCCAGGCACCAATCATTGGTGCACTGGCCCTTTAAATCTCAGAGAGCTGGCGCGCGCGCGCCCTAGAGAGCGGAGCCGCGCGCGCCAGCACATGACAGCAGGGGACCGGGACGGGTAAGTGACCTGGGATGCGATTCGCGAGCGGGCGCGTCCCGCTGTGCGAATCGCATCCCCAACGGCCATGACAGTGCGGCGCTCCCGGTCAGCGGGACTGACCGGGGCGCTGCAGGGAGAAAGACGCCGTGAGCGCTCCGGGGAGGAGCGGGGACCCGGAGCGCTAGGCGTAACAGTACCCCCCCCCTTAGGTCTCCCCTTCTCTTTGCCCGGTAACTGCCTCCCCTGGGATGAGGACACCTGGAAAGAATGGAGGGTTTCCTCAACAGCAGGCAGTACAGCAGGAGTGGGAATGGGGAGGGAGGGCAGAGGGCGAGGCCTGGCATGGGGCAGTGTGACACCAGGACGGGGGCCATGGGGTGGCACAGAGGCTTGGCTGACGGGACTGGGAGGGGGGGAAGGGCATTTCCTGTGGCAGGCAGAGTCCTTAATGACCTTAGGGGGACCGGATACAGAAGGAACCACAGGATCACGGCAGGGAGTACTGGGAACCGGTTTTAGACAGTTCTTGGAACAAGAGGACCCCCAACTCCTGATCTCCCCAGTGGACCAATCCAGGGTAGGGGAATGAAGTTGAAGCCAGGGAAGTCCAAGGAGAATTTCCGAGGTGCAATTGGGGAGGACCAAAAGTTCAATCCTCTCATGATGAGATCCGATGCTCATAAGAAGGGGCTCCGTGCGGAAACGTATGGTGCAATCCAACTTGGCTCCGTTGACCGCGGAAACGTGGAGTGGCTTGACAAGACGGGTCACCGGAATGCGGAATTTATTCACTAGGGATTCTCGAATAAAATTTCCAGAAGCTCCAGAGTCCAGGCAGGCCACGGCTGAGAGAGAAGAGCTGGCTGAAGCAGAAATCCGCACGGGTACCGTGAGACGTGGAGGAGCAGACTTGGAACCAAGAGACGCCACACCCACGTGAGCTGGGTGCGTGCGTGCGTTTCCCAGGCGTGGAGGACGGATAGGGCAATCCACCAAGAAATGCTCGGTACTGGCACAGTAAAGACAGAGATTTTCTTCCCTGCGGCGATTCCTCTCTTCCTGGGTCAGGCGAGACTTATCCACTTGCATGGCCTCCTCGGCGGGAGGCCCAGGCATAGATTGCAACGGATACTGTGGGAGAGGTGCCCAGAGATCTAAGTCTTTTTCCTGGCGGAGCTCTTGGTGTCGCTCAGAAAAACGCATGTCAATGCGGGTAGCTAGATGGATGAGTTCTTGCAGATTGGCAGGAATCTCTCGTGCGGCCAGCACATCCTTGATGCGACTGGATAGGCCTTTTTTAAAGGTCGCGCAGAGAGCCTCGTTATTCCAGGATAATTCTGAAGCAAGAGTACGGAATTGTACGGCATACTCGCCAACGGAAGAATTACCCTGGACCAGGTTCAGCAGGGCAGTCTCGGCAGAAGAAGCTCGGGCTGGCTCCTCGAAGACACTCCGGAGTTCAGTGAAGAAGGCCTGGACTGTGGCTGTGGCAGGATCATTGCGGTCCCAGAGCGGTGTAGCCCAAGACAAGGCCTTTCCTGAGAGAAGGCTTACTACGAACGCCACCTTAGACCGTTCTGAAGGAAACAAGTCCGACATCATCTCCATATGCAGGGAACACTGAGACAAAAAGCCACGGCAAAACTTAGAGTCCCCATTAAATTTGTCCGGCAAGGACAGGCGGAGGCTAGGAGTGGCCACTCGCTGCGGAGGAGGTGCAGGAGCTGGCGGAGGAGATGATTGCTGAAGAAGTTGCGAATGTTGGTGCACAATGGTGGACACTTCCGACAGCTGGTGGGTTAGATGGGCGATCTGTCGGGCGATATCAGAGACAACTGGCAGGGGAACCTCAGCGGGATCCATGGCCGGATCTACTGTCACGATGCCGGCTGGCAGGTAGTGGATCCTCTGTGCCAGAGAGGGATGGCGAGGACCGCGCTAGTGGACCGGTTCTAAGCCACTACAGGTTTTCACCAGAGCCCGCCGCAAAGCGGGATGGTCTTGCTGCGGCGGTAGTGACCAGGTCGTATCCACTAGCAACGGCTCACCTCTCTGGCTGCTGAAGATGCTGAAGATAGGCGAGGTACAAGGGAGTAGGCAGAAGCAAAGTCGGACGTAGCAGAAGGTCGGGGGCAGGCGGCAAGATTCGTAGTCAGGGGTGATAGCAGGAGATCTGGTACACTGGTTATAAACACACAAAACGCTTTCACTGGCACTAAGGCAACAAGATCCGGCAAGGGAGTGCAAGGGAGGAGACTAGATATATCCAGGGAACAGGTGGGAACCAATTAAGCTAATTGGGCCAGGCACCAATCATTGGTGCACTGGCCCTTTAAATCTCAGAGAGCTGGCGCGCGCGCGCCCTAGAGAGCGGAGCCGCGCGCGCCAGCACATGACAGCAGGGGACCGGGACGGGTAAGTGACCTGGGATGCGATTCGCGAGCGGGCGCGTCCCGCTGTGCGAATCGCATCCCCAACGGCCATGACAGTGCGGCGCTCCCGGTCAGCGGGACTGACCGGGGCGCTGCAGGGAGAAAGACGCCGTGAGCGCTCCGGGGAGGAGCGGGGACCCGGAGCGCTAGGCGTAACAGTTTTGTTCTCCTGAATAATCCATCCGCTGTCAGTCGACAGTATGAGAAATCAGATGCCAGATGCCTTCTGTACCGTTATATGTCTGTTTTATTGAGTCATCACTCTCTAGCTTGTCATAGCCGCCATTATTGCTGAACTCTTACTAATACGGGTGTCAATAACCACACGGCTTATCAGCACAGGTACCTTATGATGGTAATTTCCAACACATAAGGTCAACATAGTAGATTTCGAGTCCTATGTGCCGATCCCATGGTGAAGTATTATCTTTCTGACAGGCCGGGAAGTATTGTCTGGGACTATTAAGAACAGTAGCTGGAAGGTTATTACATTGATAAGAAGACATTTCTGCAAGTTTGTAGCGCAGTGTGTTTTATCTTGTTCGGCAGGTAGTGAATCAGGCTAAAGCAGCGTGCAGCCTCCCCAGAGAAAATTAATATATTTTCTATATTCCATGTAAATCTTACAAAGACGTTTTTGTCTTTACAAGCATTTACTGGTGGCTCATAAAATATAGATTTGGTTGGAATATAACACAATAGCTTTACTTTCACAAATGCGTTCCATCTGGCTCCATGTCGTTTGTTTCTTTTTATCTTTTATCAGATTTTTCCATGGGCTCCATTTCTTTCTTTTTATTAAATATTATAAAAGACTATAATAGCCATGTTTGAAAATGATTTGATTGTGAATGTTGGATACAAAAAAAAAAAAAAAAAAAAAACACACACATTTTTTTTTTTAAATACAGCAAAAAGGCATTCATTTTAGGGAGATGGGCATCTGGGTTTGAACTTGTCTGGGAGGCCAGTGAATGGGAGGTCAGTGAATGATGTATACTGATGAAAAAAGTGCTATGTATATTAAAACTAAGATAAAAGTAATGATAAAAACAATCTTATTTTAAATTCTCTTTCTTTTTTTTCTTAGAAGCACTTTTACATTTTTTTTTTTTTGCTTTTTTAACACAATACACAGTAGTAAATTTAAAAGGTAACAGGTCATGCCCTCCTCGACGTGTTTTGCTGTGAGGTTTTGCCCTATAGCCCCTTGACAATGCTGTTTTCACAGCGAAACACGTTGAGGAGGGCGAGATCTGTCACATTTTAAAGTTAATACTGCGTTGTGTATAAGCAGAGATCTGTAGATCTGCCATGCTGCTTATAAGTGGAGGTGTTGTACCACATCGATTGTGATACCCCTCTAGACACAAGGGGTAGACAATACACAGTTCTATATATTTTAATATTTTTGGGAGTCTTTTATTTTAGTTATGGAATATTAAAAGTTATATTTTAAGGGAAGGCACAAAATATTGGTTTGTTACTCCAGGCTGGGGCCCTGAAGTTTGGTGTTGGATACACTTGCTGACTATGCTTGGCCATTGAAATGAATGGGGACTTCACTATAGCTTATTTTGAACAAAAATCCAACATCAAACAAAAAACTGTAAGCAGCACTCCTGAGGTAAAAAGACAAATCTTACTATCTTTTTATTACACTGATAAAGACCCTATAGAAGGGTTGTAATGTCACTTATACACATTGGGTATTTTTTCCTTATGGAGAAATCTTTGGCTTGGCATACTGTACATTCCCAGTCAGTTTCCAAGACTTCTATTTGGAGTATAATACTGATAACAAGGAAAAGCAATGTGGAAAAGGTGGTGTGAGAGTTTCTTTGCATATCTTTCCCCCCCCCCAAAAAAGGATTGGACTTTGATCCCAGGAGAACTCCTTTCACTCCTTCATTGGAACGTATTCTTAGGTGTGAGACAAGGACACTTTACACTTGTTCATTATTGATTTTTCACCGCATTTTTCAGCTTTATTGTTCAAACAGTAAACTTAAAATTTCTTTTAAGGATGCATTCTTGTACCTTATCATGTACCTTTCTCTTATTCTTCTCTCCTTTCTCTTCTCCTTCTTTTTTAAAGCATCCAGCCATATATATGCTTTAGGGAATGCTGCTGTTTTTTTTTAGATCTGCTTTAAACCTATTTTGTAGAGATTTGAACATACCCTCAGGCTGCTATTATTTTAGAGCCTGTATTACAGTCACAATACCTGGATCTCCTATGGTTTTTACTGAACCTGTTTTACTCAACTAGACTTAGATCATCATAGGGTTCTATTGTGATCCAAGTCCAGCTCATTACAACTGCAGGTTGCTTCAGTTGTGTAGCCATAATATGAACTCTGAAATGCATTCAAATGCAGATGTTGCAAAACTACAACTTTCAGCATGCCCAGACAGCCTATCATGATGGGAGTTGTAGTTTTGCAACATCTGGAGGTCCAGTTACTTAAAGGGGTACTCCGCACCCCTAGACATCTTATCCCTTATCCAAAGGATAGGGGATAAGATGTCAGATCGCTGGGGTCCCGCTGCTGGGGACCCCCGGGATCTCGGCTGCAGCACCCACCTATATGGCTTCCACCTTACACCGGCATTGCTTGTGGCTTCGACTCCCGACCACAATGGCGGAAGAGCGTGACATCACGACTCCCCCCCGTGTGACGTCACGACCCGCCCTGCCCCCTCAATGCAAGTCTATGGGAGATCTGTCACACCCCCTCCCATAGACTTGCATTGAGGGGGCGTAGGGAACTGACGTAGGGGGGTAGGGAACAGACGTAGGGGGGATACATAGGCAACAAAGCTCCGTTTCGTGCAGCAGGTGCACTTCATCCGGCCATCTCTTCTAGACTGACATAACATTACTAAATACTAGGAAGCTAAGCATATACGTTTAGGAGCGTTTTCACATACTATTCAAGAACTAATAACCTGCAAGACAGACCAGGTCATATATGCCCTGATCTGTCCCATGCGGCTTTTATTACGTGGGGCAAACGAGCAGGCAGCTCCGAGTGCGAATAAGAGAACACCTCTATGCGATACACACAGGAAAACAGGGAGCTGCCAGGCTCATGTCCCACGTAAAAGAGATGCATAACAATAATCCAGAAATTTTGAAGTTTGCAGGACTGGAAAGAGTCACTACCAATAAAGGAGAAGACTAGATAGAAAACTATTAAAAACAGAAACAGAATGGATATTAAAAACACACGCGACTGGTGCACTCGGCCTTAATGATAGGAGGGAACTATCAGCGTGTTTTTAATCACAGACACTCCCCTTTCTTCCCCGAGTCTAAACGTCATAATCACGTGCACAGGTGTAAGAAAAGGTGATTGGAGAACAGGAAGGCTTACCTAGTATTTAGTAATGTTATGTCAGTCTAGAAGAGATGGCCAGACGAAGTGCACCTGCTGCACGAAACGGAGCTTTGTTGCCTATGTAACCCCCCTACGTCTGTTCCCTACCCACCTTATATGTAAGTATAATAAAGAAGAATTTTAAGAAGATTGGTGAGTGCCGGCTATCATTTCATCGACTACTTTGTTGGATAATTGCAAAGTACAATTGGTCATGCAGTTATGTCTCTTAGAAGGCGAGGAGGAAAAAATAAAAAGACAAAAGGAAATTGACTGTGTTCTCAAGGACAAAATGGTCTGTGTCCTTAAAGGGGTATTCCGGCCATAGACATCTTATCCCCTATCCAAAGCATAGGGGATAAAATGTCTTATCATGGGGGCCCACCTCTGTGTTTTCGAGACTGGAGACGTGACATCACACCACGCCCCCTTGTGACGTTCATCCACGCCCCCTCAATTCATGTCTTTAGGAGGTAGTGTGACGGCTTTCACGCCCCTTCCCATAGATATGAATGGAGGGGGTGTGGCGTGACATCACAAAGGGGCCTGGTGTTACATAGTTACATGTCCAACCAGGGAATTGAAGGGTGTAAGGGAATAAGGGGAAGGGATGTAGTTTTATAATTCTGCATAAGCATTAATGTTATTTTGTTCCAAGAATGTATCTAACCCTGTTTTAAAGCTGTTAATTGTTCCTGCTGTGACCAGTTGCTGAGGTAGACCGTTCCATAAATTCACAGTCCTCACGGTAAAGAAGGCGTGTCACCCCTTTAGACTAAACCTTTTCTTCTCCAGATGGAGGGAGACGTCTGTTACCTGTCAGACATCTGTGAGGGACAGTATCAAACGCTTTGGCAAAATCCAGAAACACTATATCCACAGCCATTCCTCTGTCAAGGCTTCTACTCACCTCTTCATAAAAGCAAATTAGATTGGTTTGACAACTTCTATCCTTAGTAAACCCATGCTGGTTATCACTTATAATACTATTATCCCCAATGTATTCCTGTATGTAATCCCTTATAAGTCCTTCAAACAATTTACCCACAATGCACGTTAGACTTACCGGTCTATAATTGCCTGGCGAAGACCTAGAGCCCTTCTTGAACGTCTCCAGTCCCATATGCATGCACTGCATAGGAGCACGGCCATGAGAGCAGGGAGGGAGACATGCTTATGGATGAGCAGGGCACGGCGGCCGCCCGGCCAAAGTCAGAGTGCCCAACGCTCGGTTCGGAGCTCCACCCATGCCCCAAGGACCTAATTTGCATATCACAAAAATTAGCAATAATAGTGGTTCCGGACGCCCTAAGTATCATTTTGATTTGTATCACCCACACTACAAGCCTGTATGACAAGTTAGTGCATGTGATGCTGATTACAGATTTTCTTTAAGTAACTTTGAAGAGAGCACAGGAGCTGCGCTCGCTTTAGAGCGGTGAGTGTCGGCTACTATCAGTAACAAGACACTCACTGCTAATGATCACAGCCAATCATGGCATCTAAAGTGAAAATAAATGTTGCCGGTAGCTCAATGGAGCTTATCGTACCCCCCAAGCTAAGATGGTGGAGAAGGGTCACCTTACCTACCTCCTGCTGCTGATCCAATCATGTAACCTGGGCTTAGCCAGGCTATATCAGTGGATCGCTGATCACACTGTATATTGCTATACCACAGGCATTGCATTATCCAGTGAACGCAATCTAATGATTGCCTATAAAAGTCCCTATGGAACATAAAAAGTGTAAAATAAAAAAAAGCCTCTAAAATTATATATTAAAATTTATATATAAATATATATATATATATATATATATATATATATATACTAAAATTATATAAAATCCCCTTCTCTAATAAAGAATTATTAATTCCCATTTTCCCCAAAAATACAAACAAATGAACATAAGTGGTATTGTCATGTGCGCAATTGTTCAAACTATTAAAATATAATGTTTATGATTCTGCATGATTAGCAACGTAAATGTAATAAAAATACCAAACACCAAAAATAAAAAACTTTAATCACTTCATATATTAGAAATTTTTTAAACCAAAAAGCGATTAACCCATTGCCGCAAAACACCGGGTTTATGCAGCGTTGCGGCACGGGAGGGTTATCAGGAGCTGAGCTCACATCATACCCGCACGGTCCCGGGTGCTATCAGCAGCCAGGAACCATAGCTAATGCCGGACATCGCTGTTCCAGGCCATCAAAGTTTATCACCCGGTCTAAAGTGAAAGTGAAAGCTTCCCGGCTGCTCAGTCGGGCTGATTGGGACCATCGGGGTAATATCACGGTGTCCCGATCAGCTAGGACGCAGCAGGAGGGTGCCTTACCTTCTTCCTGCGTGTCTGATTGGCGATTGATTGCTCCAAGCCTGAAATTCATGCTTGAGCAATCAATCGCCGATAACACTTATCAATGCATTGCAATGCAAAGGCATTGTTCAGTGTATTGAATCAATGTACTGCATATTATAGTCCCCTTTGGGGGCTATAAACATTGCAAAAAAAGTTAATAAAGTAGATTTAACCCCTTCCCTAATAAAAGTTTGAATCACCCCCCTTTTACCATAAAAAAAAATACTGTGTAAATAAAAACAAAAATAAACATATGTGGTATCGCCGAATGCGTAAATGTCCGAACTATAAAAAATATATTGTTAGTTATACCGCACGGTCAATGGTGTATGCACAAAAAAATGCCAAAGTCCCAAATAGCGTCTTTTTGGTCACTTTTTATACCATAAAAAAATGAGAAAAAAAAGCGATCAAAAAGTCAGATCAAAACAATAATGGTACCGATAAAAACGTTAGATCACAGCCCAAAAAACTAGCCCCCATGCCACCCCGTACATTTAAAAAATAAAAAAGTTATAGGGGTCAGAAAAGGACATTTTAACCGTATAAATTTTCCTGCATGTAGTTATGATACAAAATCAAACCTATATAAGTAGGGTATCATTTTAATCGTATGGACCTACAGAATAAAGATAAGGTGTCATTTTTACCAAAAAATTTACTACGTAGAAACGGAAGCCCCCAAAATTTACAAGATGGCGATTTTTCTTTCATTTTGTCGCACAATGATTATTTTTTCTTTCGCCATAGATTTTTGGGTAAATGTCTGATGTCATTATAAAGTAGTGGCACAAAAAAACAAGCCACCGTATGGATTTTTAGGCGCAAAATTGAAAGGGTTATGATTTTTAAAGTGTAAGGAGGAAAAAAACTAAAGTGCAAAAACGGAAAAACGCTAGGTCCTTAAGGGGTTAAAAAGTCCCATTAAAACAAACAAAATAGTAGTGATAAAAACTGAAGATCACAGTGCAAAAAATGAGCTCCCATGCATCCCTGTATACGGAAAAATAAAAAAGTTTTAGGGGTCAGAAAACGACAATTTTATGCATACCGATTTTGTTTGAAAAAGTTGCCATTTTTTTAAAGTAGCACGATAATAAAAATAAAACTATATGAATTAGGTATCGTTTTATTCGCATTGACCTACAGAATTAAGAGAAGTTGTCATTTTTACCTAACAGTGCACTGAATAAAAACCAAACTCCCCAAAAGTTGCAAAATGTTTTGTGGTACAGATTATGGTAAAATACAACGTACTATTGGTCAAGCAAAAAACACGGTTCATATGGGTCTGTAGGGGGGGAAATAAAAAGTTATGGCCCTTAGAAGGCGAGGAGAAAAAAGCGAAAATACTAAAATAGAAATTTCATGTTTCCTCAAGGCCGAAATGGGTTAAGGGGTTAAAGGACATAAAAACTTTTATTCATTTATTTTAAAATATAGCAAAATTTAATTTGCCCCTTAAATTCAGAATTGCCTTGTTCGTACAAGGCGATATCACAATGTGTTGTGCCGAATTACCTCCTCCGCTCACTTACACTGACAATTTCAATTGCTACATTAGTAATGCAGATTACATAAGCTACAGATTGTTACAGTCGTCCTGAAGTATGAATGATATGAAATGTTACAATGATACTTGTATTATTACTGGTGTTTCCTGTGTCAAATACTTGTGACATCATTTTAATGCTTGTACTTTCTATTATCACTGAAGTGAACAATGGAGGGGCACTCCGTCATAATCAGACAAACCAAGAACACTTAATAAAGGGGAATATAGCAGCTGGGATGGAGTTTTCCCACAAACTGGTCAGTTTAAGGGTGTGTTCACACACTATTACTAGCAGCGGGTTTCCTGCTGTGGGAATCCTGCTTCGAGTTACGATACCATTAATTTAAATGGGTCCACAGACAATCCGCAATAGTGTCAGATTTGCAGACTTTCAGCGGACCCATTGAAATGAATGGTAGCCTAACTTGCAGCGGGTTTCCCAAAGCGGGAAACCCGCTGCTAGTTACTAGCGTGTGAACGCACCCTTAAAGGGGTATTCCAGTTTTAGAAAATTAGCTAATACCCCAAGATATATAACTTACTGATATAGTGTTATCACTAATTGTACTGGCTTTACCATGGTTTTGTGTGATTCTCCCCTGAAAGGAAGTTGTGTAGTCCTTTCATTGATGATAAGAAGGGCACTGCTAGGAAAGTCACATCTTAGTTTTGAGCCCAGTGGCAAGAACAGAAAATTCAACATTTCAGAATTATTTTAACCCCTGAACCCCTTAAGGACCAGGGGTTTTTCTGTTTTTGCACTTTCATTTTCCCCTCCTTACCTTTAACAAATCATAAATCCATTTGATGGCTTATTTTTTGCACAACCAATTCTACTTTGTAATGACATCAGTAATTATAACCAAAAATCTATGACGAAATGGAGAAAAAACACCAAGTGTACTTTGCAATGACATCACTTAATTTATAACATAATCTGCTGCAAAACAAAAAAATGCCATTTTGTAGATTTTTAGGGCTTCCGTTTCTACGCAGTACATTTTTCAGTAAAAATGACACCATCTCTTTATTCTGTAGGTCCATATGATTAAAATGTTACCCTACTTATATAGGTTGGATTTTGTCGTACTTCTGGAAAAAATCATAACTACATGCAGGAAAATTTATACGTTTAAAATTATCATCTTCTGATCCCAATAACTTTTCGATTTTTCTGTTTACGGGGCGGTATGGGGCTAATTTTATGCGCTGTGATCTGAAGTTTTTTAGCGGTACCACTTTTGTATTGATTGGACTTTTTGATTGCTTTTTATTAATTTTTTCATTATATAATAAGTGACCAATAATACGCTATTTTGGACTTTGGAATTTTTTTGCGAGTACGCCATTGACCGTGCGGTTTATTTAATGATATATTTTTATAATTCAGACATTTCTGCACATGGTGATACCACATTTGTTTATTTTTCTTTATATTTATTTGGGAAAAGGGGGGTGATTCAAACTTTTATTAGAGAAGGGGTTAAATGATCTAGGGGGCTATAACACTGCACACACTGATCTTTTACATTGATCATTGTTATCCCATAGGATAACATTGATCAATGATTCTGCCGCTTGACTGCTCATGCCTGGATCTCAGGCACTGAGCAGTCATTCGGCAATCAGACACACAGGAGGAAGGTGCTCCAGCTGTTCGGGAGGCGAAATTGCGGCGGTCCTGAATAGCCCACTGAGCTAGCCGGGGTTAGTTTACTTTAACTTTAGATGCGGCGATCAACATTGAACGCCGCGTCTAAAGGGTTAATAGTGCACGATCAGTGCCGCGTGCTATTAGCCATGGGTCCGGGCCGTTGTTAGAGGTCGGACCCAGCCCACGCCGTGGCCCCGTGTTATAGAAAGGAAGCTGACTTAGGGCACATAGGTACGCCCTGTGTCCTTAACGGGTTAAGGACTAAGCCCATTTTCAGGACTTCTTCGTTTTTGCAATTTTGTATTTTCCGCTTTCAATCTTGCACCTACAGACCCATATAAGGTTTTTTGCGTCACCAAGTGTACATTGCAATGACATCACTTAATTTATAACATAATCTGCGGCAAAACAAAAAAATGCCATTTTGGAAATTTTTAGGGCTTCCGTTTCTATGCAGTGCACTTTTTGGTAAAAATGACACCTTATCTTTATTCTGCAGGTCCATGTGATTACAAGAATACCCAATTTATATAGTTATTATTTTATTTTACTACTAAAAATGATAATTACATGCACCAAAGTAGTCATCTTCTGACCACTATAACTTTTTTATTTTTCCGCATACGGGGGTATATGAGGGCTAATTTTTTGCGCTGTGGTCTGTAGTTTTTACTGGTAATATGTTTTTTTTTTTTTTTTTTTTTAAATATTTTCTTGAATTTTGACATAACAAAGAAAAAAATGAACAGTACAATCAGTACATAAAATAAACATCAGAACAGAATTCTAAGAAACCGGTGTTCCGCAGAAAAGAACCCTAGGAGCATATAGCGAAAATCAAGGAACACGTAGAACACGGTTTAGATAAACAAATATAGTTACCATTACGCGTCTATAAAATCGTGTGTAATACCTCTAACTATCAGTTCAGAGAAATAAATGGGTATGTTAAAAAAAAACATATATGGGAATCAGCCTGGATTTGTAAGCATTGCGGTGTTTGCTCAGAGTAGAGATAATCAGAAGAAGAAAAAAGAAGAGAGAAACGAAAAGAAAAGAGAAAAAGGGAGGAAAGGGGAGAGGTAGGCAGAAGAACAGTGGTTAGACTAGCGTAGATTCATCACTCAATAGGGAGGAACATAGTGTGGACTATGAAGCCACGCATCCCATTGCTGGAGGAATTGTGTATCCCTGGATTGGGTTATAGCAAAAACTCTCTCATATTCACAAGTGAGGTGAACACTTGATAACATTTCAGATAAGGTAGGGACTGTAGGAGACTTCCACTTTCTGGTAATACATAGTTTTGCAGACATAAGCAAGTGGGCAATAGTCGTAATGGCATGTGGGGGATATTTATTTAAATGGAGAAACAATAGTGCTGTGGATGGGGAAATTGGACAGGAATACCCCAGCATTCTATTAATCACCAGTTCAATACCATGCCATGCCGGCTGCAATGCCGGACAGTCCCATAGAGTGTGTAGTAGAGTGCCCACAGCTCCACAACCTCGACAGCACTTGTCAGAACATGTAGGATCAACCTTGTGTAGTCTGTAAGGCGTTTAGTACCACCTATGTAGCGTTTTAAATACGGCCTCTTGATGAGAAGTACATCTAAAAATACGTTGGATATGTCTAAGAGCAGAAGACCAGTCTTCCACTGTGATAGTCATGTTAAGGTCTCCCTCCAGCTTCGTCATAGTAGCTCTACCATCTAGGAGGTCGTAAAAAAAGGAAATTCCTTTAGAAGATCTATTATCTTCTAAAGGAAGTTCAAAAACCCCACCAACCTTGCAGAGATCTGCAGTTTGACTAGGAAACCCGAATCAAGGAGACTTCGGATCTGAAGACTTTTGTAAAAATCCCTTTGAGGTATATTAAATCTAGCTCTGATGGAAGGGAAGTGTACTGTTCTATGTTCATCTAACAGATCTGTCACCGTAAAAATCCCTGCCTCTCTCCAAGTAGATAAATCTAAGTCCGGGATATGTAGAGCGAGGAATTCTATAGGAATTGAGCTGGTGGGACATGTAGTGGGGTTGGGGATTGAGGCGAGACTATGTTTCCAAATATTGTCAGAAACCACGATAGCAGAGAGTTGCGATGGAACCAATTTCTTCCCTGAGATAGCAGATAGCATTCTCGATTTCAAGGAGCATTCAGGACTATGAGTTTGCTCCAAGTCCACCCATAATTTCCCGGAGTCTCCAGCCCACCAGTGCCTCAGTTGATCTAAAATAGCCGCTTTGTAGTAACCTTCACAGTTAGGTCTACCCAAACCACCCCCCTGTTTAGTATAGCACATAACCCTCTTGGGCAGTCTAGGGCGCTTACAGGCCCATATGAAATCATCTAGTAATTTGTCAACTGAAGCAAAGAAAGACTTAGGAACTGCTACTGGAACTGTCCTAAAGACATACAAAAGTTTTGGAAGAAGCAGCATTTTAAAGGCCGCAATGCGACCAAACCACGCCAAAAAGTGCTTAGTCTACGTCCCAATTGAAGCCGAGAGGGTCGGTAGTAACGGTAGATAATTGAGCTGAAAGAGTGCAGAGGATGGGTATGTCAGTTGTATGCCTAGGTATGAAATACTCTTAGCCTGCCAGTCTAGGGAGAAAGTCGTCTGTAAGGTATTAAGCAATGAGGATGGAATACCTATTGGAAGGGCCTGGGACTTGGAGACGTTTAATTTATAATAGGAAATTGTACTAAATGATTCTATTAGTTGAAATAGTGAGGTTAGGGAAACTTCTGGCTCAGTTAACGTCAAAATGACGTCATCAGCGAACAACGCCAGTTTGTGTTCTGTGTTGCCAATAGTGACTCCCCTAATGTCATCCTTCATACAAATTGCCTGAGCCAGTGGCTCTATGGTGAGTAAAAATATCAGAGGGGACAATGGGCATCCCTTCCGTGTGCCATTCGACAGAGTGAACCGGCCGGATCTTGCTCCATAAGTAAACACACTAGCTACAGGGTGCGAATAAAGGGCTAGAATAGCCCGGAAAATGGAACCCCCATAGCCAAATCTCTTCAGGGTCTCAGACATATACTGCCAGTTCACTCTGTCGAACGCCCTCTCAGCATCAAGTGTGAGGAAGACCGCAGGGACACCCCAAAGCTCACAATGGTGTAGGATGGAAATCATCCTTCTCGTGTTATCTGGGGCTTGCCTTCCCAACGTAAATCCCACTTGTTCCCTCCCAACCAAGGCAGGCAAATACGTTTTTAGTCGAGACGCTAAAATTTTGGCGTAGATTTTAGTGTCGTTATTAAGTAGTGAGATGGGGCGATAGTTAGGTGTGAGGTCTGTCGATTTGCCTGGTTTATGAATGGTCGTAATCAATGCATCTAACAGCCCGTCTCCATGGCTTCATTGAAGATTGGCAAGAGATGAGATGCCAAAACTGCAATAAATCTTTTATAATATTAATTGGGGAGACCGTCTGGACCAGGTGATTTCCCGGTAGGGAGTGATCTCACAGCCTCAAGAATCTCCTGTTCAGTAATAGGGACATTTAAAGCAGCTAAAGCCTCAGGGGACAGCTTAGGGAGGACACAAATGTGTCTATAGTTTCTAGGGTAGGTTGTACGCAGTTAGGATCCGTATTCAGGTTATAAAGGGTCTCGTAATAGGAACAAAACGCATTTGCTATGTGCCTAGGGGATCTGAGAGGTGCATTCGTGGTAGGATGTTTAATCATAGATATACGCTGTTTATAGAAAGCAGGTTTCAGCTTTCTAGCCAATAGCCTCCCCGCCTTGTTATCCTGGGTAATATGTTTGTTTTAATGGGAATTTTTGATCGCTTTTTATACATTTTGTTATGGTATATGAAGTGACCAATAAATACACAATTTTGGACTTTGGTATTTTTTTACATGTACGCCATTGACCGTTGCGGTTTAGCTAACCTTATATTTTAATAGTTTGGACATTTACGCATGTAGCGGTTCCACATATGATTATTTTTATTTTTTGTGGCAATGGGGATGATTCAAACTTTTATTAGTAGAGGGTCTTATTTACATTTATTAACTTTTTTTTTTTTACAGTTTTTACTTAGGGATAGGGAGCTATAAAATTGCAATCTTTTGATTGCATATACTGTTCAATGCTATGCCAACGCATAGCATTGATTAGTATAATGCTCTGCTGCTCCAGCCTGCTGAAGCTTCCTGGATCAGCACAGCACCAATCAGGCGGCAAGAAGGCAGGTAAGGACCCTCCCGGCGTGCTCTCAGCTGATCGGGACATCGCAATTTCATTGCGATTGTCCCGATCAGCTCCGCTGAACTTCCAGGATGGCTTTACTTTCATTTTTGATTCTGCGATCAACTTTGATTGCAGTGTCTAAAGGGTTAATGCTGCCTTAGGCTTGATCGGTTATGCTCGGAATTAACCCTCGTGAGCACGCTTTAAACCCTGGTAACAGGACCAGGGCATACAGGCATGCCTTATGTCCTTAAAGCGTACCTGAAAGTCGTAGTGATATGTTACTCAGTACCTAAACCTGATCATGTACATATCATTTTTATGTGTCTAGGACCTATATATCCCGAAGAAATAGCATTTATATGTTGCTCACTTGCTTTGTGTTCTTGCCTTGTGGTGGGGTGTGTCCATCTCTCTCCCTCACTGTGATGACTCACCTGCTCTGAGTCTGGGAGCAGCCTGGCAGTCTGCAAATCACTGCACAGTAGTTTTTATTCATACATTTTCAGTCTGTTCCTAGTAAAGCTGGATGCTAATCAACATGTCATTATGTGTGTCATTCAGTTTTCACATACTCCTTAATGTCTGATCAGATTCTTTTCCATTCAGGAGTCAGAGAAAACTTTGGCTGTTCAAGGATGCCGGGAGTTGTAGTTTTGCATTGCAACAACTGGAGCTGCAGTGTTTGTAAAGCACTGTGTTAGAGCAGTGTTGCCTTTAGCTGTTGCAAAACGTCAACTCCGAGCATGCCCACACATCCTTTGTCTGTAGTTTTGCAAGAGCTGGAGGCTACTCAGCTCTAAAACAGAGTTTTACAAAGATTGTACCCCCAGCTGTTGCAAAACTACAACTCCCATCATGGGAGTTGTAGTTTAGGAACAGATGAAAGCTGTAGTGGTGCAATGGTGATCTCCTATAGTGGACACCAACACACTTTATGGCCTGTATCCAGTATGCTGCAAAATACAGAGTAGTCTGTCTGCATAAAGACAGATGAACCCTAGTGGTGGCTATTTTCCTTTTAGATTTTGTAGTAAAATTTATATTTTTTTTAAATAAATGTATATTTAAAAAAGTCATTTTATCAGTAGTACTACAAAATATAGAAAGTTTTTCATAGTGACAGTGCCTCTTTAACCCCTTCCCGCAGAATGTCATATATAAACGCCGGGTTGTGCAGTGCGTTCGCGCATCCCGGCGTTTATAAATGACATGCAGTCAACCCGGCGATGCGCAGCATCGCACGGGTTAACTGGCAGAAGTCCCGCTGTTTCCAGCAGGGGACAACTTCTGCTTCACCCCCAGGACCATCAATTGATGGTCCTGGTCAGCGATCACTGTGATTGGTCCCTGTGGACCAATCACAGTGATCTGGGTTGAAAGTTCAGATCCCCCGCACTGCCCGCCCCTGGAAGTCGGGCAGAACGGGGGACGAAGGCTGCAGGGGCTCGCGGGGACCTGCGGCACATGGGGGGGAACACGTGGGGACCGGCGGACTTACCTGGAGCAGCGGCAGGACCGAGGAGCAGCGGAAGGACCGGCCACGTGGGCGAGCAGCGACGGGACCGGCAGGTAAGTATGTAGTCCTCAGAGGCAGCAGTGAAGATCTTCACTGCTGCTTCTAGGAGTCTGAAAACTACAACTCCCAGCATGCCTAGACAGCCTTTGGCTGTCTGGGCATGCTGGGAGTTGTAGTTTTGCAACATCTGGAGGGCCCCAGTTTGGAGACCATTGTATAATGGTCTCCAATCTGTGCTCTTCCAGCTGTTGCAAAACTACAACTCCCAGCATGCACTGACTGTCCAGGCATGCTGGGAGTTTTAGTTAAGCAACATCTGGCCCTTCAGATGTTGCCGAACTACAACTCCCAGCATGCCCTCCAGCTGTCTGGGCATGCTGGGAGTTGTAGTTTTGCAACAGCTGGAGACACACTGGTTGGGAAACATTGTTTCTAACTCAGTGTTTCCTAACCTGTGTGCCTCCAGCTGTTGCAAAACTATAACTCCCAGCATGCACTAAAAGACCATGCATGCTGGGAGTTGTAGTTTTGCAACATCTGGAGGGCCCCAGTTTGGAGACCATTGTATAATGGTCTCCAATCTGTGCTCTTCCAGCTGTTGCAAAACTACAACTCCCAGTATGCACTGACTGTCCAGGCATGCTGGGAGTTTTAGTTCAGCAACATCTGGCCCTTCAGATGTTGCCGAACTACAACTCCCAGCATGCCCTTCAGCTGTCTGGGCATGCTGGGAGTTGTAGTTTTGCAACAACTGGAGACACACTGGTTGGGAAACATTGTCTGTTTCTAACTCAGTGTTTCCTAACCTGTGTGCCTCCAGCTGTTGCAAAACTATGACTCCCAGCATGCACTAACAGACCATGCATGCTGGGAGTTGTGGTTTTGCAACAGCTGATGCAAGCCCCCCCCGCCCCGCCACCCCCGTGAATGTACAGGGTACATTCACATGGGCGAGGCTTTTACAGTGGGTTTCTCGCATCTTGAGATGCAGCAAATTTTGCGCTGGGAAACTCGCTGTAATCCCCCGCCCATGTGACTGTACCCTAAAAACACTAAACTACACTAACACAAAATAAAATAAAAAGTTAAAAACACTACATATACACATACCCTTACACAGCCCCCTCCCCCAATAAGAACGTCCGGTACACCACTGTTTCCAAAGCAGAGCCTCCAGCTGTTGAAAAACAACAACTCCCAGTATTGTCGGACAGCCGTTGACTGTCAAGGCATGCTGGGAGTTTTGCAACAGCTGGAGGCACCCTGTTTGGGAATCACTGGCGTAGCATACCCCTATGTCCACCCCTATGCAAATCCCTAATTTAGGCCTCAAATGCACATGGCGCTCTCTCACTTTGGAGCCCTGTCGTATTTCAGGGCAACAGTTTAGGGCGACATATGGGGTATCGCTGTACTCGGGAGAAATTGCGTTACAAGGTTTGGGGGGCTTTTTCTTCTTTAACCCTTCATGAAAAGGAAATGTTGGGGTCTACACCAGAATGTTAGTGTAAACATTTTTTTTTTTTACACTAACATGCTGATGTTGCCCTATACTTTACATTTTCACAAGAGGTAAAAGGGAAAAAAGCCCTCCAAAATTTGTAACGCAATTTCTCCCGACTACAGAGATACCCCATATGTGAGCGCAAAGTGCTCTGGGGGCGCACAACAAGGCCCAGAAGGGAGAGCGCACCATGTACATTTGAGGTGATTTGCACAGGGGTGGCTGATTGTTACAGCGGTTTTGACAAACGTAAAAAAAACAAAACCCCACATGTGACCCCATTTCGGAAACGACACCCCTCATGGAATGTAATGAGGGGTGCAGTGAGAATTTACCCCCCACAGGTGTCTGACGGATCTTTGGAACAGTGGTCCATGAAAATGAAAACTTGTACAGCCCACTGTTCCAAAGATCTGTCAGACACCAGTGGGGGGCAAATGCTCACTGTACCCCTTGTTACGTTCCTCAAGGGGTCTAGTTTCCAAAATGGTATGCCATGTGTGTTTTTTTTTGCTGTACTGGCACCTTAGGGGCTTCCTAAATGCGACATGCTCCCCGAGCAAAATTTGCTCTCAAAAAGCCAAATATGACTCCCTCTCTTCTGAGCATTGTAGTTCGCCCATAGTGCACTTCAGGTCAACTTATGCGGTACCTCCATACTCAGAAGAGATGGGGTTACAAATTTTGGGGGGTATTTTCTGCTATTAACCCTTGCAAAAAGGTGAAATTAGGGGGGAAACACACATTTTAGTGGAAATTATTTTTTTTTTTTTACATATGCAAAAGTCGTGAAACACCTGTGGGGTATTAAGGCTCACTTTATTCCTTATTACATTCCTCAAGGGGTCTAGTTTCCAAAATGGTATGCCATGTGGGTATTTTTTGCTGTTCTGGCACCATAGGGGCTTCCTAAATGCGACATGCCCCCCGAGCAAAATTTGCTCTCAAAAAGCCAAATATGACTCCTTCTCTTCTGAGCATTGTAGTTCGCCCATAGTGCACTTCAGGTCAACTTATGGGGTACCTCCATACTCAGAAGAGAAGGGGTTACAAATATTGGGGGGTATTTCCTGCTATTAACCCTTGGAAAATGTGAAATTTTGGGGGAAACACACATTTTAGTGAAAAAATTTTTTTTTTTTTACATATGCAAAAGTCGTGAAACACCTGTGGGGTATTAAGGCTCACTTTATTCCTTTTTACGTACCTCAAGGGGTCTAGTTTCCAAAATGGTATGCTATGTGAGAGTTTTTTGCTGTTCTGGCACCATAAGGGCTTCCTAAATGCAACATGCCCCCCAAAAACCATTTCAGAAAAACGTACTCTCCAAAATCCCCTTATCGCTCTTTCCCTTCTGAGCCCTCTACTGCGCCCGCCGAACACTTTACATAGACATATGAGGTATGTGCTTACTCGAGAGAAATCAGGCTACAAATATAAGTATACATTTTCTCCTTTTACCCCTTGTAAAAATTTAAAAATTGGGTCTACAAGAACATGCGAGTGTAAAAAATGTGAATTTTCTCCTTCACTTTGCTTCTATTCCTGTGAAACACCTAAAGGGTTAAAATGATGACTGAATGTCATTTTGAATACTTTGGGGGTTGCAGTTTTTATAATGGGGTCTTTTGTGTGGTATTTCTAATAAGAAGACCCTTCAAATCCACTTCAAACCTGAACTTGTCCCTGAAAAATAGTGAGTTTGAAAATGTTGTGAAAAATTGGAAAATTGATGCTGGACTTTGAAGCCCTCTGGTGTCTTCCAAAAGTAAAAACTCGTCACTTTTATGATGCAGACATAAAGTAGACATATTGTATATGTGAATAAATTTTTTTTTTATTTGTAATATACATTTTCCTTACAAGCAGAGAGCTTCAAAGTTAGAAAAATGCAAAATTTTCAAATTTTTCATCAAATTTTAGGATTTTTCACAAGGAAAGGATGCAAGTTACCACAAAAATTTACCACCATGTTAAAGTAGAATATGTCACGAAAAAACAATCTAGGAATCAGAATGATAACTAAAAGCATTCCAGAGTTATTAATGTTTAAAGTGACAGTGGTCAGATGTGCAAAAAACGCTCTGGTCCTTAAGGCCAAAATGGGCTTGGTCCTGAAGGGGTTAAGGACCAGGATGCAAGGGTGTACTTGTACGCCCTGTGTCCTTAACAGGTTAAAATATAGATAGTAGAATGGAAATTTACCAAAAATTCTTAAAAAATATGTTTAATATAAAGACTTGATTTAACCACTTCTCTCTCAGTAAAGTAATACTTCCTGATATTACTGCAGAAACCTTTGCCCCTTAAAATTTAAAACAATGTCCTCTTGTGGTAGTTTTTCTCTATTAAATATGCTCTCCTCCTTTACCGTGTTGATTCCCTTTATGTATTTAAAAGTTTCTATCATATCACCTCTGTCTCGTCTTTCTTCTATACAAGTTAAGGTCCTTTAACCATTCCTGGTACGTTTTATCCTGCAATCCATGTACTAGTTTAGTATCTTCTCTGAACTTTCTCTAAAGTATCTATATCCTTCTAGAGATACGGCCTCCAGTACTGTGCACAATACTCCAAGTGAGGTCTCACCAGTGTTCTGTACAGCAGCATGAGCACTTTTCTCTCTACTGCTTATACCTCTCCCTATACATCCAAGCATTCTGCTAGCGTTTCCTGCTGCTCTATTACATTGTCTTCCTAGCTTTAAGTCTTCTGAAATAATTACTCCTAAATCCCTTTCCTCAGATACTGAGGTCTGGACTGTGTCAAATATTCTATATTTTTGCACCCCAGGTGCATTATCTTGAACTTATCCACATTAAATTTCAGTTGCCAGAGTTCTGACCATTCTTCTAGTTTTCCTTTTCCATTTGGCGTATCCCCCAAGGAACATCAACCTTGTTACATATCTTTGTGTTATCAGCAAAAAAACACCTTACCATCGAGACCTTCTGTAATATCACTAATGAAGATATTAAACAAAATTTGTCCCAGTACAGATCCCTGAGGTCCCCACTGGTAACAAGACCTTGCTCTGAATATTCTCCATTGACTACAACCCTCTGTTGTCTGTCACTCAGCCACTGCCTAATCCACTCAACAATATGAGAGTCCAAGCTCAATGACTGCAGTTTATTTATAAGTCTTCTATGTGGACAGTGTCAAAAGCCTTACTAAAATCTAGATATGCAATGTCTACTGCCCCTCTTCCATCTATTATTTTAGTCACCCAGTCAAAAAAGTCTATAAGATTAGTTTGACATGATCTCCCTAAAGTAAACCCATGTTGTTTCTCATCTTCCAAACCATGGGATTTTTTATTTTCCACAATCCTATCCTTTAGTAGGGTTTCCATAAATTTCCCCACTATTAATGTCAGACTTACTGGCCTATAGTTGCTTGATTCCTCCCTACTACCTTCTTGTGAATGGGCACGACATTTGCTCAATTCCAATCATGCGGGACAACTCCTGTTACCACTGATTGGTTAAATAAATCTGTTAATGGTTTTGCTAGCTCACCACTAAGTTCTTTTAATACTTTTGGGTGTATCCCATCAGGCCCCCTCTGACTTATTTGTCTTCACTTTAGACAGCAAACGTAGAACCTCTTCCTCTGTAAAGACACATGCATCAAACGATTCATTAATCTTCCTCCCTTTTTCATCTGTAAAAACTGAACAGAAGTATTCATTAAGGCAGTCGGCCAGCCCGTTATTCTCTTCTACATACCTTCCTTTGTTTTTAATTTAGTTATTCCTTGTTTTAATTATCTTTTTTCATTTATTTGAAGAATGTCTTATCCCCTTTTTTTACAGACTCAGCCAGTTTTTCTTCTGCTTGCGCTTTAGAAATTCTTATAACTTGCTTGGCCTCCCTCTGCCTAATCTTGTAGATTTCCCTGTCTTCATTGCTCTGTTTTTTATAATTACTAATGCTAGCTTTTTGTCTAATGCTATTTTTTGTTGCCTTCAATAATAATAATAATAATAATAATAATTTTTAAGTAGTCCTGTTTCTCCTGGACTCCATGTAATCCGTCCCAGTCTGATAGGGACTCATTTATGACTAATCTCATTTTTGAAAAGTCTGTTTTTCTAAAATCTAAAACTTTTGTTTTTGTGTGGTGTGACTCCTTCACTGTTCTTATATTAAACCACACTGACTGGTGATCACTAGATCCCAAGCTTTCGCCTATAGTAACATCATATACCAAATCCCCATTTGTGAATACTAAATCCAAATTGGCCTCCATCCGGGTTGGCTCCTCAACCACTTGTTGTAGAGATAATCCCAGTAGGGAATTTGGAATATCTGTACTACTGGCAGAACTGGCTATTTTGGTCTTCCAGTTTATATCCGGAAGATTTAAGTAATGAGTCGGTGCCTATATATATACTCACACTCCCTCCCAAGTGCCTCCCCCAACAACAAATATAACACCTTGATGAGCTATGCTCATTAGCAAACACACAATAGCAAACACTTGAACAAATTCCTTACCTGTTCTCAAGCAGCGGTCAGCAAAAACACAGATGTTGCAGTTGAAAACTCCAAGTCAGTCTCCTGCAATATCTCTATAAATAGCAGCACTTTGAATATGCAGCTAATTTTCCATTATGATGTTTGAACATGAACCATGAGATCAATTTCTTGGTAGTAAATCCCTCTTTATTAATATTTTCATGAACCCAAAACTATTTTAGAGGATTCACATGTTTCTTATATTTCCCCCAATTGCTTAAGATTTTAATTTGTATGTTTCTTTGAGCTATTTTGTATTAACGTCTTTTGTAGATCTCACCTGCAGCCCACCTAGTCGTGCTTAGAGAGTATACCTTAATCATTACTGTTAACACCTTTAGTATTACTAAATATTCTATTTTTTTGTAATCCTACTTTAAAAGCCCTGGGAAAAAATGTTTAATACAAAGGTGGTAGTTTTACTTATTGGAAAGTCAAAACAATAGCTTAGCCTTCCAAGGCAAGATTCACTCCTAGGGAAAGAGTTCAACTTACCATTTGTTCCAAACCATTTTACTTACTTACTTTGACGATCCACCCATAATGGCAGCCCCAACTGGGTGATGGTTCCTACACTGAATTACATACAGGGGTGTCAGTGAAGTCAGAATTGTCAGACAACTAGGTCAGTAACAAACTGTTTAGGACAAGCTGTATATTAAACCTAGAGAGTAGTGTGGTACAAAATCAGAAGACAAATGCAACATTAGGAAATTGGTCAGGCTTGGTACAAACTCAGCAGGCAAAGGTTAGGTCATGGAAGGTCAGGACAATAGCAAGACTAAGTTAAAGGAACCATGTGATGGGTTTAATCTCAGTCATTGGCACAGGGAAATACACATAGTAAGTTTAAATGTCCTGCTGGGAGGTGTGATGCTGGAACTGGAACTCTCATTGGCCTGATGCTCCCACCTCATGATTATCCAGGGCTTAACTCACTGGTTTTCAAGGAAGCTGCTGGGTGCCTCAGGAGGAGGTTGGACACAGTGCTAGAGGCAATTAAGGGAAATCTGTCACCAGTATAACCTGCACTAACCTGTCGGTACTGACAGATAGTGCAGGTGACACTGATGACAGCGGTACTCACCTTGTCCCGTTCCGTGGCAGGGATCTTCAGTAATCTCCTCTGTTAGCTCTGCCCTGGGCACCCAGCTTGGGGCACGGGCGGAGCTTACTGACGTCACCGCCGCTGTTCTCTCACAGTGGGACCCAGCAGGGAGCAGCAGCGGTGACGTCACTAAGCTTCGCCCATGCCCCAAGCTGGCTGCCAGGACTGGAGCTAATGGAGGAAATTACCGAAGATCCCTGCCACGGAACAGGACAAGGTGCGTACCGTTGTCATCAGTGTCACCTGCACTATCTGTTGGTACTAACAGGTTAGTGCAGTTGACACTGCTGACAGATTTTCTTTAACAGTTCACACTAGAAGTGGTGCGGCACTGCTAGTGGTGTCCTGGAGTGTAAGATGGCAGATGGATGCTAGTATAGCTGTGTTGCTGGAGGTGGTGCTCAGATAAGGCAAGCAGTATACAGATCAGTCCGTAAGAAAAAGATGATATCGGCACTCACCACTTCAGCTTGCAAGTCTTCTTTATTGAAGTATACTTACATACGGGGTACAGAAGAGAAGGGTAGTGGGGGGGATAGTGAATGGCGACCGAGCTCCTGTTTCACACGCTTGGTGTACTTCGTCCGGCCATATCTGAAAGTACCTGTGACTGCTATTTATGTGAGTTTTACATAGGACAGACAAAACGCCAGCTCCAGATGCGGATTAGGGAACACCTATATACCATACGCACTGGGAGACCAGGAGCGTCTCGTCTCCAAGCCCATGTAAAAGAGGTCCATGATAATAATCCTGAAGTATTACGCTTTGTAGGCATTGAGAAAATCGCTATGAACAAATACGAGCGGATAGAGCATAAATTACTGCGTATAGAAACATTATGGATAATAAGAACTAATGCCACAGGCATTAAATGATAGGACGGAGCTCTCAGCAGGCTTCTAAAATCTTGTTTTTAGTGCACTCCTCCACCTCGAGCGTCACCTGCACACGTGAGAGGTATGCAGGTACGCGATAGTTGTATCACCTAATTCACTCACATAAATAGCAGTCACAGGTACTTTCAGATATAAGTAATTTACAAATCTGTTTTACTTTCTGGCACCAGTAGATTTGATTTTTTTTCCCACCAGAGTAACCCTTTAACCTAAATAATAAAGGAGGATTCTAAGACTAGCATCCATATCCTCTTACTAGGCTATAGTGAAAAGAGTTGCACAGGTAAGACAAAATGTATGTCAGCCAGGTTTAAAGGAAAACTGAAGATCCTTAGATACAGTTAGTCCACCATGTCAGAAGTCTTTTCCTACATTCAGTAATCGTACCTTCAATCTGTTTACTTAGTTGAAAATTCTTCGGCAGATTATTGTTATTACTACAATTGTAACACTTAATGGTAAGAGCATTTTCCATAGATTTTATGTTTTTTTGTAACCATAAGAAAACTTTAGCAAAAAAGTTGCTTAGTAACAAATGTTACGTCTTTTTCATCCAACTCACGTAATAGCCTTTGAAGCCAAATATCTTCACTAGAATCTGTGTTTCCTATTTTTGTTACTGTTTTAATCATTGTCTGCTACTTATTCTTTCCAGATCTTAATAAATTCCATCTAACACAAAAAAAAAAGCTTCTTAAACTCAAGATTCAGTTTTATACACATAAGCATTTCTGGATATGTTATAGAAAATCTAAAAAATTTGAATATTATGCAGTGGTTACTTTTGAAATCTTAAAGGGGTATTCCACTACCCCGGGGTTCGGAACATTTTTGTTCTGAACGCTGGGTGCGGGCGTTGTGACGGCAGCCGTCATGCCCCCTCCTATAGACATGGATTTAGGGGGCGTGGCCTGATGGCATGATGGGGCGTAGCCATGATGGCACAATGCCCGCATCCAGCGTTCGGAACAAAATGTTCCGAACCCTGGGGTAGTGGAATACCCCTTTAAGATTTCAAAAGTAACCACTGACGTCATGACCCCCGCAGCCAGCACCCAGCATTCGGGAACATTTTTTATGAATGCTGGGGCAGTGGAGTACCCCTTTAATAGCTGTTATGTTGCTTTGACTTCCACCTTCTCTGTACAGCATCTAGGGAAAATAAAGTGTCTATTGTGTGGTCCCTGAGAGTGATATGGGCAGCAAGTGTGGTGCAGTCTACATTAAAGGGGTATAGCAGGAAAAAAAACATTTTTTTTTTCTTTATATCAACTGGCTCCAGAAAGTTAAACAGATTTGTAAATTACTATTATAAAAAAATCTTAAACCTTCCAATAATTATCAGCTGCTGAAGTTGAGTTGTTCTTTTCTGTCTGGTAACAGTGCTCTCTGATGACATCTCTGCTTGTCTCGGGAACTGCACAGAGTAGAAGAGGTTTGCTATGGGGATTTGCTTCTACTCTGGACAGTTCCCGAGACAGGTGTCATCAGAGAGCACTTAGACAGAAAATAACAACTCAACTTCAGCAGCTCATAAGTATTGAAAAGATGAAGATTTTGTAATACAAGTAATTTCCAAATCTGTTTACATTTCTGGAGCCAGTTTATAAATAAAAAAATTTTTTTTCCTGGATAACTATGGAGCTGCTGGAGATAGCCAAGTACGGCACTTGGCTATCTTCTGCAGCTCCATAGACCATTAATGCAGTGGCAGGGCACGTGTAGCTTGCAACTCCATTCTATGGTGAGACTTGGGTGAATGTTCTCAAAATCATGGGGGTTAAAGCAGTCAAATACCCCACGATCAGACACTTACCCCCTGTCCTGTAGATAGGAAATAAGTACTATAATTTGAAATACTTCTTTAAGATGTAATCTTTTCCACTACCGTGTCAGCTCACACACTAGGGCAGCTACTACACTTTAATGTCTTCTCAGTCCTCCATTTCTGACATCCTTAATTTAGCCAACAGTTACTGAAGGTAAATGAGGAACACCCATCTCCCTAATCATGTAGAGCATGGCAGCATAAACATATTTGCAATTGGTTTCATTTAGCAAACTTGCCTGGTTCTGTAGATATCTCTTCTTATCTCCCCTCTTTTTGACAGCTGGTAGTCATGGTTCCTGTCCACCAGCTTGCTTTAGAAGCAGAGGTGACGTTGGCAGAAGGAGCTCCCTGCTCGGCTTATCTCAGCCCATTCATCATGAATGACAACTGCAGGAATGGTGTTTTAGTTTGGGAGCTGTCAGACACAGAAGCAAATGACCTGCCTCTGATCCCAGCCCCGTCCACCAGCAATCCCGGGAGCGTAAGCGGACAACAGAAGAGAGAGAGAGAGGTAATCAGCCAGATGAACAACCCTCTTTAAGAAAAGCTTCTACTGATGGAACCTGTCTACAGAGGAGACTGCTTGTAGTCAGGACGAACATAGCATATATGTAGCATATACATCAAGGAATAAAACAAGACTGGGGAGGCAAAATAGGTAAAGAAGATATCTTACACAGACTTATATTGTAATATTTTATATCTGTTGGCCCTAAATTGACTTAAGAAACATATAGAGGATGGTCACCAAAACATGAACCAACTGATTGTAGGTTGCTGAGACAACCAAAGTGTAAACCACCTAAATTCAATACTCAGCAACACAAAAGGTATACAAAAGTATATAAAGCTTTATTGAAAATACATAGAAATACATACTTTAAAAGTAATGCATCGGCACAGTACACAGAACTGAGTAAAAGGCAGGGGATACAGATGCTCACATTGGGAGACTACATGAAAACAGGTACATAGGTATGCACAAATACAATAACAGGAAACACACTGAAAAGGGTATATATGGACCCTAATAGAACAAAGTGTGAAGATGTAAAGGCAATAGGAAATAAACACCAATGTAGAGCCATGTACCACCTGCACCTACCCCAACGTACGTTTCGCGCTGCTGCGCTTCGTCAAGGGGCGTGCTTGAAAATGGTGGTGTGAGGTGGTGGTGAAAATGGTGGTGTGAGGCCACAGAAACGTTGCCTGTATTTATCCTGGAATAAATTCTTTTGCACATTTACTTGGAGTGCAGCGGTCGCCATCTTTGTTTATATATATATATATATCTGAATAGACAAGAGAGACAGGCCAGGCACTGCGTTTCTATCAGTGTCAACCTAACAGGCAGGTACTCAAACAGTCCCGTAGCTCAGTGGTGTGCAAAGCGTGGAACAACAGGCAACTTGTATGAGAAATCAAGTGAAGAAAAAAAACTCTGCGACTCACCACCTTTCGAGCTTTTCTTTAATTGTCATCACATCATCAGTACAGGTACAACGTGCAGTGAATCGACATCGGGACTGTGTGCATGAGAGAGGGGGGAGAGTGGACGCTGCGGGGAGGACCCTAGACGACCAGCTAGTTTTGCATCAAATGATGCTTCTTCCGGTCAGACCACTCTCCCCCATCTCTCATGCACACAGCCCCGATGTCGATTCACTGCACGTTGTACCTGTACAGATTATGTGACGACAATTAAAGAAAAGCTCGAAAGGTGGTGAGTGGCAGCGTTTTTTTTTTTTTCTTCACTTGATTTCTCATATATATATATATATATATATATATATATATATATATATATACATATTTCTTTCCTAGCAGCCTCCCAGTCTGACTGGGAGTGCTTGGTAAGTGAGCTATTACACCTTGTTCACACTGGTGTGGTGCTGTGCGGCGTCCGTTGCTGCCGTGGCGCCGTGTCTGTGGGGAGGTGTGACCCATGGACTGGTTTGAGTGGCATTGGGGCCGCTCTGCCGGTGGGTCGTTCCCCCTCGTGGGCACTTGAGTCGCGGCAGTGGTGGTCGCCGCCCAGTGCTACGCCATTTTATGCTAGGCACGTTAGGGACCCACTCTAAATAAGTGGCCTTGACGTGGCGAGTGGGCTTGTACTTTTTGATCAAAAATGTATACTAACAACCTGTTAGTTTTTGATATTATGCTGAGAAGCAATCAGATCATTATACAAGATTGTAGATGTGCACCATGTCTGTTTCTTCTACCCGAATATATATATATATATATATATATATATATATATATATATATATATATATTTATTTATTTATTTTTTCACTGAATTGTCCCTCACAATTCCCTTAATTTTCCAGTATTCTTTTCTTCAGCACCCGGCTTATATAATGGCCTCTTACAATGCTGGACGATACCAGGTGAGATATTAGACTAACACTATCACTAACACTATTCATATGTTTACGTCTACCAGACGGGATATTGTGACACGGAACACGCTTACGGGGAGAAAAAAAATGACAAGATCAGCTACGAGATACAGCCGAGCATTTTATACCTCACTGACTTTTAAATGTAAAAAAATAAATAAAATGACATATTTAAGATATTCGCTGTCAGTAGTATTGTAAATTTCCCGGAGAAGCTGACAATTGCCTATTACAGCAACGCTGGCTCCGTTTCGAGGGGGAGAATTCCGAATATCCTGTGACTTCTGACGTCTGTTAGCAAATACAATATCACTTCCAGTGAAGAGTTAGGAATGATAAAGAGAGTTGAAAGGATTCCTGCCGTAACCATGGTTTCTGTACCAAATGGGAGCTGCGTTTGGAAATTGACAGGACGTGTAGCCTGCCTATTCAGAGCCTCATAATTATTACTGTTTATACCCGGAATGGATTATTCTGCCCTGTAGGTTGTTGTGGTCATTTTTGTACCTTTATCTGCCTTTTGTCTCTGATCTGTGCAAAAAGTTTTACAATATGCAAATGTTTATAAAGAAGAAGGGAACACACTATTGGTCTGTGTATAGTGTTCTTTTATATAGTAACAGTGCGGTGGTACCATTTGCTCATGGTTGTGTTATTTAAAGGGGTATTCCAGTGAAAAACTATATTTTTTTAATATCAACTGGCTCCAGAAAGGTAAAAAGATTTGTAAAATACTTAATCCTACCAGTACTTATCAGCTGCTGAAGTTGAGTTGTTCTTTTTTTTGTCTGACAACAGTGCTCTCTGCTGACACCATAGAAAACCTCTCCTGCTCTGGACAGTTCCTGAGCCAGACAGAGGTGTCAGCAGAGAGCACTCATGTCAGACAGAACTACACAACTTCAGCAGCTGATAAGTACTGCAAGGATTAAGATTTTTTAATAGAAATCATTTACAAATCTGTTTAACTTTCTGGAGCCAGTTGATAAGAAAATTTTTTTTTTCACTGGAGTACACCTTTAAAGGGGTTATCCAGTTAAAATGACTTCTTCCGCAGCAAAGAGGATAAGTATCTGATTGTAGGGGGGGGGGGGAAGGGGGTCCAACCACTGGGGCCCCCCGTAATCTCTAGAATGGGGCTCAGGCTCTCAGTGAAATCGCTTGCTGTAGACCAGTGGTCTCAAACTGTGGCTCTCCAGATGTTGCAAAACGTCAACTCCCAGGATGCCCGGACAGCCGTTGGGACTGTCCGGGCATGCTGGGAGTTGAAGTTTTGCATCATCTTGAGGGCCACAGTTTGAGACCACTGCACAAACGAATGAGATGAGAGGGAAGCCTTAATTTAACTTTCAGGGACAGTGTGGATCCTCTGGAGGAGGCAGAAAGGCCTTTGGCTGGCTGAGCATACGGGGAGTTGTAGTTTTGCAACATCTAGAAGGCTAGAATTTGAGACCACTACTTTAGACGTTATGCACTCCATTCATTTGCTTAAAAGCACCAAAAATACCTAAGTACAGCACTTGCCCATCTCCGGAGCTCCCATATAAATGAGTGGAGTGCCTGCTGTCTGCAGCATGTTCTTTTGCTAAGTGTCAGGGCCCTGTTCTGGAAATTGCAGCGGGTCCAACTGCTGGAAACCCAAGATTTCCAGAACTGGGCCTCGGTTCTCAGCGTCCTGTGAATAAGGGATACGACCATTTTCACTGGACAAACCCCTTTAATATGGTGGTATGGTCTAGTCACTATCACAGGGCTTGCCAAACTGGGTACCGCGACACATTCCACGGCACATTAGTGGCAGTACCCAGGCATCCAGTCCCACAGCAGAACAGCTGATCACTGTCCTTAAAGGGGTACTCCGGTGGAAAACAATAATTTTTTAAGACCAACTGGTGCCAGAAAGTTAAACAGAATTGTAAATTACTTTTATTTAAAAATCTTAATCCTTCCAGTACTTATCAGCTGCTGTATGCTACAGTGGAAGTTCTTTTCTTTTTGAATTTCTTTTCTGTCTGACCACAGTGCTCTCTGCTGACATCTCTGTCCATGTCAGGAGCGGTGCGGAGTAGGAGCAAATCCCCATAGCAAACCTATCCTACTCTGGACAGTTCCTGACATGGACAGAGGTGTCAGTAGAGAGCACTGTGGTCAGACAGAAAAGAACTGTAAAAAAGAAAATAACTTCCTGTGGAGTTACAGCAGCTGATAAGCACTGGAAGGGTTAAGATTTTAAAATTTAAGTAATTTACAAATATGTTCACATTTTTGGCACCAGTTGATTAGAAAAATTTTTTTCCACCGGAGTACCCCTTTAAGTGGCAACAGCTCTGATGCTGATCTTGAAAAGGTTACTGGCGCTGTGGCCAATTTAAACCTGTGAACAGTGGTGGCTACCTGGACTGACAATTGATGCCCCTGACATTGTGAAAAGATGTCGCGCAGGAGAACGCCGGGATGCTGAGCCGGCACCTGGAACTGTACACCAAGAGAAACAGGCCAGGTGAAAATGCAATGGCACAGCAGGGATCAAGGGGGTATAAGGATGTGGCAAAGGGGGTGGTCAAGAAGGGGGTCAAAATGACAGGGGAGGGCAGAAGAGGTGATGAGAGGGCAATAAAATGGCACAGGGAGGGTCAGGGGGGGGGGGAGGAAATGGCACATATAATACTGTATACTAGTGTGGTAACTGCCTTGGGGTGTAGTGCAGTTGGGGTGTTGCTTCGGTATATGAGGGGTTAATTTACCCCTTGTCACTCGTGATGCCAGGGTGGGGGTTAATACGCTGAGGTAAATCTTCAGCCTATCGCAACCCTTCCCAGAAACAATTAAATGAATGAAGGTCCACAATAGAGATAAACTTGAACTTGCATAAACTTTACTGAGGTACTTGCAGTACATCCAATTAACAGCAACAGTCTTAGCAATACAGTCTCTATACAGCATGGCAGTGATTGACAGATGCTGAGGACCATTAACTTATCCAAAGGATTATTAGAATTAGGATTGGTGCAGAGATCTGTCCGGATTTAGGGGTCTATTTAGGTCCGGTGATCTTGCGGAGTTAACAGGGATTGAGATAACTCACAGTTTTGTAAAGATGGCCGTTGCAGCAAGGCTTGGGCCTAGTCACTGCTGATGACAGCTGCGCAGATCCTCCTCCATCAGCAGCCCACCAGAAAAGAGAGAGATTATAGGCCGCCGCTCCCTTATATGGGCAGGGCCGTTTTGGAATGGATCCGTGCCAGCTGTCACTCACCGTTACAATGCATGGTGGGCGATCACCTGACTTCCTTCAAAGGTCCTTGAACCAGAAAACCATAGAGCTCTGGAACGTATCACGTGACCCGCAGGTCCTGCGACGCCACAACAAGGTAAGTACACTTTATTTACATATTTACACATTGAATTTGAATAATTTTAACTATTAAAGGGGTGACAAGGGGCTAACTATTGATGAGGACCCCACCGGTACCTAGGGACTCTGACTTTGGGGACCTCACCACAAGGTAACGGATGGAATCCGGTACCGGGACACCACAAACCCCCTTACTTAAAACAAGTCGACTCCGACGCCTGTCCCCTAAGGCAGAGGGACTAGGACAGGTGGAACAGGATTGCTAACTAGACAGAATCTATATCCTGACAAAACTTTTATACACATTAGGTACTTTTAAACCTACTAGATATTTTGCTAGGCATTTTAGACATTTCTAGACTAGTAATCCTACTAGACACTTATAAAGGCTTCCAAGACATTTATGAAGCTATCTGGACAATTATGAAGCTATCTAGACCTTTAGTTTCTAGCTTCTAAGACATTTTAATTAAGCTTACTATACATTTTAAAGCTTACTAGACAATTAGGCAGCTATCTGACATTTAGTTGCTAGCTCCTAAAACTTTTGTTTTAGCTCTCTTACACATTTTATGAGGCTAACTAGACATTAGTACAGCTCTCTATACATTTAGCTTCAAGCTGACTAAACATTTTGGAATCTCACACATTTCTTTTCTTTTTCTTTTTGCCAACAATGAGTTACCTGTTAGTACACAAAAGGTATACTGGCTAGCCGGAAGCTAGGTCACAGTAAGTTTGGCTGCTAGGGTCTATCAGCTACATGCTACTTACCTCTAGAGCACTTCAAAATAACCTACCTAGGTTACCTTTAGAACTACGTGTTTAATTCTATACTCGCAAGAGCACCTACTGGCCAAGTAGAGCATCTCACACACGTAATACAGAAAAGAGAAACATGAGTGTACCTAACAGTGGCAGGAATTGTATATCAATAGGCTACAATTCCTAAGTGTTTCTTGAATGTGAGATACATTTTGTTTTTGTGTATGTACTGAAGTAGACTGAAGTAGTGCATTTAAGTGAGTAGTCTAGAGTACTATGTGTGCAAGTACTATCTTAAGGGTAAGTTACCTTATTTTTGTTGAGATAGGTGCTAGCCATTGGTGACTAGAAACAATGTCACTCTCGGAGAAGCCAAGAGAGTCACCCATTGAGCAACTACTAAAACACCTTTTAGCATTTTTATACCTTTGTATGTATATGTGTACAAGTATTATTTACATTTTTGTGTTTGGTGTACACGTGCATATAGCGGGCAATTTTCTGTGTACAACCTTTACTTACTTTTTATATACGCAGACTTGAAGCTATTTTTCTTGTGTACAAGAACCATATACATCTTTATGATACATTTATTAACACTCCAACAAGGTTCAGGCACATACACCTGATAAGTGAAACATTTAGCAGAGAGTCCTATAAATATAGGGTTATGTACATAGAACAGACGTGTAAGGATCTGCAGTCCACCTACACCAGGAGTCTATGGGAAACACGGCTTTACCACAATCAGCCGGGCACAAAACTCACGAATCTCCTACTGGCTAGGAATCTCTTGACCTAATGGTCAGGCACAAAGGTTGATGGTTACGTTGCTGAACTTAAAACTGAAACAATCTTAGCACAGTCCTGCTAGGCACATGTCTTGAACTTTGTTACTGTAAAACTAAAGTGATTAGCACAGAAAAGCAATAAACATTACTATATAGTCGTTCAAAAGACATTTCTTCTGAATCTTCTTGTGCCTCTTGTAGATCCTCTATATCTGCCAACATCTAAGGCAGGCAAGGAGTTAATGTGACTCTCCCACACCACATTGGTGAGAGTATAATGGGTAACAGTAGGATTTAAAGTTACCAGCGGCTTACTGGCCGGGATCACAGTTGGTGCATAGGGTTTTAGCACCCTCGCCATATCAGGAGTGGGGCAAAACACTTTCGTCGGTACCCTGGAAACAGGCAAACTCTTCATGTCAGAAGAGGGCCTAGGTATGTGCGTTGGTACCTCTGGAACAGACAAACTCTCATTGCTCCGAGAGGGTCTAGGTACGGTCTTTGGTGCCCTCAATTTAGGCTTACTTTCTTGGACTTCAGCAGGACTTGGCACTTTGCTGTACACAGAAGATGATTGATGCTGTAGAGGCTCCTCCTCCTTGAGTACGTTGGTGGAGACATCAGGAGCAGACCATTTCGGCCTCAGGTTGAAAGGATCCGATTCCCAATCTGTAGACAGAAAGTATTTGAAGGGAAGCTGTGTTGGGGCCGTTGGTCTTGTGACCGCTGCAGCCCATTGTCCACGCAGGCTCTGGACGGGGGTGTACTCCACAATTTCACCCACCTCCAAGGAGTAGAACTTCTTATGAAGACATTGCCTCTGTACTGCTCGCCGGTTTACGAGGATGGTTTGCCCTGTGTGGCAATCTAGGAGTGTTCCATAACCGCTGACCTTGTCGAACTTGGCCACAGTTGCTCTTCGTCGTTCTAGAGGCTCCTCCCCTTCCCGGGGATGGTCCCAGTTGCAGATGAATAAAGCTTCCATTTCTTTAGTATTCTCCTGGTAGCGAATTCTTTCCTCAGGAGGCAAACGCACATGCTTAGGGGCGTACAGTTCTTTGTGTCGGGCCTTTAGTTTATCCATCAGTTCAGTCAGCTCGGCTTCTTGACAGGCCCTTTCCCTTTGTGCAGCTGGAATTGGTGGGAGTGGCTTCCCAGGTAAAGGTTGTAGAACCGCGTGCATATACTCGATGAGTCCCAGCTCGTCCCCAAAGATCCACTGGGGCAAATCTGGTGAGCATGGTCGTGCACTTGGCAAAGTAGATAGAGGTATTTTAGCTTCAGGGCTGGAAGAGGAAGAATAGGCCGCCTCTGTCTGGGTACTCACTGTAGACTCCTCCGACGGGATCTCAGCCCACGAGCCCCAAGTTCTCTGGTGAGGGGACAGTCTCACTGGCGATGCACCTCCAGGTGTCCCTGTGCTCTCTGCTGGAGGTGTCGTCATCATCAGGCAGTGAGGGAAGATTGCAGGCCCCCTCTTCGTCTAATGACAACTGCTGCAGACGGTAAGCAAGATCTTGGAAAAGTCGGGCTGCGACTGCCACAACTTTCCACTGTTCCGGCGCCATTTTGCCATCTTCACCACGTGGAATGCTGCTCTCCGCCATGTCTGTACTCTCTGGCTCCCTGTGCAGACTGAAAAGATCGCTGTGCGTGGTGTCTTTTATAGTGGGCTTCCCCAAAATGGCAGCCGGCAGGAAGGACGTCATCGGTGCAGCCCCGACTTCCGTCCTTCCAGAGTGTACTCCTGTTTCTCCAAGTTCCCTTTCGGCTGTGATACAGCAACTTGGTAGCCACACCCAAGGGCAGGGCGTGGGCTTTCTTTGCACGCTTTTCCGGCAGCAGTCCAGCTCCGCCTGTGCTGAACGGACCAGAGGATCGCAGCATGAACTCATTGCGCCGTTTACACATCTTAGTTGCAGATAAATTTTGGCCTCCCCCTTACTTTTCTCGTGGCCCCTTTGTATGGCGCACCACGGACACTGCTCCCATACACAACAACACGATTCACAGCACATGAATAAAGTTTGTTACTTGGGGGGGAGTACACTTTCACTAGTGACAACAGTAGTAGGCACACACCCGAATCCTGTTTGAGCGACGCCAAAAAGGCTTTGTGTTAACTGCCTTGGGGTGTAGAGTAGTTGGGGTGTTGCTTCGGTATATGAGGGGTTAATTTAACCCTTGTCACTCGTGACGCCAGGGTGAGGGTTAATACGCTGAGGTAAATCTTCGGCCTATCGCCACCTTTCCCAGAAAAGATAGGTGCGTGCTTAAATGAATGAAGGTCCACAATAGAGATAAACTTGAACTTGCATAAACTTTACTGAGGTACTTGCAGTACATCCAATTAACAGCAACAGTCTTAGCAATACAGTCTCTATACAGCATGGCAGTGATTGACAGATGCTGAGGACCATTAATTTATCCAAAGGATTATTAGAATTAGGATTGGTGCAGAGATCCGTCCGGATTTAGGGGTCTATTTAGGTCCGGTGATCTTGCGGAGTTAACAGGGATTGAGATAACTCACAGTTTTGTAAAGATGACCGTTGCCGCAAGGCTTGGGCCTAGTCACTGCCGATGACAGCTGCGCAGATCCTCCTCCATCAGCAGCCCACGAGGAAAGAGAGAGATTATTGGCCGCCGCTCCCTTATATTAGTCCGTGCCAGCTGTCACTCACCATTACAATGCATGGTGGGCGATCACCTGACTTCCTCCAAAGTTCCTTGAACCAGAAAACCATGGAGCTCTAGAACGCATCACGTGACCCGCAGGTCCTGCAACGCCACAACAAGGTAAGTACACTTTATTTACATATTTAAACATTGAATTTGAATAATTTTATCTATTAAAGGGGTGACAAGGGGCTAACTATTGATGAGGACCCCACCGGTAACTAGGGACTCTGACTTTGGGGACCTCACCACAAGGTAACGGATGCAATCCGGTACCGGGACACCACACTAGTATCACTTTGGGGATTGTAGCACGCACAATGTGATACCTGCAATTGGCGGTAGGGCAAGGGGCGTGTCACCAAACTATGCATGTCTAAGAATGGTGTTGCCAACATGAAATGTTTGGACAGCTCTGCACTTTTGGGTGGTCCTGATGTACGCCATATTATGCATTTTATGGCATCATCTTTACGTGTATAAAGAAAACTAGAAAGAGCAAACTATACGAGCTGCCCATAGCAATCGATCATGTTCCTTCTCATGTTTATAACTATTTTAATCTGATCTGTTGCTACAGGGGTAACTCTTCATAAATCCATGTCGCCTAGCATTGCCCAGTGGGACCCATAGTAATGATTTCCCTGATTCCGCACATTATTGTTGCCTTCTTTTTGTAAAGAGAACAATAAGCGACTATTAATGACCAAGCACAATTCTCTTTTATAGCCTCGTACGACAAGAAATCTATAGAATAGAAACAAAGCAGACCTTATGAATATAGTATTTTTCGCCCCAATTTTAAAGGTGCAAAATCTAGAAAAAAAAGATTCTGAACCCAACAGTGATCTTCAACCTGCGGACCTCCAGATGTTGCAAAACTACAACTCCCAGCATGCCCGGACAGCCAACGGCTGTCCGGGCATGCTGGGAGTTGTAGTTTTGCAACATCTGGAGGTCCGCAGGTTGAAGACCACTGGTATAGGAGGTAAAACTCACATGTCCCCGCCACTCCGGACCCATCACTGCTCGTCACCGCTGCCCTGGATGTCGCTCCATCGCTGTCGCCGCATCCCCATGGTGTCCCCGACGCTCCGGACGTCTTCTTCCCCGGGATCCACGCTCTCCGTCGCCGTCATCACGTCGCTACGCACACCGCTCCTATTTGATGACGGGATGGCGTGCGCGACGACGTGATGACGTAGAAGGAGAGCGCCGGCCATGCAGGGGATCCCGCCACGGAGCAGACACCGAGGAGGCAGGTAAGGCCCCTCCCGGTGTCCTGTAAGCTGTTCGGGACGCCGCGATTTCACCGCGGGCTGGGGACGCCCGAGCCGGGTTAGTGTCACCTTCGCTTCAGATGCGGCAGTCAGCTTTGATCGCCGCGTCTGAAGGGTTAATACAGGGCATAACCGCATTCAGTGATGTCCTGTATTAGCCGCGGGTCCCGGCCGTTGATGGGCGCAGGGACCGCCGCGATAGGTGTGTATTCGCTGTATAAGACGCACCAACTTTTCCCCCCCTTTTTTGGGGGAAGAAAAAGTGTGTCTTATACGGCGAAAAATACGGTAAGTATAAAAACTAACGTCTACTATTATTTGCTTTTTCGTCAATGCGTTCTCCATCTACCACTGAATATCCTTGTTTTTTTACACTTTTTTTTTACCCTAGGCATTGCTGTTAGGTTAATTGAGACATGACATCATATCATAGTAAAATGAAATTTGCAGCCCGAGTACCGCAGCTAAATCAATATTTGGTATCCAGGATCAGATTCCTGCGATTTCCACTAAAGCAGAAGATATTTTTAAACATTTCATTGGATCCAAAGCGAAGGACAATGAAAGTTCTGTGCAATCAGACCTGTAATGAAATAATGATGATACCATATATTTACTTAGAGGGACTGTTCACCCTGTTAATACCATGCTGTTTTAGGGCCAACATTCAGCACTTAATGTTTTCTGTATATCTATAAAGCAGTCAGATCATTTTCCTGATACAGGGTCCTGCATACTTATTCCAGCAGAAGAAAGGAAATTACTAAGTGAACATATTAAAACTTTTGGGGGGAGTTTACTAAGCCATGTATTTTTTATTTGACTGTGCTACAGGAGCTGTAAAGTTAGTGTAATTCATAATATAGTGTCTGTACCTGTGTTTGATGGTGGTCTTGCAATTGTTCTGTGATTTTTGCCCCAATGTATATTTTTAACAGCATACAAAGTGAGTGTCGTCTCAGACGTTTACGGGTTGCAGTGTGGCCCGAGACATTACATCACTAGATGTCTGCTTCAATAGGTGGAGCGACCACTGGGTGGGAGGGAGATCATTCTGCAGGAAACTGTAGTTTTGCAACAGCTAGAGGCACCCTGGTTAGAAAACACTGGTCTTTTGCATGGAAGGCAGCTCAGGTGTGTTTCAGGTGGGGTGGCTGATGTGTGGGAGGGAGAAAAGTGACCTCACACTTACCAACAAGGGATCCTGGGACTTGTAGTTGGAGGGAGGGAACCCCAACAGGAAATAGACAGTTCAAAAAAAGAAATCAGCAGCATTATAGTGGAATCAGACCATTTAGCGCCAAGACAAGCACAGAACCTTCCTAAACATGTCCATTATTTTCTGGCATGTAAATACTAAAATCACCTTATGGTCGATGACCCTTTTAAATAAGTTATCCAGCTTTAAAAAAAAAAAAAACTTATCCCCCATCCATAGGATTGGGGATAAGTGTTTGACCACAGAGATGGGGGGGGGGCAACCAGTGCCCTCCCCCCCCCCAAAATGTCCAGAAAGAGGCCCGATTGTCCCTGCTGAGTATTTCAGCCCCAGCCCTGTGCCAAACAGGTCTTTGCAGTGATGGACCGCTCAGCCACACACAGCTTCAGCCGGTGATTGACATTGGAAGATTTGGAGAGTTAGACTGGAGATCACATGACCAAATTACAGTAATAAAACACATAGGTGCAGCTGCACTGGAATAAAGCAAATGAAGCCTAGGGCTAATGATAGTAAGTGTGAATGATGTAGGCAAAAAAAGAAAACAAAAAAACAACACAACAAACATAAACACAAAGGCCCAGATCTATCAAACTGTGTGAGAGATAAAGTGGAGGGATTTTCCCACAGTGACCAATCACAGCTCAGCTTTCACCTTACCAGAGCTCCTTAGCTGAGCTGTGATTGGTCGCTGTGGGAAAATCTCTCCACTTTTTCTCTCACACAGTTTGATAAATCTGAGCCAAAATGCTTCTTTAATTGAAACAATTTGGTGCACGTCTCATAATTAAAGGGGTTCTCCGGTGCTTAAACATCTTATCCCTTATCCAAAGGATAGGGGATAAGATGCCTGATCGCGGGAGTCCCGCAGCATGGGACGCCCGTGATCATGCACGCGGCACCCCGTTTATAATCAGTCCCCGGAGCGTTTTCGCTCCGGGTCTGATTACGGGCGACTACAGGGTGGCGTGTGACGTCACGCCTGTGCCGGCGTGTGACGTCACGCTCCACCCCTCAATGCAAGCCTAGGGGATGGGGCGTGATAGCTATCACGCCCCCTCCTGTAGGCTTGCATTGAGGGGTGGAGCGTGACGTCGCACGGGGGCGCAGGCGTGACGTCACACTCCGCCCTGTAGTCGCCCGTAATCAGACCCGGAGCGAACACGCTCCGGGGACTGATTATAAACGGGGTGCCGCGTGCATGATCACGGGCGTCCCATGCTGCAGGACTCCCGCGATCAGGCATCTTATCCCCTATCCTTTGGATAGGGGATAAGATGTTTAAGCACCGGAGAACCCCTTTAATTTGCCACTGCACTGCAGTCTATACTAGCTGGGAACTGGAGTGTATTTTCTTCTAGAATTTACATTAGTTTTCCGATGTGGATTATCATAAATGTGTCAGGAACTTTGAAGCCCAGTCCCTCCCACTATGGAAAAGTGGTGTGAATGACAAAAACAGGTCACAACTATTTACACAAAATGATCCTTGTATAGAAAATCTGCAGCATTTGTATTGCAGAACATTGGCGCACCAAGTCTCATTTCTCCCTGCCATCTTCTATACCTGCTCTTATCTCTATAATAGGTTATCCGGGCAAAATTTATATATATCAACTGGCTCCAGAAAGTTAAACAGATTTGTAAATTGCTTCCATTAAAAAATCTTAATCCTTCCAGTACTCATCAGCTGCTGAAGTTAAGTTCTTCTTTTCTGTCTAACTGCTCTCTGATGACACCTGTCTCGGGAACTGTCCAGAGTAGGAGCGAATCCCTATAGAAAACCTCTTCTACTCTGTGCAGTTCCCGAGACAGACAGAGGTGTCAGCAGAGAGCACTGTTGTCAGACAGAAAAGAACAACTCAACTTCAGCAGCTGATAACTATTGGAAGGATTAAGATTAAGATTAAGTAATTTACAAATCTGTTTAACTTTCTGTAGCCAGTTGATCTAAAAAAAATAGAATGGAAATAGGAATACCCCTTTAATTCAATAAAAATGTACTGTACAAACACTGAGATGCTGTAATCTATTGGCGGTTGTCAGAATTGCCTTCTTGAGACTCTAGTCTGCGTGTTGGCCGGGATTTTGATGATCTTGTCATTGATCTTGTCATCAGCTCCTCTTTTATTAGCACTGACTGTGCACCTTCAGGTTTATACGCTTAAAATATTTAAAGCCCACATTCCTTTATGGTTCGGGATATTTCCCTATTATTCTTTAATCACAAAGGGCCATTGATCACTGGGATTTAAATGGGGCATGGCCATTACAAGCCTGACACAAGGTCACTGCGGTGCACCTTTATGTGATAAAATGTGTCTGCAATGTCGCACTCGTGTTAATAGAGTAGACAGAGTAACAATTGGCCGACTGCAGAAAGGATGATGTTTAACTTTTGAAATCTAAACGTAATAAACGCCTCCTGCAATCTTCTAGGTAAACATATTGTAAACTGAAAAAAGTAGCCAAATAAAACATCCTGCACTCAGCGCTAGAATAAGGACTCGATGCTCCTATGCGGACAAGCCGGAGGACCAGGACTGCAGACATGCGTGGGCGCTCAGAGGCGACTGCCGGTAGTTTCACGCAACGTGCGCTTCTTCCGGCCTTAAAGATGGTGAGTGAGGGCGGGCTTAGTGCTTGCTTCAAAAACACCCTTCCTGAGCAATGGATGTCAGAATAAGAGAACAGCAGAATAGAGGGATATGTGAGCCAAATAACAAAGCTAGATACATAAAAAAGACATGTAAAGCATCTGCATGACCTAGTGAGTAACATTATTAGAAGCATTATTTTTTTTCTGTGACATGACAGGTATGCTTTAAAGGGGTACTCCACCCCTAGACATCTTATTCTGACATCTTAGTCCATAGACTTCCATTGAGGGGGCGGGGTGTGACATCACAATACTTCAGCCCCTGTATCGTGAGTCATCAGCATGAAGTGATCTTCGCTCCGTGCAGCTAATGACAAGCGGGTGCTGCAGGAGAGATCATGGGGTTCCCAGCGGTGGGACCCCCGCCATAAGACATCTTATCCCCTATCCTTTGGATAGGGGATAAGAAGTCTAGGGGCGGAGTACCCCTTTAAGTGCATGGTAGCATTAAATATAGAATATAATTTTTGCTCTTTGTCTTGGTTTTGGTTAGAAATACTAAGCAAAATATTATGTGTAAACAGAGCCTTAACGGGGTACTCCTGTGTAAACCTTTTTTTTTTAAATCAACTGGTGCCAGAAAGTTAAACAGATTTGTAAATTACTTCTATTAAACAATATTAATCCTTCCAGTACTTATTAGCTGCTGAATGCTTCAGAGCTTTCTGCTGACATCATGACCACAGTGCTCTCTGCTGACATCTCTGTCCATTTTAAGAGCTGTCCAGAGTATGAGAAAATCCCCCTAGCAAACATATGCTGCTCTGGACAGTTCCTAAGTGGACAGAGATGTCAGCAGAGAGCACTGTGCTCGTGATGTCAGCAAAGAGCTCTGTGTTCCAAAAAGATAAGAATTTCCTCTGTAGTATTCAGCAGCTAATAAGTACTGGATGGATTATGATTTTTTTAATAGAAGTAATTTACAAATATGTTTAACTTTCTGGCACCAGTTTATTAAAATAAAAATAAAAAAAAAGAGTACCTTTTTAAAGGGGTACTCCGGTGAAAACCTTTTTTTCTTTTAAATCAACTGGTGGCAGAAAGTTAAACATATTTGTAAATTACTTCTATTAAAAAATCTTAATCCTTCCTGTTCTTATTAGCTGTTAAAAACTACAGAGGAAATTATTTTCTTTTTGGAATGCTCTCTGATGACATTATTACAATAATAACACTTTTTTTTATTGTTGTCCTTAGTGGGATTTGAACCCAAGTCCCCAGTGCTGCAAGGCAGCAGTGTTAAGCACCGAGCCACCATGCTGCCCTTAGCATACATCTGTTAACACACAGTTGCCTGATGAAGCAGATAATCTGTGAAACGCGTTGCATGATGGGTGATTAAAGTTGATTTTACCCTCCGAGTGTGTCCAGCGCCTCCTGATGTCCGCCACCTCCTTGGAGGCTCCTTGTTTTCCTTGTGCATCTGCTATGCATGGCTCCTAAAATGGACAGAGATGTCAGCAGAGAGCACTGTGCTTGTGATGTCATCAGTGTTCCAAAAAGAAAGGAATTTCCTCTGTAGCATTCAGCAGCTAATAAGTACTGGAAGGATTAAGATTTTTTAATAGAAGTAATTTACAAATATGTTTAACTTTCTGCCACCAGTTGATTTAAAAGAAAAAAGGTTTTCACTGGAGTACCCCTTTAACCACTTAAGGACATAGGACGTTCTCTAACGTCCTCACTACCTGGGCTTTAATGCCCAAGGACGTTAGAGAACGTCCTGTTGTATTTCCGGTCTCTGCCGCTCGCCGGGCAGAGATCGGAAGCGGATGCCTGCTGAAATCCTTCAGCAGGCATCCAGGGCAAACGCCACTGTTTCCAAAATGGAGCCTCCAGCTGTTGCAAAACGACAACTCCCAGTATTGCTGGACAGCCGTTGACTGTCCAAGCATGCTGGGAGTTTTGCAACAGCTGGAGGCACCCTGTTTGGGAATCACTGGCGTAGAATACCCCTATGTCCACCCCTATGCAAATCCCTAATTCAGGCCTCAAATGCACATGGCGCTCTCACTTTGGAGCCCTGTCGTATTTCAAGGCAACAGTTAAGGGCCACATATGGGGTATCGCCGTACTCGGGAGAAATTGCCTAACAAATTTTGGGGGGCTTTTTCTCCTTTAACCCCTGATGAAAAGGTGAAGTTGGGGTCTACAACAGCATGTTAGTGTAAAAAAAGACATTTTTTACACTAACACGCTGGTGTTGCCCTATACTGTTCATTTTGACAAGAGGTAAAAGGGGAAAAAAGCCCCCCAAAATTTGTAATGCAACTTCTCCCGACTACGGAGATACCCCATATGTGGGCGCAAAGTGCTTTGGGGGCGCACAACAAGGCCCAGAATGGAGAGTGCACCATGTACATTTGAGGTGATTTGCACAGGGGTGGATGATTGTTACAGCGGTTTTGACAAACGCAAAAAAACAAAAAACAAAATGTGACCCCATTTCGGAAACTACACCCCTCACAGAATGTAATGAGGGGTGCAGTGAGAATTTACACCCCACTGGTGTCTGATAGATCTTTGGAACAGTGGGCTGTGCAAATTAAACATTTTGTACAGCCCACTGTTCCAAAGATCTGACAGACACCAGTGGGGGGTAAATGCTCACTGTACCCCTTGTTACATTCCTCAAGGGGTCTAGTTTCCAAAATGGTATGCCATGTGGGGGTTAATTTTCTGTCCTGGCACCATAGGGGCTTCCTAAATGCGACAAGCCCCCCGAGCAAAATTTGCTCTTCAAAAGCCAAATATGACTCCTTCTCTTCTGAGCACCCGTTGTGCACTTCAGGTCCACTTATGGGGTAGCTTCATACTCAGAAGAGATGGGGTTACAAATTTTGGGGGGTCTTTTCTGCTATTAACCCTTGCAAAAATGTGAAATTTGGGGGGAAACACACAATTAAGTGAATTTTTTTTTTTTACATATGCAAAAGTCGTGAAACCCCTGTGGGGTATTAAGGCTCACTTTATTCCTTGTTACGTTCCTCAAGGGGTCTTGTTTCCAAAATGGTATGCCATGTGAGGGTTTTTTGCTGTTGTGTGACCATAGGGGCTTCCTAAATGCGACATGCCCCCCGAGCAAAATGTGCTCTCCAAAAGCCAAATATGACTCCTTCTCTTCTGAGCATTGTAGTTCGCCCGTAGTGCACTTCAGGTCCACTTATGGGGTACCTTCATACTCAGAAGAGATGGGGTTACAAATTTTGGGGGATATTTTTTGCTATTAACCCTTGCAAAAATGTGAAATTTGGGGGGAAACACACATTTTAGTGAAAAAAAATATAGATTTTTTTACATATGCAAAAGTCGTGAAACACCTGTGGGGTATTAAGGTTTACTTTACCCCTTGTTACGTTCCCCAAGGGGTCTAGTTTCTAAAGTGGTATGCCATGTGTGGATTTCTTGCTGTTCTGGTACCATAGGGGCTTCCTAAATGCAACATGTCCCCCAAAAACCATTTCAGAAAAACGTACTCTCCAAAATCCCCTTGTCGCTCCTTCCCTCCTGAGCCCTCTACTGCGCCCGCCGAACACTTTACATGGACATATGAGGTATGTGCTTACTTGAGAGAAATTGGGCTACAAATATAAATATAAATTTTCTCTTTCTAAATCTTGTAAAAATAAAAAAATTGGGTCTACAAGAACATGCGAGTGTAAAAAATGAAGATTGTGAATTTTCTCCTTCACTTTGCTGCTATTCCTGTGAAACACCTAAAGGGTTAAAACACTGACTGAATGTCATTTTGAATACTTTGGGGGGTGCAGTTTTTATAATGGGGTCATTTGTGGGGTATTTCTAATATGAAGACCCTTCAAATCCACTTCAAACCTGAACTGGTCCCTGAAAAATAGTGAGTTTGAAAATTTTGTGAAAAATTTGATAATTGCTGCTGAACTTTGAAGCCCTCTGGTGCCTTCCAAAAGTAAAATCACGTCAATTTTATGATGCAAACATAAAGTGGACATATTGTATTTGTGAATCAAATTTTTTTTATTTGGAATATCCATTTTCCTTACAAGCAGAGAGCTTCAAAGTTGGAAAAATGCTAAATTTTCTATTTTTTCATCAAATTTTGGAATTTTTCACTAAGAAACGATGCAAGTATCGACAAAATTTTACCAATAACATAAAGTAGAATATGTCATGAAAAAACAATCTCGGAATCAGAATGATAGGTAAAAGCATCCCAGTGTTATTAATGTTTAAAGTGACAGTGGTCAGATGTTCAAAAAACGCTCCGGTCCTAAGGTGTAAAATGGCCTGGTCCTTAAGGGGTTAAGGGAGCCAACATCAGACTATAGGTTCATATAGTACACGTGGATGCTGTAAAGCATATCTCTAAATGCTGTGAACAGCATGGTGGCAGCCCCCATAATAATCGAGTCATGTAAATGTAATAAAAAAAAAAACTGCAATTCAAATTAAAATGACAAAAAATTTATATCTAAAAAAATTTAGGCGGTTCATTCCCATTTAGTCCTGTAATGTTTAATTTCAGGGGTACTCTACCCCCTAGACATATTATCCTTTGGATAGGGGATAAGATGTTTGATCATGGGACCCCCGCAATCTCTGTGCAGCACCCGGCACGCCGGGTGCTGCACAGAGATTGCGGGGGTCCCATGATCAGACATCTTATCCCCTATCCAATTGCGGGGGTCCCATGACTACGCCCCTAGTGCCATCACACCGAGTTCCCTCAATGCAAGTCTTTGGGAGAGGGCATGGCCGCTCCAACGCTGGGGCAGCGGAGTACCCCTTTAAGTGAATCACTGGAACTGCTATGATCCACATTATCATGCACATAAAATAGAATAAAATAATATAATAATATAACTTTTTTAACCATTATTTCACAAGAACCAAAACTCTTCTGTTCTCTACTTAAAAGAAAAGTGTTCTCTACAAGAAATCCAAAGTGTATACCTGCCCAAGTTAAACTTGTTTATCTCCAGAATCTATTTTTTACAGATTTTTAAGGCTGAAATGTAACAGAAGACCTGAAATGCCCTTTGACAACTGGTTGAAGCTATAGATTGCCTTGACCATCTGTCGCATAGTTTAACCATTTTTCTCTACTGGGATTTTAAACAGCAAGATTAAGAAAAAGTCCCTCTGCTTAATAATCTTAAAATGTTTAAATAACACAAAATGTAAACAAAACATGTTGTTTTATACCTTTTAAATCATCACTTCTTCTTAAAATCTTTATTTATTTAAATACTAATTGTTACATAAATTGTAAAAAATATATATATATATATATATATGTATACAGTGACCCCCGACCTACGATGGCCCCGACATATGATGAAATCGACATACAATGGCCTCTCAGAGGCCATCACATGTCGATGTCAGCATCGACATACAATGCTTTTTTATGTCGGGGCCATCGCATTAAGTGCTATCCGGCAGCGCCAAATGCTTAAGCTGCTGCCGGATAGCAGCTTAATGTTCCCCGTGTGGTGCAGTAAGTATTACTTACCCCTCCACGATGCTCCGGAGTGCCCTCCGGGTCCAGCGCTGGTCTTCCGGTGTCTTCTCGGCCCTCTCCGATGACATCAATACGCTGCTGCACACGTCATCCAATAGGAATGGCGTACGGAGCGGCGTAATGACGTCGCTACGCAGGCCCAGTAAGGCCTTGCGGAAGACAGAAGAGGACCAGAGAAGACAGCAGAGGACTGGAGAAGACAGCGGAGAGCCCAGCGGAGGCCGGGGTCACCATCGGGAGCGGCGGGGACACCATCTCGAGCGGCGGGGACAGGTGAGTACAGCTTCCTATACTTTACATTGCACGAATCCCTCAACATACGATGGATTCGACAAACGATGGCTCGTTTGGAATGAATTACCATCGTATGTTGAGAGACCACTGTATGTATATATATATATATATATATATATATATATATATATATATTTTTTTTTTTTTTTTTTTTTTTTATTTATTTTTTTTATTCGTAGACTTACCTACTGTTCTTTTTTTTTATTGAATCAATAAGTCACCTCTCTGTCTCTTAAATGAGAAAATTACTCACAAAATTGTGGGCTATAAACGTTGTGACGTTGTCTAAGTGTCACATGTATCTGTGTGAAGGCTTAAACCGTGTTCTGATTCTAAACACTTACAGGGATTACACTGAATAATGGTAATAATGCTTATTTCTATGCTATGCGGTTCTTATTTTCATTATACTGTAATCTTCTCCTATCTAAGGTGTCTAAGGTCCTTTCAAGAGTTGTTCAGAGCCTCGAAAATCACTGTCATTGTGTTTCTGCATAATACATCTTTTTATCATGTATTATGCTTTTAGCATGTATTTAGCATATTGTAAAGCAGGAGGTGGGTAATAAGGGATGACTGGATTTTTAACCCGTTCTCCACCAGATAAGTTTAAGCATGAGACCAATACATTTTTTTTCCCCAATGGCTCAGTCCATCCCAACATGTCGAGATTTCCAAGGGCCCAATCCTTGTTCTTGCTAATGGAATTCCATATGCCTTAAAGGATGAGTGTCATAAAAAAAAAACCTGATCCCCTATCCGAAGGATAAGGGATACGTTTTAGATTACTGCTAGGAGCCCCGGCTCTCCATCACAGGGGCTGATCATGATCCCTGCCCGAAGTGGGGGCCGCCACGTTCCCTCCATATAGCTCTATGGGAGAGCCGTTTGGCAATCTTTGGCTATCCCATAGAACTATATAGAGGGGGCAGGGGTTGTGACGCGCCACTGTAAAGAAGAGTCGGGGCTCCAAACAGCATTTTTTTCATGATACTTATTTGTTAAACGTTTTAATCAGAGGGGTGGGCTTCTTAAATATGAGTGCCAGTATAGAATATAAGGGAATTTAAAAGCGTACTCCCGTGGAAAACATTTTATCTTTTTTTATTTTTTTAATTTTTTTTTTCAAATCAACTGGTGCTAGAAAGTTAAACAGATTTGTAAATTACTTCTATTAAAAAATATTAATCCTTCCAGTACTAATCATCTGCTGTATGCTCCACAGGAAGTTGTTTTCTTTTTGAATTTCCTTTCTGTCTGACAACAAAGAGATATACATTATTCATTGAGTCATTCCTCCATCTATAGAGAAGAAAAAAAGGGAAAGGCCCACAAAGGCGCCTAGTGCATTACCCTGGGTGATGATGGAGTCCCCACAAGAAAGTGGGGTTGGTTAGGGGGTCTGATGGATGGCCGCTCACCTGGAGTGTATATTATATACGCATGTAACCTCTACCAGAGGTGGAAGGAGGATTCTGTGCAGGCCCGCAGGTCTCAGGATGGATCCATAGGGAAATCCTGTTAATGGTAAAATTACCTTAAAGCAGGCGCTCTGAAGTCCAGAGAATTTCACAACCAAGTCATGGAAGTGAGTTGAATTCAGGTTTTATTAGTTAATAGCATCAATAACGCGTTTCAGGGTGAACATACCCCTTCTTCAGATTGACAGATTTGTGCAAATCTGTCAATCTGAAGAAGGGGTATGTTCACCCCGAAATGCGTTATTGATGCTATGAACTAATAAAACCTGAATTCAACTCACTTCCATGACTTGGTTGTGAAATTCTCTGGACTTCTGAGCGCCTGCTTTAAGGTCATATTTTCCTCACCACATCCATTCTCCCATCTAGACCAACTTAATTGACAGGCTAAGTGCAGGGAGAAACAGGGATGTCAATCAAGCCTGAATGTTGGAAAGGGGGTGCAAAGAACAAGGCACAAAAGAGCCACATTCCTTCCTCAAAACTCAAGCTGGTCACAGGGAGCCCCTTTTAAATTTCTTTTACTTCTTTATGTAGCATAGAATGACTGTTAGGTCTGGTGTAAGGCCCCCAGGAACCTTAAAGGTTCACTTTAAAGTGTACCTGTCATATCACAGAACAAAAATGATGCTTCTATATTATACTCACTCGGTCATGCAGATTCTTAACATGTCTTTTTTATGTGTTTTGCATCTGTATTTGGCTCACAAATCCTTCTGTTTACTCATCCTGACATCCACTGCTCTGGAAGGGGCATGTCTGAGGCAAGCACTGAGCCTGCCCTCATTCACAATGCATTCACTTCCTTCCTGAGTCTGCTGTGCTGTGCTGGGGCTCTTCATCCAATCACTGCAGGCTGCTTTGTAACCCCCTCCTACATATTAATAGGTTTTGATTCTAAGAGTGCCCTTTTAAGCTGCATTTTTTAATGGTACAATTTAATAATACTGTACTATACAATGACTTGTGCGAGGGTTTGTTATTTACTAGGCAAGCTGCTTTTATTGTTACCATTTTAGGATACATGAGACTTTTTTCCATTTTTTGAGGTGGCAAGGTGACTGAAAAATGTTGTCATTTGGGTATTTTCATTTACAGGAATCACATTATGGGATTCGTATTTCAGATATTTGCAGAATTGGAGATAACAATTATTATTATTTTTTTTATCTTCATATTTTCATCTTAAATTGGAAAATGGGGGTGTTTTGAACTTTTAATACTTTTTTTAAATACAATTTTAAAATGTTTTTTATTAAAATGTTTTTTATTCCCAATAATGAACTGCACAGGTATCACTCAGAAACTGTATAGCAAATGTCACAAGGGGGTTAAACAAATGGTGCATAGTGGGGGAAAATTAGCAAAACCTGTGCAGAGGAAAAGAGGTGCTGTTACCCATAGCAACCAATCAGATCGCTTCTTTAAATTTTAAAGGGGTCTGTGGAAAATGAAAGAAGTGATCTGATTGGTTGCTATCGGAAACTGCACCACTGTTCCTCTACACAGGTTTTGATAAATCTCCCCCAGTGTGTCTAATGATGTCTATGTTATACAGCCAGGGGTCAAGTCCTGGGAAAAAGTATGGGAACTCACCCAAGATTTCCACTTAAAGGGGTACTAGACATCTTATACCCTATCCAAAGGATAGGGGATAAGATGTCTGATCCCGGGGGTCCCGCTGCTGAAGACCCGCACGTTCTCCCTGCTGCACCCAGCGTTTAGAGCATTAGGTGCAGCGCCGGAGGCTCTTGACGTCAAGGCCCCTCTATGGGAATCTATGGGAAGGGGCGTGATGGCCGTCATGTCCCCTCCCATAGACTTGCATTGAGTGGGCATTACTGGGACATCACAAGCCTCTGCCCGCATCACCAGTCATCCGGCATGGAGCAAAGCGGGACCCCTGCGATCAGACATCTTTTCCTCTATACTTTGGATAGGGCATAAGATGTCTAGGGGAGGAGTACCCCTTTAAGGGCATGTCCTGCAGGACTCCTACTAATGGGAACTGCGTTCCTGCTGTGGAAAAAGTGCAGGAACTCCGTTTCCATGAGCTCCTGCAGGACTTGAGCCCTGTATACAGCTGACGGTTGATGGCTATGTAGCTATCATATACAGCTAATAAACTTATTGAAAAGAAGTGGACCCAATACTGACCCCTGTGGGTACCTCGTTTTTAACTGTGACCCAGGCAGGGTACGTTTAAGCTTTCTGGGCAATGTGGTAGCCTGCGATTTGCCCCAAGACTCACATGATCAATGGATCCCTGGAAAACTGTTGCCGGAGGTCCCATAGACTTGCTTGGGACTTCTTTCATTGTAGTACAGCAAATCCGTCTGACCACGTGAGTCTTGGGGCAAATCCCAGGCTACCACATTGTCCAGGAAATTTTAAGGGGTACCCCGCTGCTCAGTGTTTGGAACAAATTGTTCCTAATGCTGTAGCCAGCAACAGGAGCTTGTGCCATCATATCTCCGCCCCCTCATGATGTCACACCCCGCCGCCTCAAGTCTATGGGAGGTGGTGTGATGGCTGCCACGCCCCCTTCCATAGATTTGCATTGAGGGGGGGGGGGGGCAGGACATCATGACAGGGCTATGATGTCACAAGCTCTCACTCCAACGTTCCGAACTGTTTATTCCAAATGCTGAGCAGCGGAGTACCTTTTAAATGTTCCCTGCCGCCAGAACCAAGTGAGACTAACTTTTTAAACTTACAGGCATGCGTGTCTGGGATCACTTTTTAAATATTAACACCATGTTTGCGATGAACCAATCTGGTGAATCATACCCTTCTGTCACTCAAGGCTTCTAAAATGTTAGAAATCATGGTTTATGGTTCTTCAGAAGTAATGCAGAACCTGAAGTTGGATGCCATTTACAATGACAAGTCTATTTTAGTGTTTTTTAAGGTGGGTTAAGCAGTTAATATGTAATAGAAAGCTTAAAGTGTACCTGTCATTTCAGTTGAGTTTTCAGGATAAGCCACCCTTTTGTGTGTACATGAGGAGCAGCACTATATATATTGCTATTATATGACTTGCATATGGTATTTTTATCAGATTGCTGCTCTGTAGGCTTCATCTCTAATTTTCAGTTCTCTCATAGCTGGTGGGCAAAGCTGCCTCCTCCTCCTCCATAGACTTGCATTGCTTGTCTTACAGACACAGGACAAAGCTGAGCTGATTTTTAAAATGTAATAAAGTTTTACAGGAGAGAGAGAAGAGGGAAAAGGCTTAGTAACAGGACAATAAATAATTTTTGTCTAATAAGATACAGTATATCACAAAGTTTCTTACATTCACTTGTTCTATTGATCTATGCAAAGTTTGTTCAAATGTAAGTGCCTCTTTAAGTTATCACTGATCATATATTTTGTTATCAGTAGCGAATCTTCTAAAAAAAAAATATTTTCGTGTCTGATACATTGCAACTGACTTTCAGATTCATTTCTGATTTGCAATTTGAGAATGCCCTGATTGTCCTGTGATTGTCCACATAGAGTCCCTGCTGCTCTACAGCACATTAAGGGAATGTAGAAATATAATTATAATATGTTAGCATTATATATATATATATATATATATATATATATATATATATATATAGACAAAGAATAAGTCAGCCAGCACTTTAGTTGATACCAAACTATTATATGGACCTGGCCTACAGGTGCACGCTACTAGGCTAGATATACAGCAACAGAAGAATGCAGCAGCACACTGCCAGCACAAGGATATAGGTGAAACATGAACATGCGGATAAAACATGGAGACTATACAGCTATGGTGTAATAGATGCAAATGTGAAACTATGAAATAGTGAGGCACTTAGCTCGCAAATTTGTCTCCGCCGGCGGTCAAATAGCTTGGACCGTCCCACCGCGATAAGGTAGCCTCCTTGGGACAGACCCTACACTGTGTATATGCCTCTGTGTGAACAGTTCAGTAAGCATGGCAGGATCTGGAACATCCAAGACACCTTATATACACACCTGATAGAGGTGGGTGGGGTGCAAGGCCAACATGGAGGTAGCCACTCCCCCGCATGTGCAATACAGACAAAGAATAAGTCAGCCAGCACTTTAGTTGATACCAAACTATTATATGGACCTGGCCTACAGGTGCACGCTACTAGGCTAGATATACAGCAACAGAAGAATGCAGCAGCACACTGCCAGCACAAGGATATAGGTGAAACATGAATATGCAGTTAAGACATGGAGAGCTATACAGCTATGGTGTAATAGATGCAAATGTGAAACTATGAAATAGTGAGGCACTTAGCTCGCAAATTTGTCTCTGCCGGCGGTGACCGCCGGCGGAGACAAATTTGCAAGCTAAGTGCCTCACTATTTCATAGTTTCACATTTGCATCTAATACACCATAGCTGTATAGCTCTCCATGTTTTAACTGCATTTTCATGTTTCACCTATATCCTTGTGCTGGCAGTGTGCTGCTGCATTCTTCTGTTGCTATATATATATATATATATATATATATATATATATATATATATATATATAAAAATAATATATTCAAAAACAATGCAGCACTACTTCTCCATTAGATGCCCGGTGCCAGCGCCTCGACTCGATCAAAGTCCATGTAATAGAAAACAATGTTGCAGCACTCCAAAATTGCAAAAAAAGTGTAAAAATGTATTCCTTCATGTCAAAATTTAAAGCGACCTTTCAGCTCCCCAATGGAGCTTTTTTTTTTTTTTTTTTAAAGAGCTCCATTGGGTAGCTGAAACTTCGGTTTAAATTTTGACATGAAGGAATACATTTTTACACTTTTTTTGCAATTTTGGAGTGCTGCGACATTGCTCTCTCTCTCTCTCTCTCTCTCTCTCTCTCTCTCTTTATATATATATATCTATATATCTATATATCTATATATATATATATATATATATATATATACATACATATATACATATAAAGTATAAAAGGCTAACATATACATTTATATATTTATAAATAAAAAATGAACAATACATACACTGCTCAAAAGAGTAAAGGGAACACTTAAACAACACAATGTAACTCCAAGTCAATCACACTATGAAATCACACTGTCTACTCAGGAAGCAACACTGATTGACAAAGGAGTGTCAATAAAGGAGTGGTTCTGCAGGTGGTGACCACAGACCACTTCTCAGTTCCTATGCTTCCTGGCTGATGTTTTGGTCACTTTTGAATGCTGGCGGTGCTTTCACTCTAGTGGTAGCATGAGACGGACTCTACAACCCACACAAGTGGCTCAGGTAGTGCAATTCATCCAGGATGGCGCATCAGTGGAAGCTGTGGCAAGAAGGTTTGCTGTGTCTGTCAGCTTAGTGTCCAGAGCATGGGGGTGCTACCAGGAGACAGGCCAGTAAATCAGGAGATGTGGAGGAGGGCAACAACCCTGCAGCAGGACCGCTACCTACGCCTTTGTGCAAGGAGGAGCACTGCAAGAGCCCTGCAAAATGACCTCCAGCAGGCCACAAATGTGCTTGTGTTCACTCAAATGGTCAAAAACAGACTCCATGAGGGTGGTATGAGGGCCCGACGTCAACAGGCGGGGGTTGTGCTTACAGCCCAACACCGTGCAGGACATTTGGCTCTTGACAGAAAGCACCAAGATTGGCAAATTCACCACTGGTGCCCTGTGCTCTTCACAGATGAAAGCACGTTCACACTGAGCACGTGACAGATGTGACAAAGTCTGGAGACGCTGTGGAGAATGTTCTGCTGCCTGCAACAGGACCGGTTTGGCGGTGGGTCAGTAATGGTGCGGGGTGGCATTTCTTTGGGGGCCACACAGCCCTCCATGTGCTTACCAGAGGTAGCCTGACTGCCATTAGGTACTGAGATGAGATCCTCAAACCCCTTGTGAGACCATAAGCTGGTGCGGTTGGCCCTGGGTTCCTCCTAATGCAATACAATGCTAGACCTCATGTGGCTGGAGTGTGTCAGCAGTTCCTGCAAGAGGAAGGCATTGATGCTATGGACTGGCCCGCCCATTCCCCAGACCTGAATCCAACTGAGCACATCTGGGATATCATGTCTCGCTCCATCCACCAACGCCATGTTGCACCACAGACTGTCCAGGAGTTGGCAAAGTCTTTAGTCCAGGTCTGGGAGGATCACCAGGAGACCATCCGCCACCTCATCAGGAGCATGCCCAGGCGGTGTAGGGAGGTCATACGGGCATGTGGAGGCCACACACACTACTGAGTCTCATTTTGACTTGTTTTAAGGACATTACATAAAGTTGGATCAGCCTGTAGTGTGATTTTCCACTTTGATTTTGAGTGTGACTCCATATCCAGACCTCCATGGGTTGATACATTTGATTTCCATTGATAATTTTTGTGTGATCTTGTTGTCAGCACATTCAACTGTGCAAAGACAAAAGTATTTTTATATGATTAGTTCATACATTCAGATCTAGGATTTGTTATCTTAGTGTTCCCTTTATTTTTTTGAGCAGTGTATATTATATAACAATTATAACACCTATACTATACTAGCTGAGTACACGGCGTTGCCCAGTTTTTCCTTCCTAATCCCTGTTGGGGAGGAACTTCAACAAAGGAGGAAGCTTTTGACTTTATATCTCATCCTCATATATTGTTGTCATATCCCAACCCCAAATCCCGACCTCCTTTCCTGACCTTCTATCCCGTCCTCCTATCCCATCCTCCTATCCCATCCTCCTATCTCGACCTCCTATCCCGTCTTCCTATCTCGACCTCCTATCCCATCCTCCTATCCTGTTCTCCTATCCTGACCTCCTATCCCGTCCTCCTATCCTGTCCTCCTATTTTGACCTCCTATCTTGACCTCCTATCTCGACCTCCTATCCCGACCTCCTATCCCGTCCTCCTTTCCCATTCTCCTATTTCGACCTATCTCGATCTCCTATCTTGACCTCCTATCCCGGCCTCCTATCCCGTCCACTTATCCTGTCCTCATATCTCGACCTCCTATCTCGACCTCCTATCCCATCCTCCTATCCTGTCCTCCTATCCCGACCTCCTATCCCGTCCTCCTATCCTGTCCTCCTATCTTGACCTCCTATCTTGACCTCCTATCTCGAACTCCTATCCTGACCTCCTATCCCGTCCTCCTTTCCCATTCTCCTTCTATTTCGACCTATCTCGATCTCCTATCTCGACCTCCTATCCCGACCTCCTATCCCGTCCACTTATCCCGTTCTCCTATTTCAACCTCCTATCTCGACCTCCTATCTAGTCCTCCTATCCCTACCTCCTATCTCGTCCTCCTTTCCCGTTCTCCTATTTCAACCTCCTATCTCGACCTCCTATCCCGACCTCCTATCCTGACCTCCTATCCCGTCCTCATATCCCATCCTCCTATCTTGACCTCTTATCTCGACCTCCTATCCCGACCTCCTATCCTGTCCACTTATCCTGTTCTCCTATCCCGACCTCCTATCTCGTCCTCTTTTCCCGTTCTCCTGTTTGAACCTCCTATCTTGACCTCCTATCTCGACCTCCTATCCTGTCCTCCATTCCTGTTCTCCTATTTCGACCTCCTATCTGGACCTCCTATCTTGTCCTCCTATCCCGACCTCCTATCTCGTCCTCCTTTCCTGTCCTCATATTCCCTCCTCCTATCTCGACCTCCTATCCCGTCCTCCTATCCCATCCTCCTATCTTGACCTCCTATCTTGACCTCCTATCTCGACCTCCTATCCCGACCTCCTATCCTGTCCACTTATCCTGTCCTCCTATCCCGACCTCCTATCTCGTCCTCCTTTCCCGTTCTCCTATTTCAACCTCCTATCTTGACCTCCTATCTCGACCTCCTATCCCGACCTCCTATCCTGACCTCCTATCCTGTCCCCCTATCCCAACCTCCTATCCTGTCCTCCTTTCCCGTTCTCCTATTTCGACCTCCTATCTCGACCTCCTATCCTGACCTCCTATCCTGACCTCCTATCCCAACATTTCGACCTCCTATCTCGACCTCTTATCCCAACCTCCTATCCCGTCCACATATCCTGTCCTAATATCTCGACGTCCTATCTCGACCTCCTATCCCGACCTCCTATCTTGACCTCCTATCTCGACCTCCTATCCCGTCCTCCTTTCCCGTTCTCCTATTTCGACCTATCTCGATCTCCTATCTCGACCTCCTATCCTGACCTTCTATCCCGTCCTCATATTCCCTCCTACTATCTCGACCTCCTATCCCGTCCTCCTATCTCGACCTCCTATTCCGTCCTCTTATCCTGTCCTCCTATCCTGTCCTCCCATCCCATCCTCTTATCTTGACCTCCTATATTGACCTCCTATCTCGACCTCCTACCCCATCCTCCTATCCTGACCTCCTATCTCATCCTCCTTTCCTGTTCTCCTATTTTAACCTCCTATCTCGACCTCCTATCCCGACCTTCTATCCTGTCCTCATATTTCCTCCTACTATCTCGACCTCCTATCTCGTCCTCCTATCTCGTCCTCCTATCCCGTCCTCCTATCCCGTCCTCCTATCCCGTCCTCCTATCCCGACCTCCTATCCCGTCCTCCTTTCCCGTTCTCCTATTTCGACCTCCTATCTCAACCCCCCATTCCAACCTCCTATCCCAACATTTCGACCTCCTAAACATAAAGTTGGATCAGCCTGTAGTGTGATTTTCCACTTTGATTTTGAGTGTGACTCCATATCCAGACCTCCATGGGTTGATACATTTGATTTCCATTGATAATTTTTGTGTGATCTTGTTGTCAGCACATTCAACTGTGCAAAGACAAAAGTATTTTTATATGATTAGTTCATACATTCAGATCTAGGATTTGTTATCTTAGTGTTCCCTTTATTTTTTTGAGCAGTGTATATTATATAACAATTATAACACCTATACTATACTAGCTGAGTACACGGCGTTGCCCAGTTTTTCCTTCCTAATCCCTGTTGGGGAGGAACTTCAACAAAGGAGGAAGCTTTTGACTTTATATCTCATCCTCATATATTGTTGTCATATCCCAACCCCAAATCCCGACCTCCTTTCCTGACCTTCTATCCCGTCCTCCTATCCCATCCTCCTATCCCATCCTCCTATCTCGACCTCCTATCCCGTCTTCCTATCTCGACCTCCTATCCCATCCTCCTATCCTGTTCTCCTATCCTGACCTCCTATCCCGTCCTCCTATCCTGTCCTCCTATTTTGACCTCCTATCTTGACCTCCTATCTCGACCTCCTATCCCGACCTCCTATCCCGTCCTCCTTTCCCATTCTCCTATTTCGACCTATCTCGATCTCCTATCTTGACCTCCTATCCCGGCCTCCTATCCCGTCCACTTATCCTGTCCTCATATCTCGACCTCCTATCTCGACCTCCTATCCCATCCTCCTATCCTGTCCTCCTATCCCGACCTCCTATCCCGTCCTCCTATCCTGTCCTCCTATCTTGACCTCCTATCTTGACCTCCTATCTCGAACTCCTATCCTGACCTCCTATCCCGTCCTCCTTTCCCATTCTCCTTCTATTTCGACCTATCTCGATCTCCTATCTCGACCTCCTATCCCGACCTCCTATCCCGTCCACTTATCCCGTTCTCCTATTTCAACCTCCTATCTCGACCTCCTATCTAGTCCTCCTATCCCTACCTCCTATCTCGTCCTCCTTTCCCGTTCTCCTATTTCAACCTCCTATCTCGACCTCCTATCCCGACCTCCTATCCTGACCTCCTATCCCGTCCTCATATCCCATCCTCCTATCTTGACCTCTTATCTCGACCTCCTATCCCGACCTCCTATCCTGTCCACTTATCCTGTTCTCCTATCCCGACCTCCTATCTCGTCCTCTTTTCCCGTTCTCCTGTTTGAACCTCCTATCTTGACCTCCTATCTCGACCTCCTATCCTGTCCTCCATTCCTGTTCTCCTATTTCGACCTCCTATCTGGACCTCCTATCTTGTCCTCCTATCCCGACCTCCTATCTCGTCCTCCTTTCCTGTCCTCATATTCCCTCCTCCTATCTCGACCTCCTATCCCGTCCTCCTATCCCATCCTCCTATCTTGACCTCCTATCTTGACCTCCTATCTCGACCTCCTATCCCGACCTCCTATCCTGTCCACTTATCCTGTCCTCCTATCCCGACCTCCTATCTCGTCCTCCTTTCCCGTTCTCCTATTTCAACCTCCTATCTTGACCTCCTATCTCGACCTCCTATCCCGACCTCCTATCCTGACCTCCTATCCTGTCCCCCTATCCCAACCTCCTATCCTGTCCTCCTTTCCCGTTCTCCTATTTCGACCTCCTATCTCGACCTCCTATCCTGACCTCCTATCCTGACCTCCTATCCCAACATTTCGACCTCCTATCTCGACCTCTTATCCCAACCTCCTATCCCGTCCACATATCCTGTCCTAATATCTCGACGTCCTATCTCGACCTCCTATCCCGACCTCCTATCTTGACCTCCTATCTCGACCTCCTATCCCGTCCTCCTTTCCCGTTCTCCTATTTCGACCTATCTCGATCTCCTATCTCGACCTCCTATCCTGACCTTCTATCCCGTCCTCATATTCCCTCCTACTATCTCGACCTCCTATCCCGTCCTCCTATCTCGACCTCCTATTCCGTCCTCTTATCCTGTCCTCCTATCCTGTCCTCCCATCCCATCCTCTTATCTTGACCTCCTATATTGACCTCCTATCTCGACCTCCTACCCCATCCTCCTATCCTGACCTCCTATCTCATCCTCCTTTCCTGTTCTCCTATTTTAACCTCCTATCTCGACCTCCTATCCCGACCTTCTATCCTGTCCTCATATTTCCTCCTACTATCTCGACCTCCTATCTCGTCCTCCTATCTCGTCCTCCTATCCCGTCCTCCTATCCCGTCCTCCTATCCCGTCCTCCTATCCCGACCTCCTATCCCGTCCTCCTTTCCCGTTCTCCTATTTCGACCTCCTATCTCAACCCCCCATTCCAACCTCCTATCCCAACATTTCGACCTCCTAAACATAAAGTTGGATCAGCCTGTAGTGTGATTTTCCACTTTGATTTTGAGTGTGACTCCATATCCAGACCTCCATGGGTTGATACATTTGATTTCCATTGATAATTTTTGTGTGATCTTGTTGTCAGCACATTCAACTGTGCAAAGACAAAAGTATTTTTATATGATTAGTTCATACATTCAGATCTAGGATTTGTTATCTTAGTGTTCCCTTTATTTTTTTGAGCAGTGTATATTATATAACAATTATAACACCTATACTATACTAGCTGAGTACACGGCGTTGCCCAGTTTTTCCTTCCTAATCCCTGTTGGGGAGGAACTTCAACAAAGGAGGAAGCTTTTGACTTTATATCTCATCCTCATATATTGTTGTCATATCCCAACCCCAAATCCCGACCTCCTTTCCTGACCTTCTATCCCGTCCTCCTATCCCATCCTCCTATCCCATCCTCCTATCTCGACCTCCTATCCCGTCTTCCTATCTCGACCTCCTATCCCATCCTCCTATCCTGTTCTCCTATCCTGACCTCCTATCCCGTCCTCCTATCCTGTCCTCCTATTTTGACCTCCTATCTTGACCTCCTATCTCGACCTCCTATCCCGACCTCCTATCCCGTCCTCCTTTCCCATTCTCCTATTTCGACCTATCTCGATCTCCTATCTTGACCTCCTATCCCGGCCTCCTATCCCGTCCACTTATCCTGTCCTCATATCTCGACCTCCTATCTCGACCTCCTATCCCATCCTCCTATCCTGTCCTCCTATCCCGACCTCCTATCCCGTCCTCCTATCCTGTCCTCCTATCTTGACCTCCTATCTTGACCTCCTATCTCGAACTCCTATCCTGACCTCCTATCCCGTCCTCCTTTCCCATTCTCCTTCTATTTCGACCTATCTCGATCTCCTATCTCGACCTCCTATCCCGACCTCCTATCCCATCCACTTATCCCGTTCTCCTATTTCAACCTCCTATCTCGACCTCCTATCTAGTCCTCCTATCCCTACCTCCTATCTCGTCCTCCTTTCCCGTTCTCCTATTTCAACCTCCTATCTCGACCTCCTATCCCGACCTCCTATCCTGACCTCCTATCCCGTCCTCATATCCCATCCTCCTATCTTGACCTCTTATCTCGACCTCCTATCCCGACCTCCTATCCTGTCCACTTATCCTGTTCTCCTATCCCGACCTCCTATCTCGTCCTCTTTTCCCGTTCTCCTGTTTGAACCTCCTATCTTGACCTCCTATCTCGACCTCCTATCCTGTCCTCCATTCCTGTTCTCCTATTTCGACCTCCTATCTGGACCTCCTATCTTGTCCTCCTATCCCGACCTCCTATCTCGTCCTCCTTTCCTGTCCTCATATTCCCTCCTCCTATCTCGACCTCCTATCCCGTCCTCCTATCCCATCCTCCTATCTTGACCTCCTATCTTGACCTCCTATCTCGACCTCCTATCCCGACCTCCTATCCTGTCCACTTATCCTGTCCTCCTATCCCGACCTCCTATCTCGTCCTCCTTTCCCGTTCTCCTATTTCAACCTCCTATCTTGACCTCCTATCTCGACCTCCTATCCCGACCTCCTATCCTGACCTCCTATCCTGTCCCCCTATCCCAACCTCCTATCCTGTCCTCCTTTCCCGTTCTCCTATTTCGACCTCCTATCTCGACCTCCTATCCTGACCTCCTATCCTGACCTCCTATCCCAACATTTCGACCTCCTATCTCGACCTCTTATCCCAACCTCCTATCCCGTCCACATATCCTGTCCTAATATCTCGACGTCCTATCTCGACCTCCTATCCCGACCTCCTATCTTGACCTCCTATCTCGACCTCCTATCCCGTCCTCCTTTCCCGTTCTCCTATTTCGACCTATCTCGATCTCCTATCTCGACCTCCTATCCTGACCTTCTATCCCGTCCTCATATTCCCTCCTACTATCTCGACCTCCTATCCCGTCCTCCTATCTCGACCTCCTATTCCGTCCTCTTATCCTGTCCTCCTATCCTGTCCTCCTATCCCATCCTCCTATCTTGACCTCCTATATTGACCTCCTATCTCGACCTCCTATCCCATCCTCCTATCCTGACCTCCTATCTCATCCTCCTTTCCTGTTCTCCTATTTTAACCTCCTATCTCGACCTCCTATCCCGACCTTCTATCCTGTCCTCATATTTCCTCCTACTATCTCGACCTCCTATCTCGTCCTCCTATCTCGTCCTCCTATCCCGTCCTCCTATCCCGTCCTCCTATCCCGTCCTCCTATCCCGACCTCCTATCCCGTCCTCCTTTCCCGTTCTCCTATTTCGACCTCCTATCTCAACCCCCCATTCCAACCTCCTATCCCAACATTTCGACCTCCTATCTCGACCTCCTATCTCGACCTCCTATGCCGTCAACATATCCCGTCCTCCTATCGCGACCTCCTATCTCGACCTCCTATCCCGACCTCCTATCTCGACCTCATATTCCCTCCTCCTATCTCGACCTCCTATCCTGTCCTCCTATCCCATCCTCCTATCTTGACCTCCTATCTCTACCACCTATCCCGACCTCCTATCCTGTCCACTTATCCTGTCCTCCTATCCCTACCTCCTATCTCGTCCTCCTTTCCCGTTCTCCTATTTCAACCTCCTATCTTGACCTCCTATCTCGACCTCCTATCCCGACCTCCTATCCTGACCTCCTATCCCGTCCTCCTATCCCAACCTCCTATCCCGTCCTCCTTTCCCGTTCTCCTATTTCGACCTCCTATCTCGACCTCCTATCCTGACCTCCTATCCCAACATTTCAACCTCCTATCTCGACCTCTTATCCCAACCTCCTATCCCGTACACATATCCTGTCCTTATATCTCAACCTCTTATCTCGACCTCCTATCCCGACCTCCTATCTTGACCTCCTATCTCGACCTCCTATCCCGTCCTCCTATCCTGTCCTCCTTTCCCGTTCTCCTATTTCGACCTATCTCGATCTCCTGTCTTGATCTCCTATCTCGATCTCCTATCTCGACCTCCTATCTCGACCTCCTATCCCATCCTCCTATCCCGACCTCCTATCTCATCCTCCTTTCCCGTTCTCCTATTTCAACCTCCTATCTCGACCTCCTATCCCGTCCTCCTATCCCAACCTCCTATCCCGTCCTCCTTTCCCGTTCTCCTATTTTGACCTATCTCGATCTCCTATCTCGATCTCCTATCTCGACCTCCTATCTCGACCTCCTATCTCGACCTCCTATCTCATCCTCCTTTCCCGTTCTCCTATTTCAACCTCCTATCTCGACCTCATATTCCCTCCTCCTATCTCGACCTCCTATCCTGTCCTCCTATCCCATCCTACTATCTTGACCTCCTATCTCGACCACCTATCCCGACCTCCTATCCTGTCCACTTATCCTGTCCTCCTATCCCTACCTCCTATCTCGTCCTCCTTTCCCGTTCTCCTATTTCAACCTCCTATCTTGACCTCCTATCTCGACCTCCTATCCCGACCTCCTATCCTGACCTCCTATCCCGTCCTCCTATCCCAACCTCCTATCCCGTCCTCCTTTCCCGTTCTCCTATTTCGACCTCCTATCTCGACCTCCTATCCTGACCTCCTATCCCAACATTTCAACCTCCTATCTCGACCTCTTATACCAACCTCCTATCCCGTACACATATCCTGTCCTTATATCTCGACCTCCTATCTCGACCTCCTATCCCGACCTCCTATCTTGACCTCCTATCTCGACCTCCCATCCCGTCCTCCTATCCCGTCCTCCTTTCCCGTTCTCCTATTTCGACCTATCTCGATCTCCTGTCTCGATCTCCTATCTCGATCTCCTATCTCGACCTCCTATCTCGACCTCCTATCCCATCCTCCTATCCCGACCTCCTATCTCATCCTCCTTTCCCGCTCTCCTATATCAACCTCCTATCCCGTCCTCCTATCCCGACCTCCTATCCCGTCCTCCTTTCCCGTTCTCCTATTTTGACCTATCTCGATCTCCTATCTCGACCTCCTATCTCGATCTCCTATCTCGACCTCCTATCTCGACCTCCTATCTCGACCTCCTATCCCATCCTCCTATCCCGACCTCCTATCTCATCCTCCTTTCCCGTTATCCTATTTCAACCTCCTATCTCCACCTCCTATCCCGACCTTCTATCCCGTCCTCATATTCCCTCCTACTATCTCGACCTCCTATCCCGTCCTCCTATGCCGTCCTCCTATCTCGACCTCCTATTCCGTCCTCCTATCCTGACCTCCTATCCTGTCCTCCTATCCCATCCTCCTATCTTGACCTCCTATATTGACCTGCTATCTCGACCTCCTATCCCATCCTCCTATCCCGACCTCCTATCTCATCCTCCTTTCCCGTTCTCCTATTTCAACCTCCTATCTCGACCTCCTATCCCGACCTTCTATCCCGTCCTCATATTCCCTCCAACTATCTCGACCTCCTATCCCGTCCTCCTATCCCGTCCTCCTAACTCGACCTCCTATCCCGTCCCCCTATCCCGACCTCCTATCCTGACCTCCTATCCCGTCCTCCTATCCCGACCTCCCATCCCGTCCTCCTTTCCCGTTCTCCTATTTCGACCTCCTATCTCAACCTCCCATCCCGACCTCCTATCCCAACATTTCGACCTCCTATCTCGACCTCCTATCTCGACCTCCTATCTCAACCTCCTATGCCGTCCACATATCCCGTCCTCATATCTCGACCTCCTATCTCGACCTCCTATCCCGACCTCCTATCTCGACCTCCTATTTCAACCTCCTATCTCGACCTCCTATCCCGACCTCCTATGCCGTCTTCCTTTCCCGTTCTCTTCTTTCGACCTCCTATCTCGACCTCTTATCCCGACCGCATATTCCGACCTCCTATTCCGTCTTGATTCCTTTCCTCCTATCCCGTCCTCCTATCTCAACCTCCTATTTCAACCTCCTATCTCGACCTCCTATCCCGACCTCTTATCTCGACCTCCTATCCCGACCTCATATCCTGACCCGTAATATGTGTACCAGGTATTGAAATATCTCCGGCCGTACGGAAGTTGTGTGGGAACATACATTTCCCATTTATCTGCATGGGACTTTACACAAAAACCCCGACCCTGGCCAATGGGGGTGAGTAAGGGTTAAATCATCTATCCTATGTTTGTTGTTGACATAAAAATAACATGTGTGCCAAGTTTCATGTTGATATCTTTAGCCGTTTGGACGTGATGCTGGAACATACACACATACACACACACACACTCACATATACACACATACACACATACAGCTTCTAGCTTCAAAAATGACGGACTTCCATACAAACTTTCAACCCCTTTTCACCCCCCAAAGGGTTGAATTTAGAAAAATCCTTTCTTATTCCTCAATTACTGTATGGCACCTATACTATACTGGCTTTGGATATATATGTGTGTTTGTGTTTTTCCCTTTTAAGTATCCTACATATTGGTAAATATTTGTTATTTGACAGCTTTTCCCTGATACATTAGCCATGCTGGAGAACCTAGACGTCTGAATATTCCTTTGTCTCAGCCAAGTTTTTAAGCAAAGCTAAGAATGAAATTCTTCCTACAGTCTCATTTATGTTTCATTTATTTTCTCCACGTAATTTCATTACATATTTTTTTTTAAACCGCTGGAAAGCTGTCAGCAACATTGTCTTTGAAGTTTCATGTAGGAATACGAAATACATTCTGTGCCTGAGATTCATGTGTGAATGTAGAGACATTCTATACATGTTACAATACCATGCATATAAGGATATGATCACACTTTGTATTTTGGGCGTCTTTACCCAGATTTGACCGAAACCCGTCTGCTTTTATGGGTAATATTTTTTTTACTATTGATTTCTCTTGCACTTTATGGTCAAATGGCCTTTTGTACATACACACGTTCATTTTATGGGCGTAACTCTTAGGGCCGTAAAATCAGGTGGCATGTTTTGGAAGATCATGTCTAAGAACAACAACCTTATTTGGTCAGTAGCTGCCAAAAAAAAATATATATAATTTTTCATGCAAAAATGACAAAAAAAAATGTCTTTAAAATTTCAGCCATTTTTGCATTAAAAACTAATTAAATTAATTAATTTATTTTTTAAAGCAGAAAATATTGTCAAATGGACCAAGTGAGAAGAAGGCGTTATGGAAATCAAAATCCTCTGACATTTAGGGTATTCTCGCACGGTGTAAAATTTTCTGGCGTAGTTTATTTTACGAGCGCCTTTTTGTCTGTTAAAAAACTGACGATTACAGACAAAGATGTGCACATAAAATAAAAATACACCAGAGAATTTTAGGCTGTGTGTGTATTTAGCCTTATAGGCCTTTTTTTAATTTTATTTATATTTTTTGCCAACACTATAAATATTTTTATATATATATATATATATATAGATATATATATATATCTATATATATATATATATATATCTATATATATGTATTTTTTTCCAAAGTACATTATAAACTAATCAATAAATACACCTAGCATCTCAAATACAGATTTTTTTTTGCCTATGATAGGATATGCAAAACAATTAGAAATATATATATATATATATATATATATATATATATATATATATATACTCGAGTTTATATAGCCAAGTTTTTCAGCACGATTTTTTGTGCTGAAAACGCCCCCCTCGGCTTATACTCGAGTGAACTCTCCGCCTGTCAATCCCTTCATCAGTGGTCTTCAACCTGCGGACCTCCAGATGTTGCAAAACTACAACTCCCAGCATGCCCGGACAGCCATCGGCTGTCGGGGCATGCTGGGTGTTGTAGTTTTGAAACCTCTGGAGGGCCGCACGTTGAAGACCACTGCAGCCTTCATCATCATCCAGCCTGTCATAAAGCGGCTGTCCGGGCATGCTGGGAGTTGTAGTTTTGCAACATCTGGAAATCCGCAGGTTGAAGACCACTGATGAAGGGATTGACAGGCAGTAATGATGAAGGAGGTCTGAATGATGACGGGGGTCTGGATGATTGCATGGGGGGGGATGTATTTCCCACCCTAGGCTTATAGTCGAGTCAATAACTTTTCCTGGGTTTTTGGGGTAAAATTAGGGGCCTCGGCTTATATTGGGGTCGGCTTATACTCGAGTATATACGGTGTGTGTGTGTATATATATATATATATATATATATATATATATATATATATATATATATCTGATCAATAAATGCACCTAGTATCTCAAATAAATAAATAAATATTGTTTTCCCTATCACTATTCAGTATAGACAGTATCACTTAAATATGCAAAACAATTAGAAAAACAATTAGAACAAAGCAAATTATAAAAAATACAGTATGTCATTCGTTCAATATTACTTAAAATTGCAAAAAAATTAAATTACTAATTTTATTAACTCCTTATAAATATAGCAGCTGACTTTGAAAACTGTATTTAACCTTGATTTGTTTTTTTTTAAACTTTTTTTTTCTTTCTTCCTTATAACACAGTCAGCCCACAGAGGACGCGAAATGATCTGTATTCGTATTTTGTCTGGAGGCTTAGACAAGGTGGAACAGATTGTATTAACTAAACACTGGAGGAAGGGAAAAAGTTAACACATGACAGTTCCTAAAATGTGAAAGTAATATTTAGCTCGGCGAAGAAGACGCCTTGCCCTTATATGCACTGAGTGTCGTATGCTAAAATAACACAGGGTGCTACCTTAATATTTCATCTGGGTTTGCCTCGGTTAAAAAAAAAAAAAAAAAAAAAAGATAAATGCTGTGCATTCTGTTACACCCATAATTCGAGAGATAAATAGATCGGGCTATTTGCCGCCTGCGCTGCTAGAAGCAACCGCTCTTGTGATGTATACAATGTAATTATTGATGACATATGGACGACGCCGGAGATTACGGGGAATTGATGTGTAATTGATAGGAATGATTCACGCTGACATGTACAGGAACATTTCTCCAAATGTAGGTTACACGCAAAAAAAAAATAAAATAAAATAAAATAAATAAAAAGCAATCTCGCCGTATCTCCGAAAAAGACGTTTAGGAGGGAAGACTGGGAGCGATTATCTCTTGCCCTTTAAGTGATTTCAGTCTTGTGGTTCAGATCGGCCTTATAATACGGAGTTCTCTTCCTAAGAATTGCGCTGGTTGTGTCTAAATGGGATCTAATTAACCCTATAAGTTACGTGGGGAAGAATGAAGGGCTTGTTGTACGTAGGTCACATGTCTAAGGTTAGACTGGACCGCCCGGCATCGGAATTTTTTTTTTCCAAGAACCATCTTGCAAACAGGTTAAGATAGATTTGGAAGGAATACTACTAGGGGGGGTGTAGAACCTCATGTAGACCCCCCCCCCCTACTTAAAAAAAGAAAAAAAATATATATATACAACGTGTGTCCTTTACATTTTTTTTTTTTTTTTTTTAAAGATACGAAACAGGGTTGTTCACTCTACGTAATTGTTTATTTAAGGTGAAATGTACATTGTGGGTGTGAACACATGCAATAAAAGATAATGAACTGTTGCAATACAATGAGAGAAAAAGATACATGTGTATTTCTTCTAGGAGAGAACAGGGTCCAGCGATTGCTCTATATCAGCGGTCTTCGATCGGTGGACCTCCAGATGTTGCAAAACTACAATTCCTAGCATGCCCGGACAGCCAACGGCTGTCCGGGCATGCTAGGAATTGTAGTTTTGCAACATCTGGAGGTCTACTGATTTGGAGACCATTGCTCTATAAGAGAGAACATCTCCCAGCCATCGATCTATATCAGTGGTTTCCAAACGGTGGACCTCCAGATGTTGCAAAACTAAAATTTTTAGCCAACGGCATGCTAGGAATTGTAGTTTTACAACATCTGGAGGTCTACTGTTTGGAGACCATTGCTCTATAGGAGAGAACATATCCCAGTCATCGCTCTACATCAGTGGTTTCCAAACAGTGGACCTCCAGATGTTGCAAAACTAAAAATTTTAGCCAACGGCATGCTAGGAATTGTAGTTTTACAACATCTGGACGTCTACTGTTTGGAGACCATTACTCTATAGGAGAGAACATCTCCCAGCCATTGCTCTATATCAGTGGTTTCCAAACGGGGGACCTCCAGATGTTGCAAAACTACAATTTTTAGCCAACGGCATGCTAGGAATTGTAGTTTTGCAACATCTGGAGGTCTACTGTTTGGAGACCATTGCTCTATAGGAGAGAACATCTTCCAGCCATCGCTCTATATCAGTGGTTTCCAAACGTGGACCTCCAGATGTTGCAAGAGTACAATTCCCAGCATGCCCGGACAGCCAACGATGGTCTGGACATTGTAGAAATTGTAGTTTTGCAATATCTGGAGGTCCACAGTTTGGAGACCACTGCTCTACAGGAGAGAACGTCTGCTTCTAGGAGAGAACATCTCCCAACAATTGCTATATATTTGTGGTTTCCAAAACTGTGGACCTCCAGATGTTGTAAAACTACAATTCCTAGCATGCACGGACTGCAAAACGATAGCGATGGCTGGGGCCTGTTTCTCCCAGAAGCAAATATTATGACTTGTAGAGCAGTGGTCTCCAAACTGGATGCTGCAAAACTATAGGTTCTGTACCATAATAAAGCAGTGGTTTCCAAACTGTGGACCTCCAGAGGTTGCCAAACTACAACTTTTAGCCAAAGGCATGTTCAGAATTGTAGTTTTCCAACATATGGAGGTCCACAGTTTGAAGACCACTTCTCTATAGTAGAGAATATCTCCCAGCCATTGCTCTATATCAGTGGTTTCCAAACTGTGTACCTCCAGATGTTGCAAAACTACAATTCCTAGCATGCCCAGAGAGCCAATGATTGTCTGGGCATGGTAAGAATTGTAGTTTTGCAACATCTGGAGGTCCACAGTTTGGAGACCACTGGTCTACAGGAGAGGACATCTGCTTCTAGGAGAGAACATCTCCCAACAATTGCTCTATATTAGATGCTGTAAAACTACAATTCTTATCATGTCCAGACAATCGTTGGCTCTCCGGGCATGCTAGGGATTGTAGTTTTGCAACATCTGGAGGTCCACAATTTGGAGACCACTGCTTTATTATAGGACAGAACATCTGAAGTTTTGCAACATCTGGAGGTCCACAGTTTAGGGACCACTGCTCTACAGGAGAGAACAAGTCCCAGTGATTGCTCTATATCACTGGCCGTTGGCTGTCCTTTCATGCTAGGAATTGTAGTTTTTCAACATCTGGAGGTCCATAGTTTGGAGACCACTGTTGTATAGATGAGAACATCTCCCAGCCATCACTCTATATGAGTGCTTTCCAGACGGTGGACCTTTAGATGTTGCAAAAGTAAAATTCCTAGCATGCACGGAGAGCCAACGGTTCCCGGTCATGCTAGGAATTGTAGTTTTGCAACATCTGGAGGTCCACAGTGTGAAGACTACTGCTCTACAGGAGGGAACATCTACTTCTAGGAGAGATCATCTCCCAGCCATTGCTCTATATAATTGATCATTTACTGTTTGTGAATTCTGGGAATTGTAGTTTTCCAACATCTGGAGGTCCACAGTTTGGAAACCATTCCTCTACAGGAGAGAACATCTCCCAGCCATTGTTCTATATCAGTGGTCTCTAAACTGTGGACCTCCAGATGTGGCAAAACTACACTTCTTTGCATGCACGGTCAGCTAGAGGATCAGCATGGATTCTGCCTGGTACCAGACTTTAACTTCATTTGCTTTGGTTTCATATTTAGATGTCCCTATTAACTCCCAGATACCATCTGGAAGCAGAATTAAAAAAAACTAGAAAAAAAAAAAACCTTACACCATCTATGGCATTTTTTCAGGCATTTTTCGGGAAAATGTCATATTGGACACCACCTTGGGCTGTGTGGGAGACTCACATGCAGAATTTTTTTAGCAGTTTATTATGTAGTTTTTTTTTTAGCGAAAACCAGAAGGCGATTCAAAAGGAATTTGAAATATTATACTCAATAATATACAATATTTTTGGCTCAAAAACTGGATGAAAAACTGACACAAAAAGCTATGTGTGAAGCCACCTCATCTGTGTGCGAATTGTATTTACACTCACATCTTCCGCTGATATTACGGCATAATATGTGTCAATAAAATACGTGCTGTTTTAAACTGGCCTTATGCTTCCTTCCCCTTTCTGCTGGATCCACTTCTGGTTGGGGGTCAAAAAACTGAATTCAAAACTTCCACAAAAAGTGTGTGAAATGGAACAGATACATAATAGTCAAGATTCATTAATCTGCTTGAAACCAAAACTCTCTGGTGTTGCCCATAACATCCAAACACAGCTTTCATTTTACCAGAGCTCATTAAAGGGGTACTCCGTCCCTAGACATCTTATCCCCTATCCAAAGGATAGGGGGTAAGATGTCAGATCGCCGGGGTCCCGCCGCTGAGGAATCCCGCAATATAGCAAGGAGCACCCACCTGTAACTGCTTCCGGATGCGCTGGAGGCTCTCAGACATCACGACTCCGCCCCCGTGTGATGTCACGCCAAGCCCCCTCAATGCTAGTCTATGGGAGGGGGCGTGACGGCTGCCACGCCCCCTCCCATAGACTAGCATTTAAGGGGGCGCGGCGTGACATCACACGGGGGCGGAGTTGTGACGTCACGATCTTCCATCCCCGTGTTTGGGAGTAATTAGTCGTAGAGCCTCCAGCGCATCCAGAAGCTGTTTCAGGTGGGTGCTGCTTGCCATATTGCGGGGGTCCCCAGTGGCAGGACCCCGGCAATCTGACATCTTATCCCCTATCCTTTGGATAGGGGATAAGATGTCTAGGGGCGGAGTACCCCTTTAAAGGAGAACTTTAGCCAAATAAAATTACTTTTATATATCTAGACATGTTAATGTCATATAACTTTGTAATATATGAGAGCACTTCAGTGTGTGATCAGCTGTGATTGGCTGAGGCGCACACACAACTCTCTTCTATATTCACTGCTTCCCTAACCATGTGACCTGCTCAGCTCTCTGAAGGCAGCTCCTCCCACAGCTCACACAGGAAACAAATGCAGGGGCTGATGGTCTGTGTAGTTCTCTGAAACTCGCAGCTCTCTTCACAAACCAGGAAATATCTGGATTTTCAAAGGCTGTTTATGGGGGCTATGGGGGTAGATTATGTAACAAATCAGCTGTGATGCCCTGTGGAGTCATGGGGAGCATACTCTACTTTTGGCTGGATATCTCCTTTAAGATATGAAAGTTGTGCTGTGATTGGTTGCTATGGGAAACAGGCAGATTGATAAATCAGGACTAATGAGTGTAATCCAAATATAAAGACCTTAAAAAATAACACTTTTTAATTGCTTTTCGATACATGTAGACGTATCGCTATGCAACAAAATGAGAGGAATTTCTCAATAGCAAAAGCTTTTGTTATTAATTGTGAAACAAATTATGCAAAACATTTTAAAAAATTGCGCAGAATTTTATTTATCGTGCATTGTTTCCCAAAAGTGTAAATCCTCCATTCTGTTGGTCGGTGGAGCCCCCACCCATCAAATACTAAAGACCTATTCTATGGTTGTTAGATACAGAGTTCACTCCTTCTGTAATTAAATGAGAATATTTAGAAATTTTACCAAGACAAATCTCCAGGCAGGTAAAATCTATAGTATTTCCACAATTTGTGAAATTTGCCCAATGGAAAAAAATAAAAATAAAATAGAAACTTTAGATTGATTTCATAGAGACGGCCGCCAGCTTTTTATGCTGAACTTCTGGGTAAGACATTGTATTATAGGGTACTAGCCATGTAAAGTTTAGAGACAGGTTTCCTATTTGAATTGACAATTCCCCAAATACTTGTAGACAGGTTCAATATTTGGGTAATGAGTATATTAATTATATGTTAATTAAAATGTCTCTATTATTAATGCGTCTCATGATACCACAACTCGCACTGGAGTCAAAGGAAAGGATGTCTGAAAGAAGGGAGTGAAAAGTCCAGAGCCTTGTATAAAACCAGAGAGGTTTAACCTTTACAGTTCCTGGACAGTAATTCACATCACACGACACCAAATAAAACGTGTAACTGTCTTACCAAACTTTACACATGTGATACGATTCAGCAAACCCCCAGCGGAGATGGAATAGTAATTATCCTGGCACTGAACTAGGACTGGTTTCTATGTTCTGTAATGTTTGAATATCCACAGTGATGCACGCCAAAGTTATAAGGCTGGGTTCAGACCACGTTTTTGCAATACAGTTCCCGTATCAGGTTTTTGATGAAAAACAGATTCCTCAAAACCGGACTAAACTGTATCAAAATGTGTGTACAAATTTTAACTCTTATACGTTTGAAAACTGTATACGGCTTGAAAAATGATGTCCAGTTCCATCCGTTTTTTTAAGAAAAAAAAACATACATTTTCAACTTTTTACTCCATTACTCCATTGGCGCATGGCCAAATTCAAAAACTGTATGTGCAAACCAGATGGAACCGTACGCACATATAGTTCTCATTGACTCCCATGTTTAAAAAATTGTATACGGTTTCAATATGATTTTTCACCCGGACCAAAAACCATGGTAGGCTATGGTTTTGGGTACGGGAAAAAAATGGATAAAACCGTACAGGATGCAAAACGGACACAACCGGATGCATCATTTGGCATATGGTTATCAATGGAGAGGCAACGCATACGGTTTTAAATACGGTTCCGTACGGTTTTCAAATTGAGAACGTATACGAGAACTGTACTGCAAAAACGTGGTCTGAACCCAGCCTAAGTCACATTTGGGTATTGAGACTCTAGAGCAAATCATTCCCTTTACTTAGACATAATAACTTACTCTAAATATTTGCCTATTGCTACTTCTGACTTTACTTAGTTGTGGTGACACCCTGACCTATCTGTGGGTCTGTCTCTTTAGCCATTTAGATAACTTGTATGACTACTCCTGTTCAGCTGGCTATTTAAGCCTTCAGTGGCTAGTCCACTTTGCCTGTGAAATCCAATCCCAGTGGCCTTTTTAAGCAGATGAGGTTCTCTAAACCATTGCCTTGTTTCTGGACTCTGGTTCCTTGATACCTCTCTGCCAACCCAGCCTGCTCACAGACTCTGCCTAGCGTTGCTCCCTGTTTCTTGTTCTTCTGGTTCTGGTCTACTTCTGGATTTTGTGTTTGTCTTTATACCCTATTCCTCCAAGTTCTGGCCCATTACTTCCCCTCACCCCTCTACAATCCAGTCTTTCATTTTCTGATCCATGTCAACTGAACACACTCAAGTCTGATCCCAGTGGTTTGCACCCATGGTTACATGGCACAGTCTCTATCTTCTCTCCAGCCTCAGGCTTTGGCCTGTCAAAGATTGTCAGCTCTCCTGGATAAGGTCTCTTATCTTTGGTCATTGCTATTATCTGGTTCCATTATCATTTTAAAGGAAGAGTAAGCAGCGAAAAATAGGAACTTGGTTCGATGATGTACCCTATCCTGAAGAAGGGTCCATTCCTGGCAAGAAATGTGTAGATATGTGCCTTTAACACTTTACAGTTATGCAATGTTCTATGTCAAAAGTGATTACTCTTGGATTGGATCCAGCGCTGTACCAAGTTCCTATATTTCGCTGCTTACTCTTCCATTAACTGCTCTGGACCAGCTGCTCTTGAAACCGGGAGGAACATAGCCGCAGGACCATATACTTATCTGTCAATATACATACAGACGTTGTGCTCTTAGCGCAACTGTGCAGGGTGAGTGCGCTTATCCTGTATTATTTTTATTTTGGTGTATTTACATATTTTACTAGGGGTGCGTTTTTTTTTTTTTTCCCATTTCTTGGATTATCATTTTAAAGTACGGGGATTTATTCAGATGCCATATTGGAGTTGGGAAGGAATGTTTCCTCTGTTATGGGGCAATTGGCATCAGTCTCATGGGGTTTTTGACTTTCTCTGGATCAACACAGTTTTAGGTTGAACTTGATGGACTCTTTTTTTTAACCTTACAAACTATGTTACTATGTAACTGAATCAGTCCTCAAAGCTAGTCAAGACCAATATGTAAGTCATGGTAAAAAACCATCCATATAAAGTGTTAAAACTAATCATTCTAAAAAAATGCAAAGTGATGATCCAGTTCATCCTAGAGATGCTTACCAATATTTCAAAATAGTTTGTTGTGTGGCCTTTCTTAGGGAGCTACTAAAAAAAACAGCAGCATTTGACACCAGTTCAAAGGGATATCTAGTATTTAACCATATCCCCTATATACGCATTCTTTATTAAGTGTCGGAGATATATGAGGGCTGTACTCATGTATCTCCAGCTCTTCATACAGAATGCTTGGAGGGAGTGTGTTGAACCGTCTCCATGCACAAGGAGATTCGGGCGCAGTTGTGGAGATCATAGGGGTTCCAGCGGTCAGATCGGAAACCTATCACCTATATTGGGGATAGGGTATAAGCTTGCAAACGCTGAAATACCCCTTTAAAGAATTGGGGTATAGGGTACCTTGCTATATCATTCTTACCATTATAATTTGCCACAACCTTCACCATAACATAAAGCAAGATGGTGGTGAATGGTAACTTTCGGATTTAGTCCTCAGAACTTCAAGCAACACCTCTGTACCGAAAATATTTAAAGGGGTACTCCACCCCTAGACATCTTATCCCCTATCCAAAGATGTCTGATCGCAACGTGCCTGATGACTGGCGATGCAGGGGCAAGAGGATTGTGATGTCACGCCCTGCTCCCTCAATGCAAGTCCATGGGGGAGTGACTGCCCCTTCCCAAAGACTTGACAGGGGTGCTCCAGGAGAGATTGCGGGAGTTCCCAGCGGTGGAATCCCCGCAATCAGACATCTTATCCCCTATCCTTTGGATAGGGGATAAGATGTCTAGGGGCAGAGTACCCCTTTAAATATGGACAGGTGGTTAGTAAAATTTTACATTTTCAATGTTATTTTTATATTATAAGATAAATAAATCTGCTTATTATCACAAATATTCATGATGTAAAGGGGTAATCCCGATTTTATAATCTTTTCACTATCTTGCCAGTGATGCTAAATTATGACATACTTGTGCTTTACTTGCCTTATATGTGTGGGGTAGATCGATCCCTTTTTTTTTTTTTTGTGACTTCATGGTCCCCCCAGGTTTATCATTCCTCCGGTGTCTCAATGACTGTTGTATCGAGCCTTTCCCAGGATCCTTTTCGGCTCGGGACAACAGCTGAACATTGAGGGTTTGGCTTCTTTATGACTTCCCTTACAAGCCAGCCCCCTGATGACGTGTGTGATCCAGCTGTACCTGACAATTCCTCTGTGATTAGCTGTTCTCTTGAGCCAAATAGGATCCTGGGAAAGGCTGTAGACAACAGTCATCCATGCGCCAAAGGAATGCTGAACCTGGGAGAACCATGAAATCACAAAAAAGAAGGTCGATCCACCCCATACATGTAAGCCAAGTGAAGCACTTAAAGGGATACTCCGCTGCTCAGCGTTTGGAACAAACTGTTCCGAACGCTGGAGCTAGCACCAGGAGCCCGTGATCTCATAGCCCTGCCCCCCTCATGACATCATGCCTAGTCCCGCCCCCTCAATGCAAGTCTATGGGAGGGGACTTGCATTGAGGGGCCGGGGCGTGACGTCATCAGGGGGCAGGGCTATGATGTCTCGATCTCCCCGCGCCGGCTCCAGCGTTCGGATAACAGTTTGTTACAAACGCTGAGCAGCGGAGTACCTCTTTAACCCCTTAAGGACCAAGGACGTACCGGTACGTCCTTGGTCCTGCTCTCCTGATATAACGCGGGGTTACACAGTAACCCCGCGTCATATCATGGCGGGCCCGACGTCATAGTGAAGCCGGGAACCGGCGCGCAGCGCCGATCACAGCGCCGCACACTATTAACCCTTCAGCCGCGCGCTCAGAGCTGAGCCGCACGGCTAAAAGCGAAAGTGAAAGTTGCCGGCTAGCTCAGTCGGGCTGTTCGGGATAGCCGCAGCTAATCGCGGCATCCTGAACAGCTTACAGGACAGCGGAAGGGTCCCTACCTGCCTCCTCGCTGTCCGATCGCCGAATGACTGCTCAGTGCCTGAGATCCAGGCATGAGCAGTCATGCAGCAGAATCGTCGATCACTGGTTTCCTATGAGAAACCAGTGATCAATGATGAAGATCAGTGTGTGCAGTGTTATAGGTCCCTATGGGACCTATAACACTGCAAAAAAAAGTGGAAAAAAAAGGGAATAAAGATCATTTAACTCTTCCCCTATTAAAAGTTTGAATCACCCCCCTTTTCCAATAAAAAAAAAAAACACAGTGTAAATAAAAATAAAAATAAACATATATGGTATCACCACGTGAGGAAATGTCCGAATTATAAAAATATATCATTAATTAAACCGCTCGGTCAATGGCGTGCGCGCAAAAAAATTCCAAAGTCCAAAATAGTGCATTTTTTGGTCACTTTTTATATAATTTAAAAATGAATAAAAAGCGATCAATAAGTCCGATCAATGCAAAAATGGTACCGTTAAAAACTTCAGATCACGGCACAAAAATGAGCCCTCATACCGCCCCATACACGGAAAAATTAAAAAGTTATAGTGGTCAGAAGATGACAATTTTAAACGTATTAATTTTCCTGCATGTAGTTATGATTTTTTCCAGAAGTCCGACAAAATCAAACCTATATAAGTAGGGTATCATTTTAATGGACCTACAGAATAAAGATAAGGTGTCATTTTTACCGAAAAATGTACTACGTAGAAACTGAAGCCCCCAAAAGTTACAAAACAGCGGGTTTTTTTTTCAATTTTGTCGCACAATGATTTTTTTTCCGTTTCACCGTAGATTTTTGGGCAAAATGACTGACGTCATTACAAAGTAGAATTGATGGCGCAAAAAATAAGCCATCATATGGATTTTTAGGTGCAAAATTTAAAGAGTTTTGATTTTTTAAAGGCAAGGAGCAAAAAACGAAAATGCAAAAACGGAAAAACGCCCGTCCTTAAGGGGTTAAGACATAACTTGACATCACAGGCATGATAATGAAAAGATAATAAAACCTGGAAACCTTTTTTAAATTCTAAGGGGGAGATTTATCAAAATCTGCGTAGAAAAAGAGTGGTGAAATTGCCCATAGGAACCAATCAGATTGCTTCTTTCATTTTTCGGAAGCTTTTTTTTTTAAATGAATGAAACCATGTGATTGGTTGTATGGGCAACTGATCAACGTGTCCGCTGCAAATATTTTGATAAATCCCGCCTCTAAATTTGTATTTCTGCTTACCGTATTTATCGGGGTATACCACGCACCGGCCTATAACACGCACCCTCATTTTACCAAGGATATTTGGGTAAAAAAAGTCTTTTACCCAAATATCCATGGTAAAATGAGGGTGCGTGTGTGCGCGTGTATACCCGATACACCCCCAGGAAAGGCAGGGGGAGAGAGGCAGTCGCTGCCCGCTTCTCTCCCCCTGCCTTTCCTGGGGTCTAGAGCGCTGCTGCCGGCCCTTCTCTCCCCCTGGCTATCGGCGCCACTGCCCGTTCTGTCCCCCTGACTATCGGTGCCGGCGCCCCACTGCCGGCGCCGATAGCCAGGGGGAGAGAAGCGGCGCTGACAGCCAGGGGGAGAGAAGGGGCAGCGGCACCCATTGCTGGCGCCACTGCCCCGTTGCCTCCCCCCATCCCCGTTGGCATAATTACCTGGGTCGGGTCCGCGCTGCTGCAGGCCTCCGGCGCGCGTCACCTGCGTCGTTGCTATGCACGCAGCGGCGCACTGACATCATGCGCTGCACCGTGCAGCGCATAGCAACGACGCCGGGGATGCACGCCGGAGGCCTGCAGCAGCGCGGACCCGACCCAGGTAATTATGCCACCGGGGATGGGGGGAGGCAACGGTAACCAGGGGGAGAGAAGGGCCGGCAGCAGGGCTCTAGACCCCAGGAAAGGCAGGGAGAGAGAAGCGGGCAGCGACGGCCTCTCTCCCCCTGCCTTTCCTGGTGGTGTATCGGCGTATAACACGCACATAGACTTTAGGCTCAAAATTTTAGCCTAAAAAGTGCGTGTTATACGCCGATAAATACGGTATTTTATTCTGCATTATTCTGTCGTGGCTTGGCTGATATAACTGAGGAATTCTGTTGATATTTTTATACTCCTGTTTTTTTTTTTTTTTCTTGTTACCGTTGAACATTCATTTCTATTCATTTTCATAATTTATGGTTTTTGATATTTTGCCGTAAATAGTTATCTAGTGTTCAAATAAAAATGAAAAAAATCTCACAGGGAAAACGTGTTTTATGGCCCTGGCTGTTAGTATAGAATTGTCTAAATACATTCAGAGCTGAAAGCTGACATTAAACAATTCACATAAAATTCACAGAGATATTTTTTTTATGGTTTTTCTCCAGTAAATGTTGTAAAAAATGTTGCAAATGTAATAATTGAGCAAAAGAAAAGCAAACTACAAGCTATGATTATATATGTCTTCTGTTTTTTTTCCCCCTATGTTAAAAGCTGAGTGACATCCCATTTTATGGAAATTGCCCTACAGGGAACATGTTTAAAGAAGAAAGTGTCATCCAGACTGCAGTCAGTGAGATTTACATTTTTTTTATTGCACTTTTGAAGGCAGATACCTTTTTTTTTTTTTGCCATGGTTGGCTTTACATTCTATATCCTGTAAAAAAAAAAAAGTTTTAGCAAATGCCCTACTTTACTTCTACACCAGAAGTTCCTGGTTCTTTACTAGAGATGAGTGATCTTTCCGACTTTTGAAAAGCGGACGGTTTGTGGCCAACTTTTCGGTGCAAACTGGCAATTAAATGGTTAAGTTGCGCTGCTATGTGGCACATTTTAAACCATATTACCTGGTTCGCGCCGAGTTTTACTCCTGTGACCTGCTGCGATCCTTAAAGGGATACTCCAAAGGATAGGGGATAAGATATCAGATCTCGGGGGTCCGTCATGCCCCCTCTCATAGACTTGCATTGAGGGCCGTGACGTCACGAGTGGGGCGTGGCCGTGATGTCACAAGACTCCGGCGCTGCACCCGACACTCTAAACCAGTGGTCTCCAACCTGCGGACCTCCAGATGTTGCAAAACTACAACTCCCAGCATGCCCGGACAGCCGTTGGCTGTCCGGGCATGCTGGGAGTTGTAGTTTTGCAACATCTGGAGGTCCGCAGGTTGGAGACCACTGCTCTAAACAAATGCCGGGTGCAGCAGGGAGATTGCAGGGGTCCCCAACAGTCATATATACCTATATAAGATGTCTAGGGGCAGAGTACTCCTTTAATTACAGGCCAGGGAAGGGGGGGGGGGGGGAGCTCAACACAATGCTGCTCGCTTCCCCCGCATAAACCAGTATGGGCGAGCGCCCATAAACCAGGGCGTTCCCAAAAAGAGCTTTCAGCTGTTGCTACACTACAACCTGCATCATTCCCAGACAGCAAAAGGGTGCCTGGGAATGATAAGCGTTGTAGTTAAGCAACAGCTGGAGGCTCCCTGTTAGGAAACGCACACTGGCAGAAAGGGTCTATTCACATTATACATTTTTAACTTGACTATTTTTAAAACAAAAAGGCATGCAAAAAATGCTCAGTACATACTCACCAACCTTTTTCTTGGTCCAGAGCAGGAGAGGTTCGCTATGAGGATTTGCTCCTGCTCTGAACAGTCCCTGACATGGACAAAGGTGGCAGCAGAAAGCACTGTGGTCAGACTGAAAAGAACTACTACATAACTTTCTCTGGAACAATCCGGAAGGATTAAGATGTTTATATAGAAATAATTTACAAATCTGTATAACTTCCTGGCACCAGTTAATTTAAAAACATTTTTTCCCTCCAGAGTACCCCTCTAAGGAGGTTATACAGATACTAAAAACTATCTTATATTGTACTGGGGCTACTGTGAAAATAATAAAATCATATACTCACCTACCTTGCTCCCTCATGGACCCCCCTGAAGACTCTTTTGGTCACCGGCTGAAAGCTCCAGCTTCTACTTTGGAGACAAGCTTGTGTTGGCAGTAGTGTTGAGCAGCATAGGCCATATTCGAATTCGCGAATATTTGCGAATATATGGACGAATATTCGTCATATTCGCGAATATTCGCATATCCGTAATAGTCTTGTCTTATTTTCGCATATGCGAATATGCGCGTATGCGAAAATTAGCATATGCGAAAATTTGCATATACAAAGATTAACATATGCTAAAATTTGCAAATGTGAAAATTCGCAAATGTAAATGTTCGCATATGCGAAAATTCGTATATGCGAAAATTCGCACACCAGTTTTACACAGTAGTATTAGAGCCTTCTTACACCACATAAGCTGGAAGCAGAGAGGGGTGATCACTGTGATGTGTACTGTGAAAGAAAAAAAAAAAAAAAACGAATATTCGTAATTACGAATATATAGCGCTATATTCGTGAATATTCGCGAATTCGCGAATATGCGATATTCGCGAATAAAATTCGAATTGCGAATATTCGCGAGCAACACTAGTTGGCAGTGACAGCCTGCTCAGTCAACCACCAGCTGCAACGGTGTCCCATCTCAGTCAGTGATTGGCCGACATGAGTCCAGCTTGATAGTATTGGCCAGAGAGTTCAGCAGGGACTGGAAGACTTCACGGGGGGATTTTTTGATGGGATGAGATAGGTAAATAAATGTTTTTATTATTTTCATAGCAATCCCTGCACAATTGAAGATTATTTGTACCCAAGATACCCTTTAAGGTGCTTATACACCTTCAATCGCTGTCAGACAATTGAAGAGCTACATCTTCTGATGAACATTCGGCAAAGCTCTGAATGGACAGAGGAGGGATAAGCCGCTGCCAGACAGCCTTCTGGCATTTCTTCTCTTGGAGAAGGAAAGGGTTGGGCACTAGTGATGAGCAGCAGGGGCCATATTCGAATTTGCGATTTCGACTATATTGACGATTATTCGTCCTATGCTTGTGAAATTTGCATATTCGCTATGTTCGTTCACTTTTTCTTTTCCATGAGAAAATTTGCATAAATATTACATGTGAAAAAAACAAAAAACAAAAAAAAAACTGAATATTTGTCATTACTAATATATAGCACTATATTCTAAATATTCGCGACATCGCGAAGTGCCGATATTCGCGATAAAAATTAGCATTACGAATATTCGTGCTCAATACTATTGGGCAGGTACAACCTAATTTCCTTGACCATTCTCTAGAGCTGGGAGATCCCCAGGCAGACTGGTCCGGTCCCACCAAATGTCACTGTGTTCAGTCAACTTTTGGCTAAAATGTATAAGGACCTATAAAAACTGCACGAGCATTTGTGCAGCCAAAGTAGTGAAAACTCGGATCCCTGCGGAGACCAGACTGTCCACAAAGAAGACAGAGTAGGTGATAACCAATCCCGCCTATATGGGGTTTTGTATACAGAGCGTTCATTTGCACAATGTATACAATGCAAACAGTGGCAATATAAAACCCTTTGATCACATGACAATAAATCAGCAATGACTGTGTTATCTAAACAGATATGGTGTGAGCGTGTAGTCAAACAAATGAGTCTACATAACCCTTTTATCAGTCAATGTGTTTACTTATTGTATAACTGCACTTACAAACGGGCAATAAAGATAAAGAGGAGACAGGAGATCGCGGAGTCAACAAAAATCATATATATCTATACAGTATATGTTCCTTGGCCTCATAAGAAGACATTCTTCAATGAAAGGGCTGATCATCTCAGACCGTGGTCCATCGCTGGGCTTATCCTTTGGTATGGCTGATATAAAAGCCGTATGTGCCAACAGTCTCTTTTTACTATGATTGTCCAGTTAATTGAACTATAAATATGTCGCCTTTTTACTAAACATTGACACTTTTGATGAAAACAGATTAAAATGAGCAAACTTAAAAAGGTAAATACATATTTAGTAGAAGAGTCCAAGAAAGACTATGAACAATTTGAATATATTGTGACAGCCGTCACGCCCCATTCCATAGACTTGCATTGAGGGGGGGCGGGTTTTGACATCATGAGGGGGTGGGGCTATGACGTCACATGCTCCTGGCGCAGGCTCCAGCTTTTCAGCATTGTCACGCCCCCTCCCAGAGACTTGCATTGAAGGGGCGGGGCGTGACATCATGAGGGGCCGGGGGTATGACGTCACGAGCTCCCGGCGCCGGCTCCAGCGTTCGGAACAGTTTGCGGAGTACCCCTTTAAATGCAGAATCTGCTATAATGAACAAGATTTGAAAATCCTATAGTAAATCATGACAGACTCCTGATCATGTGAACATGGCCATTCCTGGACATTATTTCTTATATGGCACATTTGTGGGGGCACAACATGGTCTCGGTCGGTCTATAGGAGAAAACATTTTAGGTTCTCTTAGTAAATCCTCTTGCTGCTAATTGCTGCTCTTACATAGGTGTTGTGACAGGTCCCTTTGAAGTGTACTCAGACTACAGGTATATAGGATGGTAAGTCCATAATCACTCGAAAATTCCCATAGACGTCAACATTAGTTTCTTCACCCTCGCTATCACAGCCTTCTAAACAACCCATCTGCCACCCCCTTCCCTAAACGTGTCTCTCTTTTTTGATACACTTTCCCACATTTCATCCAGATTAACACAAGCCTCGTTCTGTTTATAGAGATACCACTTGAAAAAACTTGTGGGGTTTCACAAAGACCATTCAAGTTTCTCATTGGATCCGACCTCAAAGACTTTTGTTGACATCAGAATTTTATTTCGACCACGTGGAGTCGGTTTCTGTTCTTTTTTTTCTTCCTCTTCTTCCAGATTAGAACATGTATAAACCAAGTGTCTATTAAACTTTTATGTTTCTTTGTAGCTTTGATAGTTTACAGACTCCATGTTAATAGATTGCCCTCCTATTCGTTTTGAAATCCTGAAATGATACATTTTAATTTGAATGATAATTCTGTTTGGAAGACTTAATTAAAGACATATTCAACGAAAGAAGGAGAAGAAAAAAATATTTTCTGGTAATTTTTTTTCATTATTATTATTCTATTACACAGATGATGCACAACACTTTTTTCTTTTTTTTTTTTTGTAAACATCTGTAAATCATTATGGGGTGGCATTTTATGATGCATTTCCTTTACCTTCATCTGGGATTTTCTCGAGAAAATATATGATAATCCAACTTCAGGAAAAAATAAGATTGACTTCTCTTTATTGCCCAGAAATCATTGTCCATTATGTAGTGTTGTATTATGGGATGATTAAAGGCAATCTGCCCACATAAATTTTGGTGACGCCTAAGAAAGTCCTTCCACACCCTACATTGTTATCACCCATCTAAGCTCATTATTTTTTGACAATTTTTTTTTTTTTTTTTACAAATACAAACCCTTTTTTATTTTACTAAATTTAGAAAAATAAGAAATAGTTCTAAAATAACTTCTGTCAGGATATAGGTTTTCAGAAAGCATCAAACCAAATTGTTTTCCGAAAAAAATTATTCAAACATTGTAGCTCCTAAGCCATTCTAAATCAGATGCACATTTTTGTGTAGACAAGTAAATCACAGAAGACCGCCAAGTGCTGAAGCCTGCTCCACCCTGGCTAAATGAAAGCTGCTATTCTTTCATCTTATCAGCTATTAAATACCTGAATTATACCCCAGACAGAATCACGCCTTTAACCTGCTTAGAAAATGAACTAATAATATTTGTGTTTTTTTCCGAAAATTTGGAGAAATCCGCCTCGGAGCTATTAATTAAGGATCAATGGTAACTTTGAAAGCTATAAAACCACATAGTAGACTTTGGCTTCCTCTGCTGTCAAAAATATGAATATAAAAAGTCTGTATTATATGGTTTATTACATTAGTTAATTGTATTTTTCGCTAGGCTGATGCTAAACAATGGGATAGATTTTTTGTTTATTATTAGTTAACCCCTTAAAAAGGTTATCCAGTATAACAAAACTTATCCCCTATCCTGCAGAGGGGATAAGTGTCCGATTGTGGGGAGGGGGGCCAACTGATGGTAACCCCCACAATCTGTCGTCCAGTGTCCCGCTCTCCTCATGAATGGATGTGTGTCTACCACCACACTGAGCCATGTGTCGACCACCACACAGATGACTCGTCCCCTCCATGCACCTCTATTAGAGATGCATGGAAGGGATGTGTCGGCCACAGCTTCATGCAATGGTTGACACACTTCACTCATGAAGAGAGTTTGGGCACTGGGTGGGAGATTACAGGGAGGGCCCAGCGGTCGGACCCCCACGATCTGACACTTATCCCCTATTCTGCAGATAGTGGATACATTTTGCTACACTAGTCTACTCCTTTAAGGACACAGACCCTTTTAACCTCTAGAACACAGACAATTTCACTTTTGCGTTTTCGTTTCCCCCCTGGTCTTCTACAAACCTATATGAGGGCTAGTTTTTTGCATGACAAATCTGTCTTTGTAATGACACCTTTCATTTTACCAAAAAATGTATGTCAAAGCCAAAAAAATGGGGGGGAATAAAAAACTTGATTTCTTTTTTATTTCCTCCAACAAATATTTTTGTGCAGTGTTTTTTTTATGCAGTCCACTTATGGTAAAACTGACATGTTCTCTCTGTTCTTTGGGTCAATAAGTTTAAAACAATACTCATGTTTACGTGCTTTTCTATTCTTATACTGCTTTAAAAAAAACTTTATTAACAAAATACGTATGTTTAAAATCGCTCTATTCGACTCCTATAACTTACCCATTTTTTCCATATATGGGGCAGTTTGAGGGCTAATTTCTTGTGCTGTGATATTTTTATCGGTACAGCGTTTGGTTATACTTGACTTTTTGATCACTATTTAGGTAATTTTTTTTCTGGGATGTGACTAAAAGGAGCAATTCTGGCCTTTTGAAATATATATATATATATATATATATATATATATATATTTTTATTTTTTATTTTTTTTTGACATATATTATATTATACTTTAATAGTTCAGACATTTAGGCACGCGCAGATGCCTAATATGTTTATTTCATTTTCTTTTACACCTTTCTTGTGTAAAAATGTCCATTGTTGTTAAGGGGTTAAGATGTGGAATAGTAATGTGAACCAAGCAGCTTAAAAAAAAAAAAATTAAGAACGTGTGAATTTCAAACATAAGAGTCCTATAAGTGAAACAGAAGGATTACAAAAAGTTATAATTATTGCTTCAAGAAAAACAAAAGTTAAGAAAGATGATTGACACTTGGAAATTGTCTACTGAAATTTAATACAGTTGAAGGATAAAAGGCTCAGAGTCAGAAGCACAAATATAATCCTGGTTTTGCAAATATTGTGTCATTTGCTTTGTCGTTTCTAGTGTTTTAGTAGTATAGCTATCATCGTTATTATTATTTTTATTAATAGTGGAAGGCAGCAATTCCTTGTATATATTATTTGTAAATATAATGGTTAAAAAAGAAAACTAAACAGAATGCTTTCTATAAATATTCTACAAAGTCACAACTGTCTAGAATTAAGCAAGCTTTCCGAAAGTTTGGCTTGCGGAACTTTTGAAAAGTGTTTGGTTCGGCGCAAACCGGCAGTGAAAGGGTTATTGCAGTGCTGCACAGCACAACTTAACTCTTTTGTCACATCTATAACATCTTGTTGGGCTGAGCACTATATGTTGTCCCAGCAAGAAAGGAGTTAATTAGTGCTGCTTAGAAGGGCTAGGTAACTGAAGAGAAGGATACTTAAAGAGGTACTCCAGTAGAAAACAATTTTTTTTCGTTATCAACTGGTGGCAGAAGGTTCTACAGATTTGTAAATTAATTCTATTAAAAAATCTTAATCCTTCCAGTACTTATCAGATGCTGTATGCTCCAGAGGAGGTTGTATAGTTCTTTCCAATCTGACCAAAGTGCTCTCTGCTGACACCTCTGTCCGTGTCAGAAACTGTTCAGAGTAGGATCAAATCCCCATAGCAAACCTCTCCTGCTCTGGACAGTTCTTGACACAGACAGAGGTGTGAGCAGAGAGCACTTTGGCCAGACTGGAAAGAACGATACAACTTTCTCAGTAATATACAGCAGCTGATAAGTACTGGAAGGATTAAGATTTTTAAATAGAAATTATTTACAAATCTGTTTAACTTTCTGGCACCAGTTGATTAGAAGAAATACTGTTTTCCACTGGAGTGCCCCTTTAACAACTTGTCGTCGGTCTGTGCCTCTTCTTGTGTAGCCCCACCTCTAGAAATGATTTCATGAGGGGGTGGAGCTATACAAGAAGAAGCTTGGACCATTGACGAGATGGTAAGTATCACTCTCACTGTATACATTATACAGCCATATTGATGGCTGTTTAATGTATACATCCCCCCCCCCCCAAAGTGTTAAAGGGGTATTCTGCCCCAAGACAGTTTATCCCCTATCCAAAGGATAGGGGATAAGATGTCTGATCCCAGGGATCCTCCGCAATCTCTGTGCAGCATCTGGCATTTCTTTCCCTTAGCCTAAGAACTTGGAATTTGCAGTGCCATAACCCCATAAGTCTTATTGACCATTGGGGACATTTATCATTGTTGCTTTGGTAAGGAAGTCCAGTAGGCATTTTTTTTTTGCTTTAGTTTTGCTTATGTATTACATTACCATACTATCACAGGGGGTTGATAAATTTGGCTTACATAAGCAAAAAACAATTAATCACTTCTGAATACCACTTTGCAGCTTTGAAAAAAATGTGCGATATATATATATATATATATATTCTTTATTACTTCTCATTTCAGATCCGCGTATCCTGTTGATTACTTTAGATTTGGATGAGTACAGTGACCAGTGTTTTTTTGTTTAATGTTAATAATATGGATAATGAGGGCTTGTGGGGGAGTGTTTTTTTGGAATACATTTTTTTTAAACGTGTTGTGTTCTTTTATTTTTTATTTACTTGACAGGTTTAGTAGTGTAAGCCGTCTTTTAGACGGAGTCCATTACTAAGCTGGGCTTAGTGTTAGCCACAAAAACAGCTTGCGCTAACCCCCAATTATTACTCCAGTAGCCACCGCCACAGGGGTGCCAGGAAGAGCGGGTACAAGCAGGCCTGGAGCTTAAAAAATGGTGCTCCTGGGCCTAGGTGGTAACAGACTGGCGTTATTTAGGCTGGAGAGGGCCCACCCTGGTAATGTCAGGCTGTTGCTGTTTGGCTGGTATTTGGCTGAGAATAGGGGAACCCTATGCTTTTTTTTTTGCATAAATAATTAAATATATATATAAAAAAAACGCATAGGGTCTACCCTATTTTTATTCTATTCTATTTTTATACATTTATTGTTACCCGCTCATACATCTCCTGCGCCGCAGAACTACAACTCCCAGCATGCCCTTACAGTAAGGACATGCTGGGAGTTGTAGTCCTGTAGCGGGGGCAGGTTACAAGCTAGCCAGGGAAGCGGACAGTAATGCACTTCGCTCCCTGGCCTAGGGTGATAAGAAAATCACTGTAATTTCATATTTCCCGCCGGGTCCCAGGTCCCGTGACACGGAACCCAGCGGGAAATTTGAAATGACAGTGAACTCCTCGGTGCCGTAGCAAAGGAAGCCCAGGCGGACATAACGCTGCAGCCGTCCAGGACTCCTACAGCCAGGCTGGGAGATGTACAGGAGCCGTCCCTGCCATCCCTCAGTGTGTACCGCAGTGCTGAGGGATGGCAAGGACGGCTCCTGAACATCTCCCGGCCCGGCTGCAGGAGTCCCCGGTGGCCGCCGTTTTAATTTTTATTTATTTCACCTCACCTGACAGCACTCAGGCAGGCTCAGGTTCATGCTGCGGGTCTTCCGGGACTGTGGTGCATGTAAAGCATTGAAATCATGCCGAGTTATGATCCCTGCCAGCTCCTCTTCTGTGCGGCATAAGGGATGTCACCGGTGCTACAGCCACTTTCACCCACTGCGGCTGCTGGGAATGACGTCTCTTACGCTGCGCAGAAGAGGAGCCAGCACATCAACAGGAACCAGACAGAGCAGTGATGAATAGGGACTGGGGACATCAGACTGGGAGATGCAGGGGACAGGGATGGATAAGTATAACTTTTTTTTTATGTTTGATAAGCCCTTAGCAAAATATATATAAAAAATGAACTCACAGGTATTGCCAGCTCCTGGTCTAATGTCTCCCGGTCCCCAATTGTTACCACTACTTCCGGTGGATGCACCATCTAAGCTAAAAAAACTGCCCTCTCACCCAATCACTGGCCTCAGCAGTGTCCCACTTTAGTCAGAGATTGGCTTAACTGGCAGTTTCCTTGAGAATTATGCATAAACAGCATCCAGGAAGCCGAGAGGATCAGGGATAGCAGCTGTGCGGGATCAGGGTAGGTGGGTACATGCTCTTTTTTTATTTTTACCTTAGCCACATATACATTTTATTTTATCCCTGGATAGCCCCTATAAAGCACTGATTTATAATGGGGTCCATTAAGTTGTAGTCAATGTTTCTGCTAATTTGAACACAACTGCATGCTGGGGCTTCCATCTGAAGTGACAGAACCTCCAACTGATTACCTGGAAGAGATCAATGTCTTCTGTGTGAGCAAAGCCTTAAAGAGTACCTCTAATGAGGGGTGTAGCTATGGCGGTAGCAGAGGTAGCAGTCACACCGGGGCCCTGGTACCTAAGGGGCCCCCAAAGCACATCTGCCCCATAAGAGACCAGTATTATAATTGGCATATGGGGCCCTGTTTTAGATTTAGCATCGGGCCCAGAAGCTACAAGCTTCACCTCTGCCTCTAATAATGCTCCCTACAGCAGGAAATGTCAGAAAATATATCATCCCATGACTATTGAGATCTGAAGAACTGCTGAAAGTCAAATACACTTGTATGGGACTTCTGGCAGCTTTTCAGATCACAATAGGGGCCTGAATTTTTGGACATATTCTGCCTCCCGAAAGACGATTAGAGATACTCTTTAGAATAACCATAGTGTTATCTATTTATAACTCTATAAGTGAAATAAAAGAAGAGGTAAACAAAGGGAAGTTCTCATATGGGTTGTCCCATTGAGACAAATTCTGTTCATATGTCCTGTTGGACATATGGCTGATGATTCAAGATCCTTAAATATGATCCACAGCAGAGACTGCTGCAAAGACTGTCTCTCCATTTCACTCTGAAGTCGACTTGAGGAGACCATGCAATGCAAGGTCATTCATTTAGCTGAACACACATCTATTAACACTATAAGGAGCATTCCCAACTTGAAAAATGAACCCTCGTCCAGAGAGGGATCCACTGTTGGGACCACCAGGCACAGAAATAGAGAACAATTGTCTAGTGTCGCATGTGTGCGGGGCTTCTGAACAATGCCAAGCTCAGCACTGAATCCCTATAGAGATGGAATCAGGGCTCAAGTCCTGCAGGAACTCATGCGAACTGAGTTCCTGCATTTTTTCCATGGTAGGAACACCGTCCCCATTAGCAGGAGTCCTGCAGGACCAGCCTTTGAGTGAAAATCTTAGGTGAGTTCCTACACTTTTTTTTCCCCAGGACTTGACCCCTGGAATGGAGTACTGACCAGTTCTCGTGATTGTGGGGGTACAAGGGGGACCTAGCAGTGGAACTGCCTGTGGGGGAGCAGTGGAGGTTCCCGTATTTGGACCCCTTACAATCAGCTTGTTATCCCGTCTTGTGGATAGGGAATAACTTTTTGTAAAAGAATGATTTATGAGCATTTATAACATTTCATCAACAATTTGCTATTCATGAGATGTTGTAATAAATTCTAAACTAAATAAAAAAATAAATAAACCCTGTGGAAAGCAGAATCAGAGTTTTGAGAAGCTTTGCCTGGTATTTATTGACAGCATTATTTGGCGATGTGTTGTATGATTTACTCTCAGCCCTGTATGTAAACAGACCTTCAACAAGAGATGTCAGTCTAATAATATATCAGGGAAGATGAAAATGATTTGAAAGGAGCCTTAGAAGCATCAAAGTAAATACATATGGAACAAGCATGATAGTGCATGTTGATTTAGTTGTTGAGAGACACAAGCATCGGACTTTCATATATCCCATTGTGCTGGGGGTCGTTCAGGTGACGAAAATTTAATAAATTTCTTTTCCTTATATTTGTTTTCTAGACTGTGATACGGAATGTTATACTGCAATATTGTCACAACTTTACAGAAAAGCAAAAAATGATTGCTGGAAATTCAGGTCATTTTTCATTTCGGAAAGTTTATTATTAAGAAGTATAATATGGACGGGAGAGCGCAAAAGTCACCAAAGGGACACTAGTTTCAAACAATTTTATAATATAGTGAATTGCAAGGAAAAAAATGAAGTCTTGAGACACTCCCAGCGGCACCTCTTATAGACCTTTTAAAAGAGACCTCCATTCTGAATACTTTTACTCTGAAAGTCAGGTTTAGGAAGCACAGATAAAGATTAATATTGAGTCGTCTCTTGGTGGAGGTGTCCTCAGAAAAATAGAACAAACTTCAGCTTCCAGAAACAAGTTAAAATCTCCAAAACTTTATTAAGAAGAATTAATCATACAAAAATAGTGATCTAAAAACGCAAACAAAAGCCAACGCATTTCAAACTGCACAGTTTTTACTTTCAATGTTTTTTTTTACATTATTTTCAATGAAATGAGAAATACAGATAACTCAAATAATAATAATGAACAAGAGACAGATGCACCTTAAGGACCAAGCCAATTTTATTCTTTCCCCCTTCTAAAAGTCCTTTAAGAAACATATGTATGTATATTTCTCTTTAAAGGGGTACTCCAAAAATAGAGATAAACATATGGGGTATCACCTCATGCATAAATGTCCAAATTTCCTATAAAATTATAATGTTAATTAAAACGCACAGTTAATGACATATGCGTAAAAAAAAGTCCAAAATGGCGTATTTTTGGTCATTTTGAATTCCCTTAAAACTTGTATAAAAGGTGATCAAAAAGTCCCATCAAAACATAAATGGTACCGATAAAAACTACAGACCACATCGCAAAAAATTTGCCCTCATAGATCCCTGTACATGGAAAAAAAAAGTTATTTGGGTCAGAAGATTTTAAACATACTAATTTTGGTGCATATAGTTATAATTTTTGTAGTAAAGTAGTAAAACAAAATAAAACCTACATAAATTGTGTATCCTTGTGACCGTATGGTCCTACAGAATAAAGATAAGGTGTCATTTTTACAAAAAAGTAGTGCACTTTTTGGTAAAAATGACAGCTTATCTTTATTCTGTACAGAATGTGTACAGAAACTGCAAAAAATTACAAAATGGCGTTTATTTTTTTTTATTTTTTTTTTGGTCCCACAAATAAGTTTTTTTTTTTTGTTCCGCCATAGATTTTGTGCTGAAATGACTTATGTTATTACACAGTAAAATATGTAGTGCATAAAACAAGCCCTCATAGACGTCTGTAGGTGGAAAACTAAAAGCGTTATGATTTTTGAAGTTGAGGGGGAAAAAACAAAAGTGGAAAAACCCTGAGTCCTTAAAGGGTTAATAGCCATGACTCTTTTATATTTCCATACAAAGACCTATGTGAGGGCTTGTTTTTTGCACAGCCAATTGTACTATGTAATGACATCACTCGTTTTACCATAAAATGTGCAGCAAACCCAAAAAAATTATTATTTGTGTGAGGAAATGTAAGCAATTTTGCAAATTTTGGAGGGGTTTCACTTTCACACTGTACACTGAATGGTAAAATTACATATTTTCCTTATTCTGTGGGTCAATACGATTAAACTGATACCCATGATTACACACTTTTCTATCATTGTACTGCTTAAAAAAAAAATGTTTTTAAATCGCTCTATTTTGACCACCTATAACTTTTCCATTTTTCTGTATGTGTGAGGGCAAATTTTTTGCGTCTTGACCTGTAGCTTATTTTAGTACTTTTGTGAATAGGTGACTTCTAGATCACTTATTTTTTATTTATTTTTTGTGAATGTGATAAAAAAAAAAAAACTATTTTGGGCTTTTTTTTTTCATGTTTACGCCGTTCACCATACAGGATCATTAACATTGCATTTTGATAGATCAGACATTTACACAAACAGGGATACCAAATATGTTTAATAATTATTTTTTAAGCTTTTTTGAGTAAAATGAGGAAAAGGGGGGGATTTTAATTTTTATTGGGGGGGGGGGGCTTTTTTCACATTTTCTTTTTTTACTTTTTATTTTTATTTTTTTACTTTTATCTTTAACTCTCCATGTCCCCATAGGAGACTATTTTTTAGCAGTCATCAGATTGCTAATACTGTTCAGTGCTGTGCATAGGCATAGCACTGATTAGTATTATCAGCGATCTTATGCTCTGGTCTGCTGGAAGGCAGATCAGAGCAGAAGACCTGGGAGAGGGGCGGAGGCAGGTGAGGGGACCTCCGTCTGCCATCTTGGCTGATTTGATCCCTGCGGCAATCAGATCAGCTATTACAATCGCTGTACTGCCGCAGATAATGTGATTTGTATTGATCACAGCATCTGAGGGGTAATGACAGACATCAGCACGATTGGCTCCCTGACTGATTGCAGCTGGGACCTGCTGTGCATGACCCCAGCACCGCTCCGTTGCTCGGGTCATGTACAGGATGTAAATGTACATCCTGGTGCGCGAAGTACCAGTGCATCAGGACATACATTTACATCCATTGTCGTTAAGGGCTTAAGCATAACATGAGCTACCCTCATGATGAAATGATATTTAAAACATTACTGTCATTAAGAACAGGTCAAACGACGGGTCAAAAGTAGTTGATCACACTCAGTGTAACACCTGAGACCTGCTGCGATTATGAGTTATTAGCTGGTGAAACGTGCAGCATTGCTTTTCGCTCCCTGGCCAGCCAAGAGATCTTTCCATTTCTCTGCGTAGAAGTCTATTCAGAGAAATATACGGTCTGGTAGCCTTAAGCTGAGTTATAGAGGTAGCCTTAGCTGTGGTTTAGGGGCAAATGAAATGGGGGGGGGAGTTCCTGTAAGGATGGTCATAGTGCTCTTCAATAAGGAGGTATCAGAGGTGCAACATGAAGGCCCAATTGAAAATCTGTATTCAAGCTGTTATGTGCCATTTTTACCACTGCTTACATAACAGAGTGCCTATTTTGTCCCGTCCCAGGCCCAAATGTGAGTTCAAACTCTGTTCTGCTTTTTTTTACACCCCAGGACTTCCCCACTCCATGGGCACTGCTAGCAAACATGGAAGGGTGAGGCCTACATGAGATATGTGCCACTATGTAGGTGGACAGAGTGTAGACTTATTTCTTCTATGGACACTACATTGTACCCAGCACTTATTAGACACCTTGATACTACAGCAATTAAAAAATTGTCCAAAAACAATTTTTGTACTGTCAGGATCCGGGCTGATAGCTGGTAGCGGAAGTCAGTAGCAACGGGAACGGCAACAGGCAGGGTAACACAGGAACAAGGAATGCTTTCTCTCAGGCACAAAGGCAACAAAGATCCGGCAGGAGGCAGACAGGCAGTGCACAGGTGAGGCCTAATTAAGTCCAAACAGCACTCCCTCTCACAAGGCTTAACCCTTAATAAACCAGTTTGGACCAGGCACCAATCAACTGTGCACTGGTCTTTTAGATCTAAGCGTCCCGGTGCACGCGCGCCCTAGAGAGCAGGGATGCACACGCCGAGATGCCGAAGCGCTGCCTGGGGACACACGCTGTGATTGCTCCGATGCCAGCAGGGGGCCCGGAGCGCTCAGCGTAACAGTACCCCCTCCCCCCCGCCTTTGGTCTCCCCCTCGTTTTGGTACCCAAGAACTTGAGGATGCGGCCGCGGTCTAGGATGTTCTCCTCCGGCTCCCAAGATCTCTCTTCAGGACCGCAGCCCTCCCAGTCGACCAGAAAGAATTTTCTCCCTCTAACCACTTTGGATGCCAAAATCTCCTTGACGGATTCATTTTCTTCTTGATTCTGTAGGGACCCAAGTAACAGGGACCTAATTTGTAACTTTGGACCCTAAATCGGATGTACTTGGAAGCCAGCCACACTTTGTCCCCTGGGGCAAAAACTGGAGGAACCCGACGTTTCTTATCGGCCTGTGTCTTCATGCGAGAGGTGGCTGCAAGAAGAGATTGGCGCGTCTCGCGCCAGATGGATACAAAATCCCTGACAAGATTATCGACAGCGGGTACTTCCGAGGAGGTGGGCAATGGAAGAGGTGTCAAAGGGTGATGTCCATACACTATGAAAAAAGGAGACTTGTTAGAAGCGGAGAACTCTTTGTGGTTGTAGGAGAACTCAGCCCACGGGAGCAAGTTTACCCAATCATCCTGACGAGAGGAGACAAAGTGCCTGAGATAGTCACCCAAAATTTGATCAATGCGCCCTACTTGACCGTTGGACTGGGGGTGGTAGGAAGAAGAGAAGTCCAATTTAATCTTCAGTTGACCACAGAGGGCTCTCCAAAACTTAGACACAAACTGTACCCCTCTGTCGGATACAATGTGTGTGGGCAGACCATGGAGACGAAAAATGTGAGAAAGAAATTGTTTCGCCAGCAATGGCGCAGAAGGAAGAGCAGGCATAGGTACAAAGTGCGCCATCTTGGAAAACCGGTCCACAACCATCAAAATAACTGTTTTGCCATGAGAAGGTGGGAGATCGGTGACAAAGTCCATGGCGATGTGGAACCATGGAGTCTCTGGAACTGGCAGCGGCTGAAGCAGGCCTGCCGGTCTCTGGCGGGGTGTCTTGTCCCGGGCGCACACAGCACAGGCCTGGACGAAATCCTTAACGTCCCTCTCCAAAGATGGCCACCAGTACCTTCTGGAGATCAGTAGTAGGGTTTTCCGTAGACCTGGATGGCCAGCCACCAGTGAAGAATGTCCCCACTTGAGTACCCTAAGACGAAGACGAGGTGGCACGAAGGTCTTGCCCGGAGGAAGAAGATGTAAATCCGCAGTAGCAGAAACAATCAATCGCTCGGGAGGACTGATATGCTGAGGTGACACATCTCCGGTGACCTCAGAGGTGCGAGAGAGAGCGTCGGCCCGGATGTTTTTGGCAGCTGGTCTGAAATGAATAAGAAAATTAAACCGGGTGAAAAACAGAGACCAGCAGGCTTGGCGGGGATTAAGTCTTTGAGCTGACTGAAGATAGGACAGATTCTTGTGGTCCGTAAATATGTTCACAGGGTGAACAGATCTCTCTAGGAGATGTCTCCATTCTTCCAGCACCAACTTGATGGCAAGAAGTTCTCTGTCTCTGATTGAGTAATTTCTCTCAGCAGGCGAGAAGGTTTTGGAGAAAAATCTACAGGTGACGGATTTCCCCTTTAAGGACTTCTGGGTTAGTACGGCTCCGGCTCCAACAGAGTAGGCATCCACTTCTATGAAGAAGGGCTTCGAGGAATCTGGTCTGGTGAGGACAGGTGCAGAAGCAAAGGCGGACTTCAGGGTGCGGAAAGCCTCTTCGGCCTGAGGAGTCCATGACTTAGGATTAACCCCTTTCTTAGTCAGGGCCACGATTGGAGCCACCAGGGTGGAGTAATGTGGAATAAATTGCCGGTAACAATTGACAAAACCCAGGAACCTCTGTATGGCCCGTAGACCTGTGGGACAAGGCCAATCCAGAACTGCTGAGAGTTTAGAAGGATCCATCTGTAGGACTTGTGCGGAGATGATGTAACCAAGAAAAAGCAGGCTAGATCGTTCAAAGAGACATTTCTCAAACTTGGCATAAAGGTGATTTCTTCTCAGACGAGACAGAACCAGACGAACATGAGTACGGTGTTGCTCAAAGTTTGTAGAATAAATGAGGATATCGTCCAGATACACCACCACACAAGTGTAGAGAAGGTCTCTGAAAATGTCACTAACAAATTCTTGAAAGACGGCTGGGGCATTACATAGGCCAAAAGGCATGACTAAATACTCAAAGTGACCATCCCGTGTGTTAAAGGCAGTCTTCCACTCATCTCCCTCTCGAATTCGGACCAAATTATAGGCACCTCTCAGATCCAATTTGGTGAAGATCTTGGCACCTCGAAGTCGATTGAAAAGCTCTGAAATGAGTGGAAGGGGATATCGGTTCTTAATGGTGATTTTGTTTAGACCACGATAGTCAATGCAGGGTCGCAGAGAGACGTCTTTCTTTGAGACAAATAAGAAACCTGCTCCAGCAGGTGAGGAAGACTTCCTGATGAACCCACTCTGTAGGTTCTCCTGAATATACTCTGACTTGGCTTGAGTCTCAGGTGGAGAGAGAGGGTAAATTCTTCCTCGAGGTGGAGTGGTGCCAGGCATGAGGTCTATAGGACAATCATAAGGCCTATGAGGGGGCAAAGTCTCTGCTTGCTTTTTACAGAAGACATCTGCAAAGTCCAAATATTGTTCCGGAAGGCCTGGAGGAGGTGGAGTATAAGATGCACATTTAGCTGAACCTGGCAGGAGACATTTGCCAAAACAAGATGACCCCCAACTTCGGATGTCCCACGGAGGACCAATCCAGGACAGGACTGTGACGCTGGGGCCAGGGCAGACCTAGCAGAATCTCCGAAGTACAGTGAGGAAGAACAAGAAACTCCTATTTCTCAGAATGAAGTACTCCAACAGACATCTGGAGGGGTTCAGTACGGTAGAGAACGGTAGCATCCAGTCTCTCACCATTGACAGTGGTAATGTAGTAGGACTTGACAAGACGGACCACAGGAATATTAAACTTGCTTATAAGTGAGGCGTCAATGAAGTTGCCGGCGGAGCCGGAATCCAGAAAGGCAATAGCAATGAAGGATGTCTTGGCTGGGACACAAATTCGCACTGACACCGTAAGGCGCGGAGAGGTAGCGTTCACAGCTAGCAACTCCTCTCCAACGTTAACTAGGTGCGCGTTTCCCGGACGAGGCGGACAGAGAGGACAGTCTTTTAAGAAATGTTGTGTACTGGCACAGTACAGACACAGATGTCACAGCGAGCGCTCTGGCCCCCGCCTCCGGACCGGAGCGCCCGCATTCTCGCCTCCCCTCCCCGGGATCCCGCCGTCTCCCGCTCGGACATACCGACCGGGAGCACGGGATTCCTTGTGTCGGGGACGCGGCTGCCGTGGCGGCTGGTCCCCGCTCACGCGCCGCGTCCCTGTCTAACTTACCTAGCACCTCGCTCCATACGCCAACTCGCTCTGCTTCTCGGCGCGCGGCCCCGCTCTCTAGGGCGCGCGCGCGCCGCCTTCAGTAAATTTAAAGGGCCAGCGCACCATTGGCTAATTGTTCCCTGCTCCTTCCCCATAAAAGTTACCTGCCCGTTCCTGCCCTTGCCGGATCTTTGTGCCCTAGTGCCTCTGAGAAAGCGTTCCATATTGTGTGTATTGCCTTGCCTGTTGCCGAACCCGTTGCTACCGCCTACTCGCCTTTGAACCCTTGCCGCCTGCCCTGACCTCTACTACGTCCGACTACGCTCCTGCCTGCTCCCTTTGTACCTCGCCATATCAGCTGCCAGAGAGGTCGAGTTGCTACTGGAGGATACGACCTGGTGGTTACCGCAGCAGCAAGTCCATCCCGCCTTGCGGCGGGCTCTGGTGAAAACCAGTAACCACTTAGAACCGGTCCTCTGGTACAACCCGCGCCATCGCCTCTCTGGTCAAGAGGATACACTACCAGTCCTGCCGGTACGTGACAGTGAGATCCGGCCATGGATCCCGCTGATGTTCCTCTGCCAAGCCTAGCGGACCTCACCTCCATTGTGGCCCAGCAAGGTCAGCAGCTGGCCTAGCTAACCGCCATGCTGCAGCAGCTCCTGCCGTCTCAGCAACTTCCAGCTCCTCCTTCCAGAGTCCGCCTATCCCTGCTGGACAAGTATGACGGAGATCCCAAGCAGTGCCGAGGGTTGCTGTCCCAGTGCTCTCTCCACCTCGAGCTACTGTCTGACCAGTTTCCTTCCGAGCGAGCCAAGCTAGCCTTTATCCTCAGTCTGCTCTCCGGGAAGGCCCTGTCCTGGGCTACACCGCTATGAGACTGCTCTGATTCTGCCACCTCCTCCGTCCAGAGCTTCTGCCAAGATTTCCGGAATGTTTTCGAGGAACCTGCCCGGGTTACCTCCGCAGAGACTGCCTTACTAAATTTGTCCCAGGGAGGCTCTACAGTGGGTGACTATGCCATTCAGTTTTGCACCCTAGCCTCAGAACTGAACTGAAACAATTGTGCCTTTGTGCCACATTTAAGAAGGGACTTAACAGTGAAGTAAAGGACGTTCTGGCTGCACATGAACTACCTTCCACCCTTAGTGACCTCATCTTGTTGGCCACTAGAATTGACAAGCGTTTCGCCGAGAGACAAGAGGAACTCCTTCTTGAAAAAGGAAACGCTCAACCTAGACGCTACCCTCGTCTGGATCCCGTTTTTCAGCGTCAACCTCAACCTCTCTCCGGGCCTCCCGCCGTGGAAGCCATGCAGGCGGATTGGTCACGCCTGACTCCGCAAGAACGAAGCCGTCGCAGAGACGAGAACCTGTGTCTGTACTGCGCCAGTACTGAGCACTTCCTGCAAAACTGTCCACTCCGTCCACCGCGTTCGGGAAACGCTCGCACCTAATAAACGTGGGAGAGGCGTTGCTAGGTGTGGATTCCTCCTCTCCACGTCTCATCATATCCGTGCAGTTATTCCTCCCTTCCAAGTCCTTCTTCACCGCTGCAGCCTTCTTGGATTCCAGTTCAGCCGGCAACTTCATTCACACCTCCTTGGTCGACAAGTACCGCATTCCGGTTGTCCGCCTAACTAAGCCTCTTTTTATTTCTACGGTTAACGGTGAGAGACTCTCTGCCACTGTGCAGTTCCGTACCTTGCCACTGCAGATGGATATTGGAATTTTTCATACAGAGACTCTAGAGTTCCTAGTCCTTCCCTTCCGCTCCTCCGAACTCCTCCTGGGTCTGCCATGGCTACAAAGTCACAGTCCTGTTCTGAACTGGTCCTCCGGTGAAATCCTGCGTTGGGGCCCCTGCTGTTCGGACCGGTGTCTCAAGCCTGCTCCTGTCAAGTGACTTTCGCAAGTTTCTCGGCCTCCGGGACTGCCTAAACCATATCATTGCTTTGCGGATGTCTTCTGCAAAAAACAAGCCGAGGTCCTTCCTCCTCACAGACCCAATGATTGTTCTATTGACCTTATGCCTGGTTCTACGCCACCCCGGGGTAGAATTTATCCTCTCTCACCTCCTGAGACGCTTGCCATGTCCGAATATATTCGTGAAAACCTACAGAGAGGATTCATAAGGAAGTCTTCTTCTCCTGCTGGGGCTGGTTTCTTCTTCGTGACCAAGAAGGACTGTTCCCTCCGCCCTTGCATAGACTACAGAGGACTCAATAAAATCACCATTAAGAACCGTTACCCTCTGCCCCTAATCTCAGAGTTATTTGATCGCCTCCGTGGGGCCAAGACTTTCACCAAATTGGATCTTCGAGGGGCCAATAATTTGGTCCGTATCCGGGAGGGCAACAAGTGGAAGACCGCCTTTAACACAAGAGACGGTCACTTTGAGTACCTGGTGATGCCCTTCGGCCTCTGTAATGCACCAGCTGTCTTCCAGGAATTCGTCAACGATATCTTCAGGGACTTACTCTACTCCTGTGTGGTCGTATACTTGGATGACATCCTTGTCTTCTCCTCCGACCTGGACCAACACCGGGTCCATGTGCGACAAGTGCTTACCCGCCTGAGGAGAAATCGTCTATACGCCAAGATCGAAAAATGTCTTTTTGAGCAGTCCTCCTTGCCTTTCTTGGGTTACATTCTTTCTGCTCAAGGACTTCAAATAGATCCCGCCAAGCTCTCGGCGGTTTTGGATTGGCCACGCCCCTCTGGAATCTGAGCCATACAAAGATTTTTGGGCTTCGTCAATTATTACAGACAATTCATCCCTCACTATTCCACTCTGGTATTCCCAATTGTGGCCTTGACAAAAAAGGGCCCTAACCCTAAATCCTGGCCTTCCCAAGCTGAAGAAGCCTTCCAGTCCCTGAAGGTTGCCTTTGCAACAGCACCGGTTCTCTCTAGACCTGATTCCACCAAGCCCTTCTGTCTCGAAGTGGATGCCTCCTCGGTAGGAGCCGGAGCTGTGCTCACACAGAAATCTTCCAAGGGCAAGACCTTAACTTGTGGCTTCTTTTCAAAAACATTCTCTCCCGCGGAGAGAAATTATTCCATAGGGGACAGAGAACTGCTGGCTATTAAATTAGCACTGAAGCAATGGAGACATCTTCTTGAGGGAGCCACCCATCCTGTGAATATCTTTACAGACCACAAGAACCTGGCCTATCTCCAGTCTGCGCAGAGACTAAATCCTCGTTAGGCTCGCTGGTCTCTGTTCTTCACCCGTTTTAATTTTGAGATCCATTTCCGTCCGGCTTCTAAGAACATTAGGGCAGACGCTCTGTCTCGCTGTTCTGATGTGGTGGGTGACGAGTTAACACTTCAACACATTATCCCACCAGAACGCCTGATTGCAGTGGCTCCTGCGGATCTGAGCCATCTTCTTCCTGGCAAATCCTACGTACCTTCAAGTTACCGGGTGCAAATTCTCAAGTGGGGCCACGCTTCTCATTTCGCTGGTCATCCTGGGGTACAAAAATCACTCCAATTAATCTCCCAAGGTATTGGTGGCCTTCTCTTGAGAAGGATGTCTCGGACTTCGTCCAAGCCTGTATGATTTGTGCCCGAGATAAGTCGCCTCGAATGAGACCTGCAGGCCTCCTCTTACCTCTACCTGTTCCAGAGATTCCCTGGTCTCATATCGCTATGGAGTTTGTTACTGATCTTCCCACCTCCCATGGCAACTCCGTTATTTGAGTCGTGGTAGACCGCTTCTCCAAGATGGCTCACTTTGTGCCCCTGCCCTGTCTTCCCTCTGCACCCGTGTTGGCCAAACAGTTCAACACATCTTCCGCCTCCATGGCCTCCCTAAACATATTGTCTCTGATCGTGGCGTGCAGTTTGTCTCCAAATTCTGGAGAGCCCTATGTGGTCAGCTCGGGATCAAGTTGGACTTTTCCTCTTCATACCACCCACAGTCTAACGGCCAAGTGGAACGGGTGAACCAAATTTTGGGGAACTATCTGCGTCACTTTGTATCCTCACGCCATGACGATTGGGCGGATCTACTTCCATGGGCGGAGTTCTCCTACAACTACAAACAATCTTCTGCTTCCAACAAGTCTCCTTTCTTTGTAGTTTTTGACCGTCATCCTCTTCCTCCTCTGCCACGATATCCCACTCCTTCTTCCGTGCCTGCCGTTAACACTCTGGTACAGGATTTTTCCTCCATCTGGCGAGAGACTAACGCTGCCCTCCTCAAGTCTTCCACCCGTATGAAACTTCAAGCAGACAAGAGAAGCAGAGCTCCTCCGAATTTCCGCCCGGGCGACAAAGTATGGCTGTCCTCCAAGTACATTCGTTTTAGGGTCCCGAGTTACAAATTGGGTCCTCGTTACTTGGGTCCCTATAAAATCAAGAGTCGCATCAACCGAGTCTCTTACCAACTTCATCTTCCTCCCTCCCTCCGAATCCATAACTCCTTCCTTGTCTCCCTTCTTAAACCTGCTGTCTTTAACCGCTTTTCTCCCAAACTTTTTTCTCCCACCCCGGTAGCCGGTACCTCTGATATTTTCTCAGTCAAGGAGATCTTGGCGACCAAGGTTTCTCGGGGGAAAAGATTTTTTTGGGTTGATTGGGAGGGTTGCGGCCCTGAGGAGAGGTTTGGGAGCCTGAGGAGAATATTTTGGATCGCAGCCTCATCCTTAGTTTTCTGGGTACCAAAAAGAGGGGAAGACCTAAGGGGGGGGGGGGGGGGTACTGTCACAGCGAGTGCTCCGGCCCCCGCCTCCGGACCGGAGTGCCCGCGTTCTCGCCTCCTCTCCCCGGGATCCCGGCGTCTCCCGCTCGGACATACCGACCGGGAGCACGGGATTCCTTGTGTCGCGGACGCGGCTGCCGTGGCGGCTGGTCCCCGCTCACGCGCCGCGTCCCTGTCTAACTTACCTAGCACCTCGCTCAATACGCCTACTCGCTCTGCTTCTCGGCGCGCGCGGCTCCGCTCTCTAGGGCACGCGCGCCGCCTTCAATAAATTTAAAGGGCCAGCGCACCATTGGCTAATTGTTCCCTGCTCCTTCCCCATAAAAGTTACCTGCCCCTTCCTGCCCTTGCCGGATCTTTGTGCCCTAGTGCCTCTGAGAAAGCGTTCCATATTGTGTGTATTGCCTTGCCTGTTGCCGAACCCGTTGCTACCACATACTCGCCTTTGAACCCTTGCCGCCTGCCCTGACCTCTGCTATGTCCAACTACGCTCCTGCCTGCCCCCTTTGTACCACGCCATATCAGCTGCCAGAGAGGTCGAGTTGCTACTGGAGGATACGACCTGGTGGTTACCGCCGCAGCAAGTCCATCCCGCCTTACCTGCCTCCTCGGTGTCCGATCGACGAATGACTGCTCCGTGCCTGAGATCCAGGATCAGGATGAGAGATCAGTGTGTGCAGTGTTATAGGTCCCTATGGGACCTATAACACTGCAAAAAAAAAGTAAAAAAAAAGTGTTAATAAAGGTCATGTAACCCCTTCCCTAATAAAAGTTTGAACCCCCTTTTCCCATAAAAAAAATAAAACAGTGTAAATAAAAATAAAAATATGCGGTATCTCCGCGTGCGTAAATGTCCGAACTATAAAAATATATCATTAATTAAACCGCATGGTCAATGGCGTACGTGCAAAAAAATTCCAAAGTCCAAAAAAGCGTATTTTGGTCACTTTTTATACCATAAAAAAAATGAATAAAAAGTGATCAAAAAGTCAGATCAAAACAAAAATCGTACCAATAAAAACTTCAGATCACGGCGCAAAAAATTAGCCCTCATACTGCCCTGTATGTGGAAAAATAAAAAAAGTTATAGGGGTCAGAAGAGGACATTTTTAAACGTATAAATTTTCCTGCATGTAGTTATGATTTTTTCCAGAAGTACGACAAAATCAAACCTATATAAGTAGGGTATCATTTTAACCGTATGGACCTACAGAATAAGGATAAGGTGTCATTTTTACCAAAATATACACTGCGTAGAAACGGAAGGCCCCAAAGTTACAAAATGGCGTTTTTTCTTCGATTTTGTCGCACAATGATTTTTTTTCCGTTTCGTCAGGAATTTTTGGGTAAAATGACTGATGTCACTGCAAAGTAGAATTAATGATGGAAAAATAAGCCATAATATGGATTTTTAGGTGGAAAATTGAAAGGGTTATGATTTTTAAAAGGTAAGGAGGAAAAAACGAAAGTGCAAAAACAGAAAAACCCTGAGTCCTTAAGGGGTTAATAAAGCAGTCTCTGCAGAGGCAACCCAGGCAGGTTCCTCAAAAATAGTCCGGAATCCCCGTAGGAAGGAGTGGACATTGGCAGTGGCAGGATCGTTGCGGTCCCATAGCGGCGTAGCCCTGGCCAGAGCCTTCCCGGAGAGTAGGCGGACTATGAACGCCACTTTGGCACGTTCTGAGGGGAACAGGGCTGCCATCAACTCGAAATGCAAGGAGCATTGTGTCAGGAACCCATGGCACAGCTTGGAGTCTGCATCATACTTGTCTGGCAAGGACAGGCGGCAACAAGAGCGGGAAGCGACTGCAGGCTGTGGTGGCGATTGCTGCTGAGCTGACGGGAGTTGCTGGAGCAGGGCTAGAAGCTGGTGTAGCTGACGTGCTTGCTCGTTGAGCAAGGCTGCAAGATTCCCAGGAACAGGTACCTCAGCGGGATCCATGGCCAGATCTTACTGTAAGGATCCGGGGTGGTAGCTGGTAGAGGAGGCTGGTGGTGGATCCGCTGTGCCATAGAGGTGATGACGTGGGCCGTACCAGGGGAACGTAGTCTAAGGCGTTACTGGTTTTCACCAGAGCCCGCCGCAAAGCGGGATGGACTTGCTGCGGCAAGTAACCCCCAGGTCGTTCCACTCAATAGTGACTCAACCTCTCTGACTGCTGAGATAAGGCAATGTACAAGAGGATCAGGCAAAGGCGTAGTCAGATGTAGCAAATGGTCAGGGCAGGCGGCACAGGTTCACAGGCGGAAGTCACTAGCAACGGGAACGGCAACAGGCAGGGTAACACAGGAACAAGGAATGCTTTCTCTCAGGCACAAAGGCAACAAAGATCCGGCAGGAGGCTGTGGGAGGAGACGGTACTTATAGGCAGTGCACAGGTGAGGCCTAATTAAGTCCAAACAGCACTCCCTCTCACAAGGCTTAACCCTTAATAAATCAGTTTGGACCAGGCACCAATCAACTGTGCACTGGTCCTTTAGATCTAAGCATTCCGGTGCACGCGCGCCCTAGAGAGCGGGGATGCACACGCCGAGATGCCAAAGCGCTGCCTGGGGACACACGCTGTGAGCGCTCCGAGGCCAGCAGGGGGCCAGAGCGCTCAGCGTAACAAGAACACACACAAAAATAACAATTTCTGTATATGCAGATCTAAAAAGTTTGTGGATTATTAACAGACAATATAGTATGATGTAAAAGCATTTCCCCGCTATTATTTTATATTTTTCTTACCCTAAATAATTTATATTTAAGAGTCCCTGCTCCTGAACAGCACACTGATTGGCTGTGACTGGCCAACCAAATGTTTTGTACCTACTCAGTGTACTGGAGTGGGGAATAAACAAATCACAAAATGTTCAAATGAACATGAATTTTGTTTGGAAATTGAGTTTCATTCATGCCAAATTCATTCTCTCATCTCTAGTGCCCATAGACTTTTGATTACCATTGAAGAAAAAGTGATTTAGTGAATAGGCCAGACTGCCCTTGCGGCACCCATCACAGCCAAAAATATCTGCCCTTAAATGGGTACTCCGCCCCTAGACTTCTGATCCCTAATCCAAAGGATAGGGAATAAGATGTCTTGTTGGGGGGGGGGGGTCTGGCCGCTGGGACACCCGCGATCTCTTGCCTGGCACCCCAGTAATCCATAGAGATAAACGGAGGGGTGTGTGAAGACCATGGGCGCCTGAATTGAAGCACAGCCAGTGTTCTGAACGTAAATGAATGCTGGGTTGCCAAGTCGGAGATTGCCTGGGTCCCAGCGTCTGGACCCCCTGTGATCAGACATCTTCCTTGTCCTTTGGATAGGAGATAAAATGTCTAGGAGTGGAGTACCCCTTCAAGGCGAGTCATAAGACCCCATACACCAGTGTTTCCAATCTACGAGGAAACCACTGTTTTCTCTGGCTGTTGCAAAACTACAACTCCCTTCAACCTTGTAGTTGTAGTTTTTCAACAGCCAGATGCACACTAGTTTGAAAACACTGCCATACACATAAGAAAAATGAGAAAATTGTCATCTAATGTCTATGGGCACCTTTACACATTTTCAGGTTCACATTGTAAAAGTATACATCAACAAATCAGAGATGATTTACCTAAAATCCAAATGTAGTATACATTTTATGTCATCATGAAAATACACCTACATATTTTTCCCACATTGTTCAATATAATACACAAGTGTATTTAGAATTTTCTGTGACGAATATCTAATCCTTATAGTAGAATGTTCCGATGAAATAAATTATTGGCTTTTCCACGTAGCTTTAACATGAGAATTATTCTTGTAAAAAGTGACTTTTTTTTTAGTATCTATTTGAATAATAAAGATAGAATGTCAGGCTCGAACAACTCCTATAAGCCTCGGCCTGCATGAATAATTTATCTCTATACTGTACATGTCAACGGGCGAATCACTTACATCCCGTTTCTTGCGGTAAGCCGTCTCTAAATTGTATTCTGCTGAGTTTTTTCAGTTTAATCAGGATGTGTCAGGGCTGCGAAACAGAATTTTACAGTAGTATTTAAAACATACGTGGCAAACAATAGCCTCCTTTGTTTATCCAAGCAGACAGGCTGATAGTTTCCAAAGGGATTGCCCAGGGCTGTTGTTCTTAAACACAGTCCTATTCCAGCTTCCACTTAGAAAAAACAAGGCGCAGAACAGGGCTCGACATCCAACATCTTCCCGAAAATGTAATCAGAGATAGGGAGAGATACATGTGTATATTGTATAAAAAGGGACCTTTTGTCTCGCAGATTTTTTTTTCGGTAAAGCCCCAGCTGGTAACCATTTAAAATCAATGTTCTAACTGTTTGCAACAAATTGAAAAGAATGTAGAGCAAGACCGTTGTGCTTTGGAGTCTTAAAAATATATCCAAAATATATTGTACAGTGTTTTTATCATATACTTGAGATCTTGTTGGGATAGTGCTGTAAGGCATGGTGTTTTCTGATTACAGTGGCCAAGACAGGCAAGGGGGTTGGGAAGCAGATGGGAGTCCTAGGTTATGAATGGCTGTGGTGGGGTCAGGTGGCTTTACATTAAATAGCTCCCCGGATGAGGGAGCAGGGATGTATTGGATGCCTGGCAGGAAACTGTCCTCTACCTTCTGCTTTTTAACCCCTTAAGGACCAAGGACGTACCGGTACATCCTGAGTTCTTTCCCTTTCTATAACGCGGGGCCACGCCTCTAACAACGGCCGGGACCCGTGGCTAATAGCGCGCGGCAGTGATTGCAGTGCCGCGCGCTATTAACCCTTTAGACGTGGCGTTCGAAGTTGAACGCTGCGTTTAAAGTGAAAGTGAAACCATGCCGGTTAGCTCAGGGAGCTGTTCGGGACTGCTGCGGCGAAATCGCGGCATCCCGAAACTGCAGAACACGAGGAGGGTCTCCTACCTTGCCTCTTGGTGTCTGATCGCCGAATGACTGCTCAGTGCCTGAGATACAGTCATGAGCAGTCAAGCGGCAAAATCATCGATCACTGGTTTCCTATCAGAAACCAGTGATCAATGTAAAAGATCAGTGGGTGCAGTGTTATAGGTCCCTATGGGAGCTATAACACTGCAAAAAAAAAAGTGAGAAAAAAAGTGAATAAAGATCATTTAACACATCCCCAATTAAAAGTTTGAATCACCCCTCTTTTTCCATTTAAAAAAACACAAACTGTGTAAATAAAAATAAACATATGTGGTATCGCTGCGTGCGGAAATGTCTGAATTATAAAAATATATTGTTAATTAAACTGCACGGTCAATGGCGCAAACAAATTCCAAAGTCCAAAATAGTGTATTTTTGATCACTTTTTATATCATGAAAAAATAAATAAAAAGTGATCAACAAGTCCGATCAATACAAAAAGGGTACCGCTAAAAACTTCAGATCACGGTGCAAAAAATGAGCCCTCATACTGGCCCATATGCGGAAAAATAAAAAAGTTATAGGGGTCAGAAGATGACAATTTTAAACTTATAAAATTTTCCTGCATGTAGTACGACAAAATCAAACCGATATAAGTAGGGTATCATTTTAATCGTATGGACCTACAGAATAACGATAAGGTGTAATTTTTACCGAAAAATTTACTGAGTAGAAACAGAAGCCCCCAAAAGTTACAAAATGGCATTTTTTTTCCAATTTTGTCTCACAATGATTTTTTTTTCCATTTCACTGTAGATTTTTGGGTAAAATGACTGATATCATTACAAAGTAGAATTGGTGGTGCAAAAAATAAGCAATCATATGGAATTTTAGGTGCAAAATTTAAAGGGTTATGATTTTTTAAAGGTAAGGAGGAAAAAACGAAAGTGCAACACCTGAAAAACCCCTGGTCCTTAAGGGGTTAAGATCTTCTAAGCTATAGTTTCATGGGTACTGTCAGATTCAAAATCTTTTTATATGTTGTGCATCTTGGCAAAACATCAAAGGGGTACTCCACCTGTAGACATCTTATTCCCTAAGGATAGGAAATAAGATTTCTGATTGCAGGGGTCCGGGCTATAGGACTCCTTGCAATCTCCACGCAGCACCCGTCCTTCTGAACATTCTGTGGTCGTGAATGCCAGGTGCTGATTGGAGATCGCGGGGGTCCAAGAGGCCGGACCCCCACAATCAGACATCGTATCCCCTATCCAAAAGAAGTCTAGAGGCTGAGTACCCCTTTACATTTTTTTACTTGAAAAGAAAATGTACTTTACATTTTATAGAAATCATGACTTACATAGAAAAGACCACTAGGGTCCCCATACCATCCAGAACATAATCCTGTCTGGCTGCATCATCATCTTCATCCCAGCTGAAGCACAGGCAGGGGCAAAGTCCAGTAAATGAGGGTGGGACTAGCACTCCTCTCTGCTCACTCCTGTCCTATCAGACTGCAGAATGAAAACAGATTAGAGGGGTTACAGAGCAGCCTGCAGTGACTGGATGAAGAGACCCAGCACAGCACAGCAGACTCAGGAAGGAAGATGCAGAGTGAGGACACACCCCATCCACAGCACAGAATGACAAACCAAGTGAGCAACAGACAGAAGGTATTTGAAAGTATTAGGATAAGGTACTGAGTAATATATAACATTATTTCCACAAAAAATATAGGATAGTTATTTAACCCCTTTTCCGTTTTTGTACTTTCGTTTTTTCCTCCTTACCTTTTAAAAATCATAACCCTTTAAATTTTCCACCTAAAAATCCATATTATGGCTTATTTTTTGCATCGCCAATTCTACTTTGCAGTGACATTAGTCATTTTACCCAAAAATGCACGGCGAAACGGAAAAAAAAATCATTGTGCGACAAAATAAAAAAAAATACTAAATTTTGTAACTTTTGGGGGCTTCCGTTTCTACGCAGTGCATATTTCGGTAAAACTTACACCTTATCATTATTCTGTAGGTCCATACGGTTAAAATGATACCCTATTTATATAGGTTTGATTTTGTCGCACTTCTGGAAAAAATCATAACTACATGCAGGAAAATTTATACGTTTAAAAATGTCATCTTCTGACCCCTATAACTTTTTTATTTTTCCACGTACAGGGAGGTATGAGGGCTAATTTTTTGCGCCGTGATCTGAAGTTTTTATCGGTATGATTTTTTCTTTGATCGGACTTTTTGATCACTTTTTATTAATTTTTTAATGGTATAAAAAGTGACCAAAATACGCTTTTTTGGACTTTGGAATTTTTTTGCGCATACGCCATTAACCGTACGGCTTAATTAATTATATATTTTTATAGTTCGGACATTTACGCATGCGGGGATACCACATATGTTTATTTTTTATTTTTTTTACACTGTTTTATTTTTTTTATGGGAAAAGGGGGGTGATTCAAACTTTTATTAGGGAAGGGGTTAAATGACCTTTATTAACACTTTTTTTTTACATTTTTTTTGCAGTGTTATAGGTCCCATAGGGACCTATAACACTGCATACACTGATCTCTTACACAGATCACAGGCGTGTATTAACACGACTGTGATCAGTGTTATCGGCGCTTGACTGCTCCTGCCTGGATCTCAGGCACGGAGCAGTCATTCGCCGATCGGACACCGAGGAAGCAGGTCTGTTCAGCTGTTCGGGACGCCGCGATTTCACCGTGGCGGTCCCGAACAGCCCGACTGAGCAGCCGGGTCACTTTCACTTTGACTTTAGAAGCGGCGGTCAGCTTTGACCGCCGCTTCTAAAGAGTTAATACCGCACATCGCCGCGATCAGTGATGTGTGGTATTAGCCGCGGGTCCCGGCCGTTGATTAGCGCCGGGACCAACGCGATATGATATATACGTCCTGCGTCGTTAAGGGGATAAACCATTACCCACCCTCATTTGCAAGGGTTGGGATTTTTGTTTAAAATCCAATGCAAATCTATGGGAAATATATGTTTCAGCATAACTTCCGTATGGCTGGAGATATTTTGATAAAACTTGGTACACATGTTACTTATATGTCAAATTAAAATATAACATATTTAAAATAATTCTAACCTATCCCCTTATGTGAAGGATGGGATTTTTGTTTCAAGTCCCCTACAAGTATATGGGACTTCTGGTACCTTACACCACAAGCTCTGCATCTCCTGGTGAATGCATTAGTCTGGTTTGCAAGCCACACCCTCCACGCATGCCAAGCCCCATCTTGAAAAGACACGCCTGCCCTTTAAGCCACACCACTTTTATTTTCTACTCTTTTTGTGCATCGATCTGGCATGCAAATCACGCCCACTCCCACAATGGCCCTTTCTATTTTCGGTTTACAATGTCTTCATCACAACTCAGCCCCACCTGAGGATGAGATATAAGAATGGGATAAAAGGTTAGGATATGAGGACAGGATATAAGGTTGGAATATGAGATAAAGATATGATGAAGAGATATAAGGATGGGATGTGAGAATGAGATATGAGGACGAGGTATGAGGACGGGATATGAAGATGGGATATAAGGCTGGGATTTGAGGATGGGATAAGAGGATGGGATATGAGGAAGAAATATGAGGAAAATATATGAGGATGGGATATGAGGATAAGATATGAGGACTGGATATGATGAGGGGATATGAGGACAACATATGAAGACCGGATGTAAGGTCAAAAGCTTCCTCCTTTGATGTTTTTTTTCCTCCCCAACAAGGATTAGGAAGGAAAAAACATCAACATACAGTGGGGCAAAATAAGTATTTAGTCTGCCACCAATTGTGCAAGTTCTCCCACTTAAAAAGATGAGAGAGGCCTGACATTTCTATCATAGATATACCTCAACTATGAGAGACATAATGAGAAAAAAATCCATAAATTCACATTGTCTTATTTTTAAAGAATTTATTTGCAAATTATGGTGGAAAATAAGTATTTGGTCACCTACAAACAAGCAAGATTTCTGGCTCTCACAGACCTCTAACTTCTTTTTTAAGAGTCTGCTCTGTCCTCCACTCATTACCTATATTAATGGCTCCTGTTTGAACTTGTTATCAGTATAAAAGACACCTGTTCACAAGCTCACACACTCACATTCCAAACTCCACTATGGTCATGACCAAAGAGCTTTGAAAGGACACCAGGCTGGGAAGAATGAATCTCCAATAGGCAAGCAGCTTGTTGTGAAGAAATCAACTGTGGGAGCAATTATTAAAAAATGGAAGACATACAAGACCACTGATAATCTCTCTCGATCTGGGGCTCCACGAAGATGTCACCCTGTGGTGTCAAAATGATCACGAGAACGGTGAGCAAAAATCCCAGAACCACACAGGGGGACCTAGTGAATGACCTGCAGAGAGCTGGGACAAAGGTAACAAAGGCTACCATTAGTAACACACTATGCCGCCAGGGACTCAAATCATGCAGTGCCAGAAATGTCCCCCTGCTTAAGCCAGTACATGTCCGGGGTTGTCTGAAGTTTGCTAGAGAGCATTTGGATGATCCAGAAGAGGATTCTGAGAATTTCATATGTACAGATGAAACCAAAGTAGAACTTTCTGGTAAAAACTCAACTCGTGGATGGAATATGAGGTCGGTATGAGGTCGAGATATGAGGATGGGATATGAGGTTGGGACATGAGGATGGGATATGGTACGGTATATGAGGTAGGGATGTGAGGTCGGGATATGAGAACATGAGAACAGAATATGATGGTGGAATATGATTGTTGATTTTACTCTCCCACAAGATTAAGGTAGGAAGACCGGGCAATGTTGACTAGTTAAATAATAAAAGCTGAGTTCCAACCTCATTCTAAATGGTGTGTTTTTCCTGCTTCTAACATGTAAACTTCAAGAACTGGCTGTTCAGTAGCTGCTTAATAGATCTCACCCCTTGACAGGCACCATTGTCATGGGAAAATCAATGTTATTCGCTTCACTGGTTTTAATGTTATGACTAATGGCTGTATATCTGGTGTGCAGCTATGGAAACTTCTGCATTATATCATTATATACTTTTAGCCTACATTGTTAAAACATCTTCCCAACATCCAGATGCTAGTAAGAAGATATATATTTCACATATAATTCTCAATGAAATGCATCATCTAGGTTATATGAACTCCCTCAGTACTGTACAGTTATTGGGATTTACAATGAAAGCCATGGCTATTGATAAAACCATTGACCTTTTGGAAAATGTCTCAGAACCAATATTTATCCATTGTGTTTTGATTATAGAATTCTTAGGTGTCACTTTATCAATAAATCTATTGTCCTAAGTCACATTCACACTCTCGTAGTTTTCTCTTATCAACATTTAACCTTTAAGTATTATCTCCGTTGTCTAAAAGAGTTCAACCAACTGTGCAACTAAAAGTCTCACTATGCTCAGTATATTGTATTAGAAACATAGGTTTGATCAAAAAAGGACATCATTTAAAATTAAGATTTTATTATAAAAATGTCATTTAAAAAATATACACTTTTATGTAACCATATAGTGAAAGAAATCCTAAAGTATTACAGTTGTTAAGCAGTAGGCCTTTGATTCCTGTTTTCTGTAGTTCACTTGGTTTTACTGGATAGAATGGGACAGATTAAGCAGAATCATCTTCTTAACAATAGTAAACAATGGTAAGTGAAAGGCACTGTCCCACATTATATATAATAACTACCGTATATCCTCGAGTATAAGCCGACCCGAATATAAGCCGAGGCCCCTAATTTCACCCCAAAAACCCAAGAAAAGTTATTGACTCGACTATAAGCCTAGGGTAGGAAATACATCATTCCCCCTGTCATCATCCAGACCCCCATCATTAACACCCTCATCATCATCACCCTGTCATCATCCCCCCTTCATCATCACTGCCTGTCATCATCCCCCCCTTCATCATTACCCTTTCATCATCCCCCCTTCATCATCACCGCCTGTCATCATCCTCCTGTCATCATCCCACACCCCCTTCATCATCACCGCCTGTCATCATCCCCCTGTCATCATCCCACCCCCCCCTTCATCATCACCGCCTGTCATCATTACCCTGTCATCATCCCACACCCCCCTTCATTATCACCGCCTGTCATCATTACCCTGTCATCATCCCACCCCCCCTTAATCATCACCGCCTGTCACCATTACCCTGTCATCATCCCACACCCCCCTTCATTATCACCGCCTGTCATCATTACCCTGTCATCATCCCACACCCCCCTTCATCATCACCGCCTGTCATCCTTACCCTGTCATCATCCCACACCCCCCTTCATCATCACCGCCTGTCATCATTACCCTGTTATCATCCCCCCTTCATCATCCCCCTTCATCATCACCGCCTGTCATCATCCCCCCGTCATCATCCCCCCTTCATCACCCCCCCTTCATCATCACCACCTGTCATCATCCCCTTGTCATCATCCCACACCCCCCCCTTCATCATCACCAACTGTCATCATCCCACCCCCTAACATCATCACCGCTTGTCAATGGCTTATTTACAGTGGTCTTCAACCTGCGGACCTCCAGATGTTCCAAAACTACAACTCTCAGCATGCTGGGAGTTGTAGTTTTGAAACATCTGGAGGTCCGCAGGTTGAAGACCACTGCGGCCTTCGACATCATCCAGACCCCCCCCCCCCCTCAAGTTTTGTACTCACCTCCACTCGGCGGGATGTTAGGGTGAGCTGGTCCGGGCCATCTGTGCTGCAGGGACCGTCCGGTGGGGTGGGCTGTCCATCTTCACTGGGGGGGCCTCTTCTCTGCGCTTCGGACCCAGAATAGAGACATTGCCTTGACGACAACGCACTGGGATGTTGCTCATGAACGTCCCTGTGCGTCGTCGTCAAGGTAACGTCATTATTCTGGGGCCGGGACCGAAGCGCGAAGAAGAGGCCCCCCCGGTGAAGATGGACAGCACGGAACGACTATCCCTCCCCACCGGACGGTCCCTGCAGCACAGATGGCCCAGACCAGCTCACCCTAACATCCCGCCGAGCAGAGGTGAGTACAAAACTAAAGGGGGGGGGTCTGGATGATGACGAAGGCCGCAGTGGTCTTCAAACTGTGGACCTCCAGATGTTTCAAAACTACAACTCCCAGCATGCCTGGATAGGCTTGCTGGAAGTGGTAGTTTTGAAACATCTGGAGGTCCGCAGGTTGAAGACAGCTGACTGGGCAGAGAGTTCACTCGAGTATAAGCCGAGGGGGGTGTTTTCAGCACGAAAAATCGTGCTGAAAAACTTGGTTTATACTCGAGTATATATGGTATGTTAGGCCTTCCAAAATATAATAAGTTTGCATTTGGAATCATTAAAAAGAATTCTTAATTTCATAGATATTGCTGAGATATTACTTATCGATTCTCATTCATTCTCATGAAGTCCACCTAATGTGTCCAGTGGTGGTGAGAAGAAGTCGCTTCTAGTGCATTTTATCCATTGGTCTGTACAATAGCATGAATTACTGATGTGTGCAAGAAGATCTGGGGCTTTGTTGGAATGGCAATCAAAAATACAAGGCGGCACTTGATCGAAGAGAATAAATGAAATGTATTCTGCCCAACCGGCCTTGATTGATAGATCTCTACCTATCCCCAATCAATGCTGTTGGGGCAGGGAAAAGCTGCTGGGGACAACGCGAATGACTTGTGGTTTGGGCAGCATGAAAGTGTTGATAGGTTCTCTTAAAAGGGACCCAGGTAATTAGTCATTGAGGGGGTCCTGGTGGCTGATCCCCTCCCTGTTAGCACTGAGTGACATTTCTTTCCCTATACTCAGGAGAAAATGGGTCACTCTGGACCAGTGGAGTAGGAAGCAGCCACAATGACTATTTCTTATTACATCCAATTCCTGACACTGAAATGAAATGCATAGGACATTCCATTTAAAAGGAAGATCTTATTCATTTTAGACAAATAAAATGAGACGTGAGCTGTGACCACTTGTTTGCATGCAGATAATCACTATGGGGGAGATTTATCAAAACCTGTTTAGAGGAAGAGTGGTGCAGTTTAATGTTTTAGAGGCCTTTTTTTTTTTTTAATGAAAGAAGCAATCTGATTGGTAGCTATGGGCAACTGCACCACTCTTTCTTCCTCTACACATGTTTTGATAAATCTCCTCCCCCCCATATGTTTTTAGAATTTAATTAGCTATTGAATAAAAGGCCTATGCACTTAGAAATGTAAATTCATGTACTTCAAAATACTATACTTATAAAGAAGCCTGTACATGTAAGAAAAAAAATAAAATAGTACTGCACATCGATCAATTCTTACTTTACATATAAATTCTTATGGAAGGGTATGAAGAAAGTGTAACATACAAACCTGCTCTGGAATCCAGCGCAATGTCTGTTCCTCCTTTGGTCCATCTATGGCATCGTTCGTTGCTGCACGCGGCAGGGATGGTTATCACTGATTGGCATGGCTAGTCTAACCAATGAGGAGACCTGGATGGCAGACTACTCAATCGTGGTGCTGGCGGATTGTTTAAAGGGGTTATCCACCATAAGGTGATTTTAGTACGTACCTGGCAGACAGTAATGGACATGCTTAAGAAGGATCTGTGCTTGTCTTGGGGCTAAATGCCTATGTTGTGAGATTACCATAACATTGTGACTAGATTTTTGTGAACTTGTATTTCCTGTTTGACTTTTCTTTTTTTGACTAAAAATCTCACACTTCCATTTTCCTCCCTCCCACACATCAGCCACCCCACCCATTGAAACATAAATGAGCTGTATCCATTCAAAAGACCTGTGGTTTTCAATCAGGGTGCCTACAGCTGTTGCATTAGTTGCAGATTGATCTCTCTACCAGCAAGCGATCGCTCCACCTATTGAAGCAGACAGGCTCCCTGTCATCAGCTGACTAGTGAGTCAGGTCTCGGCCACATTGCAACCTAGGAAAAATCAGAGACAACAGTAATTTTGTATGCTGTTAAAAATAAATATTGGGGTGAAAATCACAGAAGAATTGTGAGAAAACCGTCACCCACAGGTACAGACACTATTTTATGAACTACACTAACTTTACAGCTCCTGTAGTTTAAAAAATAAAGAAAATTCCTGGAATACGCCTTTAAATCCTTTTAGCATTCACAGTCTTTGCTTGAGTTATTTCAATAAAGGGATATGTTGGCACTTCTGTGGAATCTGTGGTGGTGCACGAGGTTGGGTAAAGCCACAGGCAGTAAAAGGATGATACCCAGCACTCACCAGTTATGCAAAGTGAAGATTTATTATACCATAGTGTAGTACAAGGACGCGTTTCGGTGCGGGAAGGCTCCCACGTCAAAATGCGTCCTTGTACTACACTATGGCATCATAAATTGTCACTGTGCATTGCTGGTGAGTGCTGGGTATCATCTTTCTTTTGCTTGAGTTAGGTGAATTTTTCCTGCTTTCGACCTTTCGCCTGTTATCTAACTATCCCTTGCCTTACGTTCTGTTCTTTAGCTGCCTTCTGGATTTTTGACTGTTGGCCTGTCCTTGATTAACCCTTTTTTATTTTTATTTATTTGGTATTATTTTACCCAACTGTTGCTGACTGGGACTGACTATTCTTGAAGCCCCTGCTCCATTATCCAGTGTAGGGACCGTCGCCCAGTTGTGGGGGCGTGATATATATGGCAGATCGTACAAGAAGGTAGGGATAGTGGTTTGGGCTAGCTTCAGGGCCTTTGGCTGTCCGGGCATGCTGGTTGGGAAACACTGGATTTATCTATCTTTGGTAGACTGTTCCTTTGACCAGTGTTTAGTGTACCAGCTTTGCAAACATCTATCTCTTGTATATATCTGCTAGGCAGCAGAAGCTTAAGGTAGAATGCCTGACATAGTTTTTATACCAAGTTATATAAAATAATAGGTTGTTTTTTTTTATTTAATTCTTTTTATTGTTTTATCATACTGCACTTGTTAACAACCGGAAAAGTTTGTGAAGTATGTGATAATAAGGTACAGTAAAGAGTCTTCTGGGTGTTTCCCTCAAATTGTTGCATGTTCTGAAGGCATTGTTAAAGGTTTTACTAGCTGAATAAACAATTAAATACAATTTACGGTTGAGTGGACTTGGACTCATGTCTAAGGAATCAATGGCACACACCGTTAGCAGTGATTCTTAGTTGAAACAGGGAATGCAAGTTATCAAGCCAGGAGATCAAGCGAGACAAAAGAAATCAGGGCAGATTTCCGTAGTCTCGTAAAAAGAGGATGGGAACATCTCGAAAGGGAGCCACAAAATGTTTTCTGGTGCTTAGGAAATCAAGGGAGCGCATGGATTTAATTAGTAAAATATTTACCAATGTTACAAACTAAAATGGGCAATCTGTTTTCTCATCTGTTAGTATAGAACAGTGGTCTCAAACTGTGGCCCTCCAGATGTTGCAAAACTTCAACTCCCAGCATGCCCGGACAGCCAACGGCTGTCCGGGCATGCTGGGAGTTGATGTTTTGCAACATCTGCAGGGCCACAGTTTGAGACCGCTGGTATAGAACGATTGCTGTTGGCTGTCCGGGCATGGTGGGAGTTGACGTTTTGCAACATCTGGAGGGCCACAGTTTGAGACCGCTGGTATAGAACGATTGCGGTTGGCTGTCCGGGCATGCTGGGAGTTGATGTTTTGCAACATCTGGAGGGCCACAGCTTGAGACCGCTGGTATAGAACGATTGCGGTTGGCTGTCCGGGCATGGTGGGAGTTGACGTTTTGCCACATCTGGAGAGCCACAGTTTGAGACCACTGATATAGAACTATTAACGTTAGCTGTCCGGGCATGCTGGGAGTTGACGTTTTGCCACATCTGGAGGGCCACAGTTTGAGACCACTGATATAGAACTACTGCTGTTGGCTGTTCGGGCATGCTGGGAGTTGACGTTTTGCAACATCTGGAGGGCCACAATCTGAGACCATTGGTATAGAACTATGGCCGTTGGCTGTCCGGGCATGCTAGGAGTTGATGTTTTGCAACATCTGGAGGGCCACAGTTTGAGACCACTGGTATAGAAGATTGCCATTGGCTGTTTGCGCATGCTGGGAGTTGACGTTTTGCCACATCTGGAGGGCCACAGTTTGAGACCACTGATGTAGAACTATGGCCGTTGGCTGTCTGGGCATGATGGGAGTTAAGCTTTTTTGCAACATCTGATGGGCCACGGTTTGAGACCACTGGTATAAAACTATGGCAAACAACTCTAAAAGCAAGAACTTGTCCTATAAGAGGTGAAGCAAAGGAATACTAAATCTAGAAATAAATAAAAAAAATGAAGAGAAGATGTCTTGTTGAAGAGAAGATGGTATGGTGGGTGTACATGTCAGGTAATAGTTGGTAATAGTTGGTTGAAATGGCCTATTTCCGCCATTTTAGCTGACCCCCATCTAAAAATTACACACAAACAATTGTTTGGGATGGTTGACGGCAGACTTGGGTCTGTAGAAAAGGTGATTGGTCGTGCTGAAGTGGAACCAAGCTGCAATACCACACACCAACTGAGGACAAGAGTTGTGCTGTTTTTGGGAAGTATGTATGTTTTTAATTAACCCCTTAAGGACCGGAGGTTTTTCCGTTTTTGCATTTTCGTTTTTTGCTCCTTGCCTTTAAAAAATCACAACTCTTTCAAATTTACACCTAAAAATCCATATGATGGCTTATTTTTTGCGCCACCAATTCTACTTTGTAATGACGTCAGTCATTTTGCCCAAAAATCTATGGTGAAGCGGGAAAAAAAATCATTGTGCGACAAAATTGAAAAAAAAAACGCTGTTTTGTAACTTTTGGGGGCTTCCGTTTCTACGTAGTACATTTTTCGGTAAAAATGACACCTGATATGTATTCTTTAGGTCCATACGATTAAAATGATACCCTACTTATATAGGTTTGATTTTGTCGGACTTCTGGAAAAAATCATAACTACATGCAGGAAAATTAATACGTTTAAAATTGTCATCTTCTGACCCCTATAACTTTTTTATTTTTCCGTGTATGGGGCGGTATGAGGGCTCATTTTTTGCGCCGTGATCTGAAGTTTTTAACGGTACCATTTTTGTATTGATAGGACTTATTGATCACTTTTTATTCATTTTTAAATGATATAAAAAGTGACCAAAAGTGCACTATTTTGGACTTTGGAATTTTTTTGCGCGCATGCCATTGACCGAGCGGTTTAATTAATGATATATTTTTATAATTCGGACATTTCCGCACGCGGTGATACCACATATGTTTATTTTTATTTTTATTTACACTGTGTTTTTTTTTTATTGGAAAAGGGGGGTGATTCAAACTTTTAATAGGGGAGGAGTTAAATGATCTTTATTCACTTTTTTTTTAACTTTTTTTTTTGCAGTGTTATAGGTCCCATAGGGACCTATAGCACTGCACACACTGATCTTCTATGTTGATCACTGGTTTCTCATAAGAAACCAGTGATCAACGATTCTGCCGCATGACTGCTCATGCCTGGATCTCAGGCACTGAGCAGTCATTCGGCGATCGGACAGCGAGGAGGCAGGAAGGGGCCTTCCCGCTGTCCTGTCAGCTGTTCGGGATGCCGCGATTAGCCGCGGCTATCCCGAACAGCTCGACTGAGCTAGTCGGGAACTTTCACTTTTAGCCGCGATCGGCGCTGCGCGCTATTAGAGGCGGGTCCCGGCTTCACTATGACGCCGGGCCCGCCATGATATGACGCGGGGTTACTGTGTAACCCCGCGTTATATCAGAAGAGCAGGACCAAGGACGTACCGGTACATCCTTGGTCCTTAAGGGGTTAATCCTCCATAACCCCTTGGATATCCTCCTGGAATTATTATTATTTTTTTTTTTTTTTGACTGGGCTGACAACAAGGCTCCTTACAGCCAGTGGAAGGTTTCATCTGAGTTTTTTTTTTTTTTTTTTAAATAGACGCTGTCAGAATCAAAAACGTTTTATATGTTGTACATTTTGGCAAAACATAAAGCTTTCTAATATACTTAATAAAAATGTTATCACCTTCTTATAGAAATCATGGCTCATAAAAAAAGACCACTAGGGGCCCCCATACCATCCAGAACATGATCCTGTCTGACTGCAGCATCATCTTTGTCCCAGTTGAAGCACAGGCAGGGACAAAGTCCAGAAAGTGGGGGAAAGACTAGAACTCCTCTGTGCTCACTCCTGTCCTGTCTATCAGACTCCTGTGTGTAAACAGAGAGGAGGGGGTTGCAGTGCAGCCTGCAGTGATTGGATGAAGAGACACAGCACATCACAGCAGGCTCAGGGAGGAAGTGACTGCATGGTGAGTGATGGTGGGCTCAGTGTGTGCCTCAGACACACCCCTTCCTGAGGACTGGATGTCAGAATGAGTGAGCAGCAGAACAGAGGGATTTGTGAGCCAAATACAGAAGCTAGACACATAAAAAAGACATTGTATACTATGGGAATGAACAAGAGCATAACCATAATGTAAAATCACTAGATTTTATTAACGGATCATTAACAATTACATAACAAACAAGATAAAAATATAAACCAAAATAATAACAAAAGTATATGAAAGAAAAATAATCATGTGACGGTATATAAGAAGATGGTCTTAAATTCTGGATATAAACCAGTATTGTCTTATCATGGAAGGATAAAGTTTAACCTGGTGATCACTTGGGGGTATGTACAAAGAGAAAGCAACACCTATATAACTAAAGTGCACTGTGCAATGTTTTATCCAATGAGCCTATGCTTCCTAGTGTACAAGCATTACCTGTATTAGGCACATACTAGTGCATACAAAGATACACTGCTCAACAAAATGCACAATGTAACTCCAAGTCAATGACACTTCTGTGAAATCACACTGTCCACTCAGGAAGCAACACTGATTGACAATCAATTTCACATGCTGCTGTGCAAATGGAACAGACAACAGGTGGAAATTATAGGCAATTAGCAAGACACCCCCAATAAAGTAGTGGTTCTGCAGGTGGTGACCACAGACCACTTCTCAGTTCCTATGCTTTCTGGCTGATGTTTTGGTCACTTTTGAATGCTGGCGGTGCTTTCACTCTAGTGGTAGCATGAGACGGAGTCTACAACCCACACAAGTGGCTCAGGTAGTGCAGCTCATCCAGGATGGCACATAAATGCAAGCTGTGGCAAGGTTTGCTGTGTCTGTCAGCGTAGTGTCCAGAGCATGGAGGCACTACCAGGGGACAGGCCAGTACATCAGGACACATGGAGGAGGCCGTAGGAGGGCAACAACCCAGCAACAGGACCGCTACCTCCACCTTTGTGCATGGAGGAGCAGGAGGGGCACTGCCAGAGCCCTGCAAAATGACCTCCAGCAGGCCACAAATGTGCATGTGTCCACTCAAACAATCAGAAACAGACTCCATGAGGGTGGTATGAGGGCCCGACGGCCACAGATGGGGGTTGTGCTTACGGCCCAACACTGTGCAGGACATTTGGCATTTGCCAGAGAACACCAAGACTGGCAAATTCGCCACTGGCGCCCTGGGCTCTTTACAGAAGAAAACGGGTTCACACTGAGCACATGTGACAGATGTGACAGAGTCTGTAGACACTGTGGAGAACGTTCTGCTGCCTGCAACACCCTCCAGCATGACCGGTTTGGCGGTGGGTCAGTAATGGTGTGGGGTGGCATTTCTTTTGGGGGCTGCACAGCATTCCATGTTCTTGCCAGAGGTAGCCTGACTGCAATTAGGTACCGAGATGAGATCCTCAGACCCCTTGTGAGACCATATGCTGGTGTGGTTGGCCTTGGGTTCCTCCTAATGCAAGACAATGCTAGACCTCATGTGGCTGGAGTTGTTACGCCGAGCGCTCCGGGTCCCCGCTCCTCCCCGGAGCGCTCGCTACACTTCCCTCACTGCAGCGCCCCGGTCGGTTCCACGGACCCGGGGCGCTGCGTTACCACCTCCGGCCGGGATGCGATTCGCGATGCGGGTAGCGCCCGCTCGCGATGCGCACCCCGGCTCCCGTACCTTACTCGCTCCCCGTCAGTTCTGTCCCGGCGCGCGCGGCCCCGCTCCCTAGGGCGCGCGCGCGCCGGGTCTTTGCGATTTAAAGGGCCACTGCACCGCTGATTGGTGCAGTGGTTCCAATTAGTGTTTACACCTGTGCACTTCCCTATATCACCTCACTTCCCCTTCACTCCCTCGCCGGATCTTGTTGCCCTAGTGCCAGTGAAAGCGTTCCTTGTGTGTTCCTTGCCTGTGATTCCAGACCTTCTGCCGTTGCCCCTGACTACGATCCTTGCTGCCTGCCCCGACCTTCTGCTACGTCCGACCTTGCTTCTGTCTACTCCCTTGTACCGCGCCTATCTTCAGCAGCCAGAGAGGTTGAGCCGTTGCTAGGGGATACGACCTGGTCACTACCGCCGCAGCAAGACCATCCCGCTTTGCGGCGGGCTCTGGTGAAAACCAGTAGTGACTTAGAACCGATCCTCTAGCACGGTCCACGCCAATCCCTCTCTGGCACAGAGGATCCACTACCTGCCAGCCGGCATCGTGACAGTAGATCCGGCCATGGATCCCGCTGAAGTTCCTCTGCCAGTTGTCGCTGACCTCACCACGGTGGTCGCCCAGCAGTCACAACAGATTGCGCAACAAGGCCAACAGCTGTCTCAACTGACTGTTATGCTACAACAGTTACTACCACAGCTCCAGCAATCATCTCCTCCGCCAGCTCCTGTACCTCCTCCGCAGCGAGTGGCCGCTTCTGGAATACGACTATCCTTGCCGGATAAATTTGATGGGGACTCTAAGTTTTGCCGTGGCTTTCTTTCCCAATGTTCATTACACTTGGAGATGATGTCGGACCAGTTCCCCACTGAAAGGTCTAAGGTGGCTTTCGTAGTCAGCCTGCTGTCTGGAAAAGCCCTGGCTTGGGCCACACCGCTCTGGGACCGCAATGACCCCGTCACTGCTTCTGTACACTCCTTCTTCTCGGAAATTCGAAGTGTCTTTGAGGAACCTGCCCGAGCCTCTTCTGCTGAGACTGCCCTGTTGAACCTGGTCCAGGGTAATTCTTCCGTTGGCGAGTATGCCGTACAGTTCCGTACCCTTGCTTCAGAATTATCCTGGAATAATGAGGCACTCTGCGCGACCTTTAAAAAAGGCCTATCCAGCAACATTAAAGATGTTCTGGCCGCACGAGAAATCCCTGCTAACCTACATGAACTCATCCATCTTGCCACTCGCATTGACATGCGTTTTTCCGAACGGCGTCAGGAGCTCCGCCAGGATATGGACTCTGTTCGCACGAGGCGTTTCTTCTCCCCGGCTCCTCTCTCCTCTGGTCCCCTGCAATCTGTTCCTGTGCCTCCCGCCGTGGAGGCTATGCAGGTCGACCGGTCTCGCCTGACACCCCAAGAGAGGACACGACGCCGCATGGAGAATCTCTGCCTGTACTGTGCTAGTACCGAACACTTCCTGAAGGATTGTCCTATCCGTCCTCCCCGCCTGGAAAGACGTCCGCTGACTCCGCACAAAGGTGAGACAGTCCTTGATGTCTACTCTGCTTCTCCACGTCTTACTGTGCCTGTGCGGATGTCTGCCTCTGCCTTCTCCTTCTCTGCTGTGGCCTTCTTGGACTCTGGATCTGCAGGAAATTTCATCTTAGCCTCTCTCGTCAACAGGTTTAACATCCCGGTGACCAGTCTCGCCAGACCCCTCTACATCAATTGTGTAAACAATGAAAGATTGGACTGTACTATACGTTTCCGCACGGAGCCCCTTCTAATGTGCATCGGATCTCATCACGAGAGGATTGAACTGTTGGTCCTCCCCAATTGCACTTCTGAAATCCTTCTTGGACTTCCCTGGCTTCAACTCCATTCCCCAATCCTGGATTGGTCCACTGGGGAGATCAAGAGTTGGGGGCCCTCTTGTTCCAAGGACTGCTTAAAACCGGTTCCCAGTAAACCTTGCCGTGTCCCTGTGCTTCCTCATGTAACCGGTCTCCCTAAGGCCTATATGGACTTTGCGGACGTTTTTTGCAAAAAACAAGCTGAGACTCTACCTCCTCACAGGCCTTATGATTGTCCCATTGACCTCCTCCCGGGCACTACTCCACCCCGGGGCAGAATCTATCCTCTGTCCGTCCCAGAGACTCTTGCCATGTCTGAATACGTCCAAGAAAATTTAAAAAAGGGCTTTATCCGTAAATCCTCCTCTCCTGCCGGAGCCGGATTTTTCTTTGTGTCCAAAAAAGATGGCTCTCTACGTCCTTGCATTGACTACCGCGGTCTTAATAAAATCACGGTTAAGAACCGCTACCCCCTACCCCTCATCTCTGAACTCTTTGATCGTCTCCAAGGTGCCCATATTTTTACCAAACTGGACTTAAGAGGTGCTTATAATCTCATCCGCATCAGAGAGGGGGATGAATGGAAAACGGCATTTAACACCAGAGATGGACACTTTGAGTATCTGGTCATGCCCTTTGGTCTATGCAACGCCCCTGCCGTCTTCCAAGACTTTGTTAATGAAATTTTTCGTGATCTACTATACTCCTGTGTTGTTGTATATCTGGACGATATCCTGATTTTTTCTGCCAATCTTGAAGAACACCGCCAGCATGTCCGTATGGTTCTTCAGAGACTTCGTGATAATCAACTCTATGCCAAAATAGAGAAATGTCTGTTTGAATGCCAATCTCTTCCTTTTCTAGGATACTTGGTCTCTGGCCAGGGACTACAAATGGACCCAGATAAACTCTCTGCCGTCTTAGATTGGCCACGCCCCTCCGGACTCCGTGCCATCCAACGTTTTTTGGGGTTCGCCAATTATTACAGGCAATTTATTCCACATTTTTCTACCATTGTGGCTCCTATTGTGGCTTTAACAAAAAAAAATGCCGATCCCAAGTCTTGGCCTCCTCAAGCGGAAGACGCCTTTAAACGACTCAAGTCTGCCTTTTCTTCGGCTCCCGTGCTCTCCAGACCTGACCCATCTAAACCCTTCCTATTGGAGGTTGATGCCTCCTCAGTGGGAGCTGGAGCTGTCCTTCTACAAAAAAACTCTTCCGGGCATGCTGTTACTTGTGGTTTTTTTTCCAGGACCTTCTCTCCGGCGGAGAGGAACTACTCCATCGGGGATCGAGAGCTTCTAGCCATTAAATTAGCACTTGAGGAATGGAGGCATCTGCTGGAGGGATCAAGATTTCCAGTTATTATTTACACCGATCACAAGAACCTCTCCTACCTCCAGTCTGCCCAACGGCTGAATCCTCGTCAGGCCAGGTGGTCTCTGTTCTTTGCCCGATTTAATTTTGAAATTCACTTTCGGCCTGCTGATAAAAACATTAGGGCCGATGCTCTTTCTCGTTCCTCAGATGCCTCTGAAATTGAACTCTCTCCTCAACACATCATTCCTCCTGACTGCCTGATTTCCACTTCTCCAGCCTCCATCAGGCAAACTCCTCCAGGAAAGACCTTTGTTTCTCCACGCCAACGCCTTGGGATCCTCAAATGGGGTCACTCCTCCCATCTCGCAGGTCATGCGGGCATCAAGAAATCTGTGCAACTCATCTCTCGCTTCTATTGGTGGCCGACTCTAGAGACTGATGTGGTGGACTTTGTGCGAGCCTGCACTATCTGTGCCCGGGATAAGACTCCTCGCCAGAAGCCCGCTGGTTTTCTTCATCCTCTACCTGTCCCCGAACAACCTTGGTCTCTGATTGGTATGGATTTTATTACTGACTTACCCCCATCCCATGGCAACACTGTTATTTGGGTGGTCGTTGATCGATTCTCCAAAATGGCACATTTCATCCCTCTTCCTGGTCTTCCTTCAGCGCCTCAGTTGGCTAAACAATTTTTTGTACACATTTTTCGTCTTCACGGGTTGCCTACACAGATCGTCTCGGATAGAGGCGTCCAATTTGTGTCTAAATTCTGGAGGGCTCTCTGTAAACAACTCAAGATTAAATTAAATTTTTCTTCTGCATACCATCCTCAATCCAATGGACAAGTAGAGAGAATTAACCAGATCTTGGGTGACTATTTACGACATTTTGTTTCCTCCCGCCAGGATGACTGGGCAGATCTTCTACCTTGGGCCGAATTCTCGTATAATTTCAGAATCTCTGAATCTTCCTCCAAATCTCCGTTTTTCGTGGTGTACGGCCGTCACCCTCTTCCCCCCCTCCCTACCCCCTTGCCCTCTGGTCTGCCCGCTGTGGATGAAATTTCTCGTGATCTTTCCACCATATGGAAAGAGACCCAAAATTCTCTCTTACAGGCTTCTTCTCGCATGAAGAGATTCGCAGATAAGAAAAGAAGAGCTCCTCCCATTTTTTCCCCTGGAGACAAGGTATGGCTCTCCGCTAAATATGTCCGTTTCCGTGTCCCGAGCTATAAGTTGGGACCACGCTATCTTGGTCCTTTTAAAGTTTTTTGTCAAATTAATCCTGTCTCTTACAAACTTCTTCTTCCTCCTTCTCTTCGTATCCCTAATGCCTTTCACGTCTCTCTTCTTAAACCTCTCATCCTCAACCGTTTTTCTCCTAAATCTGTTCCTCCCACTCCTGTTTCCGGCTCCTCGGACATCTTCTCTGTCAAAGAGATTTTGGCCTCTAAAAAGGTCAGGGGAAGAACTTTTTTTTTAGTGGATTGGGAGGGTTGTGGTCCAGAAGAGAGGTCCTGGGAACCTGAGGACAATATCCTGGACAAAAGTCTGATCCTCAGGTTCTCAGGCCCCAAGAAGAGGGGGAGACCCAAGGGGGGGGGTACTGTTACGCCGAGCGCTCCGGGTCCCCGCTCCTCCCCGGAGCGCTCGCTACACTTCCCTCACTGCAGCGCCCCGGTCGGTTCCACGGACCCGGGGCGCTGCGTTACCACCTCCGGCCGGGATGCGATTCGCGATGCGGGTAGCGCCCGCTCGCGATGCGCACCCCGGCTCCCGTACCTTACTCGCTCCCCGTCAGTTCTGTCCCGGCGCGCGCGGCCCCGCTCCCTAGGGCGCGCGCGCGCCGGGTCTTTGCGATTTAAAGGGCCACTGCACCGCTGATTGGTGCAGTGGTTCCAATTAGTGTTTACACCTGTGCACTTCCCTATATCACCTCACTTCCCCTTCACTCCCTCGCCGGATCTTGTTGCCCTAGTGCCAGTGAAAGCGTTCCTTGTGTGTTCCTTGCCTGTGATTCCAGACCTTCTGCCGTTGCCCCTGACTACGATCCTTGCTGCCTGCCCCGACCTTCTGCTACGTCCGACCTTGCTTCTGTCTACTCCCTTGTACCGCGCCTATCTTCAGCAGCCAGAGAGGTTGAGCCGTTGCTAGGGGATACGACCTGGTCACTACCGCCGCAGCAAGACCATCCCGCTTTGCGGCGGGCTCTGGTGAAAACCAGTAGTGACTTAGAACCGATCCTCTAGCACGGTCCACGCCAATCCCTCTCTGGCACAGAGGATCCACTACCTGCCAGCCGGCATCGTGACAGGAGTGTGTCTTGCAGTTCCTGCAAGAGGAAGGCATTGATGCCATGGACTGGCCTGCCCGTTCCCCAAACCTAAATCCGATTGAGCACATCTGGGACATCATGTCTCGCTCCATCCACCAACGCCACAATGCACTACAGACTGTCCAGGAGTTGGCAGCTGCTTTAGTCTAGGTCTGGGAGGACATCCCTCAGGAGACCATCCGCCATCCGCTGGGAGAACATCCTCAGGAGCCTCATCAGGAGCATGCCCATTAATTTTAGGGAGGTTATACAGGCACGTGGAGGCCACACACACTACTGAGACTCATGGTGACTTGTTTTAAGGACATTACATCAAAGTTGGATGAGCCTGTAGTGTGGTTTTCCACTTTGATTTTGAGTGTGACTCCATATCCAGACCTCCATGGGTTGATAAATATAATTTCCATAATAATAATAATAATAATTATTATTATTATTATTTTTGTGTGATTTTGTTGTCAGCACTATGTAAAGACAAAAGTATTTCATATGATTACTGTATTCATTCTAGGATGTGTTATCTTAGCGTTCCCTTAATATTTTTGAGCAGTGTAAATTCCCAAAATGAAATAGTAATGCTCACCCATGTTGGTATAAGTAGTCCAACCAAATGGGGAGCATTACTATTTCATTTGGGGAATTTATCTTTGTATGCACTAGTATGTAATCAAAATTATAAGAACACCAATTAACATGTCTAGGGTGTGCCTAAAATATAACTTTTAATCAAGGCTATTTAAAAAGACTTTTTGTAAGAATAAGTGTACTTGTTTAGTCAGTCACCAAAAACAAAAAAATAACAAGGGATGTGGTTGATGTAGACAGGATGGCCCAGGTGAGCTCTGCTTGTTTGTCTCCCAAACATCAAATGCTCCCACCAATTTACCGCCAAAGCATTTCTGCCAATAATTAGATTGGCGTTATCAGTGAGGTATAACAATTGGTCAAATAGACATACACAACAAAAAATTATAAAATCATGTCATAGATATTGGCAATAAATACTGGGTTTCATGTATTGGGGTTTAGGTGTTGAAAAAAGCAGGACTTTCCCTAAAATATGCCGGCATATCTCTGGAAGGAGTGAGTAGAGTTGCGAACTTGCAGCTCCCGGCGCTACAGCAGGTTGTGCGTGACCCACTCTGGACAACAGGAAAACCGTGGACTGGACTGGTTATCCTGGGCAATTTGTGGTTCCTAGGGATAGAGCTGGTTTCTATTGCAGGCATTTGTATGGCTCCTTCTTTTTCCTTACAGGATTATTAGGGAAAGTCCTGCTTTTTTCAACAGCTGAACCCCATACATGGAACCCAGTATTTATTGCCGATATCTATGACATGATATTATATTCATTGTGGTGTATGTCTATTTGACCAATTGTTATACCTCCCTGATGACGAAAATCTAATTATTGGCAGAATCGCGTCGGTGGTAAATTAGTGGGAGTATTTGATGTTTGGGAGACCTGGTTGGGCTGGCAAGGCCAAGCAGAGCTCACCTGGGCCATCCTGTCTACATCAACCACATCCCTTGTCATTTTTTTGTTTTTGGTGACTGACTACACAAGTACACTTATTCTTAGAAAAAGTCTTTTTAAATAGCCTTGATTAAAAGTTATATTTTTGGCACACCCTAGACACATTAATCAGTGTTCTTATAATTTTGATTCTCCAAAGCTGGGTGATACATTACGCTTAAGCGTGGTTAGACGCAGGATCAAAATCCTCTGCGCCTTTTGTCCCACATATGCACTAGTATGTACCTAATACAGGTAATGCTGGTACATTAGGAAGCATAGGCTCCTTGGATAAAACATTGCACAGTGCACTTTAGTTATATAGGTGTTGCTTTCTTTTTGTACATACCCCCAAGTAATCACCAGGTTATACTTTATCCTTCCATGATAAGACAATCCTGGTTTATGTCCAGAATTTATTGAGACCAACTTCTAATATACCATCCCATGAATCTTTTTCTTTTATATGCTTTTCTTATTATTTTGGTTTATATTTTCCTCTTTTTTGTTCGTCTATTGCTTTATTGCCTGGCTCCAGAAGAATAGTCCATAAGGAAACTCTATTTAGAGTGACAAATATATTTGCAGGGTTCCTATACAAAGCTTTAGAAAAGCAAGATTCTCCTGACAAGTATTATGGTGCCTTCCTTTCTGATACTACTGGCATTGTGTTTACTGGGGTTCAGGATTTTAAACTGTTATTCTACTGTTATCCAAAAATGGACCTCAGCACATGTCCATGCTTATTGTTATGCACAGGCACCATATGTTGGCATAAGGTTGTATTGTAGTACATCATTTTTGAAGAAATAATAAAAAATTAAAATTCCCTAATGGTACCGTATTTTTCACGGTATAAGACACACTTTTTCTTCTCCAAAACTGTGGGGGGGAAGTTGGTGCGTCTTATACGGCAAATACCTGTCCTATCGTGGCGGTCCCTGCGGCCATCAACAGCCGGGATGCGCGGCTAATACAGGACTTCACCGATCGTAGTGATGCCCTGTATTAACCCTTCAGACGCGGCGATCAAAGCTGACCGCCGCATCTGAAGCGAAAATAACACTAACCCGGCTGTTTAGTCGGGCAGTTCTGGACCGCCGCGGCGTCCCGAACAGCTTACAGGACACCGGGAGAGACCTTACCTGCCTCCTCGGTGTCTGCTCCGTTTGGGATCCCCTGCATGGCCGGCGCTCTCCTTCGACTTCATCATGTCGTCGCGAACGCCGTCCCATCATCCAATAGGAGCGGCGCGCGTAGCGACATGATGGCGGCGACAGAGAGCGAGGATACACAGCAGCAGAGACGTTCCGGAGCGACGGGGACACCCCGGGGACGCTGCGACAGCGATGGAGCGACATCCAGGGCAGCGTGAGTATTACCTCCTATCCAGTGGTCTTCAACCTGCGGACCTCCATATGTTGCAAAACTACAACTCCCAGCATGCCCGGACAGCCGTTGGCTGTCCGGGCATGCTGGGAGTTGTAGTTTTGCAACATCTGAAGGTCCGCAGGTTGAAGATCACTGTCCTATACTTTACATTGTATTTGATTCAGAATCTATATTTTCTAGATTTTTATCCTATAAAATTAGGTGCGTCTTATATGCCGAAGCGTCTTATATGACAAAAAATACAGTATTCAAAACATAAACAAATTAAATTGTAATGTTTGTGGGCTAGATTTACCTAAACGTGCCTAGATGTCTTTATAAAATGCACCAACATTTTTGACAAAGTTAAAGGGGGATAAGATGTATGAACCCGGAAAACCCCTTTAAACCAAATTTCAACACTTTTCAGCTGAACCACGAGAAGTGGATTAAGATTTTTAAACTCGTCCACTGCTCGTCAGTTAGCGTGAATAATCCAGAGGCTAATTATAAGATACTGACAAGATGGCATCAAGTCCCTAGCCAAATACATAGAATTTATGCCCGGGAAAGTGATAAATGCTGGCTCTGCAGGGACAACGAGGGCAATATAATCCGTATTTTTTGGTCTTGTCGAAAATCAATAAATTGCTGGGCAAAGGTCCGAGATGTGATCATAAAAAATAGCAAAGAAAGAAATTCCACTAGACCCAGCCCTTTTCTTATTACAACACAACGATCTACCACTAAATACAGGAATCCGCTTCTGAGTTTATTAATACAAACTGCTAGGAATTGTATTCCTGCATTGTGACGACAGGAGAAGACTCCCTTTATGGCCCTATGGTTTAGTGAGGTCAACGATCTGAGGCTTTTGGAGAATTTAAAGGAGTAGTCCAGTGGTGACCCAGTGGTGATCAACTTATCCCCTATCCTAAGGATAGGGGATAAGTTTGAGATTGCGGGGGTTCCGACTGCTGGGGCCCCCTGCGATCTCCTGTACGGGGCCCCGACAGCCAGCGGGAAGGGGGCATGTCGACCTCCGCACGAAGCGGCGGCCGACATGCCCCCTCAATACAACTCTATGGCAGAGCCGAAGTGCTGCCTTCGGCAATCTCCAGCTCTGCCATAGAGATGTATTGAGGGGGCGTGTCGGCCGCCGCTTCGTGCGGAGGTCGACACCCGCTATCTGGCCGGAGAGCCTGGTCCCCATACAGAGAGATCACAGGGGGCCCCAGCGGTCGGACCCCCCGCGATCTCAAACTTATCCCCTATCCTTAGGATAGGGGATAAGTTTTTCACCACTGGACTACCCCTTTAAGATCAGCCCGCTAAGATTCCTGCAGTGAATTCTTTACTACCTGGTCCCCATGGGTTCAGTTTCATGAGTCAATAGAGTTTATGGAGCTATCCTTAGAAAGGTTTTAAAAGAGAGACAACGGTTCTTTAGGGTGGGGTGGGGTGTAGGAAGGGGGGGGTAACTAAAGACGGATAGATATAAGATAGGTAGTTACATGCAATTTGTGTTTTGATGAGATCTAAGCAAGAGTTTATTTATAAGCTTTTTCTTTTCGGCAAAGGTGTTATGTGTTGGCATAACTGAAGGGAAGTATTCCTTAGCAAAGAAGATTTATTTGTTCCCTTTCTTTTCTCTTCTCTTTTTTTTTTCTTCCCTCATCTAGTAAGTTCAAGATGGAAGTTATGTAACTTCTTTATTTTGCGTGTTATGATCATGCATAAAATTTAAATAAAGAATAAATAAAAATAAAACGCTTTTCATGCCTTACTTCACAAAGAATGTAAAGAGTAAAGAGACAAAGGGTGGGATTTATCATTGTTGGTGTAGGTGAATTATTTGTGTATATGTGACTAATTTATATATATATATATATATATATATATATATATATATATATATATATATATATATATATTACTCAATAAATATTGTTCAAGTCTTCATACGGGACTATTAATAGCGATCACTTATCAGTGCAATTGGCGTTCCACACCTGTACAGCCTGCCAGAAGGTACGATGAGGAGTTTCACTCTTCGGACCCCCCCTCCGTTTGCGCTGCAGGTGATTCGATGAGTGTCATCAAAAGCCCCACAGCTACCAGCATTGATCATGGCATCTAAAGGGTTTATAGCAAACATTAGTGTGTCACTTGCTTTATAGATTACATAGTAACATAGTTCATAAGGTTGAAAAATGACCAGAGTCCATCAAGTTCAACCTATAATCCTAATGAGTCCCTACTGAGTTGATCCAGAGGAAGGCAAAAACCCTCATACTAGAGGTAAAAATTCCTTCCCGTCTCCAAATATGGCATCAGAATAAATCTCTGGATCAACGTTCTATCCCTATAAATCTAGTATACATAACCAGTAATGTTATTATTCATTGTGCTTTATATAAGTGAGCACTTTATAGATTGTGAGCGCTCCAGGGCACAAATGTACACCCTGGTATGGTAACCCCTTGCCACAAAACACCGTTTCTAAATGGTGCTGTGGCAGGGCAGGGTTGTGAAGTGAGCTAAGGAGCTGAGCTCTCATCATACACGCACAGTCCCGGCTTCTATCAGCAGCCAGGACCCATGGCTAATGCCGTACTTCACCGTTCAGGCAGATGAACGGCATTAACGCTAAAATGAAAGCTTCCCAGCAGCTCAGGGTCCTGATCGGGCTGATCGGGACCACCGCAGTGAAACCGCGGTGTCCCGCGGTGTCCCAATCAGCTAGAACGCACGAGGAGGGTCCCTTACCTGCCTCCTCCACGTCCGATCACCGAATGACTGCTCCGTGCCTGAGATCCAGGTAGGAGCAGTCAAGCGGCGATAACACTGATCAATGCTATGCTCCGGCAATGCATGGATCAGTGCCTGCAATCTGTATAATGCATGCTATATTCCCCTATAGGGGCAATACCATTGCAAAAAAAAAGTGAAAAAAAAGTTAACAAAGATGATTTAACCCCTCCTCTAATAAAAGTTTGAATCACCCCCCCATTTCCCATAAAAAAAACAACAAAAAAACACTGTAAATAAAAATAAAAAGAAACATGTGGTATCACCGTGTGCGGAAATGTCTCAACTATAAAAACATATCATTAATTAAACTGCATGATCAATGGCATACATGCAAAACAATTCCAAAGTCCAAAATAGAGTATTCTTGGTCCCTTTTTATTCCATAAAAATGGAATAAAAAGCGACGAAAAAGGCCAATCAAGACAAAAATGGTACAGATAAAAACTTCAGATCATGATGCAAAAAATGAGCCCTCATATTACTCCATATGCAGAAAAATAAAAAAGTTATAGGGGTCAGAAGATGACAATTTTAAACGTATACATTTTCCTGCATGTAGTTATGATTTTTTCCAGAAGTGCGACAATATCCAACCTATATAAGTAGGGGATCATTTTAATTGTATTAATATTTACTGGCTCTAGAAAGTTAAACACATTTGTAAATTACTTCTATTAAAAAATCTTAATCCTTCCAGTAGTTATCAGCTGCTGAATTTGAGTTGTTATTTTCTGTCTGACCACAGTGCTCTCTGCTGACATCTCTGCTTGTCTCAGGAACTGTCCGAAGCAATAGAGGTTTGCTATGGGGATTTGCTCCTACTCTGGACAGTTTCTGAGGCAAGCAGAGGTGTCAGTAGAGAGCACTGTTGCCAGACAGAAAAGAAAAACTCAACTTCAGCAGCTGATAACTACTGGAAGGATTAAGATTTTTTTTATAGAAGTAATTTACAAATCTGTTAAACTTTCTGGAGTCAGTTAATATATAAAAAAAATAATAATACATACTCAGTAGCTCAGTCCCACAATCCTATTGTTCACCGAGGGGCAGAGTGCTTCCTGCTATCATATAGGTCAGCCTATATATAGTGGTTTCCAAACTGCGGCCCTCCAGATGTAGCAAAACTGCAATGAAAAAAAGTGCAAATTAAATCCATGATGGACTTTCCACTGTACCTTTTTGTATATTGGCTCCCTTCATGACCACCACATTGAGTACCATTTTTTATTGATTTTGCAGTTTTGGGTGCTCTTCAAAGAGATTTCCAAGTATATAGCAATGGTCTTCAAACGGTAGACTGCCTGCTGTTGCAAAACTACAAGTTCCAGCATGCCCGGACAGCCAACAGCTGCATATATATATATATATATATATATAGATGTTGGCTGTCCGAGCATGCTGGAAGTTGTAGTTTTGCTACAGCTGGCGGTCTACAGTTTGGATACTACTGGTAGATAGAGATGTGTATATATAGATGTTGACTGTCCAGGCATGCTGAAAGTTATAGTTCTACAATAGCCAGAGGTCTTCCATTTGCAGATCACTAGTATATATATAGATGTATATATAGATGTTGGCTGTCCAGGCATTGTGGAAGTAATAGTTCTACAACAGCCAGAGGTCTACCGTTTTCAGACCACTGTATTAGGCTAAGTCTCCACTTGTTTTTTTTTTTTTTTTGCAAAACGCAAAGAAAAACACCAATTCTGCCGCATGGCGTTTTTTTTGGTCAAAAAACGCTGCGGCCAGATGTTAGCTGTAAGTCAATGGGAAATCGCAAATTTCGAATTCCACTTTGCGTTTTTTCACTTTGGTGTTTTTTTTTATCCTTTTGGCGTTTTTTCCCTTTTTCTGCGCTTTTTTCCGCTCTTTGGCGTTCTGAAAAAAAAGCTGTAGTTCCCTCAAACCGGCGTTTTTGTCAAAATTGTGGCGTTTTGTTCCAATAGAAGTCTATGGGAGTGAGAAAACGCCAAGAAAAATGCTATGTGGATTTTAACTTTGGCATTTTTGCAGGCGGTTTTTAATCTTGTTTGGACTAGAAAACTACAAAAAAGTGATGTAGATAGCTGTTTTTAATAAAATTTCGTAGGGTACCATTATTTTTTTTTTTCAAAAGTATACAGTAGTGAAGGAAAAAATTGTATCTAACGAAATGTATATTATTGAAAAAAAAACTATTACTTTTTAAACAGGGATCAATTTATGTGTGCGGGAAAATAAAAATGTAGCCGACAATTATAAAAATGTATTGTGTGTGTGTTTTTCACTTTTTTGCTATATATTTTTTTTTTTTTAGTCAGTACTACTACTCCCAGCATGGAACACACTGACGTCATGCGCTGCGCCGTGCAGCGCATAGCAGCGACGCAGGGGACGCACGTCGGAGGCCTGCAGCAGAGCGGACCCGACCCCGGCAACAGGTAATTATGCCACCGGGCATGGGGGGAGGCAACGGGGCAGCGGCGCCGGCAATGGGTGCCGATGCCCCTTCTCTAACCCTGGCTGTCGGTGCCGCTTCTCTCCCCCTGGCTATCGGCGCCGGCAATGGGGCGCCGGCACCGATAGTCAGGGGGACAGAACGGGCAGCGGTGCCAATAGCCAGGGGGAGAGAAGGGCCGGCAGCAGGGCTCTAGACCCCAGGAAAGGCAGGGGGAGAGAGGCGGACAGCGACGGCCTCTCTCCCCTGCCTTTCCTGGGGGTGTATCGGCGTATAACATGCACATAGAGTTTAGGCTAAAAATTTTAGCCTAAAAAGTGCGTGTTATACGCCGATAAATACGATATATAGCTGTTGGCTGTTGGGGCATGCTGGAACTTATAGTTTTACAATAGCCGGAGGTCTACCGTTTGAAGACTACTGGTATAAAGAGATGTATATAGAGTTGTTGGCTGTCGGGGCATGCTGGAAGTTGTGGTTTTGCAACAACTGGAGGTCTACCGTTTGAAGACCACGTGCGTATATATATATATATATATATATATATATATATGTTAGTTCTTCAGGCATGCTGTAACTTATAGTTTTACAATAGCCGGAGGTCTACCGTTTGAAGACCACTAGTACATAGAGATGATATAGGGATAAACATAGAAACATAGAATGTGTCGGCAGATAAGAACCATTTGGCCCATCTAGTCTGCCCAATAATCTGCATACTATGAAAAAAAATAGTGCATTTTTGGTCACTTTTTATATAGTAAAAAAAGGAATAAAAAGCGATCAATAATTCCTATCAATGCAAAAATTGAACCACTAAAAACCTCAGATCACGGCGCAAAAAATGAGCCCTCATACCGCCCCATACACGGAAAAATAAAAAAGTTATAGGGGTCAGAAGATGACAATTGTAAACGTATACATTTTCCTGCATGAAGTTATGATTTTTTCCAGAAGTACGACAAAATCAAACCTATATAAGTAGAGTATCATTTTAACCGTATGGACCTACAGAATAAAGATAAGGCGTCATTTATACCAAAAAATGTACTACGTAGAAACGGAAGCCCCCAAAAGTTACAAAACAGCGTTTTTCTTTTTCTTGTGTCTCACAATGATTTTTTTTTTCCATTTCGCCATAGATTTTTGGGCACAATGACTGACGTCATTACAAAGTGTCATTACAAAAAAGAATAAGCCATCATATGGATTTTTAGGTGCAAAATTGAAAGAGTTATGATTTTTTAAAGGCAAGGAGGAAAAAACGAAAATGCAAAAACGGAAAAACCCTCGGTCCTTAAGGGGTTAAATGTCTGTATCTTGAACCTTTCCTGGTAAGTTTTATCCTGCAATCCATGTACTAGTTTAGTATCTTCTCTGAACTCTCTCTAGAGTATCTATATCCTTCTGGAGATACGGCCTCCAGTACTGCGCACAATACTGCAAGTGAGGTCTCACCAGTGTTCTGTACAGCAGCATGAGCACTTCTCTCTTTCTACTGCTTATACCTCTCCCTATACATCCATGAGCACTTCTCTCTACTACTGCTTATACCTCTCCCTATACATCCATGAGCACTTCTCTCTTTCTACTGCTTATACCTCTCCCTATACATCCATGAGCACTTCTCTCTCTACTGCTTATACCTCTCCCTATGCATCCATGAGCACTTCTCTGTACTACCGCTTATACCTCTCCCTATACATCCATGAGCACTTCTCTCTTTCTACTGCTTATACCTCTCCCTATACATCCAAGCAGTCTGCTAGTGTTTCCTTCTGCTCTATTACATTGTCTTCCTACCTTTAGGTCTTCTGAAATAATTACTCCTAAATCCCTCTCCTCAGATACTGAGGTCAGGACTGTGTCAAATATTCTATATTCTGCCCGAGGGTTTATAGAGATGTTGGCTGTCGGAGCATGCTGGAAGTTGTAGTGTTGCAACAGCTGGAGTTCTACTGTTTGAAGACCATTTGGATATAGAGATGTATATATAGATATTGGCTGTCCGGGCATGCTAGAACTTGTAGTTTTCAATAGCCGGAGGCCTACTGTTTGAAGGCCACTAGTACATAGAGATGATATATAGATGTTGGTGTCCGGGCATGCTGGAAGTTGTAGTTTTGCAACAGCTGGATGTTTACGGTTTGAAGATCGTTGGTATATAGAGATATTTTGTCCACATTTATTTTTACAGTATGTTCGGGAAATTATGTGGGGAAAAAATACATTAAACTGTTGACAAATACGGAAAACACTGGAAGCCGCCGGAAAAGAAATCCCGCCGAAGGATTGTTCCAGATCGCAGCCATTATTCATCCTTAATGCCTGACAGATCCTTAACATTTGTTTTATAATGAAAAGCAATAAATGGATGATTTCATGAAGATTTGACTTCTGCCAAAGCCGAACCATGTGAGTACTTAGACAATGTTTTTTCTGCTCAAATGTTGTGAAGCTTTTGAGCCTGTTGAAACACTCAGGGGGATTTTCCGGTTTTGCACATGTTGTAGTTTTTTCTTTTTTTCAGATCAGGGAAAATTTAATTTATTAAAACTGCAGTGGTAGCAAATTGTGATTGGACATAGAGAAACATGGAAAGCATCATTGCTCCGCACTGTTCAAAGTGTAATAATTAAGTTACAATGATTAAAGTGTGTTTATTGGGTTTATTTTTTGTTGCTTTTTTATTTTTGTGCTGCCTTAGGTCTTTTTTTAAATGGCTCTTGTACAGATTCATAATATTTCACCCATGAACTGCTATGGGCCTTGTTTTACCCCCTGGTATTTCCATATGACAAGGGTTTTTTCCTCTGATACATGCAGCTACCTTAAAGGGGTACTCCGCCCCAAGACATCTTATCCCCTATCTAAAGGATAGAAAATAAGAGGTCTACTCGCGGGGGTCTAGCCTCTGGGACCCCCGCAATCTCCATGCAGCGCCCATCCATCTGAATATTCTGTGGTCCTGAATGCCGGGTGCTTCACGGAGATCGCTGCGACACCCCAGACATCCAGTGCAAGGAGTGAACTTCGCTCTGTGCCGAATGACTAGTGAAGCAGGGCGGAGGCTCCTGATGTCACAGTCACGCCCTGCTTGTGACATCACGGTCATGCCCCCTCAATGGAAGTCTATGAGAGGGAATGTGATGTCCGTCACGCCCCCTCCTATAGACTTGTATTGATGGGGCATGGCCGTGATGTCATGAGCAGGGCGCATCCGTGACATTACGAGCGAGGCGTGACAAACGTAACGAACGCTGGGTGCAGCAGGGAGATCGCGGGGGTCCCCAGCCGCTGGACCCCCACAATCAGACATCTTACCCCCTATCCTAAGATGTCTAACAGTGGAGTTCCCCTAAGGATAAAAGTGATTTTGTGTTCCAATGAATAGGAAATGAGGGTACATGGTATGTAGTGATGAACGAATCGATTTGAAACTAACCAAATTGATTTTGAATTCTATGAAAGAAAAAGCCCCAGAAACATGTTTTAAAGATCCACACCTGCCTCTCTCTTCTATTCATCCTTTTCAGCCTCTAGTAACCCTTTAACTATCAATAGAGTGCTGCAGGGTTTTCGTCCTCAGCCTGTAGTGACCATTTAGTGATCGCTAGAGCTCACTATGGGCCAGAGAAGAAAACACTGGTCCAGGCGTGGCAACAGACAGGAACGGGTAGCAATGAGCATTTCATTTAAACACCCAGCAGAGGAGCAGAGACTCCTGTCATTTTGATAGGAGTCCCTGTTCCTCTAGGGAAGAGCTTTCCAAACGTTTCATGTTGGTAACATACTTTTTAGACGACCAAAGTTTGGTGACATACATCCTACGAAGCACATGATACCAGGATCAGCATTGGAAATGCGGCTGCTACTCCCCCCCGTTACATTTCATTCCACTCCTTGATCACCCCCTGTGGCATTTCATTACTCCCCTTCATCACCTCATGTGCCATTTCATTACCCCCTTTATCAACCCTTGTGCCATTTCATTCCCACCCTTGATTCCCCTTGTGCCACTTCATTCCCCTCTTGATGCCCCCCATGCTTCATTCCTCCCTCCCTCTTGAACCCCAACCTGTGCCACTTTATTGATCCCACTTTGTCATTTCACCCCCTTGATTCTCCCCATGCCATTTCATATACCCCCTTTTATCACCCCTTGTGCCACTTCATTCCTTCCCCTTTGATCCTTACCTTTACCTACAAATATGGTCTCCATGTGCATTAAACCTTGACCTTGGATTAGTGAAAGATAAACTTCTCTACCTTTATAGATAAATCATGTCATGAAAGGAGTTGAGTAATGTACTGGGATCATGTTATGTCCCTTCTTCCTCAATTCAGCAGATAAGAATCACATATCTCTTGTTCTTATATGAAAGGTTGTTTCAATCAACAAATTACCTCTACTTTTCCACCAGAGATGGCCTACTTGTAACAATAAATTGCCTTTTTCCATACTATTCTAAAAGTGGATCTATCAGGAGGTTATTAGTTTATGAATTAATGGTTGTATAGGGCTTTTGAAAATATAAAAATTACATGCAAAAAAATATATGGCCCACTGTGGCTTCTAAAGCCAAGGAGAGTTTGGCCTCTTCCCCAGTTAGGCACTGCCTTGTCAATCCGTGTGGTAGAGCAAAGAGGGACTTGACTGAGAGGTGAAGGGAAGAACTGTGCTGGGCTCTAGAAGCTGAAGGCAACACCCAGTAAACTCCAAAGCCTAATTTGCATATCTTGTTACACTCTGATATTTCAGCACTTTTAATTAACTAATGAGAGGTATGTATAGAATCAGAGTCAAAAACCTGTCCTTACTTTATACCTTAAAAACCTGCTGACAGGTCCACTTTACTATAGCAGTTAGAGATGCTGCAAAGGATCATACATCTTGGAAGGCAGCATCCTTGCTCCTTCTCTTGCTTTAACTCAGGCAGTACACTGAAGACATGCAGGGTTCTGTACAGTGAGGACAAGCAGGGCTCTGTACACTGAAGACAAGCAGGGCTCTGTGCACTGAGGACAAGCAGGGCTCTACACTTAGGACAAGCATGGCTCTGTACACTGAGGAAAAGCAGGGTTCTGTAAACTGAGGACAAGAGGGGGCTCTGTACACTGTGGACAAGAAGGCCTCTGTACACTGAGGACAAGCAAGGCTCTGTACACTGAGGACAAGCAGGGCTCTGTACACTCAGGACAAGCAGGGCCCTGTACACTAAGGACAAGCAGGGCTCTGTACACTGAGGATAAGCAGGGCACTGTACACTGAGAACAGACAGGGCTCTGTACACTGAGGACAAGCAGGGCTCTGTACACTTAGGACAAGCATGGCTCTGTACACTGAGGACAAGCATGGCTCTGTACACTGAGGACAAGCAGGGCTCTGTATACTGAGGACAAGCAGGGCTCTGTACACTGTGGACAAGCAGGGCTCTGTACACTGAGGAAAAGCAGGGCTCTGTATACTGAGGACAAGCAGGGCTCTGTATACTGAGGACAAGCAGGGCTCTGTACACTGAGGACAAGCAGGGCTCTGTGTACTGAGGACAAGCAGGGCTCTGTACACTGAGGACAAGCAGGGCTCTGTACACTGAGGACAAGCAGGGCTATGTACACTGAAGACATGCAGGGTTCTGTACAGTGAGGACAAGCAGGGCTCTGTACACTAAGGACAAGCAAGGCTCTGTCCACTGAAGACAAGCAGGGCTCTGTGCACTGAGGACAAGCAGGGCTCTACACTGAGGACAAACATGGCTCTGTACACTGAGGACAAGCAGGGTTCTGTACACTGAGGACAAGAGGGGGCTCTGTACACTGAGGACAAGAGGGGGCTCTGTACACTGAGGACAAGCATGGCTCTGTACACTGAGGACAAGCAGGGTTCTGTAAACTGAGGACAAGTGGGGCTCTGTACATTGTGGACAAGCAGGGTTCTGTACACTGAGGATAAGCAGGGCTCTGTACACTGAAGATGAGTGGGGCTCTGTACACTGTGGTAAAGCAGGGCTTTGTACACTGCGAACAAGCAGGGCTCTGTACACTGAGGACAAGCAGGGCTCTGTACACTGAGGACAAGTAGGGCTCTGTACACTGAGGATAAGCAGGGCTCTGTGCACTGAGGACAAGCAGGGCTCTGTACACTGAGGACAAGCAGGGCTCTGTATACTGAGGACAAGCAGGGCTCTGTACACTGAGGACAAGCAGGGCTCTGTACACTGAGGAAAAACAGGGCTCTGTACACTGAGGACAAGCAGGGCCCTGTACACTGAGGACAAGCAGGGCTCTGTACACTAAGGACAAGCAGGGCTCTGTACACTGAGGACAAGCAGGGCTCTGTACACTGAGGATAAGCAGGGCTCTTTACACTGAGGACAGTCAGGCCTCTGTACACTGAGGACAAGCAGGGCTCTGTACACTGAAGACAAGCTAGGCTCTGTACACTGAAGACAAGCAGGGCTCTGTATACTGAGGACAAGCAGGGTTCTGTACACTGAGGACAAGCAGGGCTCTGTACACTGAGGACAAGCAGGGCTCTGCACAATGAGGACAAGCAGGGCTCTGTATACTGAGGACAAGCAGGGCTCTGTGCACTGAGGACAAGCAGGGCTCTGTACACTGAGGACAAGCAGGGCTATGTACACTGAAGACATGCAGGGTTCTGTACAGTGAGGACAAGCAGGGCTCTGTACACTGAGGAAAAGTATGGCTCTGTACACTGAGGACAAGCAGGGTTCTGTACACTGAGGACAAGCAGGGCTCTGTACACTGAGGATAAGCAGGGCTCTTTACACTAAGGACAAGCAAGGCTCTGTACACTGAAGACAAGCAGGGCACTGTGCACTGAGGACAAGCAGGGCTCTACACTGAGGACAAGCATGGCTCTGTACACTGAGGACAAGCAGGGCTCTGTACACTGAGGAAAAGTATGGCTCTGTACACTGAGGACAAGCAGGGTTCTGTACACTGAGGACAAGCAGGGCTCTGTACACTGAGGATAAGCAGGGCTCTTTACACTGAGGACAGTCAGGCCTCTGTACACTGAGGACAAGCAGGGCTCTGTACACTGAGGACAAGCTAGGCTCTGTACACTGAGGACAAGCAGGGCTCTGTATACTGAGGACAAGCAGGGTTCTGTACACTGAGGACAAGCAGGGCTCTGTACACTGAGGACAAGCAGGGCTCTGTACAATGAGGACAAGCAGGGCTCTGTATACTGAGGACAAGCAGGGCTCTGTACACTAAGGACAAGCAAGGCTCTGTACACTGAAGACAAGCAGGGCACTGTGCACTGAGGACAAGCAGGGCTCTACACTGAGGACAAGCATGGCTCTGTACACTGAGGACAAGCAGGGCTCTGTACACTGAGGAAAAGTATGGCTCTGTACACTGAGGACAAGCAGGGTTCTGTACACTGAGGACAAGCAGGGCTCTGTACACTGAGGATAAGCAGGGCTCTTTACACTGAGGACAGTCAGGCCTCTGTACACTGAGGACAAACAGGGCTCTGTACACTGAGGACAAGCTAGGCTCTGTACACTGAGGACAAGCAGGGCTCTGTATACTGAGGACAAGCAGGGTTCTGTACACTGAGGACAAGCAGGGCTCTGTACACTGAGGACAAGCAGGGCTCTGTACAATGAGGACAAGCAGGGCTCTGTATACTGAGGACAAGCAGGGCTCTGTGCACTGAGGACAAGCAGGGCTCTGTACACTGAGGACAAGCAGGGCTATGTACACTGAAGACATGCAGGGTTCTGTACAGTGAGGACAAGCAGGGCTCTGTACACTAAGGACAAGCAAGGCTCTGTACACTGAAGACAAACAGGGCACTGTGCACTGAGGACAAGCAGGGCTCTACACTGAGGACAAGCATGGCTCTGTACACTGAGGACAAGCAGGGTTCTGTACACTGAGGACAAGAGGGGGCTCTGTACACTGTGGACAAGAAGGCCTCTGTACACTGAGGACAAGCAGGGCTCTGTACACTGAGGATAAGCAGGGCTCTATATACTGAGGACAAGCAGGGCTCTGTACACTGAGGACAAGCAGGGCTCTGTACACTGAGGACAAGCAGGGCTCTGTACACTGAGGACAAGCAGGCCCCTCTACACTGAGGACAAGCAGGGCTCTATACATTGAGGATAAGCAAGGCTCTGTACACTGAAGACAAGCAGGGCACTGTGCACTGAGGACAAGCAGGGCTCTACACTGAGGACAAGCATGGCTCTATACACTGAGGACAAGCAGGGCTCTGTACACTGAGAAAAAGCATGGCTCTGTACACTGAGGACAAGAGGGGGCTCTGTACACTGAGGACAAGCAGGGCTCTGTACACTGAGGATAAGCAGGGCTCTATACACTGAGGACAAGCAGGGCTCTGTACACTGAGGACAAGCAGGGCTCTCTACACTGAGGACAAGCAGGGCTCTGTAAACTGAGGACAAGCAGGGCCCTGTACACTGAGGACAAGCAGGGCTCTGTGCACTGAGGACAAGCAGGGCTCTGTACACTGAGGACAAGCAGGGCTCTGTGCACTGAGGACAATCATGGCTCTGTGCACTGAGGACAAGCAGGGCTCTGTACACTGAGGACAAGCATGGCTCTGTACACTGAGGACAAAACTTATATAAAAAGTTTTTGTTAACCCATCTTCAGCCCTCTGCACATGCCCATTAGTCCTGTATTCAAACTTCTTCCCAATGTATTCAAATGATATCTCTATAGTGATGCCTTCGCAGGCTACAATACTTATCGGATATTCTATATTAAATCTAAGTTAAGAAACCATGACAATTGTAAAAAATTGTTTCCATATATTACAGGTAGGATTGATATTGGATGTTAGTATATAACACTATGCAACCTTGAGCGCAGGATATTTATGAGCAGCTGATAGATAACAGGCAGTTGTATGGGTCCGTACTATAGTAGAGCGTGCAGCGCGTGTTTCCTGCTAAGATTAATCTGCTCTACTGCTAAACATTATGGATCCCTCCAAATCATTTTCCCATAAGTCCGTGTTTAGGTGTAAATATAAATGTACTGGACAATATAGAGTGTACTGTGTAGTACCTATAACATTAGGCCTCTCCATAGGCCGGGCTCCGAGCCAGCACATCAGTCACATTGTGCTCAGCAAGAAATAGCTTAACACAGTGATGAAAAATGAAGGTGTTGATATGCAATAGATGAATGGTATGAAGGGCTCCTAGCTGTTCCTAGCTGGACTCAGACTTTTATATATAATTATACTCTTTTTTGCTTTTTTTCTGCTACTGAATCTGACTCAGGAGCTGGTGCAGATTATACAGTGTGAACGGTCCTGTCATCTATATAGAGTACAACTGGTCTTTTACTTATAGACCTGGCATAAAGGGATTTGATGTAGAGGAGGTTGTGTGGGTGCATTAGGAGGGGCCTTGGTGTAGTAGGAGGGGAAGAAGTATAAGAATGGGAGTAGTATAGGTAGGGGTGGGGGACTGACATTGCTGTCTTATCGGACCTAGGGAGGAACAGGAAGAGTAGATGCCTCAAAAATATATTATTAGATCTTCAGAAGTTATTTAAAGGTGTACTCCGGCACTAAGACATCTTATCCCCTATCCAAAGGATAGGGGATAAGATGCCTGATCGTGGTGGTCCCACCGCTGGGGACCCCTGTGATCTTCCACGCCGCACCCCATTAGAATCAGCCCCCGGAGCATGCTCGCTCTGGGTCTGATTACTGGCGATTACGGGGATGGAGCATAGTGACGTCACGGCTCTGCCCCCGTGTGACACCACACTCCGCCCCCTCAATGCAAGCCTATGGAGGAGGTGTGACAGCTGTCACGCCCCCTCCATAGGCTTGCATTAAGGGGGCGGAGCGTGCCGTCAAACACGGGGACGGAGCCGTGACGTCACTATTCTCTGTCCCCGTGATCGCCAATAATCAGACCGGGAGTGAGCACGCTACGGGGGCTGATCCTAATGGGGTGCGGCATGGAAGATCCCCAGACCCCAGCGGCGGGACCCCCTCAATCAGGCATCTTATCCCCTATCCTTTGGATAGGGGATAAGATGTCTTAGCGCCGGAGTACCCCTTTAAGTGTTACTGGCATGCAGACATGTCAAAAGTTTTGATTGGCTGGGGTCTCAATGCTGAGAACATTGTGATCTCCAGATATAGCCGGGAGAACTGTGTGACAGTGCTCTTCGCTCCCCAGCTCAGTACTCAATCCATCTTTTCTCAGGAGATGAGCTCCATTCTAAGTCTATGGAATCTCAATGCAATGAGACAGATAGAGTTTGATAAAGTGGAGCCACTTTTTAAGTTAGATCTCTATGGGTTTCCTATATATAAAGTGGTTGTCCAGTTAGGACAACACCTTTATAGGGTTATCTACAAAGTGTAATAAAATAACAAACTAACTGTTACATACCTCTCCAATTCCTGCACTGCAGATGCTCTACACATAGTTCCCCAGGTCCTACTTTAGAAGCAGACACCATGGGGGAGATTTATCAAAACCTGTGCAGAGGAAAACTTGCCCAGTTGCCCATAGCAACCAATCAGCTTGCTGCTTTGATTTTTATGAAGGCCTGTGAAAAATGAAAGACGCGATCTGATTGGTTGCTATGGGCAACTGGGCAAGTTTTCCTCTGCACAGGTTTTGATAAATCTTCCCCCATGTGACTACTGCAGCCAATTGGTTACCTCAGCAGTCATTCTCTGTATTGTTGGCTGATTGGCTCCAGTGGTCACAAGATGTTTGCACCTAAAGTAAGACTAAGCTGCCAACTGGAAACTGAACGGGGGCCCATCAGAGAGGTGAGTATAAGTTAGTTTGTTGTTTTGGTTTTGGGCCTTTAACACTTTTTTTTTTTTTAATATACATTGAAAACACCTGTAATGTTAAAATAGTCTATAATAATTTGACCTTTGAAGCCTATTAAAGGGGTTATCCACTATTAGGTGATTTTAGCCAGGCTATCTGTTTGTGAACTTGGTATTTCCTGTTGGATTTGGTTCTCAAACTACACATCCCATAGTTTCATGCTTGTATCACTTTGAGGTCAATTTCCTCCCTCCCAAACCCATTGCAGCCACCCCACCCATTGCAGCACAAATGAGCTGCATCCATTCAAAAGATCAGTGTTTTCTAATCAGGGTGCCTGCAGCTGTTGCAAAATCATATCTCCCACCCAGCGGTCGCTCCACCCAGTGAAGCAGGACAGGCTCCCTTTGCACAACTGACTAGTAATGTCAGGTCTCGATGCACTGCAACCTGGGAAATTCTGAGACATGAGTAATATTGTATGCTGTTAAAAATAAATATTGGGGTGAAAATCACAGAAGAATTGTGAGAAAACCGTCACACCCAGGTACAGACACTATATTATAAACAACACTAACTTTACAGCCCCTGTAGCATAGTCAAATAAAATAAAAATAAAAATCCTGGAATACTCCTTTGATGTCTACAGAATGACTGACCAGAAAATTGATTAACCTGACAGAGGGTCTGGAAATTGGTGAAAACTGATTATAATAAATGTATCAATAGCGTATTAGGAAGCATGCATATAACTTTTATCAAAATGGCAGAAACTGTGCAAAATATAATAAAAACAATATGACATGATAAGTTTTGGTGCAACTTATTGGGCGTGCTAGACTTATTTCTCTTCTTTTATGGGCCACATTATGACATAAAGTATATAATATATGTATATAGATTTTTTGCACCAACAAAATTTGTGTAATTTTAGTAAATGTGGTGAGACTGTCCATACTAATCCCCCTTTCCATTAATACTGTTGAGGTAGGTATATAGGGGGAGATTTATCAAAATCTGTCCAGAGGGCTTCTTTAATTTTTCAGAGGCCTTTTCAAAAATGAAAGAAGCGATCTGATTGGTTTCTATGGGCAACTCAGCAACTTTCTCCTCTGGACAGGTTTTGATAAATCTCCCCCGTAGTTCTTAAGGTTGAAAAAAGACCAGAATCAATCAAGTTCAACCTATAACCTTATTTGTCTCTATTGTTGATCCAGAATAAGACATGAAAAAAAATCTTATGAGGCTGATGCCATTTGCCCAAACCAGGGAAAAATTCCTTCCCAAATATGGCAATTAGAATAAATCCCTGAATCAACCTTTCTGTCCCTATAAATCTATTATCCATAACCTGTAATGTTATTATCCTTCAGAAATGCATCCAGACCCCTTTTGAACCTCTTATTGTGTTCACCATGAACACTTCCTCAGGCAGAGAATTCCACTGTCTCACTGCTCTTACAGTAAAGAACCTCCATCTGTGCTGGTGTAGAAATCTTCTTTCCTCTAGATGTAGAGGATGCCCCCTTGTTATAGATACAGTCCTGGGTATAAATAGATCATGGGAGAGATCTCTGTACTGCCCCCTGATATATTTATACATAGTTATTAGGTCGCCCCTAAGCCTTCTTTTTTCTAAACTAAATAACCCTAATTCTGATAATCTTTCTGGGTACTGTAGTCCTCCCATTCCCCGTATTACTCTGGTTGCCCGTCTTTGAACCCTCTCCAGCTCCACTATATCTTTCTTGTACACTGGTGCCCAGTACTGTACACAGTATTTTATGTGTGGTCTGACTAGTGATTTGTACAGAGGTAGAATGATTTCCTTGTCGTGGGCATCTATGCCCCTATTTATGCCCCCAATGATTTTATTTGCCATGGCAGCAGCTGCCTGACACTGGTCACTACAGTTAAATTCCTTTAAAGCATTTTTCCATGTCAGCCATTCCCAGTGTTTTACCATTTAATACATAACCTCAGCCTGGATTTTTCCTCCTCATGTGCAGCACATTACATTTATCATTGTTGAACCTCATCTGCCACTTCCCAACCCAAACCTCCCACCTATCCAAATCCACATGTAACAGTGCACTGTCCTCTATTGTGTTATCTACTATACACAGTGCACTGTCCTCTATTGTGTTTACCACTTTACAGAGCTTAGTATCATCTGCAAAGATTGATACTTTACTATACAATCCCTCGACAAGGTCATTCATAAATATATTAAACATGAGATGTCCTTTCTGAGTAAATCTCTCTATTATGCTCACTACGCTGAAGTTATATTTCTTCCTAAACACCTGCCTAATCCAGGTACTATACGATATCTAGATAGATGATCAGTTCTGTTAGGACTACGGATACAACGGTTGTTTACTCTTTTCAATTGTGTTCCAGTTTCAACAAATATTATTTAAGGATTAGACACCTAATAAGTCTTGTAGCTGAGGGCTAACCCCTGGTAGTGTGCACAACTAATGTACTATTTAATGAATTCTTTCTCTTCCAGTGGGGTGGATACTCCATAATATCCCGTCCAGGATGGAGACAGCTATTACCTTCAAACCGTCTATCCTTATAAATGATCACTGTATGTTTATACAGCTGTACTACATAGAAATACAGTAAATAAGGCAATAAAAGATTTACACTGTGTACATAAAGATACTCTGAATTAGTTGCCATTTTTTGTAAATGCTTTCAGTTAGGAAAATATAGGTGTCCATTTACCCTTAGGGACAGGTTTGTTCCCTCCAAGAAGGACCACTACAATAGATATATAATATTATGGTGGTTATGGACCCACTGTGCAACCTAACTGATTTCCCCTTCAGGGCGTTGACTATGAAGTGCCCTGGATTTCAGGATGCTATCTCAAGGAATGGTGATAGTATGAGCAGTATATGTGGTAGCTGGCCTTGATGGTCAAGAGATGGTAGTGAAAAGCACTGACTGTCCAAGCAGAGAGAAGTCCAGGTACAGACTGAAAGACAAAAGGGAAAACAGAGCGCTCCAATGTGTAGGATGAATAATGGGGAGGAGGGAGCCCCTAGACTCAGGGAAGACTCACCAGATGAGGTTGTGCGGCAGATAGAGGCACAACTCCCATAAACACGATCTCCTTGCGGAGGTGAATGTGAATCCAAATTGCAGAGTGCAGCTAATCCCGCCCAGGCAGCAGCGTGGAAAGACAAGGAAGCAAGGGTTCATACCGGTCCGTTGCAAACAAATGGGGGATGTTTCACAGCGCTGTCCACACTCAGGTAAAAGAAGATTCTTTTATTTCGCTACATGTAACGCGTTTCAAGGACGCTCCGTCATTTTCATCAGATGTCTGATGAAAAGGACGGAGCGTCCTTGAAACGTGTTACATGTAAAGAAATAAAAGAATCTTCTTTTACCTGAGTGTGGACAGCGCTGTGAAACATCCCCCATTTGTTTGTACCGGACCGGTGTGAACCCTTGCTTCCAGGTACAGACTGAGGCCTTTAAGGGGTACTCCAGTGGAAAACTATTTTTTATTTTTTTATTTTTATCAATTGATGCCAGAAAGTTAAACATATTTGTAAATACTTTTATTTAAAAAATCTTAATCATTTCCGCTGCTGTATGCTACAGAGGAAGTTATTTTCTATTTGAATTTATTTTCTGTCTGACTACAGTGCTCTCTGCTGACACCGTCCATGTCAGGAACTGTCCAGAGCAGGAGCAAATCTCCATAGCAAACCTATGCTGCTCTGGACAGATCCTGACATGGACAGAGGTGTCAGCAGAGAGCACTGTGGTCAGACAGAAAATAAATTCAAAAAGAAAATAACTCTGGAGTATACAGGAGCTGATAAGTATCGGAAGGATTAATATTTTTAAATATAAATAATTCACAAATCCATTTAACTTTCTGGCACCAGTTGATTTAAATTTTTAAGTTGGCAGCACACGGGCTTGGTTAATGGATGGGCAAATAAGTCACGATGGGCAGCACAGGTCCATAGTCAGAATCAAGCCATCATAGGAGATACAACATGATGCAAAGCAGCGAGCAGGGAAGAAGTCAAGGAAGTAAGAGGGGGGCATACACTGTAACAAAAATACATGCTTAGGAACACCAGTGCTGGAACAATAGAACACAAGAAGAATTCTGAACTCCGAGGATCAGCTATTGTGAATGGTGTCTTATCTATGTACCAGCGTCACCCATTTACTGTACAGAGAATTTTCCAGCACCATCGTAATCATCACAGACAAAACAGGAAGTCTCTTTATATATGGACTTGTGAAAAAAATAAAAACTGAAAGATTTCAGGATTATTTTAACCCCTTAAGGACTCAGCCCATTTTGGCCTTAAGGACTCAGACAATTAAATTTTTACGTTTTCATTTTTTCCTCCTCGCCTTCTAAAAATCATAACTCTTTTATATTTTCATCCACAGACTCGTATGAGGGATTGTTTTTTGCGCGACCAGTTGTCCTTTGTAATGACATCACTCATATATCATAAAATGTATGGCGCAACCAAAAAACACTATTTTTGTGGGGAAATGAAAACGAAAAACGCAATTTTGCTAATTTTGGAAGGTTTAGTTTTCACGCCGTACAATTTATGGTAAAAATGACGTTTTATATTATTGTTGCGCTTAAAAAAAATCACAAATTTTTAACCAAATTAGTACGTTTATAATCCCTTTATTTTAATGATCTCTAACTTTTTTATTTTTCCGTATAAGCGGCGGTATGGGGGCTCATTTTTTGCGCCATGATCTGTACTTTTTTTTGATACCACATTTGCAAATAAAAAACTTTTAATACATTTTTTATAATTTTTTTTAAAATAAAATGTACTAAAAAAGTAGGAATTTTGGACTTTTTTTTTTTCGTTCACGCCGTTCACCGTACGGGATCATTAACATTTTATTTTAATAGTTCGGACATTTATGCACGCGGCGATACCAAATATGTGTATAAAAAAATTTTTTTACGCTTTTTGGGGGTAAAATAGGAAAAAACGGACGTTTTACTTTTTTATTGGGGAGGGGATTTTTCGCTTTTTTTTTACTTTTACTTTTAAATTTTTTGAAATTTTTTTTTACACTTGAATAGTCCCCACAGGGGACTATTCATAGCAATACCATGATTGCTAATACTGATCTGTTCTATGTATAGGACATAGAACAGATCAGTGTTTTCGGTGATCTTCTGCTCTGGTCTGCTCGATCACAGACCAGAGCAGGAGACGCCGGGAGCCGGACGGAGGAAGGAGAGGGGACCTCCGTGCGGCATTATGAATGATCGAATCCCCGCAGCAGCGCTGCGGGCGATCCGATCATTCATTCAAATCGCGCACTGCCGCAGATGCCGGGATCTGTATTGATCCCGGCACCTGAGGGGTTAATGGCGGACGCCCGCGAGATCGCGGGTGTCGGCCATTGCCGGCGGGTCCCTGGCTGCGATCAGCAGCCGGAATCAGCCGCGCATGACACGGGCATCGCTCCGATGCCCGCGGTTATGCACAGGACGTAAATGTACGTCCTGGTGCGTTAAGTACCACCTCACCAGGACGTACATTTACGTCCTGCGTCCTTAAGGGGTTAAAATATAGATAGTAAAATGAAAAATTAGAAAGAACATCACCAAAAATTCTATAAAAATATATTGAACCAAAACACTTGATTTAGACAATGATTTTCTGATGACACATTCCCTTTAAAAGAAAACGGTCATCTGTTCACCCACACTAAACCCAATACACTGGGTTATAGTGCGGGTGAAGAGGAGACCGATGAGGGGTTAATGGGTTAAATACATACCTGCACTCTGGAGATCTGTCCATCTGAATATCTTCTTCCATCTTCAGTGAATTGCGCACTGGAGGCGGGCCTGCTGGCTCAATATACATTTTCATTGCCGCGGGTCGTATGAGTGCTGCACCGACTGAGCACTCACTTGACCCGTGACAATGAATATTTAAATTGAGCCATCGGGCCCGCCTACAGAGCGCAATTTACTGAAGATGGAAGAAGATCTTCAGAAGGACAGATCTCTGGAGTGCAGGTACATATTTAAAGGGGTACTCCGGTAAAAAACATTTTTTTTTTTCAATCAACTGGTGCCAGATAGTTAAACAGATTTGTAAATTATTCCTATTTAAAAATCTTACTTATCAGCTGCTGTATGCTTTAGAGGAAGTTCTTTTATTTTTGAATTTCTTTTCTGTCTGACCACAGTGCTCCCTGCTGACACTTCTGTCCATGTCATGAACTGTCCAGAGCAGGAACAAATCCCCAGAAGAAAAGAACCTCCTCTGCAGCATACAGCAGCTAAGTACTGGAAGGATTAAAGAGGTATTCCAGTAAAAAAAAAACTTTTTTTTATATATCACCTGGCTCCAGAAAGTTAAACAGATTTGTAAATTACTTCTATTTAAAAATCATAATCCTTCCAGTAGTTATCAGCTGCTGAAGTTGAGTTGTTATTTTCTGTCTGACACCTCGGCTCTTCTCAGGAACTGTCCAGAGTAGGAGCCAATCCCCATAGCAAACCTCTAATGCTTTGGACAGTTCCTGAGACAAGCCGAGGGGTCAGCAGAGAGCACTGTTGTTAGACAGAGAAGAACAACTCAACTTCAGCAGCTGATAACTACTGGAAGTTTTAAGATATTTTAATAGAAGTAATTTACAAATCTATTTAACTTTCTGGCATCAGTTGATTTAAAAAAAATTAATGTTTTTCACAGGAGTACCCCTTTAACCCATTAAGCCCTCATCAGTCTTCTGTTCACCCACACTATAACCCAGCCTATTGGGTGAACAGATGACCGTTTTCCTTTAAAGGGGTACTCCCGTGGAAAACTTTTTTTTTTTTTTTTAATCAACTGGTGCCAGAAAGTTAAACAGATTTTTAAATCACTTCTATTAAAAAAGCTTAATCCTTCGAGTACTTTTTAGTGGCTGTATACTAAATAGAAATCCAAAAAAGAAATGCATTTCCTCTGATGTCGTAACCACAGTGCTCTCTGCTGACCTCTGCTGTCCATTTTAGGAACTGTCCAGAACAGGAGAAAATCCCCATAGCAAACATATGCTGCTCTGGACAGTTCCTAAAATGGACAGCAGAGGTCAGCAGAGAGCACTGTGGTCAGGACAAAGGGAGGAAATGCATTTCTTTTTTGGATTTCTATTTAGTATACAGCCACTAAAAAGTACTGGAAGGATTAAGATTTTTTTATAGAAGTGATTTACAAATCTGTTTAACTTTCTGGCACCAGTTGATTTAAAAAAAAAAAGTTTTCCACGGGAGTACCCCTTTAAGCTGTTGCACATGTTATATAGTGCACATAGAAAGCTATGAGCCCATACCGCACCTCCAGGTGTCTTCCATTTTACATAGTCAGCCACAATCCTGCATTATTTGAGTATTTTCTCTAGAAGCATTGTCTCCAGGGAGAATATGGGGCCACAAAAAGGTAAAACTTCTATTTCTCTTGCACCCTCTATTCCCAAAGGGAATAATTAAAGTCATCCTGTGGGTGTAATGTTATTCTGGCATCCAGTCATTGTGAGGCCTCGCAGGACAGAAGGTGAGAAGAGGCTGTGACTTACTACGCATCACAAATGTGTGACAAAGATTTATAAATACTCTATTACATTGGGAGAACTGGAAACTATGGCTGATCAGGTCATCCGGGTTTTCCAGTTGATTCGGTTGGATCATTTGTAATTATTGACAATTACCTGAGGGATTTAATCATTAAAGTCGGTCATCAAAGTTATTTCATAATTACGTGTTCCTATTAAATCCTGTATTACATAAGCTGCATCTTCTTTTAGTCCTTGTGTATGATTTAGAATGACAAGTCTTGGGTGTAAAATGGATCTATGACAGTGGTCTCAAACTGTGGCCCTCCAGATGTTGCAAAACTTCAATTTGCAACATCTGGAGGACTACAGTTTTAGATCACTGATCTGTGGCATTACTAAAACAAGATCATTTCTAAACATATATATATAGTATTTACCGTATTTATCGGCGTATAACACACACTTTTTAGACTAAAATTTTTAGCCTAAAGTCTACCTGCGTGTTATACGCCGATAAGCCGCTGCAGTTCAATTATTTAAAGCGGGCGCTTTAAATCAATGAACTGCAGCGGCTTTGGCAGGTGCAGAGACCGCCACCGCTGCCGGCTTCTCTGCCCCTGCCTGTCCTGGGATATAGAGCCCTGCTGCCGGCCCTTCTCTCCCCCTGGCTATCAGCGCCGCTGCCCCTTCTCTCCCCCTGGCTATCGGTGCCGCTGCCCCATTGCCGGCGCCGATAGCCAGGGGGAGAGAAGCGGCGCCGACAATGGGGCAGCCAGGGGGAGGACGGGATAGGAGGACGGGATAGGAGGATGGGATAGGAGGACGGGATAGGAGGTCGGGATAGGAGGTCGGGATAGGAGGACGGGATAGGAGGTTGAGATAGGAGGTCGGAATAGGAGGTCAAGTTAGGAGGACGGGATAAGAGGAGGGGATAGGAGGTGGAGATAGGAGGACGGGATAGGAGTTCGGGATAGGAGGTCGGGATAGGAGGTCAGGATAGGAGGTCGAGATAGGAGGAGGGGATAGGAGGATGGGATAGGAGGTCGAGTTAGGAGGTCAGGATATGAGGGGGAGATAGGAGGTGGAGATAGGTGGACGGGATAGGTGGAAGAGATAGGAGGTCGGGATAGGATGTCAGGATAGGAGGACAGGATAGGAGGTTGAGATAGGAGGTCAGGGTAGGAGGACGGGATATGGGGTTGGGATATGACAACAATATATGGGGACTAGATATGAAGTCAAAAGCTTCCTCCTCTGTTGATTTTACTCCCAAACAAGGATGAGGAAGGAAAAACCGGGCAACGCGGGGTACTCAGCTAGTATATATATATATATATATATATATATATATATATATATATATATATATATATATAAAACTCAACGTGTGTGTGTGTGTGTATGTATGTATGTGTATATGTATGTTCCACAAAAACTTTCAAACGGCTAAAGATATTAACATGAAACTTGGCACACATGTTACTTATATGTCAACAACAAACATAGGATAGGTGATTTAACCCTTACTCACCCCCATTTGCCTTATGTTTAAAGTCCCATGCAAGTCAATGGGAAATATATGTTATTGAATAACTTCCAAACGTCTGGAGATATTTCGATAATACTTGGTCACATGTTACTTATATGTCCACTTAAAATATAGGATAGTTAATTTAACCCTTAACTACCCCCATTTGTGAGGGTCAGGGTTTTTGTTTAAAGTCCCATGCAAATCAATGGGAAATGTATGTTCCCATATAATTTCTGTACGGCTGGAGCTATTTCAATACCTGGTACACATATTACGAGTCGGAATATGAGGACGGGATGGGAGGTTGGGATAGGAGGTCGAGATAGGAGGTCGGGATAGGAGGTCGGGATAGGAGGACGGGATATGAGGCTGAGATATGAGGTTGGGATAAGAGGTCGGGTAGGAGGTCGGGATAGGAGGTCGGGATGGGAGGTCGGAATAGGAGGACGGGATATGAGGACGAGATAGGAGGTCTGGATAGGAGGTTGGGATAGGATGTCGAGATAGGAGGACGGAATAGGAGGTCAAGATAGGAGGTCGAGATATGAGGATGGGAAAGGAGGGTGAGATATGAGGACGGGAAAGGAGGTCGGGATAGGAGGACGGGATAGGAGGTCAAGATAGGAGGATGGGGTAGGAGGACGGAATAGGAGGACGGGATAGGAGGTCGAGATAGGAGGACGGGATAGGAGGACAGGATAGGAGGACGGGATAGGAGGGCGGGATAGGAGGTCGAGATAGGAGGACGGGATAGGAGGACGGGATAGGAGGTCGGGTTAGGAGGTCGGGATAGGAGGTCGGGATAGGAGGACGGTATAGGAGGTCGGGACAGGAGGTCGAGATAGGAGGACGGGATAGGAGGTCGGGATGTGGGGTTGGGATATGACAACAATATATGAGGACTGCATATGAAGTCAAAAGCTTACTCCTATGTTTATTTTCCTCCCCAAAAAGGATTTGGAAGGAAAAACCGGGCAACACCGGGTACTCAGCTAGTTTAATATAAAACGGGCCCTAAACTCTCTTGGTAAAGCTTCTCAAAAGATTTAGGTATATGCCTGCAGGGTCTAATATCAGCAAAATGAGTATTAGGTTTAAAAAAAAAAAAAAAAAATGCCACAAACAACAACTTGTTAGGCTATGTTCACACGGCAAGTGTGTTGGCTGTAAATTCATGCAGAATTCCATGGAGTATTCCATGCAGTAATTCTGGCATATGAACATAGTCTTAGGCCGAGTTCATGCAGTGGAAATTCTGCATATCTGCTTGAATTCTGCATCCACATTGGTCCTGTGCAGAATTCTGCAGTTTTTAAACACATTCGGAATCTGTGCAGAATTCGTGCAGAATCCGTGCAGAAATTTCTGAATGGGTTCCGCATGCTTCCGTATCTCAGTAAGAAGATAGATTTTATTTAATTGAACAGTGATAGTTTGTGCGGATTCCGTACGGAACCTGCGTGCATTCCGCATGAATTCAGCACAAATTCGGCAGAAAGTCAGCCTCAATGGGATTCCGCAGCTGAAATCCAGAAAAAATAGGAGATCAGACTTTTTTGGACTGCGGAAAACAGAATTTGGCATGCAGAAATTCTGCTGTGTGAATGACAGTGCAGAATCCCATTAAAGTTAATGGGCAATGAATTCACGCAGAATTCTGTGTGAATTTATTGCACATTAACTTTAATGGAATTCCGCTTTGTCATTTTTCTGCTGTGTGAACATGGCCTTAGAACTTTAGACAAAAAATCTCTGAAATGCCAAAAAAGGTAAACTAAAAGTCCTTTGTGGATCCTGTTATTGTCAGTAGAGATGGGGGAATTGATTTAGTACAAATTGGATTTGGTCCAAATTTTACACAAAAAAATCGAAATTTACTGAAATCTAAACCTTTTTGTAATTTGTTTCCAAGTTGTTTTGTCCTGGCAAAAGTTTGGGCACCCTGCAGAATTTATATCATGCACTGTCCCCTTTGCAAAGCTGAGACCTGCCAGTGTCATGGATTGTTCTCAGTCATCATCTGGGAAGACCAGGTGATGTCAATCTCAAAGGTTTTAAATGCCCAGACTCATCTGACTTTGCCCCAACAATCAGCACCATGGGTTCTTCTAAACAGTTGTCTAGAAATCTGAAACTGAAAATAGTTGACGCTCACAAAGCTGGAGAAGGCTAGAAGAAGATAGCAAAACGTTTTCAGATGTCAATATCCTCTGTTCGGAATGTAATTAAGAAATGGCAGTCATCAGGAACAGTGGAAGTTAAAGCAAGATCTGGAAGACCAAGAAAATATCAGACAGAACAGCTTGCTGGATTGTGAGAAAAACAATTCAAACCCCACGTTTGACTGCACAATCCCTCCAGAAAGATCTGGCAGACACTGGAGTTGTGGTACACTATTCCACTATAAAGAGATACTTGTACAAATATGGTCTTCATGGAAGAGTCATCAGAAGAAAACCTCTTCCACGTCCTCACAACAAAAATCAGCGTTTGAACTTTGCAAATGAACATATAGACAAGCCTGATGCATTTTGGAAACAAGTTCTATGGACCGACGAGGTTAAAATTAAACTTTTGGGCCGGAATGTACAAGGGTACGCTTGGAGAAGAAGGGGAGAAGAATTTTATGAAAAGAACCTCTGTCCAACTGTTAAGCATGGGGGTGGATCAATCATGCTTTGGGGTTGTATTGCAGCCAGTGGCACAGGGAACATCTCATGAGTAGAAGGAAAAAGGGATTCAATAAAATTTCACCAGATTTTGGATGCTAACTTGATGCCATCTGTGAAAAAGCTGAAGTTAAAGAGAGGATGGCTTCTACAAATGGATAATGATCCTAAACACACCTCAAAATCCATGGGGGAATTACATCAAGAGGTGTAAACTGAAGGTTTTGCCATGGCCTTCACAATCTCCTGAGCTCAACACAATTGAAAAATCTATGGATAGACCTTAACCCCTTAAGGACTCAGGGTTTTTCCGTTTTTGAACTTTCGTTTTTTCCTCCTTACCTTTTAAAAATCATAACCCTTTCAATTTTCCACCTAAAAATCCATATTATGGCTTATTTTTTGCGTTGCCAATTATACTTTGCAGTGACATTAGTCATTTTACCCTAAAATGCACGGCGAAATGGAAAAAAAAATCATTGTGCGACAAAATCGAAGAAAAAATGCCATTTTGTAATTTTTGTGGGCTTCCATTTCTACGCAGTGCATATTTCGGTAAAAATTAAACCTTATCATTATTCTGTAGGTCCATACGGTTAAAATGATCCCCTACTTATATAGGTTTGATTTTGTCGCACTTCTGGAAAAAATCATAACTACATGCAGGAAAATTTATATGTTTAAAAATGTCATCTTCTGACCCCTATAACTTTTTTATTTTTCCACGTACAGGGCGGTATGAGGACTCATTTTTTGCGCCATGATCTGAAGTTTTTATCAGTGTGATTTTTGTTTTGATCGGACTTTTTGATCACTTTTTATTGATTTTTTAATGGTATAAAAAGTGACCAAAAATGCGCTTTTTTTGACTTTGGAATTTTTTGCGCGTACACCATTGACCGAACGGTTTAATTAATGATATATTTTTATAGTTCGGACATTTACACACGCGGAGATACCTTATATGTTTATTTATTATTTTTTTTTACACTGTTTATTTTTTTTTATGGGAAAAGGGGGTGATTCAAACTTTTATTAGGGAAGGGGTTAAATGACCTTTATTAACACTTTTTTTTTTTTACTTTTTTTTTGCAGTGTTATAGGTCCCATAGGGTCATATAACACTGCACACACTGATCTTTTACACAGATCACAGGCATGTATTAACACGCCTGTGATCAGTGTTATCGGCGCTTAACTGCTCCTGCCTGGATCTCAGGCACGGAGCAGTCATTCGCCGATCGGACACCGAGGAGGCAGGTAAGGGCCCTCCCGGTGTCCTGTCAGCTGTTCGGGATGCCGCGATTTCAGCGTGGCGGTCCCGAACAGCCCGACTGAGCCGGGTCACTTTCACTATCGCTTTAGAAGTGGCGGTCAGCTTTGACTGCCGCTTCTAAAGGGTTAATACCGCACATCGCCGCGATCGGCGATGTGTGGTATTAGCCACGGGTCCCGGCCGTTGATGAGCGCTGGGACCGACGCGATATGATGCGGGATCGCGGTAAATATACGTCCTGCGTTGTTAAGGGGTTAAAAGAGCAGTGCGTGACAGACAGCCCAGAACTGGAAGACTTTTGTATGGAAGAATGGGCAAAGATACCTCAAACAAGAATTGAAAGACTCTTGGCTGGCTACAAAACACGTTTACAAGCTGTGATACTTGCCAAAGGGGGCAGTACAAGATATTAACTCTGCAGGGTGCCCAAACTTTTGCAGACGCCATTTTTTTTTGTTTTCTGTTATTTTGAAAGTGTAAATGATGGAAATAAAATCTAACTTTTGTTGACATATTATAAGAATGTCTAATCTGTAATTTGATGCATTTCCGAAATGCCAAGAAAAGCTAAACTAAAAGTCCTTTGTGGATCCTGTTATTGTCAGTAAAGATGGGGGAATTGGATCGGATTTACTGAAATCTAAACTTTTTGTAATTTGTTTCCAAGTTGTTTTGTCCCTGCTCTGGAACACTTTGGTCAGAAGTAAGCAGTAAAGCTTTATGTATTTTTTTACATTTGCTGGGCCAAGTTCTCTGACCCAAACCCAGCTGCTCAGTCTTTGACAAGAGTCCCTGCTTCTGTATATATTTTGTATGCGTTACTGATTGGATGGTTTCCCAACTGAGACTTTGGTAAGTATCTGATCACCAGATTGATTTAAAGGGGTACTCCAGAGGGAAAAAAGTGTCTTCAAATCCACTAGTGCCAAAAAGTTATACAGATTTGTAAATTACATCTATTTAAAAATCTTAATCCTTTCAGTACTTATCAGCTGCTGTATGCTCCAGAAGAAGTTGTGTAGTTCTTTCGAGTCTGACCACAATGCTCTCTGCCGGCACCTCTGTCCATGTCAGGAATTGTCCAGAGCAGGAGCAAATCCCCAAAGTAAACCTCCCCTGCTCCAGGCAGTACCTGAAATGGACAGAGGTGTCAGCAGAGAGCACTGTGGTCAGACTGGAGAGAACTACACAATTTCCTGTGGAGCATACAGCAGCTGAAAAGTACTGGAAGGATTAAGATTTTAATTTTTTTTTAAACAATTTTACCATCAGTTGATTTTAAAATAGTTTTCCTCTTGAGTAGCCCTTTAAAACAGGGTTGTCATGATAAGGCAGTGTTTGCCATCCAAGTTTTTGAACAGCTGGAGGCACCCTGGTTAGGAAATACAATGATAAGGTGACACCTTCTATATCAGTGATACATTTCTGCATTTCTGGCTTCACACATCCATCGTCCACATGTTCTCACAATCTGCTGCACCTTACCCAGAGACCTAAGTTTTCTTTTTCTTAAATTTTTTTTTAGGTAAAAATTCCACATAAAAAATAATTAATTGCAAAAGTAAGAAGTGAGGAGGTTACAAGTGTTAAATTATATGTGGATTATTTTGTGCTGCAGACACTATAATTTGTCAACGATGATTAAAATGTTTTACAAGGTTTCTGTCTGCAGGAAACAGGATTACATACATTTTTCTTGTTTAGAAGAGACATCATTGTGCCGGGAAGGGTCGGGATAGGTTTTATGTAATTTTTTTATCTTTCTATTTCAACACCCCATCCTGTCTCGCTATATTTCCCAGACATATGTGGTAAAAGATTATTATTTTTTTTAAGATTATGATGTAATTACCTGTATTAAATGTGTATAAATAATTATATCATTCACTGATTCATTCATTTATCCATTCATTCATCCATCCATTCATTCATTCATTGTAATGCAGACTCTCCTTTTATATCAGTTATATCAGTTTTAATTACTAGTGGTAATATATTATTGTTTCCTCGAAGCACATTTTGTTTGTTGTCTTCCATTCATTTATGCATTCATTCATTGTTTGGTAAATTACTTTAAGGTGTACTCCGGCGCTAAGGGATCCAAAGGATAGGGGAAAAGATGCCTGATCGCGGGAGTCCCGCCGCTGGGGACCCCCGTGATCTTGCACGCAGCACCCTGTTATAATCAGTCCCCGTGTTCGTTCCGGGTTTGATTACTGGTGATCAGAGGGGCCGTAGCATTGTGACTTCATATCCCCGCCCCCATGTGATGTCACGCTCCACCCCCTCAATGTAAGCCTATTGGAGGGGGCGTGACATCTGTCACTTTTGGTCACTTCATATGTAAGAAAAATGAAAAAAAAAAAGTTATCCCATCTAAACTAAATTGATAACGATAATAACTACAGATTACAATTCAAAAATTAAGCCCTTAAACAGTCACGTATATGAATGAATTAAAATGTTATAGAGATCAGAATAAGGTCTTTTAACCCCTTAAGGACTTAGCCCTTTTTCACCTAAAGGACTCAGACGTTTTTTGCTATTCTGACCACTGTCACTTTAAACATTAATAACTCTGGAATGCTTTTAGTTATCATCCTGATTCCGAGATTGTTTTTTCGTGACATATTCTACTTTAACATAGTGGTAAAATTTTGTGGTAACTTGCATCCTTTCTTGGGGAAAAATCCCAAAATTTGATGAAAAAAGTAAAATGGATATTCCAAATATTTTTTTATTTTTATTCACATATACAATATGTCTACTTTATGTTTGCATCATAAAATTGACGTGTTTTTACTTTTGGAAGACACCAGACGGCTTCAAAGTTCAGCAGCAATTTTCCAATTTTTCACCAAATTTTGAAACTCGCTTTTTTCAGGGACCAGTTCAGGTTTGAAGTGGATTTGAAGGGTCCTCATATTAGAAATACCCCACAAATGACCCCATTATAAAAACTACACCCCCCAAAGTATTCAAAATGACATTCAGTAAGCGTTTTAACCCTTTAGGTGTTTCACAGGAATAGCAGCAAAGTGAAGGAGAAAATTCACAATCTTCATTTTTTACACTCGCATGTTCTTGTAGACCCAATTTTTTTATTTTTACAAGGGCTAAACGGAGAAAATTTATACTTATATTTGTAGCCCAATTTCTCTCGAGTAAGCACATACCTCATATGTCTATGTAAAGTGTTCGGCGGGCGCAGTAGAGGGCTCAGAAACGAAGGAGCGACAAGGGGATTTTGGAGAGTACATTTTTCTGAAATTGTTTTTGGGGGGCATGTTGCATTTAGGAAGCCCCTATGGTGCCAGAACAGCAAAAAAAAAACACATGGCATACCATTTTGGAAACTAGACCCCGTGAGGAATGTAACAAGGAATAAACTGAGCCTTAATACCCCACAGGTGTTTCACGACTTTTGCATACGTAAAAAAATAAACAAAAAAGTAAACAAAAATGTGTTTCCCCCAAAATTTCACATTTTTGCAAGGGTTAATAGCAGAAAATACCTGCCAAAATTTGTAACCCCATCTCTTCTGAGTATGGAGGTACCCCATAAGTTGACCTGAAGTGCACTACGGGCGAACTACAATGCTCAGAAGAGAAGGAGTCATATTTGGCTTTTTGAGACCAAATTTTGCTCGGGGGGCATGTCGCATTTAGGAAGCCCCTATGGTGCCAGCACAGCAAAAAAAAAAAACACATGGCATACCATTTTGGAAACTAGACACCTCGGTGAACGTAACAAGGGGTTAAGTGAACCTTTATACCCCACAGGTGTTTCACGACTTTTGCATATGTAAAAAAAATTTTTTTTTTTTACCTAAAATGCTTGTTTTCCCAAAAATTTTACATTTTTAAAAAAGGTAAAAGCAGAAAATACCCCCCAAAATTTGTAACACAATTTCTCCCGAGTACGGCGATACCCCATATGTGACCCTAAACTGTTGCCTTGAAATACGACAGGGCTCCAAAGTGAGAGCACCATGCCCATTTGAGGCCTTAATTAGGGATTGCATAGGTGTGGACATAGGGGTATTCTATGCCAGTGATTCCCAAACAGGGGGCCTCCAACTGTTGTAAAACTCCCAGCATGCTTGGACAGTCATCGGCTGTCCGGCAATACTGGGAGTAGTTGTTTTGCAACAGCTGGAGGCTCCGTTTTGGAAACAGTGGCGTACCAGACGTTTTTCATTTTTATTGGGGAGGGGGGCTGTGTAGGGGTATGTGTATATGTAGTATTTATTACTTTTTATTTTATTTTGTGTTAGTGTAGTGCAGTGTATTTAGGGTACAGTCACACGGGCGGGGGTTCACAGTAGTTTCTCGCTGGCAGTTTGAGCTGCTACAGAAAATTTGCAGCAGCTCAAACTTGCAGCCGGATACTTACTGTAAACCTCCGCCCATGTGAGTGTACCCTGTACATTCACAATGGGGGGGGGGGGGGGGGGGGGGGACATCCAGCTGTTGCAAAACTACAACTCCCAGCATGCACTGACAGACTGTACATGCTGAGAGTTTTAGTTTTGCAACAGCTGTAGGCACACTGGTTATGTATCACTGAGTTTGTGACCTTACTCAATGTTTCACAACCAGTGTGCCTCCAGCTGTTGCAAAAATACAACTCCCAGCATGTACGGTGCATGGTGTACGGTGACTGCTGAGAGTTGTAGTTTGCAACAGCTGGAGGCACACCGGTCGTGAAACACTGAGTTAGGTAAAAAGAAACTCTGAGTTTCACAACCATTGTGCCTTCAGCTATTGCAAAACTACAACTCTCAGCAGTCATCGACAGCCAACGGGCATGCTGGGAGTTGTAGTTATGCAACCAGCAGATGCACCACTACAACTCCCAGCATGCACTTTAGCTGTTTGTGCAAGCTGGGAGTTGTAGTTATACAACAGCTGAAGGTACACTTTTCCATAGAAAAAATGTGCCTGCAGCTGTTGCAAAACCATAAGTCCCAGCATGCCCATAAGGGAATGCTGGGAGTTGTGGTTGTCTGACTCCTGCTTTTGCATAACTACAGCTCCCAGCATGCCCTTTTTGCATGCTGGGAGCTGTTGTTAAGCAACAGCAGGAGGCTGTCACTCACCTCCTGCTGCTGCTCCGCTTCAGGTCAGTCCCTCGCCGCGACCGTCGCTCCTGGGGCCTCGATCCCTACAGGGACGCAGGAGATGGGGGTCCCCAGCACCCGGGGTCTTCTTCCTGCACCCGCTCACGTCCTCCGGAAAAGGGTTGCGGGAGTGACACCCGCAGCAGGCGCCCTGATTGGTCGTCCGGTAATCTGGCCGACGAATCAGGGCGATTGTGAGGTGGAACCAGTGCCACCTCACCCCTGCTGGCTCTGGCTGTTCGGGGCCGTCAGAGACGGCCCCGATCAGCCAGTAATTCCGAGTCACCGGGTCACTGGAGACCCGATTGACCCGGAATCGCCGCAGATCGCTGGACTGAATTGTCCAGCGATCTGCGGCCATCGCCGACATGGGGGGGCATAATGACCCCCCTGGGCGATATGCCGGGATGCCTGCTGAACGATTTCAGCAGGCATTCGGCTCCGGTCCCCAACCGGCTAGCGGTGGGGACCGTAATTCCCACGGGCGTATGGATACGCCCTGCGTCCTTAAGGACTCGGAAAGCAGGGCGTATCCATACGCCCTGCGTTCTGAAGAGGTTAAGCATAGTTATTTTGTTTTGTTTTTTTTAAATGGGCGTGGTTAACCAAAAAATGGGCGTGTTTCCGACAAAAAGCAGAAATTACTCGGAGTACTATCAAAATCACTCCTGAAAAAGTGTGAGTTTGGTTCACAGAATAACCGACAGCGGAGGATGTGTAAAGAGGATGTGTAAAAACTACCAAAAGCGAGTGATTTTGGCAAAGGCACAGCTTAACGTAGTGGGGAGTGCTTAAATTATTATTATTTTTTTTTTTTTCTTCATTGTTTTACAGTTCTACCCAAGGATTTTTAGAATATGCAATGCATTTTAAAGTTTAAAATATGCCTTTAATAGTATATATATATATATTTTTTTTTTATTTTTTTTTTATTGTGTGTGTGTGTGTGTGTGTGTGTGTATGTGGGGGTAGGGTGTTTTTATACTCCTTTATTAGATGGTCTAAGTCCACTTTATTTTTGTAGTTCTATTTTGTTGCTTAATTCCTGTTAAATCTTGTGTTTTGCTTGTTTGGTTTGGCACATGCTATTGATGATTTGTATTCTATACCCATGTTTTTTAGTTTTTTCTTTTAACCCGGAGTATGTGCAACACATTTTCCCATGCACAAAAAAAAAACAAGCGATAGAAAATGAACTGAAAGTGTGACACATTAGTAAATCAGCTCCCAGAAAAAGAGGAGTGAAATCTAAAGCACTCCAGAAAGAACACTCGGATCTTAGTAAATCAGGGCCACTGGCCCTCATTTACTTAGAAAATCGGGTTGTAAGTCTATCTTGCTTTCTTACCCGACTGCTTTTTTCTCCTGGTATTTATTATTATGTCGCACGTGGGTTTTGTTGGATTTGGTTTCCAACTCCTCTGAGTTGTCGGGAAAAAATCCACAACAATTCAACAAATTCGGGTTGGAAACCTTTATAAATACGTGGGAAAGCTCAGAAATGTCGGGTTACGCCCCTTTTTCGGGTTTGGGAGAATCCACATCGGGTCCGTCGTGAAAAAATGTTGCATCGTGTCGCAGACTGGCGCACGATGTTTGCGACATGTCGCACACAAAGATGCATTAAATAAACCCGACAAAACGAGTCAGGTTTAGAATTGTAAATCAGGGCCAATGTGTCAATTTACTGTAAAGTACATCAATAAGAAACCCTTCAGATTGTTTTCTTCTTTTTTGCTTCACAGGGATTATGACATAAAATGAGTGATGATAATAACAAAGTACAATTGGTCTTACATAGAACAAACCCCCATATGGTTCTGTAGGTGGAAAATTGAAAGCATTATGGCTTTCGAAAGGCCAGGAGAAAAAAAATAAGAACACAAAAATAAAAATTCACTGTGTCCGAATGGGATTAAATAACTTCTCTGTACTATTGGGATCCATTAAACTAAATAGTACAACTCTCTTGAAAGATTAAAGCTGATTGCTATTGGTTGCTATGGGCAACGAAGACAGTTTGACTTTATCGGCAGTTTTCCTAAATCTTCCCCAAAGGATAAATTTTAGAAGCACCAAGAGACACATTATAGGACTAAAGAATTTTTTATTCTATAACACACAGATCGGTATGATCGCCCATCTGCATGAACTCCAGCACATTTTTTAAACTCAGTCTTTTTGTTCATGTTTAGGGTGCGTTCACACGGAGTAATTCAAGAGGAATTTACTTGAGTAATTCCTCTTGATTTCTCCACTCCAAATTAATGCACATCCCCTCTGCCCATTGACTTTAATGTTATTTCTGCTGTCCAGTTCACACATCGGAAATTCTGCTAGCGGAATTACGATGTCGAATTCCTTTCCGCTTTAATAAAGAACATGTTAATTTTTCAAGCGGAATCCGCTAGCAGAAATCAACAGGATTCAATGGTTAAAAAAAATTCCGCCCGACATCGCTTTTGCGTGGAATTTGCATGGAACTTGTGTGGAATCTGCATGGAATTCGCACGGAAATGGCAGAAAAACCCTTCGCTTCTTTCTCCCCCATTTCCATGCGCAATTCTGAGCGAATTCCGTGCAAAGTCCGAGCAAATTCCACGCGAATAGAAAATTCTTTTTTCCGCACGTAAATTTTTCAGCGTGAATTCCTCTTGATTTGCTCAGTGTGAATGCACCCTAAGATGGAATTTCCTGTATAGATAAAAGTAATAATAATGAGAAGACAGAACAAAAATGCACATTATAAAACCAGTGTTTCCAACTGTAAAATGGCAGGTAATTTCCAAAATATAATCTGGATTAAATAAAAGATATTGTATGCTATGCAGAAATTTTTTTTCATTATGTGAACCATAAGTTTATTTATTTTCCAGTTAACATGGCCATATTAGGTTTATCTCTCTTCCTATGACACCATTAAAGGGGTTCTCCGATGCTTAGACATCTTATCCCCTATCCAAAGGATAGGGGATAAGATGCCTGATCGTGGGAGTCCCGCCGCTGGGGACCCCCGTGATCCTGCATGCGGCACCCCGTTTATAATCAGTCCCCGGAGTGTGTTCGCTCCGGGTCTGATTACCGACGACCACACGGCGTGTGACGTCACGCTTCCGCCCCCGTGTGATGTCACGCTACTCCCCTCAATGCAAGCCTATGGGATGGGGCGTGACAGCTTTCACGCCCCCTCCCATAGGCTTGCATTGAGGGGCGGAGCGTGACGTCACACGGGGGGCGGAGGCGTGACATCACCTGCCCAATACCATCCCTACAGTGATCATGGTGGGGGCAGCATCATGTCTTGGGGAAACCGGGCACTGCCCGTCACCTGCATAATACCATCCCTACAGTGATCAGGGTGGGGGCAGCATTATGCTGCGGGAGTATCTTTCAGTGACTGGGACAGGGAAACTGGTCAGGGTTAAGGAAAAGCTGAAAAAAACAAATTACAGAGATATTCTTAACCCCTCAAGGACTCATAACCCTTTCAATTTTGCACCTAAAATTCCATATTATGGCTTAAGTTTCTACTTTGCAGTGACATAAGTCATTTACAAAAAAAATCCACAGCAAAACAGAAAAAATAATAATTGTGGCACAAAATTTAAGAAAAAAATGCCATTTTGTAAATTTTGGGAGTTTCCGTTTCTACGCAGTGCATTTTTTATTGTAAAAATCACACCTTTACTTTAATCTGTAGGTTCATATGATTAAAATGATCCCCTACTTATATAGCTTTGATTTTGTTTTACTTCTGGAAAAAATCATAACTACATGCACGAAAATGAATACGTTTAAAATTGTCATCTTTTGACCCCTATAACTTTTTAATTTTTCTGCCTAGGGGGTGGTATGAGGGTTCATTTTATGTGCCGTGATCTTAAGTTTTTAATGGTGCCATTGTTGTATTTATCTGACTTTTTGATTGCTTTTTATAAATTTTTTCATAATATAAAAAGGGACCAAAAATAAGCAATTTGGGATTTTGGAATTTTTTTGTGTGTACGCCATTGACCATGCAGTTTAATTAATGATATATTTTTCATAGTTTGGACATTTCCGCACGTGGCAATATCACATTTTTTTAAATTGGGAAAGGGGGGTGATTCTTACTTTTATTAGGGAAGGGGTTAAATGATCTTTATTAACTTTTTTTACACCTTTTTTTGCAATGGTATAGCCCACTCTAGGGGCTATAACACTGCACATACTGATCTTCTACACGATGTTATCGGCGGTCGATTGCTCAAGGCTGGATTTCAGGCTTGGAGCAATCAATTGCTGCACCGGAAGCAGGTAACGGACCCTCCACTCGCGATCTAGCAGATTGGGACATCGTGATTTCATCTCGATTGGCCCGATCTACCCGACTGTGTTGCCGGGAGGGTATTTTTGTTGCTTTCGACGTGGCGATCAACTTTGAATGCCGTATCTAAAGGGATAATAGTGCGCGGCACAATGATGCACGCTATTAGCCCAGGGTCCCGTCTTTCATTAGCTGCCGGGACCGACCCATTATGATGCATGGTCATGGTGTGACCCCGCGTTATAGACTGGGACCGGGCGCAGGGCGCACAGCTTAGCTCTGCGTCCTTAAGAGGTTAACAAGAACCTGAACCAGAGCACTCTTAACCTCAGACTGGGCCAATGGTTCACCTTCCAACAAGATAATGGCCCTAAGCACACAGCCAAGGCGAAACAGGAATGAATTAGGGACAACTCTGTAAATATCCCTGAGTGGCGCAGCCACAACTTACTTAAACCCAAAAATTTCTAGAGAAACCTAAAAGAAAAAAAACCCTTCTGTTGCTTCCCCAGGTGGTCCCCATCCAACGTGATAAAACTGAGAAGCTCTGCAGAGATAAATAGCTATTCTACCCAAACGTACAACTATGACCTGGGAAAGAAAAATTGAATCTATGCAGTACATAAGTGACCAAGCACTATCGGTTGACCCAGGTACTAGTATTGGCTATAAGTGTGTGAACTCCAAACATAAATAGCAAATAACAAGAAAGAGAAAACGGAGTCACTTATGAAACATATATCATTTTATTAATTCCGTAGAATGTAAGTTCATAAAATATATTGATTAAAAGTACTATTTTTCAAAGAGGAATGAGGCTAAAAGGTGGTGTCACCGGCTCTGCAGTAAAAGCTGGGGTATATATAGTGTATATATTACTGGGTCCACAACAATGATATAGAAATGGTACAATAATCTTGCACACAAATTTGCACAAACAAAGTGTTTAGCAGCATGTAAAAAACATGTATATAAATCTCACAGGGGGGGGGGGGGGGGTTGGTGTGTCTTATACGGCAAATACACATTAAAACCCTGTCCTATCGCGGCGGTCCCTGCGGCCATCAATGGCCGGGACCCGTGGCTAATACAGGACATCACCGATCGCGGTGATGACCTGTAGTAACCCTTCAGATGCGGCGTTCAAAGCTGACCGCCATGTCTGAAGCGAAAGTGACACTAACCCGGCTGCTCAGTCGGGCTGTTCGGAACCGCCGCGGTGAAATCGCGGCATCCCGAATAACTTACAGGACACCGGGAGGGACCTTACCTGTCACCTCGGTGTCTGCTCCGTGCCGGGATCCCCTGCATGGCCAGCGCTCTCCTTCATTGTCATCACATCGTCGCGCACGCCGTCCCGTCATCCAATGCGTAGACGTTCCGGGCAGCAGAGACGTTCCAGAGCGATGGGGACACCCCGGGGACACGGCCACATCGATGTAGCGCAACATCCAGGGCAGCGGTGACGAGTGGTGTCGCGCGGTGACGGGTCCGGAGCGGCGGGGACACATGAGTATTACCTCCTATACCAGTGGTCTTCAACCTGCAGACCTCTAGATGTTGCAAAACTACAACTCCCAGCATGCCCGGACAGCCAACGGCTGTCCGGGCATGCTGGGAGTTGTAGTTTTGCAACATCTGGAGGTCCGCAGGTTGAAGATCACTGTCCTATACTTTACATTGTATTTGGTTCAGAATCTTTTTTTTCTAGATTTTCATCCTTTAAAATTGGGTGCGTCTTATATGCCGGAGCGTCTTATATGGCGAAAAATACGGTATATTATTATATTATGTATCTTTTATTTTGTCCTAGATTTTATTATTCTAACCGACTACTTTCTGTTGTAGTAAAACAATTTAGCCGATCACAATTAAATACCACAAGGAGCGTGATTTATTTCTATTACGTAGAACAAAGGACAAAGCTGCCAAGAATATTAAGACGTTTTTGCATTCTTAGAAAAGGTTAATTCTATCTTTATCTGTTTGCAAAAAGTTTACATGACAGGCAGGCATCTTTGCTTATCTTTAGTTATCTTAACTGTATGGATCATTGAAAATTCATGTAACAGGTAATCCAAACAGATCTTCTCCCATATGATTTGTTTTTAGTATTAAATAAAAGTTACTTAAATAAAATATATGCTTAGAATCCCGGCACCGGCCAAGTTCTTAAGTCCCAGTGCATTAGATTTGAAGAAGATTTTCTTGACATACAATTGTGAATCACAGGAAGGAAACTATTGACATTGCACATAAGTACTTTTTGTCATGAGATTTTGGCACCGGGTCACTGTTCTCTGGAAAACTCAGCAACAGTTTCTGCCAACCACACCCCGTATATTGGCACAGGGAAGGCAGTCATTTCTTTTCACAATATTGTTTAATGCAGTGAGCAAATAATTGGCCAAAAATATCAGTGTCTGATATTAACAACATCATATGGTGCTTAAAAATACACGTGTTACATACCGACTGTCAGCGGTGTGTAATTGCAGTGCTTCTTGGCTACACGAGTTTGGGTTTCCATATAATGTCTGGGACATTGGCGTCACCGTCACTTGACGGCAGGTAGGAAAATAAGAGGACACACATCATAAACATTTAATTCATTAGTACTAATATAACTTTAGGGTTAGCCTCATCCGCCACAGTAAGGTAGCATTCTCTAATTGAGCCAGGGTCTGACTCAATAAAAGCCTCCAAAGGGGGCAGCGGGAGCTTAATTGAAATATGTGGGAGCCCCTGACTTTTTACCATAAATTCCCACCTTACAAAAAAAAATAAGTAACCAGTGAAGACACTTCCTTACCCCGAATACCTCTGGAACCTGTCCTGTTCCCTACTTTTAATAGTGCCATGACTAAGGATCTTAAATGTCGAAAACGCGTCGGCGTTGTTATTTTAACTCACTGGGTGCTTTATTTCTTTATGCCTAAATTGTAAATGGATTAATAAAAATTTTTTACTTTTAATATTATTTTTCCAGGGAGCTTGATACCCCTTCCTGTTTTTTTTTTTTTTCTTTCTTGCATTACTACGTACCGAGGAGACGGCTGTGCATTATCCTGGCTTCCAGAACCTATACATTTGAGTGCTTGGATTCAAGTTTACATAAGCGGTGAGCTGGCTACAACTTTTTTCTTATGACTGTATTCTACTTTTAATAGGCCTGAGGAGGATTGCTATCTTCTGTCGTATTGAGCATGTCACCACTGACAGACAGCAGGGTGTGCAAGGTTCTTGGTCCTGTTGCGGTCTCATGTCTGCTGTGGTGTTAGGGGTTTCCTCTTCATTCTAGTTAGTATGCTGGCTGCTCTTGTCCCTTTATGTTTTTAGTTCCTATGGCACCAAGCAAAGCCCTATCTTTTTTGTCCCCTGTAGTTAATTTACTTTACAACAAGAGACAAATATATTTGGAGCAGATTTGGAAACAGCCTCTTACCAATGGACAATTTTAACAAAGGTCATAACTAGAGATGAGCAAGTGAGTCCTGGGGACACGGTCTAGTTAAGAACTTTGGGGGGCCAGAGGCTCGTTGAGCTGTCAAACTTTGCCAGGCTTTCATGAGCCTGGAAACAGCAATACCAATGCTAGAAGGGATGAGGAACACATGGCATTTTGGTGCCTGAATGAAAGACGGAAGTAATGGGTACACTTAGATGATGTCTGGGCAGCCCAGCACACCTAGCCGCTAGCAAGATCCCATTACCCCCGGTTATCCAATCATTACTTGCATTATGTTATATACAGTTCCCAGGCTAATCAGGAGGCAGCATAGTTGTGGGTTCAAGATTCTATGCACGACATTGCAGCCTCCATTTTGGAGAGAGAAAGCTTAAAGAGAGCAGTGCACAGGAACTACTGATCCCAGAAAGCCTTCTCAAATCCAATAGAATTTGAAAGTTAGTTAGCTAGGCAGAGCATTGAGCAGTGGGCTGACCTAAGACTGTGACCTGTGTCACCTACATTACTGTGTCCAGATTGGGGCACTATACATCCCAACCATCCCAGTAGTGTCACTGCAGAATGAGCCCATGAAAGCTATCACATTACAAGTTGAGCAAAGCATTGAGCAGTGTGCTGACCTCAGTGAATCTGAGTGTGATACCCAAACCTTGTTTTTGAAGAGAAAACTCTTCTTTTGGTAATCTTACTTTATCAGCTGGGAACAACCTGGCAGAATATAGTTTCATGGTTGCATTTTGCTTCACACTACTTTCTATTCCTGTGCTGAGCCTCCACTGGCAGATGCTGTTGTAGCCATCAAATATGTCAGGTTAGTAAGCAACTTGACTCTTCTTCTAGCTGTCCACATTGTGTCTCCTTGGGTCCGTCCTGATGTCGATATTACACAGTGCTTGTAATGAACTTACCTGACCGGGCTCCATTGCTGTATTCGCCTTCTTCGCGGCATCTCAGGTAGCCGTGGAAATTACCTTGAATGTCGCAGGACAGTTTGTCTGGTGATGATGCTTCTCAAACAGCCTATCAGCATTGGCTCCTGCATTCACACCACCGAGAAGCAGGTTATTTAAATCTTTGTGATTGTAGCTTTAGCCCTCACTAGCATTTACTTCCCCGTTTTGCTTCTGTGAATCTGACTTCTGCCTTTCCTCACAATTTTTTCCCTGCCATTCTGTATCTTGTTGTCCTCCTATTTCTGACCTTAGCCTACTTGACCTTGTTTGTGGATCTGTTTGTGTACCTTGTTGCCTTCATGGCTTTGCAACCTGGCCCACTCCCTGCTTAATCCTTTGCATCTTTTTGTTGACCATTCTTACGCCCAGCACTTTCCCAGTGTAGGGAACGTTGCCCAGTTGAGGGTCCACTGCCCAGGTTAAAACATCAAGTAGGCAGGGACAATGGCTGTTGGTGAGCTCAGGGATGTCTGGTGGGACAGTGCCCTTTCAAAACAATGGACTGTCTGTGATATACAGGACAGCATGGATCCTCTAGAGGGACTAACACACTTTGTAACAACTCTTCACATTGGTCAATAGAGGATCCCCTTCATTAATTTAGAAATCTCGAACAGATGTGAGTAGGCATAAACATTTTTTTTTCTAAACTGAGCACCGTCATAAGTCCTGGGTGGCAGAAGAATACTTAGACATAAAGAAAAGATGTGGAAATAGGGAATCCTATCCTATAGGTGAAATTTATAATTTGTAAATTTTTTTTTAAAAGGTGTTTTTTTTTTTTTAGTCTAACAATATGTTTCTTATCTTGAAGCCATCTGGCGATGAAGGATCCTGGTGCCAAGTCTCATTAAAGTCATAACATAACTGGTTTCACTGGTCTATAATAGTATCTACAGCTGCCAACAGCTAGGAAACCAAATACAGAGGGCTTGAAAGCACGTAGGGCTCCTGAGCCACTGGTATGGAAGCTTTAACACAAAATAGTTTTCAATGGTAACTTCATCTTTGTTTAAGGAAAAAAAGATGCAAATACTGATCAACTTCTATAATTTTTGTCTCTTATGATATCAGTATATCAAATACCCTCCAAAAATGTTCAAAAAATATAAAACACCGTCAGCCTGCATGCTCCATTCTCAGAGATCTATATTATGTTTTATTTCATCCAAACTGTGTCTTCTCAGCCCATTACTGCAGCTACGTGTTTGACAGTAGAGGAGATGCAGACAAAGTGTACAATTAGATGGAAAATATTGTATTTGGCTAATATAAACTAGAATGTCAAAAAATGTAATGCAAAAGAAAAGTAAAGAAACCTCAAATAAATCAAAATAAAGTATAACAGAGAAAAAAAGGATAAAATACCAGAGAATTAGGAGCAAAGCTGTTAGCAACCACTTAAGAAATCGATGCAGTCGATAAATGGCAGCAAATCTGTAAAATATAAAAACACAACAAATCCAGGGGGCAACAACATTAGTAATAATAAAATCAAACAAACAACCTAAACATTGATCGCTGCAAACTCGAAAAGAAGGCTCTTAAGAAAAGCTAATAGGAATCTTACAAGAATAATGGGGGCATTTCGCTCTTTCCAAGACATTAGATGAACATCAACAAGTCACAGGATCAAATGCTCAATAGGATGTTCAGGGGAAAAAAAAGGAATATAAAAGAGAAAATAAACTGAAATGTCTTATGGAAGGACTAGTAAGTAAACCATTGAACATCATTGTTACCCTCTAAGTAGATCATCGTCAGAAAAGATGGCTATACCAGTTTATACCCATCTGGATGCCATAGATATAGCTAGGAATAGATTAAAGTTTTGTCGCCCTAGGTATAAAAATAAATAAATGAGTGGAGGGCTTCTGACTTTTTATGATTAGAAAATAACAGGTAAAAGATGAAAATTTCACAGCTACAATATATAGTGAAACCTCTTTGGACCACTTAACCCCTTAAGGACGCAGGACGTAAATGTACGTCCTGGTGAGGTGGTACTTAACGCACCAGGACGTACATTTACGTCCTGTGCATAACCACGGGCATCGGAGCGATGCCCGTGTCATGCGCGGCTGATCCCGGCTGCTGATCGCAGCCAGGGACCCGCCGGTAATGGCCGACGCCCGCGATCTCGCGGGCGTCCGCCATTAACCCCTCAGGTGCCGGGATCAATACAGATCCTGGCATCTGCGGCAGTTCGCGATTTAAATGAACGATCGGATCGCCCGCAGCGCTACTGCGGGGATCCGATCATTCAGAACGCCGGACGGAGGTCCCCTCTCCTTCCTCTGTCCGGCTCCCGGCGTCTCCTGCTCTGGTCTGTGATCGAGCAGACCAGAGCAGGAGATGACCGATAATACTGATCTGTTCTATGTCCTATACATAGAACAGATCAGTATTAGCAATCATGGTATTGCTATGAATAGTCCCCTATGGGGACTATTCAAGTGTAAAAAAAAATGTAAAAAAATGTAAAAGTAAAAGTAAAAAAAAAGTGAAAAATCCCCTCCCCCAATAAAAAAGTAAAACGTCCGTTTTTTCCTATTTTACCCCCAAAAAGCGTAAAAAACTTTTTTTATAGACATATTTGGTATCGCCGCGTGCGTAAATGTCCGAACTATTAAAATAAAATGTTAATGATCCCGTACGGTGAACGGCGTGAACGAAAAAAAAAAATAAGTCCAAAATTCCTACTTTTTTAATACATTTTATTTAAAAAAAATTATAAAAAATGTATTAAAAGTTTTTTATATGCAAATGTGGTATCAAAAAAAGTACAGATCATGGCGCAAAAAATTAGCCCCCATACCGCCACTTATACAGAAAAATAAAAAAGTTAGAGGTCATCAAAATAAAGGGATTATAAACGTACTAATTTGGTTAAAAATTTGTGATTTTTTTTAAGCGCAACAATAATATAAAAGCATATAATAATGGGTATCATTTTAATCGTATTGACCCTCAGAATAAAGAACACATGTCATTTTTACCATAAATTGTACGGCGTGAAAACAAAACCTTCCAAAATTAGCAAAATTGCGTTTTTCGTTTTAATTTCCCCACAAAAATAGTGTTTTTTGGTTGCGCCATACATTTTATGATATAATGAGTGATGTCATTACAAAGGACAACTGGTCGCGCAAAAAACAAGCCCTCATACTAGTCTGTGGATGAAAATATAAAAGAGTAATGATTTTTAGAAGGCGAGGAGGAAAAAATGAAAACATAAAAATTAAATTGTCTGAGTCCTTAAGGCCAAAATGGGCTGAGTCCTTAAGGGGTTAAATTGTGGTTGTGTGCAAACAAAGTGGTGGTCCTCTCAAAAAAAAATAAAGTATGCTGGTTAAACTGCTGGTTAAATTGTCTAATGAAGATGGCAAGCCTGTACAGCGCACAAACACGGATATTTATGAATCATGTATTTGAATTTGTATAAAATGACTGGTGCCCAGTAGAGATGAGTAAACTTTCCGAGCTGTTGCTAAACTAAAACTTTCATCATTGACAAAGGTTCTCTGGGAATGATAAGGGTTGTAGTTTAGCAACACCCTGTTTCAGAACACACTGCTTTATGGGTGCTCTCCCCAACGGAGAGCGCCCTAAATGTCCTAACTTGTGTTGAGCGGCATAGGCCGTATTCAAATTCACGATATTTCGCGAATATATGGATGAATATTCGTCATATATTTGCAAAATTCGCAATGTTCGCAGACTTTTTTCACTATGCGCCATAAAATGTGCATGCGCATTCACCATAAAATTTGCATGCGCATGCGCAATATCGCGTGATAAAAGAGCTAAAACAAGGGGAGGGATCAATATGCGAATTTTCGGGCGGCCACCATTCTGATACAGTAACTAGTATTGGAGCCTTGTTTACACCACAAGCTGGAAGCAGTGAGGGATGATCACTGTGATGTGTACTGTGAAAAAAAGGCGAATATTTGTAATTGCGAATATTTAGCGCTATATTCGCAAAATATTTGCATTGCGAATATTCGCGCCCAACACTAGTCTTAACCCATTTTTGGGTTTTTCTTTCTTATTTCAGATACGTGTATGCGGAGCACTATGTCGATAAGCAGCATTTTTTTTCCCTCCATTTAAATAAAAGGGTAAATAAGGGCTTATGGGGAAATATATTTGTATTTTTTTTTATATATTAACTTATATAATAACATCATAAAAAGTTGTTTGTGCACAATATGAAAGGGGACATATAAAGCAAGGAGTACAAAAGCTGAATAACCTATACATACATCACCTCAAATGACATAAGACACTCCATCCATGTGTCCGTATTCTCGCAGAGAAAGTCCCTATAGGATCCCGAGCAATAATGAAAAATAAAATTAAACAAACCAAACCTAACAAACTTGATGCTCTTCATTAGTGTTATGATCTGCGCTCCGGCTGCACACGCTGGCTGTGAGCGCATGGCCCCATCTCCTTCTGCTGCCGGCGGGGCTGGGATTCGCATCGCGGGACGAGCCCGCATGTGAATCCCAGCCCGTCACTCACCTCTTTCTTCTCCTGCCTCAGCTTCTATCTCTCTGCTCAATTGCCCGTGTCTCCGTCTCCTAGGGCGCATGCGCGCCGGAGATCTCAGATTTAAAGGGCCAGTGTGCCCATTAAATAAGTAACACCTGTGGCTCAGTTAATACAAATCAATCAAACAGGTACAAAAATAAAAGAAAGGAGAAGGTCCAAGGCTGGAAGGCCGGGATCAGCCTAGAAATCATTTGCCGAGTCTCAGCTACTTTAAGTAATACCTTTTTTAATGTGTCATTTTTTTAAATTTATTTCATAGGCTTAGTATTGGAAACAGTCTTATTGCAGCCCCAAAGCATAAAAAATGGCGCTCCTGGGTCTAGGCCATAACATTTAGGCTGTTGTGGGCCAATAACAATGGTCCTCGCCCACCCTAAGGGTGCGTTCACACGGAGTAATTCAAGAGGAATTTACTCGAGTAATTCCTCTTGAATTCTCCGCTCCAAATGAATGCACATCTCCTCTGCCCATTGACTTTAATGTTATTTCTGCTGTCCTGTCCACACTGCGGAAATTCTGCTAGAATTCTGTTCCGCTTTCTTCAAGCGGAATCCGCTACCAGAAATCAATTGAAGTCAATGGTAAAAAAAAAATTCCGCCCGACATCGTTTTCGTGCGGAATTTGCGCGCAATTCGCGGGCAATTTGTGCGCAATTTGTGCAGAATTCGCACGCAATTTGCGCGGAGATGGCTGAAAAACCCTTCACTTCTTTCTCCCCCATGTACGCGCGCAATTCTGTACGCAATTCCGCACAAATTTCGCACTAAAAAAATATTATTTTTTCCGCCCGTAAATTTTTCAGCGTTAATTACTCTTCATTTACTCCCTGATAATATCTGGCTGTTGTTGCTTGGTTAGTATCTGGCTGAGAATGAAAATAAGGGGATCCACACATATTTATTTATTTATAAATACCAATAAAGTAGCTACAGCCTGATGATACCAGGGTGGGCAGGACCATTGTTATTGACTCTTCCCAGCCTAAATAATGCCAGCCTGTTACCGCCTAGACCCAGGACCGTTTAGTTTGACATTCAGGGCATGTCCGCCTCTTCCAGTACCACTTTGGCGGTTGGTACCAGGCTAATAATTGGGGGTTATTGATAGCTGTTTTTGTGGCTAATGCTGAGCCCCTTCTAGTAATGGACTCCAGTTATGATACGGTTTGCACTACTAAGTCTGTAAAGTAAATTTTAAATAACACAGCATGAAAAAAAAAATATTACAAAAAACATTCCCCCACATTTAAATTAAAAATAAATTCTGGCCATCGAAGTAGTCCACAGCATACAAGTATCTGAAACGAGAAGAAAACCACAAAAAATGGGTGAGTGCATAGAGTGTGTCCTTAGGAAGCCTTCAGGTGTTGCTAAAACTTCAACCCCAATCATTCCCAAACAGCCAAAGTTGATGTGTTAGAAGAAGAAAAAATTGAATGTAAAGAACTAAAGACAGGAGACAAATGGTGATGGCAAGTATAACAAAAAAATATGATTTGGGGGTTATCATACCTTAAAAATATTTCTGAGAAGCAGTGTGATATTCCAAAACACCTGCTGCACCTGCTACAGCCATTCTCACCTCCTATTGTTACATTCCAACACTGACTGATAAGCTGCAGCTGCATCTCCCTCCTCTCCCTCATCCTCATTGTAAATGTTAATTTAATTTAGACTCAAGGTTAAAGGGGTACTCCACTGGAAAATATTATTTTTAAATCAACTGGTGCCAGAAAGTTAAACAGATTTCCAAATTACTTCTATTAAAAAAAATCCCAATCCTTCCAGTACTTATCAGCTGCTATATAATACACAGGAAGTTCTTTTCTTTTTGATTTTCCTTTCTGCCTGACCACAAGTGCTCTCTGCTGACACCTCTGTCCACATCAGGAACTGTACAGAGCAAAAGAGGATTGCTATGGGGATTTGCTCCTGCTCTGGACAGTTCCTGACATGGACAGAAGTGTCAGCAGAGAGCATTTGTGGTCAGGTAGAAAGGAAATTCAAAAATAACATGTGTATTATACAGCAGCAGATAAGGATTGGAATTTTTTTTATAGAAGTAATTTACAAATCTATTTAACTTTCTGGAACCAGTTGATTTAAAAGAAAACGTTTTCCAGTGGAGTACCCCTTTAACCCCTTAAGGACTCAGGGCGTACCTATACACGCTGAGTCCGCTCCCATTCTATAATGCAGGGCCACAGCGGTCCCTCTAACAACGTCCGGGACCTGTGGCTAATAGCTTGGCACTGATCGCTGTGCTGCACGCTATTAACCATTTAGACGTGGCGTTCAAAGTTGATCTCCGCGTCTAAAGTGAAAGTAAACATATCCCGGCTAGCTCAGGCGGCTGTTCGGGACCGCTGCGGCAAGATTGTGGCGTCCTGAACAGCTGGGAAACCTGCCTCATGTGTGTCCGATCACCGAATGACTGCTCAATGCCTGAGATCATGGCATGAGCAGTCAAGCGGCAGAATCATTGATCAATGTTATCCAATGGGATAACAATGATCAATGTAAAAGATCAGTGTGTGCAGTGTTATAGCCCCCTATGGGAGCTATAACATTGCAAAAAAAAGTGAAAAAGAAAGTTAATAAAGATCATTTAACCCCTTCCCTAATAAAAATTTGAATCACCCCCCCTTTTTTTCCCTTAAAAAAAAAAAAAATGTGTAAATAAAAAGAAACATATGTGGTATCCCCACATGCGGAAATGTACGAGTTATAAAAAATATATAATTAATTAAAACTCACGTTCACTGACGTACGCGCAAAAAAATTCCAAAGTCCAAAATAGTGTATTTTTTGGTCACTTTTTATATCATGAAAAAAAAGGAATAAAAAGCGTTCACAAAGTCTGATCAATACACAAATGGAACTGCTAAAAACTTCAGATCATGGCGCCAAAAATTAGCCCTCATACTGCCCTGTACGTGGAAAAATAAAAAAGTTATAGGGGTCAGAAGATGACAATTTTAAACGTATACATTTTTGGGCATATAGTTATAATTTTTTACAGAAGTACGACAAAATCAAGCCTATATAAGTAGGGTATCATTTTAACCGTATGGACGTACAGAATAAAGAGAAGGTGGAATTTTTACTGAAAAGTGTACTGCATAGAAATGGAATCCCCCAAAATTTTCAAAATGGCGTTGCGCTGTAGATTTTCGGGTAAAATTAGTAATGGGTGTAATTACAAAGTAGAATTGGTGGCGCAAAAAATAAGCCATCATATGGATTTTTTGGTGCAAAATTTTAAGAATTATGATTTTATAAAGGTAAGGAGGAAAAGAATGTAAAAACCCTGTGTCCTTAAAGGGGTACTCCGCCCCTAGACATCTTATCCCCTATCCAAAGGATAAGGCATAAGATGTTAGATCATCGCGGTCCCGCTGCTGGGGACCCCGGGGATCGCCGCTGCAGCACCCCGCTATCATTACTGCGCAGAGCGAGATCGCTCTGCATGTAATGACGGGCAATACAGGGGCCGGAGCATTGTTACGTCACGGCCCTGCCCCTCGTGACGTAACGGCCCGCCCTGTCAATACAAGTCTATGGGAGGGGGCTTGGCGGTCTTCACGCCCCCTGCCATAGACTTACATTAAGGGGACGGGCCGTGATGTCATGAGGGGCGGAGCCATGACGTCACATTGCTCCGGCCCCTGTATCGCCCGTCATTACGCACAGAGCGAACTCGCTCTGCGCAGTAATGATGGCGGGGGGCCGCAGCGGGGATCCTCGGGGTCCCCAGCAGCGGGATCGCAGTGATCTAACATCTTATCCCCTATCCTTTGGATAGGGGATAAGATGCCAGGGGCGGAGTACCCCTTTAAGGTTTTAAGGCCACATTTCCATATGCATGTAAACGTAAGTGGGCAAAACCACACATGGGGATATTGGCAACATTGCGCGGGGTGCGGTTTTGGCTGCATGCGGGAATGCGGCCTTTTGAACATTTGCAGAGAGAAGTCAGGAAAAGGCGAGTGGAAGGTAACAATGAGGGCTGTTTGCCATAGTAACAATTAATTTTTTTTTTATTATTTATAAACATTATATTATTAATTCTAAAGAATATAGCCAAAGCTTTAAGACCAAGACTGATGCATTTATACAGGATATCTTATTTATTTTACAACAACCTTGCTAACTGCTCCTTAACCTTTGCCTTTATAAATGCCTTCAAGCATCTGATTTGTAAAGTACGTGCAGAACATTTTTTACCGTTTGCATTTTAAACTCTATTTCTGAAAACTACAAATGTATTAAACATGGCATTTCACTGCACGCATAGACAATCCACTAGTTTCATGTCTTGTTTTTGTTATCGCTTTCTTGTTCTGTATCAAAAGTCCTTAAGTCGTCTCGATATATTTTAAAGGTCAGGTACACAAACATGTATGTTTAACAAATTAGATGCAAATGTAATTCCTGGTATGCTCGACTCTTTGGCAGGAAACTGGTTGCATCCTTCTTACTTCTGACATGACAGTATGGATTTTTTTTTTTTTTTTTTTACCAAGGTGATGAAATTAGGAAAAATTGTTTCTGATTTTTAATGGGAAGTGATGATGGAATTAAGGCTTCTATTATTATAATTTCTTACATTATGGAACAGACTTTCCTTTTTAATCCTGCCACTGAAATTTTTTTCCAATAATATATGTTTAGCATACAAAGAAGCATGTTAATGAAACAGGCACAATAACAAATCTAAAATAACAAGCAGAAGCGAGAGAGCTTCTCCATCATAAAAACACACAATTAGGGGTATGAGTACTTCAATATGGCCAGATATTCATGAATACATAGGCAACATAGGTCACATTAATACACTAAAGAAAGAAAGGAAGGCGCCTCATGTGCGGGATCAGTAGATCTTGCAGGTGGGGGTAGGGGACGGTGATTCCCAAGCCGCTTACCAAAGTTGGTTGTGCGCCCACACACAACACGGTTAAGAGCAGAAGAGATATGGAAGAAGGTCCACTGCAGCCCTCCTGGGTGAGAGTAAAATCAAAAACGAATGACCAGGGAGTCAGGAGTTTGTCGTTGCATCTAATAAATCCATTGACTTTACTTGGCTGCCTGATGGTTCCTCTCTGTGCCAGACAAACTCCTGACTCCCTGGTCATTCGTTTTTGATTAATACACTAAGGCACTTTGGTATCTAGTTAAACATGGGGTGGACTGAACAAGAGGCAGGAATATATGTAGTATTGAAAAAAAGGTACAGGTCAATTATTGGCTGTCCTGTAGAAATGGGAGGAGGAAGGGAAAAAAAGAAGAGAGAATAGACAGAATGCAGGAGATGGGAGAAGGAAGAGGATAAGAGGAGCAGAAGAAGGGGAAAGAGTGAAAACAGAAGAGATAAGAAGAGTATGTACCTCAGTGGGCGGCGAGCACAGGCGGGACCATGGACGGCAGGTCAGCTGACAAAACTCACATGATCAGTCACATGTTTAGGATGTCAGGTGTAGTTTTCTAAGTGTCAGAGGACATAACATTAATCAAAGTGTCCCATATGAAGTGGTGTTTTGTCAAATGGAGTCTGGAATCTGCTATCAATTCTTCCATCCTATGAATGTGAGTGAGCTCAAGTGTCCAGTCAGAGAAGGAGGGTGGGGAAGTAGATCTCCATCTCCTAGGGATTACTGATCTGGCAGCTAAAAGGATGAATCTAATCATGCGAGCATGCCATTTAGGGATTGAGGGAGGAAGAATAGTGAGAAGAAGAGGAGCAGGGGCAAGGTCCAGATTGAAGTTAGCTCAAAGATCGTTTCCAGTACCTGATTCCAAAATGTAAGTAGTAAGGGGCAATGCAACCAGATATGTGACATTGTTCCACCTGGCGCGCCACATCTCCATCAGAGATCTGGCAGGCTTGGATAAAAACAGGACAATAAAGCTGGGACCCTAAACGACCGTGTTAGGAGTTTGTAGTTTGTTTCTTTTGTCTTACGAGAAATGGATGTCTTATGACACATTGAAATAGCCCTTTCCCATTCTGCATCCGAGAACTCCCAATTCAACTCTCGTTCCCAACTGCAGCAGAAGGGAAGATGGTCGTATTAAGAAGAAGAGCGTATATGGCACTGATTGGACAGCGCATCATAGATGACACTGTGCAGAGTTTCTCGAAGGGAGAAAGGGGGCGGTGTAGGTCGAGTGATACACTATTGGTGGCATAGAAATGGCATAATTGAGCGTATTGAAAACGGTGCATCAGGGTTGCCGAAGAGTCAGGAACGAGGTGCTGTAGAGGTTTCAATTCAGAAGGTTTTAAGAGATGTGAGAAGGAGATACCATCAGATTTTGAGTATCCCAGAAAATAAGGGGAGGTAAGGGCAGGTGGAAAGGCTGGATTCCAAAAAAAATAGGAGATAACGGACTGCCGGGGAGATAAAGAGGGATGGTAGTTAGGAAGGTGCAATGTGCTTTGGCTATGGAGGATATGATAGGGGTAGAGTCGAGAGGCGATTGGTAGTTAGTGTATGCGGGGTGAGCCATAAGGGTGTTCTAGGGTCTAAGGGTGTGGATTGGCATTCCAGGGTTACCCATTGTTTGGTAATCAGGGTGAATCGACAGTCTATGCCAGATAGTAAAAAAGACAATCAGGTAGGCCGAGGCCACCATCTGTTTTATGTCTGGTCAGAATACGTTTCGCCATCCAATGGTATCCATGGGACCATACAAAGCCAGAGCGGAGTGACTAGAGTACCTTAAAGAAGGTTTTGGGATGAGTCGAAGGGATACCAGAAAAGAGGTATAGGAGCCTAGGCAGTACATTCTTCTTAATAATATTTATTCTCCCAAGCCAAGAGAAGTCTTTTCACTCCCATCTAGCTAGATCTGCTTTAACGGTGGAAAGCGTCAGAGATGTTGCTCTGAACTTATACTCCAAAGTATTTGAAAGAATCTTTACACCATTTGAAAGGGTAATTGTTTTGCAGCTGCTGTACTAGTTCGGGGGGAGAGTAATGTTAAGCGCCTCACTCTTGGATGAGTTTAGCTTATAGTTTGAGTAGCGAGCAAATGTGCTGATAGTGGAAAGTAAGGACAGAAGTGAGAGGTGAAAGGGTTAGTTAGGAAAAGCTAAAGGTCATCTGCGAAAGCTGAACATTTGTGATAGTACGAGGATACTCGCAGGCCCTTGATGTCCTGATTTTGGCGGATGGCAACCAAGAGGTGTTCCATTTGTACACCTACATCTCTGGCTTTGGTTTGCTACTTTCACCCAAGGAACCAGCAGCCCCAACTACTACCTGTCTACTCCCAGGAAACGGTTTTACCTCTCCTGCAACCTCAGGCTTAGCAGCAGTTCCAGCCTCTTTGTAACCCTGCATGTGGGTTGATACACAAGTTTTAACTTGCTGTAAGGTAAGCAGCCACTACCTAGGGGCTTTATATGCCCCACAGCCTCTTACTTTCCATACTACCAATACGGTATCACACGAGGTGCCCCCTCTGGTCTCTGGTTTTTCTTTTATGGAAATAGGGCGGTAGCTCTGACACAACGTGGGATCTTTCCCTTCCTTGGGGATCACTGTAATGGAAGCACCTAGGAAAGATTGTGTGGGGGGGGGGGGGGGGGATGGGAGGAATCAGTTATTACATTAAAAGCTGAGAGGAGAGGACAGGTCAGGTTGGAGAAGCTTATAGAACTTAGCTGTATAGCCATCAGGACCAAGGCTTTTACCTGCTGGCAAGGATTTAATGGCTGTACAGAGTTCTTCAGGGACATTTCTGGGGAGGAAATGACGTCTTTTGGAAGAGTTGGTAGGGCAGTAGCAGCAATATATGACTGTAGTGAGGGGGGGGGGGGTGGACAGAGGGAGATGGGGAGTTAACTCCAGGGACTTGCAAATTATAGAGGGTAGAATAATAGTTGCGAAAGGCATTACGTATGTCAGGTGAGATATGTGAGGGAGTCCGAGGAATCTCAAATGGCTGTAACAAATAAGGAAGATCTCTTCTCTCAGAAGATTTCTTGCCAACAGTGTGCCAGATTTGTTCCCCCACTCATAAAAAAGTGTTGTGAGTTTCCTATAGTAGCGGTACTTCGCATTCAGCAAAGACAGAAGTTCCTAGCAAATGCGAATTATATCACAAAGGACTTGCTCTTGCTGGGTTTGCTTATGTAAAGTTTCTAATGTGTGAAAGCCTGTCTGAAGGGAATATGGCAGCAGAGTCGGCGTGTGCAGCCGGTTTCCAGGCTGGAGAATCGATCAGCGCAGTATTCGCAGCGCAGCTCTCCGAAATAGCAGGGGGAGATAGCTTGACTTCCGGTTCTGCGGCGGGGATCACAGACTGAGGCCGCAGCGGAGGAGCGGGCTCCATTAGCTGTGTATGCGGCTGGAAGAAGGAGGTGATCGGCTGGGATGCTGCTAGAGGTGCTTGTGAGGTCTTCCATTAGATCAGGATGGCCTCAGAAGTAAGGGCCCTAGCAGGAGCTCACTCTATGTGCGTCCTGCAGTCAGCACATCAAGCCACGCCCCCGCCACTGAAATTCTATTACAACATAAATATGTTAAGAACAGAAATGTTAAGAAAATAAATTACTTTAAATGGTTTTTAAATGGCTGTGATCAACAGTGAGTTATAGCAACAGTTAAAAAAAACTGTTTAAAAACATTCTAATTTGTACCTTTGGAGTCATGATACACTTTAATAAAACATTATATTCACTTGGATTCAATACATCTGAAAAAAACAACATTTAATTAAAAATCTTCTACAGTCCACATTTTCTATGCAGTGGGATCCTGTAGTCATTTATTTGTCAGTAAGTCACAGTCTTTAAACATGGAGAATCATGGGAGGTTGGCATAGGAGCTGTTGAAAAAATTCAGCATTTCCTTCCAGTGATGATTGTAATGCATGGAGGTTTCTGGTCCTTAAGAATGAGAGATGGGCTACCCTCTGGCTAACAGAAGGCATGATCCACTAGGATATCCTTTTTTGTATTAGGGCTAGAATGGTGCTGTCACGAAGGGCAGGGAATAGTACAACCCTGCTCTTACCCAGAACCACTTTTCCTGTGTACTTGTGCATCCACCCTAGACAGCGATTCCACAACTGCTCAGCAGTCCCTGCAATTGAGTAAAGTCTGAAACAGTAGACAACTGTATGGAAGTCAGGGAAACAGGTCAGGATTCAGGGGGTTAACAAGCACAAAACTACAGACAAAAGAAATACAGGGAATGCACGAACAAACATAAAATCAGAGTCAACAGGTCAGGTCTTTATCAGAGAGATCAACGCAGTACAGATACGGAAGACAGGAGAGTTGTAAGGTGACAAAAGCCAAGGGTCAAAAATATACAGAACAGTAAAAGTGGGAGCAGAACAAGAGCAAGTGCTGATAGAGACAAACAAACACAAGCAATGACAGGCTGGCTGGAGATTTATATTCACATGAGAAGGGTGTGGACACAGAGAGTAGATGTGATAGGCTCTAAGTCTAAGCTTCCTGATGGTTATTGGCACACAAAAAACCTAACCCTTTAGGCAGAACCATTACCAGAACCAGTCGAGTCATTACAGGTGCACTTGTAGTTAATTGAAGGATTTTAAAGAGGAATCTGCTAAACTATGTGATAAATTCATACAGAAGGGTTATGATGAGGATAAACTTAGGGTCACCATTCAAGAAATATGTTAAATTAATAGACAGGTATTGTTGGAAAAAAAACATAACAAATAAACCAGGTGAACCTCTGATGGAAAAATTGTGTATACCGACTATAACCACTTACACAAAACATAGCTTTATGTTTAAATGGATATTGAAAGAACACTGGGACATCCTATTGAATGACAGTGTGGTGGGAGAGCTGTTGCCTAAAAAAAACATTGTTTGTGTTTGAGAAAGAACAAAACATAGACAATAAAATAGCCCCAATGAAAAGGATTCCTAAAAATACAAGCAGGGATTTCCCTTAAAGGGGTACTCCGGCCCTGAGACATCTTATCCCGTATCCAAAGGATATGGGATAAGATGTCTCACCACGAGGGTCTCGGCGCTGGGAACCCCTGCAATCTTGTATTCGCCACCCACCTGTTTGAGCTACATGCCGCGGTGCCAGCTCACAAACAGCCGGGTGGCGACCACGGGGCTGGAGTATCGTGATTTCATGACTTCGCCCTCGTGTGATGTCACCCCCGCTATGCAAGTCTATGGGAGGGGGCGTGGGAGGGGGTAGGTGATTTTGCAGAGTGAATTTTGCTGAAAAATGGTTTTGGGGGGGGGGGGGGGGGGGGGGGCATGTCACATTTAGGAAGCCCCAATGGTTCCATAACAGCAAAAAAAAAAAAAAAAACACATGGCATACTATTTTGGAAACTACACCCCTGAAGGCACGTAACAAGGGGTACAGTGAGCCTTACTACTCCACAGGTGTTTTTCATTAAAGTCGGTTGTGTAAATGAAATTTGGAGAGGGAATTGGGGGCCTTGTGTGTTTACAAAGCCCCAGGGTGCCAGAACAGTGGACCCCTCCCCACATGTGAGCCCTTTTTGGAAACTACACCCCTCATGGAATGTAATAAGGAGTGCAGTGAGCATTTACACCCCACTGGCATTTGACAGATCTTTGGAACAGTGGGCTGGGCAAATGAAAAAAATTTTTTTTCATTTTCATGGACCACTGTTCAAAAAAATTTGTCAGACACTTGTTGGGTGTAAATGCTCACTGCACTCCTTATTACATTCCATGAGGGGTGTAGTTTCCAAAATGGGGTCACATGTGGTAGGGGGGTCCACTGTTCTGGCACCATTCTAGTTTTGTAAATGCACATGTCCTTCAATTCCAGCCAGATTCTTTCTCCAAAAGCCCAATGGAGCTCCTTCTCTTCTGAGCCCTGTAGTGCGCCCGCAGAGCACTTTACGACCACATATGGGGTATTTATATACTCAGAAGAAATGGTGTTACTAAGTTTGGAGGGGGGGATTTTTTCCTATTACCCCTTGTGAAAATGAAAAAATTGGGACAACACCAGCATTTTCGTGAAAAAATACAAATTTTTCATTTTCATGTCCAACTTTAATGAAAATTTGTCAAACACCTGTTGTGTATCTAGGCTCACTATACCCCTAGTTACATTTCCTGAAGGGTGTAGTTTCCAAAATGGGTTTTTTTTTTTAGGGTTTATGTCAGAACCGCTGTAACAATCAGCCACCCCTGTGCAAATCCCCTCAAATGTACATGACACTCTCACTCTTGAGCCTTGTTGTGCGCCCGCAGAGCATTTTATGTCCACATATGGGATATTTCAGTACTCAGGAGAAATTGCGTTACAAATTTTGGGGTCTTTTTCTTCTACAACTCCCAGCATGTATGGTCTACTAGTGCATGCTGGAAGTTGTAGTTTGCCACAGCTGGAGAGGCACTCTGGCTGCGAAACAAACTATGTTATTAAACCAGTGTGCCTTCAGCTGTTGCAAAAGCTACAACTCTCATCATGCAGTGGCAGCCGAAGGGTATGCTGGGACTTGTAGTTATGCAATAGCTGGAGGCACACTACTGCAACTCCCAGCATGCCCTTTGGTAGTTTGTGCATGCTGGGGGTGTAGTTATGCAACAGCTGGAGGTACACTTTTTCATAGAAAATATGTGCCACCAGCTGTTGCCTGATTACAACCCCCAGCATGCACAAACCATCAATGGGCATGCTGGGAGTTGTAGTTGTGCCTTCTGCTGTTGCATAACAACAACTTCCAGAATGCTGTTTTGTGCATGCTGGGAGTTGTTGCTAAGCAACAGCAGGAGGCCAGCCTTACCTCCTGCTGCTGCGCATGCTGGATCCTCCTGCCGTCGCCACTGACTCCGCTCCTGGGCCTCCGATCCCACCGCTGATGCCGGGGATCGGGGGCCCCAGCCTCAGGTAAGGACTCCTCCAGAACAGGGGCAGAGCGGGTGCCGTTAGAGATTCCCCCACAGCAGGAGACCTGATTCGTTGGCCGGTAACAGCTGGTGAATCAGGACGATCGTGAGGTGGCATTGGATGTCACCTATCACCCTTTTTTTCCAGGTAGGTCACTGGGGACCCGATAGACCTGTAATTGCCGCAAATCACCGATCTGAATTGATTGACGATTTGCGTGTGGGGGGGTAACTCACCCCTCCAGAGGTTTGCATGGGGTGCCTGCTGAATGATTTCAGCAGGTATTCCGGCTGGGAATTCCCATGGGCATACAGGTACACCCGGTGTCCCTAAGTACCAGGACTTCAGGGCATATCTGTATGCCCTGTGTCCTTAAGGGGTTAAATCCAAGTCAAGTCTGATGGTCAACGTAAGCGAATTACCTAAAATGAATTTAGGAATATTTCCTCATCGCTTTTAAAGACACCTGGAAAAGAGATGCTTTCATAAGAGAAGCCCCTTAAAGATTAAATCCAAACTCAAACACCAAATATGAGTTAGAACATTAGTCTCTACTTTGTTGTAACATGGATTTATTACCTAGTTGACATATCCAAAATATAGTATTTTTTGGATGTTTGGTATTGCTTACTGATAAAAATCTACAGGCTGTCTCCATCCCTTCCCATTTTTCATTCATCAGACGCCTGATTCTTCGCCCCAACTTTTTAGTTTCCACAAGGTGCCAGACCATTGGAAATTTCCGTCGTACTAATCCTACATTATGAATATTTTTATAAGATGCTGAAATCCCCCTTATTTTCTCGCTTTTTAACTTTTATGCAGCCGCTCAACATAAGAGTTGATTCGCGGTTTCAGTGACAAGTCAATGACAGAGACATTGTCCAAAACTGTAAAACACTTTGTGGGACCATAAAACCTGACAGATATGGTTTTGTATTCAGCCAAAATATACATCAATATGACAAGCTGGCTATGGCGCTCACAGGGAAAAGACTGTGAGTACAGTTATCTAGAACTGTATTGAATTGTACATAAAACTAGAAAAGACAACGTAATAAATTATCTATAGAAACATTCCATGGTGTTTGATGTTTGTTGCTATGAATGGTCTCCTTGTACATTTTTTGAATGCTCTTTTCTTCAGATATTGTTAACTCCTTGGTATGAACACCTTTCAGTAAACACAGTTTTCACTTAGTTTAAAAATACATCTGTATATTTGTTTACTTTTATGGAGTATCATTTATTATTCTTGAGCCCTCATCCATTCCATTCCTCTCCAAACAGCAAGCCCCAAGTTTGGTTCCATATGCATATGTCTGTGTATGACCAGTGCCGATGTCTTCTGTCTCTGCTCTGCCTGACCCCTGTGTCATTGCCTCTCTTGTGCTTAACCCGGACCATTGACCCTAAAACTGTGCTGCCTGCCATAACCCCTCCACCATGACTGACTATGCTGTTGTGCCTGCCCATGCCCCTGTGGATAGGGGATACCGTATATACTCGAGTATAAGCCGAGGCCCCTAATTTCACCCCACAAATCCAGGAAAAGTTATTAACTCGACTATAAGCCTAGGGTGGGAAAAACATCATCCCCTCATGTAATCATCCAGACCCTTGTCATCATCACCGACTGTCAATCCCTTCATCAGTGGTCTTCAACCTGCGGACCTCCAGATGTTGCAAAACTACAACTCCCAGCATGACCTCTGGAGGTCCGCAGGTTGAAGACCACTGTGGCCTTCATCATCACCCCCCCCCCCCCCCCCTTTTGTTTTGTACTCACCTCCCCTCGGTGGAAAGTTAGGGTTGAGCTGGTCCGGGCCATCTATGCTGCAGGAACTGTCCGTTGGGGAGGGTTAGTCGTTGCGGGCTGTCCATTTTCACAGGGGGGACCTCTTCAGGCCTGCCCCGGACTAGTGACATTGCCTTGACGACAACGCACAGGGACGTTCATGCACAACGTCCCTGTGCGTCGTCATCAAGGTAACGTCACTAGTCTGGGGCCGGGCCTGGAGCGGAGAAGAGGGCTCCCCGGTGAAAATGGACAGCCCGCAACGACTAACCCTCCCCACTGGACGGTCCCTGCAGCATAGATGGCCCGGACCAGCTCACCCTAACTTCCCACAGAAGGGAGGTGAGTACAAAACAAAGGGGGGGGGGGGGGCTGGATGATGACGAAGGCCGCAGTGGTCTTCATTCTGCAGACCTCCAGAGGTTTAAAAACTACAACACCCAGCATGCCTGGACAGCCGATGGCTTTCAGACATGCTGGGAGTTGTAGTTCTGCAACATCTGGAGGTCCGCAGGTTGAAGACCACTGAGAAGGGATTGACAGGCGGAGAGATCACTCGAGTATAAGCCGAGGGGGGCTTTTTCAGCACGAAAGATCGTGCTGAAAAACTCGGCTTATACTCAAGTATATACGGTAAGTAAAACTTTTGCTGGAGTTTTCCTTTCACGATGGCAAATTTTTAAACTTAAATTATCATTAAAGGGGTACTCCGGTGGAAATTAATTTTTTTCATATCTACTGCTTACAGAAAGTTAAACAGATTTGTAAGTTACAAAAAAAGAAGATTGCAGAAGCACACTTGGTCAAAAAATGGAGGCTATTAGAGCACTTTTTGATCAAAACGTGTCCCCCCATCCACCACGCAGAGGTGGCCTCATTTCGGATGGGACCCTAACACACATTCTGAGCCTAGCACTCATAACACTCACCTCTGCTAGGCGTATAGCCTCTGACTGGGTCACATGCTGGATCCATTATCAATTTAAATTAAAATACCTCCTGTGAAAAAGGGGAGGGGTGCACGGCTACACAGGGTGCCATTGCCCCTAAGTTGCAAAAATACAAAAAAAAAAAGAAAAATAGCCAGCACAACTACCTAAAACATGGGTGTACGCTGCTGTGGCAAATACAGGGTATACAAAAAAAGAAGATTCCAGCAGCACACTTGGCCAAAAAATGTTTCACTTAAAAAAGATTTGTAAGTTACTTCTATTAAAAAATCATAATCCTTCCAGTACTTATCCGGTGCTGTGTGCTCCACAGGAAGTTCTTTTCTTTTTTGAATTTCTTTCCAGTCTGACCACAGTGCTCTGGAGGATACAGCAGCAGATAAGTACTATAAGTAGTATTATTTCATTATTTTTTTTTGTTTAACTTTCTGGCACCAGTTGATTTAAAAAAATAAAATAAAAATGTTTTTCCACCGGAGTACCCCTTTAAGAATCAGTCTAAGTGTAATGTTGCCTTTTATATCTATGAGAGATGAGAACATAAAAATGTCCTGGGTGTTTTATGTTTCATTCAGGATGCATCTGATGGTATAAATTAACTCCAAAGTGGAACCCTTTTATGATTTGGGTCATTTTCCACGTTAGCTATACAATGCAAATAGGATGTGAATTGCCAACTAGTGGACATTATTGAGCTAATATAGTCTATAATTTAGAGAGGACCTGTCATCACTTTCATGCTGCCTAAACTACAAGTCACAAATGTCTTCAGCCTGACCCATTGACCTTGATTGATACATATTTCCCTATAACCAACAGTATGAGATCTATCAGACAAAGCTGGTTGGACAGGGTGAAGCCAGCAGAGACCACCCTGAGGGCTTGTGGTTGTGGCAGCATGAAATTGATGACAGGTTCCTTTAAAGGGGTACTCCGCTGCTCAGCTTTTGGAACAAACTGTTCCGAACGCTGGAGCCGGGAGCTCGTGACTTCATCGCCTCGCCCCCTCATGGCGTCACACCCCACCCCCTCAATGCAATTCTAGGGGAGGGGGCGTGACATATGTCATGCCCCCTCCCATAGACTTGCCTTAAGAGGGTGGGGCATGGCGTCATGAGGGGGCGGGGCTATGATGTCACAAGCTCCTGGTGCCGGCTTCAGCGTTCAAAACAGTTTGTTCCAAACGCTGAACAGTGGAGTACCCCTTTAAATATACAGAGAACAGCCCCTCACTGTGCGGTAGACTTTTCTGACCTCCATGTAAAATTACTTCTCTTAAAGGGGTACTCAGGTGGAAAACTTTTTTTTTTTGTAATCAACTGGTGCCAGAAAGTTAAACAGATTTGTAAATTACTTCTATTAAAAAAGTCTTAATCCTTCCAGTACTTATTAGCTGCTGAATACTACAGAGGAAATTATTATTTTTTGGAACACAGAGCTCATTGCTGACATCATGACCACATTACTCTCTGCTGACATCTCTGTCCATTTTAAGAACTGCCCAGAGTAGGAGAAAATCCCCATGGCAAACATATGCTGCTCTGGTCAGTTCCTAAAATGGACAGAGATGTCAGCAGAGAGCACTGTGGTCATGATGTCAGCAGAAAGCACTGTGTTCCAAAAAGAAAATAATTTCCTCTGTGGTATTCAGCATCTTATAATTACTGGAAGGATTAAGATTTTTTAATAGAATTAATTTACAAATCTGTTTAACTTTCTGGCACCAGTTGATTAAAAAAAAAGTTTTCCACCGGAGTACCCCTTTAATAGAAATTGAAGAGGTCTTTACAACATGTGTCTCTCTCTGGATTACTTATAGAGTTTAGTAAATATCAATTGACAGTGTGATATATTGAACATTATTAACAGCTCATGAAAATGGGTGTAATGAATGATTATTGCGCCTAACGTTCTCTCATTGGATTCATTTGAAGGCATGAAGGAATCTGCCATGGCTAGGATAATATTTTCAGTAATCAAAGTCGGCTTCCATTAATGCTTACTGTACTATATGGGCACAGCATGTCTTCATCATGTCTTCATTAAATCTTCATCAAGTCTTCATCTTCTTTATTATGTTTCTCAGTCATCAGAAAATCACAGAGAAATAACAGAGAATCCTTTATTAAAGGTTGTGTTAAGGAAACAGAACCTATTAAAGGGGTATTTCGGCTTTATACATCTTATCTCCTATCCAAAGGTTAGGGGATAAGATGTATGATCCCAGGGGTCCTGCTGCTGGGACCCCTGCGATCTCGGTGCAGTCCCCGGCATTCTGTGCTGGGCGCTGCCTCAGAGTCTGAAATGTGACATCACGACCATGCCCCCTCGTGACGTCACACCACACCCCCTCCATTCATGTCTATGGGAGGGAGTGTGATGGCCGTCATGCCCCCTTCCATAAACATGAATGGAGGGGCTGTGGAGTGAGGAGGCGTGGCCGCAGAAAGGCGGGGGCTGCACCGAGATCGCAGGGGTCCCAGCGAGACCCCTGTGATTATACACCTTATCCCCTGTTCTTTGGATAGGGGATAAGATGTATAAAGCCAGAATACCCCTATAAGAGTTCTTTAAAGCTAATGGATGTAAAGGGGTCTCCTGTTTCCTTTTTTTGTCATTGGAATGGTTATTAGACAAGAAAACGCAGTGGGCCCACAAAAGTTAATCATTCTAAGGGCCTACTATCCATCTATGCATGACATACAAATCTCCACTTTTAAAGTGGTACTCCAGGAAACTAAACTTATCATAGGATAGGGGATAAGTGTCTGATCGTGGGGGAGAGTCCGACTGGTGGACTCCCATGTGATCTCCTGTATGGGCCCCTGTTACTTACCAGACCTCGGTATGCTCTGGCCCCCACCTTCCTAGACAAGAGCAAGACGGGACATCGCTGTGGCTGGTGATTGGCTGAGCAGGTGGTCACTCTATCTCATGGGGGGATGGGGGGGGGGGCGGTTAATTAGTTTGAATGTTTTATGGGACTGTTACGCCTAGCGCTCCGGGTCCCCGCTCCTCCCCGGAGCGCTCACGGCGTCTTTCTCCCTGCAGCTCCCCGGTCAGTCCCGCTGACCGGGAGCGCTGCTCTGTCATGGCCGTTGGGGATGCGATTCGCACAGCGGGACGCGCCCGCTCGCGAATCGCATCCCAGGTCACTTACCCGTTCCCGTCCCCTGCTGTCATGTGCTGGCGCGCGCGGCTCCGCTCTCTAGGGCGCGCGCGCGCGCCAGCTCCCTGAGACTTAAAGGGCCAGTGCACCAATAATTGGTGCCTGGCCCAATTAGCTTAATTGGCTCCCACCTGGTCCCTGACTATATCTAACCTCCTCCCTTGCACTTCCTTGCCGGATCTTGTTGCCCTTGTGCCTAGTGAAAGCGTTTTGTGTGTTTAAAACCCTGTGTACCAGAACTTCTGCTATCTCCCCTGACTACGAACCTTGCCGCCTGCCCCCGACCTTCTGCTACGTCCGACCTTGCTTCTGCCTACTCCCTTGTACCTCGCCTATCTTCAGCAGCCAGAGAGGTGAGCCGTTGCTAGTGGATACGACCTGGTCACTACCGCCGCAGCAAGACCATCCCGCTTTGCGGCGGGCTCTGGTGAAAACCAGTAGTGACTTAGAACCGGTCCACTAGCACGGTCCTCGCTATCCCTCTCTGGCACAGAGGATCCACCTCCTGCCAGCCGGCATCGTGACAGGGACTAGTAGAACAGATTGTACCAATGCTATTTTATAATCAGTCATTATAGTTCTTATGGCAAAATCACCTTTATTTATATTGCAGTCTTAAACAAGATGTATGGTATGGTCCTTTACCCTATTGTTACAGATAGGATGATGGTCACTTTTATAGGTGTAAGGAAGGGGCATTACTAGCACCAGGCATCCAGGATGTAAGCTCCTTGTGCCCCGAATCTTTAGACAACTCCCACAGTCAACTGCATCTGTGTCCTGAGGATGTGGATGTAGTTGAACACTATGGGGGAGAACAGAGATTTCAGCTTTTTTACCATGCACCTCCATAGGCCATAAGCCACCACCTTCCTCCCAATACTATGGTATTAAATATGGGAAGTAAGAACAAGAATCACTCTGTAAATATTTTATAAGTTTACTGAGAGCATTCAGCAAGGACCTTTAAGGAATATATAAGAGTTCATATATTTATCTGATTGAGCAACTGTGGGAAGTGCTGGAGGCCACACTTAAAAGGGTACTCCCCTGCTCCATCGTTTGGAACATTTTGTTCCGAACGCTTGGAGTGGGCGGCAGGCGTCGTGACATCACGACCACACCCCTCGTGATGTCACACCACGCCCCTTCAATGCAAGTCTATGGGAGGGGGCATATTGACTGCCACGCCCCCTCCCATAGATTTGCATTAAGGGGGCGTGGTTGTGACGTCACAACCCCCACCATCGGCACCTAGTGTGACAGGGACCCCTGTGATCAGACATCTTATCCCCTATGCTTTGGATAGGGGACAAGATGTCTAGGGACGGAACAGCCATTTAAAGGACCTAGAGGACCTACTATTAACATCTTGTTAAAGGAGTAGTGTAGTGGAAAAAAAACTGACATCCTGAGGGGTCCGACCGCTGGGACCCCCTGTGACATCTCCTGTACGGGGCCCCGGCAGTCTGCAAGAGGGGGTTGTGCCGACCCCCGCATGAAGCAGCAGCTGACATGCCCCCTCCATGTATCCCATAGAGTAACAAGGAGACCAGTCCGCAGAAAGCGGTGGTTGGCACACCCACTTTCTGCAGACTGCAGGGGCCCCGTAAGGAGATCGCAGGGGGTCCCAGCGGTTTGACTCCCCGTAATCTAAAATTTATCCCCCATTCTTTGGATAGGGGCTAAGTTTTTTTTTTCTCAATACTCCCTTAACACCTTGGTGTCAGAAATCAAAAGACACCCTCAGAGGCCTTGAGGAGCACATGCCTTACATGCTTGATGGATCACAACTGTTTTCACGACACAAGGGGGAGCTACACGATATTAGGCAGGTGATTTTAATGGCTGATCGATTATTGTCCAATGTCTGTATGTCTGTGTCCAATGTGTTCAGTGGCTTGGACCATTTTTTCCAGTCTATGTCACGATCTAGCACTTCATCCAGCTCGCCATATCGGTATCACAGATGGAAATTATCTGTTTCCTTGAATTTTAGAGTTGATGGGTTTAAGGGAATAGTAAACTGTTGATGTTCTTGGCGAGGCCGAATACCAGTGAACTTTCCAGGGTTCCAAGAGAGAGAATGAAGAATAAGGGTTTGACTGATTCTTATTCCTGAGTAACCTGATTTTCCAGGAGGACATCACGCTAACTCAACTACATAGAAATAATCCACTCATATTAAACTTTGGCTCTGAGTGGTGATGGAATTAAATTCTAACAAGCCTCCAGAGATCCTCCTGAAAATGCCTTCAGAAAATACAAATAGCCTTGTAAACATCCCTGCATACACAGGTTATTAAAAGAAGAAAAATAATAGAATTTCTTATTAATGTTCAATGATAAACAACCATTTTCCATTATTAAACATATTCTACTGAGAATGAACGCAAAGAAGATTCTGCATAATAAGAAAAAATGAATATGCTGAGATTTAAGTACAAATCTGTGCTCCGGTAGCTATGCGTGGCTTTCTCTAACCTTAGGTATTAAAAACAAATATGCTAATATTGTTCCTCATGACCTTTGTGCCTGCACAATGTTTCTTGGGGCAATTTCCTGCCGGCTCTATGTATAAAATATCATTATAGGAAGCTAATGGAGATTCTATCGGAATGCTGAATGTTGCAAGTTTTAAGAATGCTTTCAACAATGAATGAAGACAATGGGACTAATACAAAACCCTGTTTATGTTATCCGTGACCTTGCTCATTATATTCCAAATAGGGACCTCTGGATTTCCCATATTTCGCAATGTGAACATTAGGTCTTGGCACAGACTATTGTGTACCCGAGGCAACAAAACACACACGATATAATCTGTTCATTGATAACCCATCTCTATCTTTTCCTTTGTTTACTTTTAATTGTTTTATTTCACAGTAAACTACGCTGTACAGACAAAGAGCAACAACTCTGAAAGTGTTTTGGAAAGATGGGTGTTTCTGGATAAACTAATGTTTTGAGGCTGTATCAAGGGTTGGACATTGACATTAGCATTGGTTGTCCATAAAGGAGGCCTGTTTTGCATACATTTTCCCAGGGATCATTGCACTAAAGCCTGTATACTTGCTGGATCTCCACAAGGAAGACCAGTACCTTCAGATAGCTAGTTCACAGTGAAAACTATACCAGCAGTGGTCTAGAGCCCTATACTGCCTGTCAGATGTCACAAAAAGCCTCTCCTGGGCCTCGCCGAAACAAACTATGAATGAGCTTATCTACACCTCCACCTTCCCATTATCTCTCCAACTCTAAAATGATACCAATGGTATCTTACCCCATAATGTCATTTCTACACTGTACAATACACCAGACAATCATGAGTTTCCACCGGGGCTTGACTGGAAGCAATGCTAGGCCTATATGTAACTACAAGGGTCCACCTGGAAACCCGGTTCTACTTTGTTGGAGCAGCCTGTACTGGGCCACCACACTGCTAAATATCTCACATGGACATGTGGTATCCCCGTACCGCATCCTATATGGTACCTGTATATAGGTCCCCATAGCCAGAGTCCCTAGGACGTCGGGGTCCTTCTTATTTAGTTCACCCCTTGTCACCTCTCATCTAGATATTAGTTATCTTACAGTTTACTCAGAATTTCTATAAATGTAATTGTACAAATGTATATAAGTGGTTAATTTCCTGTACAGAGCGTAGCAGGACCTGCGGGTCACGTAATCAGGTAAACTCTATGGTTTTGCTTAAGGACCTTTGGAGGTCCCTATGATGTATTGCGCCCACAATTCCTTGTAACAGTGAGTGACAGATATTCAGATCAATTAAAATGGCCCCGCCTCTGCCCATATAAGGGAATGGCGGCCATAGCTCGCTCTCTTGTTCCCGGGCTTTGATGAGAGAAGGATCTGCGCTGCTGTCATCAGTGAGTTTAGGCCTGAGCCTTGCGGCAACGGCTGATCATTACCAAACCGTGAGTGTATCAATCCCTAAGCACTCTGCAAGATCACCGGACCGTATCTATCCCCTAAATCCGGACGGATCTTCGCAATTAACCCTAAATTCAGAGACTTATAAAACAAGTCAAGGTCCGCAACAACTGCCAGTCACTGAAGTGTATAGAGACTGTTTGAATGAGACTGTTACTTTTCATTGGATGTACCGCAAGTCTTTAAGTAAAGTTTATCCAAGTTCAAGTTCAGCTATCTGGTGGACCTTCAGTCATTATTTGCATGCACCTATCGTTACTGGGAAGGGCGGTGATAGGCTGGAGAATAACCTCAGCATACTAGCCCTCAGCCTGGCGTCACAAACTATTGGGTTAACCTTAACCCGTGATATACTAAAGCAAAACCCTGACTACACTACCACTACCCAAAAGGCCTACCACAAAGCCTTTTTGGCATTGCACGAACAGGATTCGGGCATGTGCCTACTACAGTTGCCACTAGTGAAAGTGTACTCCCCCCCCCCCCCCAGAAAAATAACTTTATTCATGTGCTGTAAACCGTGTTGTTGTGTACGGGAACAATATCCGTGGTGCACCATGCAAGGGGGCCACGAAAAAAGTAAGCGGGGAGACGAAAATTCCTCTACAACTAAGATGTGTAAACTGCGCAATGAGTTCATGCTGCGATCCTTTGGTCCGGTCGGCACAGGGGGAGCCGAACTGCTGCCGAAAAAGCGTGCGAAGAAAGCTTGCGCTGCGCCACGCCCCTGGGCGTGGCTGCCAAGTTACTGTGTCACAGCTGAAAGGGAACTTGGAGGTACAGGAGTCGTCTCTGGAGGTACCGGAAGTTGGGGCTGCACCGATAACGTCCTTCCTGCCGGCCGCCATTTTGGAGAAGCCCACTATAAAAGACACCACGCAAAGCAACCTCTTCAGTCTGCACAGGGAGCCGGAGAGTACAGACATGGCGGAGAACAGCGTTCCATGTGGTGAAGTTGGCAAAATGGCGCCGGAAAAGCGGAAAGTTGTGGCAGTCGCAGCCCGACTTTTCCAAGAACTTGCTGACCGTCTGCAGCGGTTGTCATTAGACGAAGAGGGGGCCTGCAATCTTCCCCCACTGCCTGATGATGATGACGATTGGTCAGACACACCTCCAGCGGAGAGTGCAGGGACACCTGGAGGTGCATCGCCGGTGAGACTGTCCCCACACCACAGAACTTGGGGCTCGTGGGCCGAGATCCCATCGGAGGAGTCTGCAGTGAGTACCCCACCAGAGGCGGCCTATTCTTCCTCCTACAGCCCTGAGGTCATACCTCGATCCAGCTTGCCAAGTGCACGACCTTGCTCACCAAAATTGCCTCAATGGGGGAGATGAGCCGTCGCTGATCGAGTACATGCACAGAGTACTTCAACCATTACCTGGGAAGCCACTCCCACCAATCCCAACTGCAGAAAGGGAAAGGGCCTGGCCAAGAAGCCGAGCTGGCCGAATTGATGGAAAAGCTAAAGGCCCGACACAAAGAACTCTATGCCCCCAAGCACGTGCATTTGCCTCATGAAGAGAAAGTACGGTGGCAAGAAAACACCAAAGAAATGGAGGCATTGTACATTCGTAAATGGGATCACCCCCGAGAAGGGGAGGAGCCATTAGAAAGAAGAAGAGCAACTGTGGCCAAGTTCGACAAGGTCAGAGGTTATGGGACACGCCTTGACTGCCACACTGGGCAGACCATCCTCGTAAACCGGCGAGCAGTGCAAAGGCCATATCTCCATAAGAAGTTCTACACCTTGGAGGTGGGTGAAATTGTGGAGTACACCCCCGTTCAGAGCCTTCGTGGAAAATGGGCTGCAGCGATCACCAGGCCAACAGCCCCAACACATCTTCCTTTCATGTATTTCCCGTCAACGGATTGGGAGTCCGACCCCTTCAACTTGAGGCCAAAAAGGTCTGCTCCTAAAGCCTCCACCAGCGTACCCAAGGAGGAGGAGCTTCATCAGCCAAGTTCATCATCTTCTATGAACAGCAGAGTCACGATAATCATCTTCTATGTACAGCAAAGAGCCAAGTTCTTCATTTTCTACATTTCGTCGAGAGTCAAGTCCTGCTCAAGTTCAGGAAAGTAAGCCCAAATTGCGGGCAACAAAGACCGCACCTAGACCCTCTCGGAGCAATGAGAGTTTGTCTGTTCCAGAGGTACCAACGCACGTACCTAGGCCCTCTCGGAGCAATGAGAGTTTGCCTCCTGCACAGCTACCAACGTATGTACCAAGGCCCTCTTCTGACATTGGAGAGTTTGCCTGCTTCCAGGGTACCAACGAAAGAGTCATGGGTCCATCCTAGTTTGGAGATGGTGCTCAAGCCCTATTGCCCCACTTTGATCCCGGCTAGAAAGCCTGTGTCCCTTTCTAATGCTGCTTTCCACCACTCCATCCTCACCAATGTGGTGTGGCAAAGCTATGTCAATACCAACCCTGTCCCTGATGTTGGCAGATACAGAGGAACCCAGAGAGGCACTAGAAGAGTGAAGAGGAACATCCTGTAAAGAGACTTTAAAGTAATGTCAGATTGTTTCTTGTGTTAACCACTTTTATTTTGCAGCAACCAAGTTCAAGAATTGTGCCTAGCAGGACTGTGCTAAGATTGTTCCAGTTCAAAGTTCAGCAACGTAACCACAAAGCTTGTGCCTGACTCCTAGCCTGTAGGAGATTTATTAAGGACTGTACCCGTCTGAGTTGTGGTTAAGGCCGTGTTTCCCTTTCCCTTTAATTGAACTCTTGGTGTAGGTGGACTGCTGATCCTTACACGCCACTTTGTATATTTCCCTTTAATTGGACTCCTAGTGTAGGTGGACTGCTGATCCTTACACGTCTGTTTTATGTATATACCAGCAGCTTCATAAGAACTCTTATGCTAAATGTTGCACTTATCAGGTGAATGCTGATAATTGTTGATAATTGTGTAAATTGTGTAGTAAATATGTATATGGTTCTTGTACACAGGAAGGTATCCTCGTGTCTGTGTGCATAAAAAAAATAGGTAAGGGTTGTACATAGAAAGATAGTCTAATATCTATGTATATAAAAAGTGAGTTAGAGCTGTACACAGAAAATGTCGGTGTGCTGCACGTGTACACTCAACACCAAAAACGTAAATGATTCTTGTACATACAAATGTATAGAATGCTAAAGGTGTTTAGTAGTTGCTAAATAGGTGACACCCCGGCTCCTTCGAGGGTAGTATTATTGCTGTAGCCAATCGCTAGCACCTGTCTCAACAAAAATAATAGGGAAGATTGCCCTTAAAATAGTACTTGCACACATAGTACCTTAACTAACTGACTTAAATGTACTACTTCAAGTTTCTCTAGTACATACACCAAAATAAATATCTCACTTAAGAAAAACACTTTAGGGATTTTAGCCTATTGAAATTCAATTTCTGCCACTGTTAGGTACACTCATACTTCTTTTCTCTGTATTGCGTGTGTGAGATGCTCTGCCTGGCAAGTAGGTGCTCTTGCGAATATAGAATTAAACACATAATTCTTAAAGTAACCAGGGTAGGTTATGTAAAGTGCTCTAGGGGTATGTAGCGTGTAGCCGATATACCCTAGCAGCACACCTTACTGTGACCTAGCTTCCGGCTATACCCAGCCAGTATAGCCAGTGTACCTTATGTGTACTAACAGGTAACTCATTGTTGGCGAATAAAATGTGTGAGATAATAAAAATGTCTAGTCAGCTTGACGCTAAAGGTATATAGAGCTGTATTAATGTTTAGTTAGCCTCATAAAAATGTGTAGAGAGCTAATAAAAATGTCTCTGGAGCTAGAAGCTACATGTTAGATAGCTGCCTAATTATCTAGTAAGCTTTAATATGTATCATAAGTTTAATAAAATGTTTTAGAAGCTAGAAACAAAAGGTTAGATAGCTTCGTTAATGTCTAGATAGCTTCATTAATGTCTAGATAGCATTAATGTCTAGATAGAATTAATGTCTAGATAGTACCAATGTCTAGATAGATTTCTATTGTCTAGTCCAGATACTAGTAAGAGTATCAGAGAATGTAAATATGTTCAATGTTTACTTAGGATGTATAGCAAACTTGTAAGTATCATCCTAGTCTAGTCCTAGTCCCTCTGCCTTAGGGGACAGGCATCGAGGTTGACTTATCTTAAGTAAGGGAGCTTGTGGTTCCCCGGTACCGCATCCTTTACGCCACCTGTTTATAGGTCCCCATAGCCAGATTCCCTAGGACGTCGGGGTTCTTCTTATTTAGTTCACCCCTTGTCACCTCTCATCTAGATATTAGTTATCTTACAGTTTACTCAGAATTTCTATAAATGTAATTGTACAAATGTATATAAGTGGTTAATTACCTGTACGGAGCATAGCAGGACCTGCAGGTCAAGTGATCAGGTAAACTCTATGGTTTTTGCTTAAGGACCTTTGGAGGTCCCTATGACTTATTGAGCCCACAATTCCTTGTAACAGTGAGTGACAGATATTCGGACCAATTAAAACGGACCTGCCCATATAAGGGAGTGGCGGCCATAGCTCGCTCTCTTGTTCCCGGGCTTTGATGAGAGAAGGATCTGCGCTGCTGTCATCAGTGAGTTTAGGCCTGAGCCTTGCGGCAACGGCTGATCATTACCAAACAGTGAGTGTATCAATCCCTAAGCACTCTGCAAGATCACCGGACCGTATCTATCCCCTAAATCCGGACGGATCTTCGCAATTAACCCTAAATTCAGAGACTTATAAAACAAGTCAAGGTCCGCAACAAATACCAGTCACTGAAGTGTATGGAGACTGTATTGATGAGACTGTTACTGTTCATTGGATGTACCGCAAGTCTTTAAGTAAAGTTTATCCAAGTTCAAGTTTAGCTACCTTGTGGACCTACAGTCATTATTTGCATGCACCTATCATTACTGGGAAGGGCGGCAATAAGCCGGAGAATTACCTCAGCATACTAGCCCTCAGCCTGGCGTCACGAACTATAGGGTTAACCTTAACCCGTGATATACTAAAGCAAAACCCTGACTACACTACCACTACCCCAAAGGCCTACCACAGACACATTGCTTCATACTCTATGTTCTAAGACTGTAGAGTGTTTTCTACCTAATAGACTTTGCATTACGGACTATCTGTAACCTGTGTTACTTGTCTTGTACTTCTTCCACCCATCTAGAAATTAGTGCTTGAACACTCAAGTAATGCAGCCTCTGCTAATATATCTGTTCTTTAGCAATAAATAAAAGTTCCAACTATAAGACAATGGTTGACAACAACAGTACAGAATACACTTTTACACAAGTAAATTAAAGAAATTAAAGGGGTACTCCATTGGCCAGCATTCGGAACATTTAGATCCGATTGCTGTGTGCGTGCTGCAGGGGTCGTTCATGGCCCCTTATGATGTCAGGCCGTGCCTCCTCAATGTAAATCTATGGAAGTGGGCGTGGTGGCTGCCCCCCCCCCTCCCCTAGACTTGCATTGAGGGGGCATGGCCTGATGTCATGAGGGGGGCGTGGTCAACCCCCGCAGAGCGCACACAAATGTTACGAACGCTGGCCAGTGGAGTACCCCTTAATACTGAAGGCCACTGGATCACCTTTGCCCATTGGAGCATATAAGGAGATTATATTGTGGGGCCATGCTCCAGAGGACCTGTGGTTAGTATTAAAAAAATATATTTTGTATAATTTTGTAGCCTTGATCATCCTGATTCCAGTGCTGCATATATTCTGTTTCTAAGCACTACCTGTTGTGGTTGACTATCTGCACTTTTTCCTGAAAATGTAGATGGGTTGGAACTTCATTATAAAATGGGATGTGATGGTAGGCTCACGGGGGTGACTATCAGGCTAAGGGGGTGTACGTATGTGGCTGAGGGAATGTGAATGACCCTGAGGGGTGATGAACAGGCTCAGAAAAGGTATAAATAAGGCTGAGGAGGCAGGAATCAGGGTCATCCCCCCCAGCCTAGCATTTACACCCATTATTAAAATAAAGTTCCCACCCAACTGACTATTGACTATTGACTATTCAGGGGAAAGTGCAGAGAGTCATCCAAATAGTAAAATCTCTATATCTCAGGAATTGGGCCAAAGCACCTAAGGCTATAAAATTATATCACAACAATATTTTTTATATTAACCACAACTTCTCTCTTTAACTCTGTTTGTTGTCTGCCCCCCCCCCCCCCCCCCCCCACTTGTAGACCTAAACTATGATATGGCTTCAGAGATACCATCAGAATTTCTTTGTCATAGCTCAATCCCTTCATAAGGCTAGGTTCACACATTGTAGTTTGGTCAGTATTTTAGGCAAAACCAGGAATGAGTGAAAAAAAATTAAAAAAAAAACATACAAAAAGCTACAAATCTTTCCATTTCAGTTATGTGTCAGTTAGACTCCTGGTTTTGGCTAAAAATACTGACCAAGATGTAGAATAAAATATGGATCAAAATACTGTGTGTGAACCCAGCCTAAAGGTAAAATGCTTGCTACCTTAAAGGGGTACTCCACTGCAAGGTATCTTATCCCCTATCCTTTGGATAAGATGTCTGATCATGGGGGTCCTGCTGTTGGGACCCCCGTGATCTCCGCGCAGCACCCAGCATTCTAAATGAACGCCGGGTTCGGGCAGCAGTAGTCGTGATGTCACCCCACACCCCTCCATTCATGTCTATGGGAGGGGGCGTGACAGCCGTCACGCCCCCTCCCATAGACATGAAGGGAGGGGGCGTGGCATGACATCATGAGGGGGCTTGGCATGACGTCATGACCACTGCCACCCAAACCCAGCGTTCGTTCAGAACATCAGGTGCTGCGCAGAGATTGCGGGGGTCCCAGCGGCGAGACCCCCGCGATCAGACATCTTATCCCCCTATCCTTTGGATAGATGATAAGATGCCTAGCAGCGGAGTACCCCTTTAATGCCAGCCTTGTGCCAGCATGAAATGGGTCACCGCTACTATATTTCTTGATGTTGAAAAAACGGTTACAAATAAATAATAAAAAAACATTTTCAAATTGGCTTCTACATAAAAAAATATAAACAATACAATCTGCAAAAAAATAAATAAAAATATGTAACACATTTATTCATGATACAAAAGTGAAAGAAATGATGTAGTCTAATAGAATACATTTTAACAACGTGCCCCACACCTGATAACTCTTTGCCACTGCGACCAGCAGGACACTGCCAGCCGTATGACCTTTTGTCGTCATGTCTCTTTTTGTCTTTGTCCACAGTTCACACATCCCGATACACATTGAATGATATTCGCAGTAATGTCCATAAAGCACATAATTGGTCTGAGCAGGTTAAAGGCATTTTATTCGCTCCTATAATTGCGCTTCACATTTCAGCTACTGTATTAACTACATTTAAATTCCTCATTGCAACATAATTCAGCAATCGACTACCGAGCCTCAAGAAAGGTCATAAACAGTGAATGAGATTGATCTGCTCAATGTAACGGCTTAGATTGGCTGCTATTCTTTTATTGTCACCGCAGTATTGTAGAATGTATATATGTTTTTTAATGCATTTTATATCTTTAGCTCCACAAATGGCAAACAGATGATATTAATATTTCACTATCTGAAGCATGTGCTAGTCAAGGGGCTGTTTTATAGGAAGTCTATGGAAGTTAGGAGAGTGTTTATAAAAACTCTTGTCCTGGTTACATTCAAATCCAAACTAAGAAATGCATTGCCATCTATAGGGACGGCAATACAGTCCACAAGGTGATAGCGCCAGCCACGGCATAGCCAGCAGGAAATTTCATCCAGAGATTGCACAATGTGAACCCAGCCTAAATATTGGCCAAGTCACTAAATATCCTCCCAAAAAAATCCCTTATGCTTTCTCTCCCCCCGATTGCATACAAAAAGCAAAATTCCTAGTGTAAATGTGTATACATGGTTTCAGTTATACAAATCTACTAATATATTCTTTTCCAAGCATGTACTAAAAAAAGGGGCAAATTTTAAAGGGATCTATGAAGACTTTTAAATGGCCCTTAGAAGGCCATTTTAGACATGACAAATATATACAAACTGTATGGAGATGTGACTATAGTCATTAGAGATGACCGAACTTACAGTAAATTCGATTTGTCATGAACTTCTAGGCTCGGCAGTTGATGACTTATCCTGCGTAAATGAGTTCAGCCTTCAGGTGCTCCGGTGGGCTGGAAAAGGTGGATACATTCCTAGGAAAGAGTCTCCTAGGACTGTATCCACCTTTTTCAGCCCACTGGAGCATCTGCAAGCTGAACTAATTTATGCAGGAAAAGTCATCAACTGCCAAGCCGAGAAGTTCGTGAATCAAATTTACTGTAAGTTCGCTCATCTCTAATAGTCATATTCAAGCCTTTAGCTCTTGTTCTTTCTATGAGCCATCCCATGCCACTTGAGAAACATTGGCGTTGGTGTGCGGGCTCAGGTATGTCCTTCATATAAGGATACACTGGCTAATATCTCAATTTTAACATCAGTTTGAGGGTTAGTCATTTGTTACTGTCTACATCTACCACAGTAGTGCACCTACATTTATGTATTATTCTATATGTTACACATCCACACCGTTTATCTGGTGTAGGATGCCATTGTGGCACTTGTGGTGTGCTGCAGGCATCCCCCATTGTATGCATTTTATGCTGGGGATCGCCCTTAGCAACGGACTACAAGGGCAGGATCTGCTCCCCCAGCATACATGCACAACTGCATTTGGGGTTGAGCATTTCCTGCCATTTGAAACCATGTTTTTTCTTATTGTATGAGCCATTGTTGGCAGCCCCTGAAGAAGCCAACAAGTGAAACACGTAATAGGGTTGGTGTATACGGTTTGTATGGATTGTTTTTTTTTATAATATTTGACTGTTACTAGTTAAGAAGGTACTCTTCAAATATGCCAATGAAGGGTGGTTTATTTGTTGTACTGGTGAACTATATATAGTAATTATATTTTTTGGGGGTATACTACCTAGAGTACAAAACCCTTGCACCTTGAATAATTGTATTCTATACATTATTTATCATGCTTATGTCCATGTAGGTCTAGTCTTCTTCATTCATTCTATATCAACAAAGTTGAATTGTTATTTGCATAAAAAGTGGAGTCTAAATGTAGGTTATTTTATTGGTGTTATATTACAATGATACCTTCTACACCATGCTGTGTTTTATATTGGAACGTTTTGATCCTATAAATGCCACATTGGTCTATTTGCTCTAGCAGAGCTATATAAACTGCATTGCTAGCAGTTTATGGGCATACATATAGATTGAGTTCTCTTATATATCTTTAGATCTATATTTAGTTAAATTTTCAAAGAATCCTGAAATCTTGCAGTTTGCAGTAGTGCAGTGAAACACAACTTATCCCCTAACCAAAGGATAGGGGATAAGTTATGGATTGTAGGCGGTCCGAGCACTGGGACCCCCTGTGATCTCCTAAAAGGCGGGCCCCGGCAGTCTACCGGAAATGGCTGTTCCGACCCCAGCAGGAAGCCGCAGCCAACAAGCCCCCTCCGTGTACTGTATCTCTATGGGACACATGATGGGGGAGTGTCAGCCGCCGCTCGGTATGGGGGCTGGCACACCTTCTTACAGCAGACTGCCTGGGCCCATTCAGGAGATCGCGGGGGGTCTGACCACTGGGATTATTTGGATAGGGGATAAGTTCTGTTTCACTGCACTACTCCTTTAATTTTGTCCACTAGGGGTAAAACTAAGCTAAGACTTCCTGTTCTGACTGTGATAATAAGGAGGAGGCTGCTGAAAAGTGATCTATACATAATTACAGCAAAAGCTGACAAAAGTGGTTAGAAGAGACAAGATTGTCACAACCAGAGCTCAGCCTCCCCCTCCCTGTGCAAGGAACTCTTAAAAGGTCATAGAGCATGCTCAGACACATTACCCATTCATGTGAATGGGACAGCTTCTGCCCACTGTTGTCCATGTGACTTGCTGTAAAGCATATCTTTAAATACTGTTAAAAACATCTTAGGCAAAAAGGCTTCCCACATAATAATGTAGTCAGAAAAAATAACATGTTCAGTATCTGTCTCTAATCAGTAAAAAATGAATGCATCTAGGCCATGCATTCCCTTTAAATATATTTATATACTTTACCTGCAGTACCACATTTTACCATACGGTGTGCTGTTAAGAAAATACATATGTATGTGCACCAAGGAACACAAAGCAATTTCACAAAGGTGCTTGAAAAATGACCTACAGCACCACCTAGTGGTTGAAAGATTAGGTGTAGCTACCAACATATTGTCCACTTTAAAGGAAATCTGTCACCAGTGTCACCTTCACTAACCTGTCGGTACCGATGACAACGGTACTCACCTTGTCCCATTCCGTGGCGGGGATCTTCGGTAATCTCCTCCGTTAGATCCGCTCCGGGCACCCAGCTTGGGGCATGGGCGGAGCTTACTGATGTCACCACTGCTGTTCTCTTACAGCAGGACCCAGCAGGGAGCAGCAGTGGGGATGTCACTAAGCTCCGCCCATGCCCCAAACCGCTGCTGCACTCTGCTGGGTCTCGCAGCAGCAGTGACGTCAGTAAGCTCCGCCCGTGCCCCAAGCTGGGTGCCCGAAGCTGAGTTAACGGAGGAGATTGCTGGAGATCCCCGCCACGGAATGGGACAAGATGAGTACCGTTGTCATCAGTGCCCCCTGCACTATCTGTCAGTACCGACAGGTTAGTGCAGGTGACACTGGTGACAGATTTCCTTTAAGGATGTATATGACCCGTGGTGTGTATGTATATATTACATGCTGATAGCTCAGTGCGCCATACTTCTTCTTTGTTATTTTATGTTTACTATTACTCAGTATTATGTTTATCTGGTATTTATTTCTTCGAAAATCTGAAAACTGTCATTTTGCGTATATATCAGTGTGCCTCCAGCTGTTGCAAAACTACACCTCCCAGCATGCCGGACAGCCAACGGCTGGGATAGATAAATGCTACAGCCTAAAAGCCAAATCTTTAAAGTTTTACGAAGAGAACAATAAGCGTTAGATGCCGTACTATGGGCTTAACTGCTTATGTCTGGGAAAACCATAAGATTAGCATACTTTTAAGTTGGCTATATTCTAGATTGTTTTTTTTTTTTGTGTGTAGGCCTTGGGGGTATAGCCTGCTTCCCCAAGTAACTAAGGGTATAATCTATTGTGGATCAGCCTTAGAAGTTACATGGAGGAGCGGCCATGACATGTTGGTGGAGGATCCACATGACTCCAGCACAGGGATTAGAGGACTTTAGAGGGATTCAGAATACAGGATAAATAAGAATAAAAAAAAAAAAAGAATCCTCACCCACAGGACTGACCGAGCCGAACGCGCTGAAAATGTTACATTCTCTATTGTAGAAAATAGAAAATGCTACAAAAACAACAAAAACATCAATCTTACTGTTTACTGTAACTGGAATTGTTCACTTTCTTTAACTTTTCTCCCTTTAAACTCATAATATTATGGGACGGAAGACAAGAAGAAGCTGTGCTGTACGGTCAATGTGGACACCTGTTATATATATATTTATTAACCCCTTAAGGCTATGTCCACACACTGGAGTGTCCGCACGGAAAATCTCTGTGCGGACATTCCGGAGTCTGTGGGCGCCGGCATAATATAGGACTGCACAGGAATGTGCCATCTTATAGACAGCTATGTATTCCGTGCATTGTCTGCAGAAAGAATGAACAGGTAAATTTGCTCTGCGGACACAGAAAGAGGAATTTCCGTGCCGGAAACATCTGGCATGGAAAATTCCACCGTGTGCACAGCACAGCAGAATCCCATTGAATTCAATGAGACTCTGCTGCAGCGGAATTTCCGTGCTGAGGTTTAATGAGGAATCCGGCACGGAAATTACGACATGTGAAAATGGCCTTTAAAGGGGTATCCCGCCCCTAGACATTTTATCCCCTATCCTTTGGTGCCCCGCTGCGGCACCGCGCTATCATTACAGCACAGAGCGAGTTCGCTCTGCACATAATGATGGGCGGTACAGGGGCTGGAGCATCGTTACGTCACGGCTCCGCCCCTCGTAATGTCACGGTCCGCCCCTTTCAATACAAGTCTATGGGAGGGGGCGTGGTAGTCGTCACGCCCCCTCCCATAGACTTGCATTAAGGGGACGGGCCGTGATGTCACGAGGGGCGGCGCCATGATGTCACGCGGCTCCATCCCCTGCATCGCCCGTCATTACGCACAGAGCGAACTCGCTCTGTGCTGTAATGATAGCGCGGTGCTGCAGCGGGGATCCCGGGGGTCCCCAGCAGCGGGACCGCAGCGATCTGACATCTTATCCCCTATCCTTTGGATAGGGGATAAAATGTCTAGGGGCGGAATACCCCTTTAAGGATTTTTCATTTTTGCATTTTTGTTCTTCCTCCTCACCTTCTAATTGCCATAAGGCTTTAAAAATTTTAAATTTCCAACTACAGTCCCATATAAGACTTGTCTTGTGTGTCATCAATTTTACTTTATAATGATATCTCTCATTTTACCACCAAATCTATGGTGAAATACAAAAAAAAATGCAAATTTTTTTTGGGTGGGGTGCTTTTGTAAATTTCGGAGGCTTCCGTTTCTAGGCAGTGCACTTCTCGGTATAAAATACACTTTGCCTTTGTTTTGTAGGTCCATACGATTACAACGATATCCAGTTTATGTAGGTTTTTTATTTTATTTTACTAATTTTAAAACATTATAACTTTGTGTACAAAAATGAGTATGCTGAAAGGGGAAAGGAAGACAACAATCCTCACAACAGATAATTCGGTGTATTGGCACCTATGATGGGAAAACGGAGGAGGTTATGAAGGTATTATGCCGGCATTGGCATCTCTTATCAGGAGACTTAGACTTGGTAGAAGCTGTGGGTAGAAAGCCAAGAATGACGTTTCGACAAGGATCCAACTTGAGGGACCTACTTGTATAGAGCCACCTGTCCCAATAAGTAGACCAAGAAATTGGCTGAGCAGTAGAACAAAGGGCTTCTATAGCTGTGGCCAGTGTAGCTTCTGTCCCTATCTGCCGAGAATAAAGAAATTTACAAATCCGGTGGATGACCGTGAATTTGAGATTAGACAATGAATTAATTGTGAATCCAAAAATATTGTCTATATCGCGTGTTGTGGGTACCTGAAACTTTATGTGGGTAAGACCACCCAGGAGTTCAGGCGAAGAATATGTCAACACTTGAGTAATAGAAGAACGGGAGTTGACACGTCAGTGTCCAGACATATGCACGCGGCACATGGAGGCAGAATACAGGAGCTGAGATTCTGGGGGCTATGTCAACTAACTTTGGACCCGAGGAAGGGCAATACTGATAAGGCCCTCCTCAGGGAAGAAGCAAAGTGGATTTATAGGAGCTCTGGGGACTGATTGTAACGGAGTGCTGCGTGCAAGATCACGGGGGTCCCCAGCAGCGGGACCCCCGCAATCAGGCATCTTATCCCCTATCCTTTGCATAGAGGATAAGATGTCATAGCGCCGGAGTATCCCTTTAAGGACCAGGCCAATTTTCATTTTAGCCCTTAAAATTTTTTCTTCTCTGCCTTTTAATAGCCATAAATCTTTCCATTTTATACCTATAGGATCAAACGAGGGGTTGTTGTACATAAGAGCAATTGTAATTTGTAATGACATCACTCATTTTATCAAAATTAAATTATTTGTTGCACAAAATTGAAGAAAAAACATGCAATTTTTTAAATGTTATTTTTTGTATAAACGCAGTGCAATTTATGGCAAAAATTACACATTATTCGTATTCTGTAGGCCAATTAAATTACAAGGATACCCAATTAATATGTTTTATTTTACTTTATTTCTGTATAGATCTTCCTTATGGTGTTTATTGTGTATATATATATATATATATATATATATATATATATATATATATATATAATATTTGCCACACATTCAACAGTTCTAAATATCCCCAGATTTTCCAGGTTAGTGGATCTTTTTATATACTACATTTATTTATTTATTTATTTTTAATACATGAAAATAAATAGAATCCAGCTTGGTTCCAAATAAGAATCCTGTGTGTAGGTGATGAAACAACAAATGGTTCGCATCCGTTTTATTCAATCCTAATAAGATCAGAGATGTTTACATAACCGATACAATACGTTCTGGGGCTGGAGACTGCGATGTGAAGCCTGGAGTAGGCAGCCTGGGAATAGTAAGTTAGACAAATTGCAGATGTAAATAGTCAGCAGAGTTTTTTGAACAAATAAATAACCCGGAGTGATAGACTCTCACGAGGGGGCCTTCTCTCAATTATGGGAAGTCTTTGAAGAAGTTTCTAAAGTCATTGTGGCGATTGGAAACATAAATTTTACGTTTTAGGACAATAAACCTGGAGTAGAAGTTAAAGAGATGGCAAAAGAATCAAGCTCTTTGTACGGGTCCGGCTGACGGAGGGAGCCCCATTGGTCAAACTTCAAAGAGATACATGGAAACCGTGGTTATACTAGAATGAATACAAGATCTGCTCTGCTGCATTGTAGCGCATGACATGCAATATATCTATATCAATAAAGATACAGTAAATGGATTGAATGTTCTGCACCAGCTTTCCCCAACCAGGGTGAATTTAGCTGTTGCAACTTCGAGCATTCCTAGACAGCATTTAGCTTATTTCTGTGACATGTCAAGAACATTTTGAAATTACACTTTATAATCAAGTCATAGTGTGAGGTAGGGCAGGAATAGTGCAGCCCTGAACTAAACCAGAACCACTTTACCTGCCTACTTTTATATCCATCCTAAACAGAGGATCTACAACTGGAAGGCGGACCCTGCGGTGTAGAAGGTGCAAGGGTGCAAGGGCATCATAGGTCATAATAATAAGCAGTAATATCTATCTATATATCTATTCACCTCATATCTATCTTTCTATCCATATCTCTATCTCCTATCTATTATCTATCTATCTATCTATCTAGCTATCATATCTATCTATCTAGCTCATATCTATCTATCTATCAATCTGTCTCCTATCTATCTATCTATCTATCTGTCTATCATATCTATCTATCTATCTATCTATCTATGATCTATCTATCTATCATATCTATCTAGCACATATCTATCTATCTATCTATCTATCTCCTATCTATGATCTGTCAATCTATCTATCAATCTCCTATCTATCTATCTATCTATCTATCTAACAATAAGTCCAACAGCACTCACGGGTTCAAGTAAAAAACACAACGGTGTTTATTTAAACCATGTTCAAATGCAACGTTTCAGTGATATCCACCACCTTTTTCAAGCATCGGTGGTGGATATCACTGAAACGTTGCATTTGAACATGGTTTAAATAAACACCGTTGTGTTTTTTACTTGAACCCGTGAGTGCTGTTGGACTTATTGTTGGAATGTATGGATGTGGTCTGCGACTGGGACCACGTTTCTTTCCTATTGCACCCGGATTACTATCTCAAGACTTACAGTGGTTGTGCTGTCCTCCGCCATTTGGAAATATCTATCTATCTAGCAACAGAAGAATGCAGCAGCACACTGCCAGCACAAGGATATAAGTGAAACATGAATATGCAGTTAAAACATGGAGAGCTATACAGCTATGGTGTAATAGATGCAAATGTGAAACTATGAAATAGTGAGGCACTTAGCTCGCAAATTTGTCTCCGCCGGCGGTCAAATAGCTTGGACCGTCCCACCGCGATAAGGTAGCCTCCTGGGACGGACCCTACACTGTGAATATGCCTCTGTGTGAACAGTTCAGTAAGCATGGCAGGGTCTGGAACGTCCAAGACACCTTATATACACACCTGATAGAGGTGGGTGGGGTGCAAGGACAACATGGAGGTAGCCACTCCCCCGTATGTGCAATACAGACAAAGAATAAGTCAGCCAGCACTTTAGTTGATACCAAACTATTATATGGACCTGGCCTATCTATCTATCTATCTCATATTTATTTATCTATCTCATATCTATCTATCTATCTATCTACATATCTATCTGTCTACAGATATCTGGATAACCATTTCAAACAAGGCTTTTTTTTTTTTACTAAAAATATTTTGTTTAGGTCTGGTATTTCTGTACCTGAGGGAGTTGAGCTGTAATACCCTGTTCCACCTAGGTGTGGCGATAGGTTTAGTGCTGTTCTGGAAGAAAGCAGCCATGTACAATCCCTTTCATTGGGATGGGAAGCACTGGTCTAGAAGGTGGTTATCATGGACTCTCGCACTCATCCTCTCTATAGTGAACACATGTATGGCAGCCCTTGGATACTAACGTTCATCCTGTGTCCCTGGAAGGTTCTGTGAATTATTCTACGACATTAACGCTCTTATGTTTAATTTGTGATTATCTTTCTTACAGTTTATCACAAACAAAGCGGGAAAGGTAATTGCAATAAATAGCGTAGAAGACATACAGTACATTAAATAAGTGAGAGGCGAGGGCATGAACTTGTGTTAGTGCCTTGTGATTGGAATCACCAAGACAACCGGTTCCCCCACTCAGAACATCCATTCACAGACCATTTAATTGCGTCTTCTAGACGGAAGCGACAACAACGAGATCAGTTTTTTTTTGTTCTGCACTGAAACAGTTTTACAGAGTTCAGGTCTGTAATATCAACAAGATAATAATATTTTATATGCAACATGGTCAGGGATGAAATGTATAAATGTATGTAAACAAAGCCAGCACTGCAGCATATGTTACTGCCATATACTGTTGTCATGTGTATAAATAAGATTTGTTATAATGGATATATTTTTAAGTATACAGTACTGTATATATACAATTGTTTTCCTAATACATGTCAACAAATACATCCTAATGCATCATACACTTGGTCATTCTATGGCTTAGTATATATTTAGTGATTTATACAAATCTGAAATATGATGCCCAAAAAAAGTCTAAGGGACCATACTGTACTGTCAGATTCATATAGATAGATAGATATGAGATAGATAGAGATATGAGATTTATATGTGGTGGCCCAGTACTGGAGTTGCATTTCTGTATCCTTGCTGCCCTGTCAGGCAGACTCTGCTCAGTGACCCCTGGGCCCCTCTTCTGTCTGTATTCCCTAAGTAGTTAACTACCACCTGTGTTATCTATTGTAATGTATTTAACTTGTCATATACCTTTAAGTAATGTTGCTAAGTGTTGTAACCAAGGAAGGTACCAGTGACCATGTGACCTACAGGGTGACCCATGGGCCCCTCCAGATCCTCCCCTATATAAACCCTGGGAGGAGTTAGTTCAGTCTCTTGTCTCTTGAGATTAGTTCTCTACTGAGTACAGTGAGCTCAAGTCCTGAGAGAATGTCTGGTGTCCTGAGGAGGCCTAAAGCCTACCACGCAGCCACGCATCCACAAGTCCACTACCCCACAGGTGAACATCAAAACCTGCTAAGCTACATACGGGGTGAAGTGAAGTCTAGTCAGTCCCAGTCAAGTCAGTCAAGATCAGTCTGTGTCAAGTCAGCATGGCCCTGCATCAAATTGTCCAAGTCCACTACAAGTCCCAGCGAGCCCTAAAGTCTCTGACGTTTCTGGTCACCTCCTTGGGCCTGGCTAAGCTGTTAAGTCTGTTAAACCTGTCTATCTCAGTAAAGCTGCCATTGTTCCGTAACTTGACGTTGGATCATTATTTGCCCCCGTGCGTAGCCCAGGATCCAGCAGTATACCTTCGGGTTGTGTAGAGGTTAAACCACGCCCTGGCATTATGAACACAACGGGTTAATGCCATCTGCCCCTAGGGTAATTCCATCTGCCTTCATCAGACCCTCATGTGACATAGATAGATATGAGATAGATATGAGATTCACATGACATAGATACTGTAGATGATAGCTAGAAAGATAGATAGATACGAGATAGATACAGGGCCAGACTGGCCATTGGGCACACTGACCATGCCTCCCTCGAGCCCTAAAAACTATGACGCCACAGCCACTTAGAGTTGCAGTCGCTGCTTCAATAATGGCAGTCAACACTTTAAAGCCGTGGCCGGTGGCAGAGGGGTCTGGGGAGGAAAGGGATCCTGAGGGGGCCTGGGGGAGGAAGTCAGATGGGTCTGGGAGGGATAGGAACCCTAAGGGAGTCTGAAGGAGGATGACAGAGGGGTCTTGGGGGGATTGGCAGAGGGGTCTAGGAGGACAGAGAGGTCTGGAGGAGGATGACAGGTCGCCGCTTTAAGAGTGGTGCAATGCAGGCATGTCTCCTTACACCCTTGACGTCAGCCGTAGAAGAGCGGAGGGCAGGCAGGTAATTTAGAGGAATGGGATTTAGAAGATGGCAGAGGGTTCTGAGGGAGGGGGGGGGGATGGCAGAGGGTTCTGGGGGGGGAGAGAGAGATCCTGAGGGGTCTGGAGGAGGATGACCGAGCGGTCTAGGTGGAGGGATAGTTATTCTGAGGGTCTGGGGAGAATTAGGCAGAGAGGTCTGGAGGAGGATGATGGGTCAGGTCGCCGCGCAGCACAGGCACATCTCCTTACTCACGCCCTTGATGTCAGCCTTAGAGGAGCGGAGCAGCAGCCACTGCTGGTAAAGGGGAATGGGAATGGGCTTCACATGTTCATATTGTTTCTTGTTTAGTTTTTGATGAAATTCGTTTTCAGCCTGTACTTTAAAAAGCCATTTTTTGCAGTTTTACTCACATGGAAAGCCTGATTAAAGCTGTCGGTTTTCTATCCACCGGAGGATTAAATGCCGATAGAAGACAGGCTACTGTTTCAAGCATGAATAGTTTAGAATTTTTATGCAATTATGAAGCAGTAGGCGCAGAGACACCTTCTAATAGTGATATTCCTGTTGGGTTTGGGATATTTTAACATTGAAAATGATTAAAAATACAAGTTCTTTCATTTTTAACAGAGGCAGCGTGATTACCGCTCCAGATCACAGGGGAAATCCATGCATTATTTGTAAATTTACGCCATCCCTCCCTTCATCTGTGTAATGACACTGACTTTTTGATGCCGGGGATTGAACGCGAGTCGATGTTGCTTATTAAATTTAAGCACTTTCAATTATTATGCAGACGGAAGTCAAAGACGATTTTGTTTGAAAAATTAATAAACAAAATACACAGCCAAATAAAGTTGGAGGTTTTTGATGCCGAAGTAGTAAATAAATATATAAATATGAAAGCTGGAAATGAAATATTGATATGGAATGAATCAGACAATTACAATTACAGATTGGTTTTTAGTCAACTCGTCGGGGGGTTGCTGCATAAATCTTGTTGTAGTGACAGTCGAATGGAGTTTTTTCGACACGTGCTTGATATCATGAATTTTACACAAACTTTAGCTCTTTTTGAACCCAATAACTAAAGATGCACAAACCTCCTGAGATAAGTATTGAAATGTTTGGCTCTAATCAAATTAACTTCCAATTTGACCATGATTGGAATTCAGCCGTACATTCAGTGCTGGGCTCAGCCAGTGTAAGGAGTTAAAGGGGTACTCCGGCCCTGAGACATCTTATGGTGTATGGTGATGTTACGACTCCGCCCCCGTGTGACGTCACCCCCCGCCCCCGCTATGCATAGACTTGCATAGCGTGGGCGGGGGGGTGATGTCACATGGGGGCGGAGTCGTGACATCACCATACTCCGGCCCCGTGGTCGCCACCCGGCTGTTTGTGAGCTGGCACCATGGCGTGCAGCTCAAACAGGTGGGTGGCGAACACAAGATTGTGGAGGTCTCCAGCGGCGGGACCCCCGCGGTGAGATATCTTATCCCCTATCCTTTGGATAGGGGATAAGATGTCTCAGGGCCAGAGTACCCCTTTAAGTAGCTATGCATAGCGTCTCCATTTACATATGTGGACTAGGGATCAACCAATAACGATTTTTTAGGGCCGATACCGATACTCTGTGGAGGTTAGGGCCAATAGCCGATAACTTATACCGATATTCCAGTGTAAGTTATCGGCTACCTATCCCTAAACCTCCGCCCCCCCCCCGACACCACTGCAGATCATTGATTTAAAGTGGGCGCTTTAAATCAATGAACTGCAGTGGCTTTTGCAGTGCCAGAGACCGCCGCCACCACCCGCTTCTCCCCCTCTACCTGTCCGGGGTCCCCCTGAGTGCTATCACCGCCACCGCGACCGCCCCCCCCACCACACCGCCCTGGCCAGAGACCGCCTCCGCCGATGCCCCATTGCCTCCCCCTTCACCGGTTTTATGATTACCTGTTCCCGGGTCCGGGGTCCACGATACATCCTGAGCTGTCACTGTGCGCACTGATGGTGACGTCTTGTTGAGGATGTTACTCATCATTGCGCAGCACACAGCGTAACACAGGACGCAGCAGGAGCCAGAAATAGCGTGGACCTCGGCCCCCGGGAACAGGTAATTATAAAACCGGGGATGGGGGAGGCAATGGGGCGGCAGCGGTCTCTGGCCGGGGTGGTGCGGTGGGGGGTGCGGCGCGGTGGGGGCGGTGCGGGGGGCATTATCGGCAAGATAATATTGGCCAAACCGATAATCGGTCGATCCCTAATGTGGACCATACAGTATGCAGTGATGTAATGTATCACTGCTTACAGTACCAGAGCAGGGACTCTTGTCAAAATAACAACAGTCCCTGCTATCTAGTAGTTTTTGCAACACCCTACTAGGTTGCCATGGAAACTACATACTGGGGAGAAGGCGTACCCTGTAGGACTTATGTGGCTATGCATAGCACCACCACTTACCTCCTTGTAAGAACAATAAGCAGTAAGGCATATCTGCTTAGTTTAGTGATCAGAGGAAAACACCAGTTCAGGTCAGGCCAAGATGGGAGAAGGGTGCCGAGGAGTATTTGCACAGCGAACATTACACCACTTAGGGTTTAACAGCCAGGTGTACAGCGCATGCCCGGCCTCAGCAAAACACAAATTGAATCACATAAATGCTCACCATTAGACATAAAACTTTTAGCCCTACATCTGTAAATCTTCTGTAAATCTTTTTATATATCAACTGGATCCAGAAAGTTAAACAGATTTATAAATTACTTCTATAAAAAAATCTTAATCCTTTCAACAATTATCAGCTGCTGAAGTTGAGTTGTTGTTTTCTGTCTGGCAACAGTGCTCTCTGCTGACATCTCTGCTTGTCTCGGGAACTGCACCGAGTAGAAGAGGTTTGCTATGGGGATTTGCTTTTAAACTGGGCAGTTCCCGTGACACGTGTCATCAGAGAGCACTTAGACAGAAAAGAACGACTCAACTTCAGCAGCTCATAAGTACTGAAAGGATTAAGATATTTTAATAGAAGTGATTTACAAATCTGTTTAACTTTCTGGAGCCAGTTGATATATATATAAAAAGTTTTTTTCCTGGATAACCCCTTAAGTGTACCATAAAAACTCAACTTTTTCAGGAGGCTTATATCTCGTACTGTTCATAACCTGACCTGGTCACAGATGTCTCCACCCCAGCCTGTCCTCAGCCGGCTATCCTTGTCATATCACTCTGCAATTTATATCCATGCTGCTTCAATTACAAGATAATAATTGTTCATGCAGCTAAATATATACATTCCATGCCAACACAAGGCACTGGCACCCTAGACTGGGTTTACAACATGTACCTACTATGTAACTCCTCACATTCCATTTAGATTGGAAGATCATTGTTTGTCCATTTATTAGAATTATGTGTCATCTTACTAGTGTGTTATCTCCCCATTCATAAAGCACTGCAGAATATGTTGGTATAAATATATTTATATAGACACAACAATGAATGAGATTTTGTGGGTCATTGTAAGCTAAGCTTGTCTTGGTCCTGCTGCCAAACCAAGTAAGCTTGTGGTCCCACTTAAAGTGAAACTCACAGCAGGGTGACCCGCACTAAGCTGATATACAGGCAGATAGTACGGGTGACCCTCCTATCACCAAGACCCTGTCTCTGGGACATGTCAAAATTTTTTATAATTATTATAGTGAATTTGACAGTTATTCACCTGCCCTAAATCCAATATACTGGGTTATAGTGCTGGGGAATAGCTGTAAAAGGGAGGGTCAAATTTTTAGGTGCTACAGGTCTGATATGCCTGTTTCAACTACATATTTATTGTGCTGCAAGGCACATTGGAGGTGGAAGCCTGCTCCTCGGCTCCCCCTGCCTTATCAATTTACCTCCCTGGCCCACCGCCTAATGTGACATCAGAGCTGGGTGTAGCAGGGAGTAGAGCGCTCACCCCCCCCCCCTCATGTCATGGAAGGGGGCAGGCCAGGGCGGAATATTGATGAGGCAGGGTGAGCTGAGCAAGCAGGCTCCTTGCCTCCAATGCCCCACCTCCATAACCAATATGGCTGCAGTTCTCGCTGTACCTTTTTCGCTGTTAAAATAAAATACATTTTTTAATATATATTTATATATATATATATATATATATATATATATATATATGTATATATATATATATATATGTATATATATATATATATATATATATATATACAGTGGTCCCTCAACATACGATCGTAATTCGTTCCAAAGGAGCCATCGTTTGTCGAATCCATCGTATGTTGAGGGATTTTTGCAATGTAAAGTATATGAAGCTGTATTCACCGGTCCCCGCCGCTCGAGAGGGTGTCCCCACCGCTCCCGGTGGTGACCCCGGGCCTCCGCTGGGCTCTCCGCTGTCTTCTCCGGTCCTCCGCTGTCTTCTCAGGTCCTTTCCTGGTCTTCTCCGGTCCTTTCCTGGTCTTCTCCAGTCCTCTGCTGTCTTCTCCGGTCCTCCGCTGTCTTCTCCGGTCCTCCGTTGTCTTCTCCGGTCCTCCGTTGTCTTCTCCGGTCCTCCGCTGTCTTCTCCGGTCCTCCGCTGTCTTCTCCGGTCCTCTGCTGTCTTCCGCAAGGCCTTACTGGGCCTGCGTAGCGACGTCATTACGCCGCTGCCTACGCCATTCCTATTGGATGACGTGAGCAGCAGCGTATGACGTCATCAGAGAGGGCCGAGAAGACACCGGAAGGCCAGCGCTGGACCCGGAGGGCACCCCGGAGCATCGTGGAGGGGTAAGTAATACTTACCGCACCACACGGGGAACATTAAGCTGCTATCCGGCAGCAGCTTAAGCATTTTGTGCTGCCGGATAGCACTTAATGTGATGGCCCCGACATAAAAAAGCATCGTATGTCGATTTGATCATATGTCGGGGCCATCGTAGGTCTGGGGGTCACTATATATATATATATATATATATATATATATATATAGATATATATATATATATATATATATATATATATATATATAATGAAAAAATACCAATAAATAATTTACAAACTAATTTTATCCATTTATCTATTTTCTACATGTCAAAAAGTACCTCTTAATATTTAAAAAATACAAATCAAATTTAATTGTAGATGATTCAGAAAATAAGAATATTTTTTATAAGAATCTAAAAAAGTTAGAAAGCTAAAGCTGTTAGACCAGCACAAGTAAACATATTTTACAGTGTCTTGCCATTCAAGTGGCATTGTAACCATACACATTTATGGCATGTCGGTAGAATACTCCAATCATATATGTCTGATAAATAACAAATTCTCTGATTAGGAGAATGAGGGCACCATGACCCACATGAGGCAATAACAAATGGCACGTGGCCAGTAGTGTTGCTCGCGAATATTCGCAATTCAAATATTATTCGCGAATATCGCATATTCGCGAATTCGCGAATTTCGCGAATATAGCGCTATATATTCGTAATTACGAATATTCGTTTTTTTTTTTTTTTTTTTCTTCACAGTACACATCACAGTGATCACCCCTCTCTGCTTCCAGCTTGTGTGGTGTAAAGAAGGCTCTAATACTACTGTGTGAGACTGGCGTGCGTAAATTCGCATATGCGAAAATTAGCATATGCGAATTTTCGTATATGCGAATTTTACCTTATGCTAATCTTGTACATGCTAATTTTCACATCTGTAAATTTTCGCATACGCGAATATTCGCATATGCGAAAATAAACCGAAGATATAACGAATATGCGAATATTCGCGAATATATGACGAATATTCGTCCATATATTCGCGAATATTCGCGAATTCGAATATGGCCTATGCCGCTCAACACTAGTGGCCAGTATGAATGCTTCTCCGTCTATTAAAATCTACTGTAATAAACGAAACAGCATAATATTAATATAGAAAAATTTGCAAAAAAGGTTGCAAAAAATGTTGGCCTTTTTTCAATTACAGCAATAATAAATTATACTTAGCCTTATAATGACTTTTTGTGGAACTAACATCTAAAAGGAGGTGTACAACTACTATATACCCTGATCCTATAGAGATAGCACCAGCAGTTTACAGCTAAAGTTGGGGGGAGGTGTATAACTACTATATACCCTAATCCCATAGAGATAGCAGTAGCAGTATATAGATAGAGCTGGGAGGGGAGGTGTATAGCTACTCAATATCCTGATCCCATAAAGATAGCAACATTATACAGAAAAAGCTGGGGGGAGGTGTATAACTACTATATACCCTGATCCCATAGAGATAGCAGTAGAAGTATATAGTTAGAGCTTGGAGTATGACTACTCAATATCCTGCTCACATAGAGATAGCAGTATATAGATAGAGCTGGGAGGTGAGGTGTATAACTACTCAATATCCTGATCCCATAAAGATAGTAGCAGCAGTATACAGATAAAGCTGCGGGGAAAGTGTATAACTACTTTATATCCTGATCCCATAGAGAAAGCAGCGGCAGTATACAGATCAGGGCCAAACTGGCTATCGGGCGCAAAGGGGATTTGCCATCTCCCCAGTATACCACTGCCAGTGATGTGTCACACAATAGCATGTCACTGACACGTCACCTGCAGGGCTTCCGTGGCACTTGGATCAATGTTTGACAGAAAGAAGAGCCATTGGCTCCTCGCCCTGTCAATGACTATTGCGGCCACCTGCAGTGTTTGCTGGTGGCCACAAGAGGCAGAGCTTCTCTTCCTCTATGATCCGGCACAGATAATTGACTTCATCGCGTACCGGAGCGCAGAGGAGGAAGAGAGAGAGAGGGAGGAGCGGCCACACTGTGGATTGCGTCGGAGCTGCAATATTAGATGAGTAAAGGTGTCTTTTATTTTTTTACTTTTGCAAGGGGGCATTGTGTGCACGAAGGAAAGCATGGGGGTGGTGGACGGATCTGCCACTTTATACAGCTGCTGCATACAGGGGGCTACTTATTACTTACAAGGGGGCAACTGTATTCAGGGGACTACTTACTACCTACAAGGGAATGGAAGGCTACTGGGTACAGGGGAAGCTGTTGTATACATGAGGGCCTACGATATACAGGGGGCTGCTTATACTTCCCCAGGGGGCTGCTAATACTACCTATTGGGGGGAGGACTGCTAAAACTGCAAGAAGGACCTGACTACCTACTAGTTTGGCCTAACTACCTAATGTGCCTACTCTTTCCCAACCAACTTATCTACCCACCCTACTGTGTGGGACACCAAGGGGGTTATTATTACTGTTTGAAAGGTAGATGCTTGATGCTGGAAAAGTGCCGAGCCTGAAATGTTTGTCAGGCAGGGTCTGTGGAGTGGAGTAGTGGCCGGAAGAATTCGTCATGACGGTCTGGATCAGATGGAGGAGAAAAAGGAAAGTGAACGACTCCAATCAGAGAAGACGTCACCTGGGAGTCACCAAATGTAACGGAATGTAATCACTAATATGATCTCCAGTCTGTGTACAGCTGACCACTATATTGTCACTTGGGGGGGAGGGATACAAGATTTGGTCAGTAACAGTATGATGGTAATATGTATGGCTATGTTCACACGTCAGAATTTCTGCACAAAATTCTGCATGAAAATTCTGCATAAATTTATAACCAATTCACTTTAAAGGGGTAGTCCGATGGAAAACAAATTTCTTCAAATCAACTGGTGCCAGAAAGTTAAACAGATTTGTATATTACTTCTATTTAAGAATCTTAACCCTTCCAGTACCTATAAACTGCTGTATAGTACAGAGGAAGTCAAGTTGTTCTTTTATGTCTGATCTCAGTGCTCTCTGCTGACACCTCTGTCCATGTCAGGAACTTTCCAGAGAAGGAGAGATTTGCTATGGGGATTTTCTCCTACTCTGGACATTTCCTGACATGGACAGAGGTGGCGGCAGAATGCACTGGGGTCAGACAGTAAAGAACAACTTAACTTCCTCTACAGCAGTTTATAGGTACTGAAAGGATTAAGATTTTTTAATAGAAGTAATTTACAAATCTGTTTAACTTTCTGGAGCCAGTTCACATGAAAAAATAGTTTTCCACCGGAGTACCCCTTTAATGGAATTCCTGCAGCAGAAATTCTGCTTTGTGAATGGGACAGCGGAATCCCATTGAAGTGTATTGGCTATAAATTTGTGCAGAATTTTCATGCAGAATTTCAAACAGAATGCAGTGCACAAATTCTGCCGTGTGAACCTGGCCTAAAAGTATGATGGTAATATGTATGGTGATCATACTTCCTCCTTGTATAAAGGTATTTATTGGTTATATAGGGCTCAGTATACAAGATTTGGTCAGTAACAGTATGATAGTAATATGTATGGTGATAATATTTCTCCTTGTATACTGGCATTATTGTTAATATTGGTCTCAGTATACAGGATTTGGTCAGTAACAGTATGATGGTAATATGTATGATGATAATATTCCTCCTTGTGTACTGGTATTATTGGTTATATTGGTCTCAGTATACAGGATTTGATCAGCAATGGTATAATGGTATTATGTTTGGTGATAATATTCCTCCCTATACTGTATACAGGTGTTGTTTAGTAACTACATGATTTATTTAGAGGTACGTGGTTTTTATTGTTTTTATACCCAACTACGTCTAATATTTGGCCCCTCTCCCATTGTGGCTCCGCCCTAAAATAGCCACACCCATAACCAGAGTGGGCTGCCTAGAGTAAAATGCACAGGCTTATTTTTGTTCCTAGTCCGGCCCTGATACAGATAGAGCTGGAGAAGAGGTGTATAGCTACTATATATCCTGATCACAGATATATCAGCTGCAGTATATATACAGAGCCGGGAGGGGACGTGTATAACTGCTGTACATCCTGATCCTGTAGAGATAGCAGAAGCAGTATGCAAATAGAGCAGGTAGGGGAGGTTTTTAAGTACTATAGCTTGATCTCATAGAGACAACAGTAGTAGTATAGTAGTATATAGATAGACCTGGGAGGAAGGTGTTTAACTACTATATATGCGGATCCTATTGAGATAGCAGCAATATACAGATAGAGCTGAAGGGGAGGTGTATAACTACTAAATATCCTGATCCCATAAAAATAGCAGCAGCAATATACAGATAGAGCTGGGAGGGGAGGTTTATAACTACTACATTTTCTGATCCCATAGAGATAGTAGCAGCTGTATAGAGATTGGGCTGGGAGGGGAGAGTCTGTGAGCTGCAAGGAGGGATCTGTAGTTCACAGGAAGTCAGCTGACCCACGACTGACCAGTTAATCTCACACATTAAACACAGTGATTTTCTAGTGGTCTGAATGATGATCACATGACCCAGGTATAGTAATGAAACATATGGATGAATTCCTAGGAGTTAAAATATAAGAATGTGATTTACGCTGTGCTGAGTCTTTCTTTTTGTTGCATTCACTGTTGTGGCTGATGTATTGTATAATTTATGATTCTGTATATTTCGTATGTGTCTATAGCTGAGAGGGGCCAAGGTTGTTTTATTTTTTTATTTCATATATAGTAACAGAGGTACTCCATTTGTTGGTTACCAGTTTAGCAAATATACAGCCCTAATCTCTCCCAACACTATCCTCTACATGTTATTCTACCATACATATTGCTTCATGTAATAATTCACAGTTAACACTTCCCACTCTTTTCCATCATCTCTGTACTGAAGAGCCAACTGCACTTGTACCAGAAATAATGTCAAGTTTACGGCATTTCAGTATTATATATTTCCTGTTATTTTCAAAATGTCAAAATAGTCTACAATGCTGTCAGTCAAAACTGGGAAACCCTGGAGAACATGAAGGAAAGCAAAGCAACCATAAACCTATAAACATAATGGACCGATACAGTAAGGTTAGAGGTTGAATTTGATGGACCTTGTTTTTTTTATTATTATTTTTTTTTTTTTACCTTATCAACTATGATTTAATTCAAGATAAAAATTCTACTATTAGAAGGTAAGTCTCCATCTCGTAGTCTTTATTCCAGGTATGCTCTTGGCACAGAGACTGCCACATAGGCATAGAGTTCAGTAATAATATGTGTATTGCCTGTAGATGCCACTAGGGGGGTTGGGGCTCACTTCTCACAGAGTTATACAGCTGATATATTTGTTTGGATGAGCGGCATTCAATCGTATGCAAAGAGCTCCTTCTAGTGGTAGCTGTGAGCAGCCAGAATTTACATTTTTTACACAATCACTAACATTTTAAAAAACTTTGCATATATCAGCAATGCAAGCAAATATAAGGTTATGTTCATAAATTGTAAAATGTATTGGTGTATTTTATGTTATCCAAGTATGTAGAAGTTTGGGAGGCACTCACCAAGGAATATGTGGAAAAATCTTTATTTATATATGTGAAAAAAAAAGTCTTTATTTCGGGTGCAAAAACACCAAACCACCTTTCTGGATCGCAGGGATGCCAAACAACACAGCAGGTGAGGTCAAACCTGTTTCATGCCAGTGGTCTGACGAAGCACCAAGCTAGGTGTGAAACAGCTGTAATCTCACCTACTGTGTTGTACCTGAATTATCCACTCATAGACAAACACAGCATATACATCTAATGACACAAAAGGGTGTCACACAATCATGTTGGGAAAATCAGGATATATTCACATATCAGTAAGCTTAGAATAGACACCTCTGTATATTTAATTATTAAAAATGGCCTCTTGAACAACTTATTAGGCTCCTTTCCTCTCACCCCACTTCTGAACTAAAGCTTAATTAAAAAAAAAGTGCTAAATGCTATCTGGTGGCAGATCCGCTTACTGATGTATCAGGTTAATTTTGCCCTAAAAAGTCTGTATAGAGAGGAAGAGTAAGAAGGGGCAAGTGGAGAGTGAAAAAGCATCAAGAGGTTCATTCAAAAGTCCTAGTAAGCCCTCAACCCAATTCTGGAATGACAGCTTACATTGCTTAGTACTGCTCTAAAATGTTCTTCATGCTGCTGCTACTTCTGTTGGTCTGCTAAAGAGATGTACAGAAGCAGAATCTCTATACCTCCTGCCTGCCTGAAAATGCAGGAACATTTAAAATGACTAAATGTAATAAGGAGAAATAGCTATACAGGGTGCAAAAGCATCCATCTGGGATTACAGGCTTAGGAATTAGAAAAGCAGGGTTGATTTCTTATATATATATATATATATATATATATATATATATATATATATATGTACCATACAGGTTATGTATGGAACGGCAGCTCAATTTCACATTTCCACTAAAGTAAATGGAGTCAAGTTGTACTATCAGACACCACTTAAAGAAGGTGGGGTACCATTTTTGGAAGAAATTATCTTTTTCTATTCCTTTAAGGGGGCCTAAAGGTTGCTACATAAGAGGACATCGATGTTATAAATGGCAGTGTGTGGGGGGCCAAATCACAGATCATTGGGGCCCAGTAGCTTTATGTTATGCCTTAGATCTGAATCTTCTTGTAATTCTACAAATAATTACATCTTCTGGAAACAAGTAACACATTTTCATGAATCATCTGACAAGATTTAATAAAGCTCATTTACTCACACGGGCGCACACAGCGTTCTCAGTGGCAACATGACATATGGATTTTCTGCAACAAGTGAAAATAAAACATATTTTTACTTCTTTATTTTAGCGAGGAGTTGTCATAAAAGGCCCAGTGTTTCCCAGCAGGAGCGTGATGCAGCATACAGTCATTTAATGATAAAATATTGTGTTTGCATTACAAAGTGATGTTTGCCTTAACCTGGGATTGCTTTCTTCATAATAATAACTATGTTTTCTTTCTCTGTAATTATTTTAATTGCATTCAAAGATAAATATCCATGTCTCATTTCAATGGCAGACATGCAAAAAACAAGCACGGGAGGATATCAAAAAATGGTAAATCATTGAAGACCTGGCTGCCACAGGTGCGAGCAAAGCTGTTTTATAATTATGTCTTTAAAATTCAGAAATCAGAAAGAACAAGAAAAGAACAGTAAACGCTTCTAACGAAAACAACTGCAAATTACAGAACAGAACTCAACTACTGATGAAGAAAGCATGAACCAAAGGAATGCTCCGATTCCAAATGGCGGATACTTCTATTCCTTCTCATCTGTATAGTGTTCAATAAAGCTTTAGTATTTATGAATTCTCTCTATTTCCTCTGCGCAGCATTTCACTGTGTTGTACAATATCTGTCCTTCCTATGGAATTATTGCAATTATTTTTTTCGAGTGACTCCGTTTATACAAATACAAAATTATGTTTCTTCCTCTCCTTTCTTCCTTCGCTTCTTCTTTTCCTGTGATCTTTATTTTACTTCTTTCCTACCTTTCTTATTTCCTCTCTTCCTTTTATTTCTTTTCCACTCTCTTTCTTCCATTCTCTCTTCTTTCCTACCTCCCTTACTTTCTTATAGTCGCTTCTTTTCTTTCTCTCTCTTCCTTCCATCCACACCCTTTTCATTTCTTCCTTTCATTCTTCCTCCCTTCTATCCTCTATTCTTCCCTTTTTTCATTCTTCCCTTTATCCCACCCTCTCCCTCTTTATTTCTTTCTTCTACTCTCTACTCTCTTCCTTTCTTTTCTTCCTTCCAGTTTCTTCCTTCCTTCTTTCCTTTCTATTCCTTCCTTTCTTTTTTCTTCCTTTCTTTCACATTTTCTTACTTCTCTTCCTTTCTCTCTCTTCTTGCACACTTTTAGAAGGTAATTTCCTTCCTCTTCTTTCTTTCTTTCTTTCTTCCCTCCTTCCTTCCTTCTTTTGTCTTTACCTCTCTCTTTCTTCCTTCCTCTCTCTTCCACTCTCTTACACCCTCCTTCCCTTTCTTCCTATTTATCTCTTTTTTTCCTTCCTTTCCTCCCTTCCTTCTTTCTTTCTTTTAATCTTTCTTTCTTTCTTTCTTTCCTTCCTTCCTTCCTCTACCTATTCCTTATTTATCCATTATTTTACTGGGGGCACTGGAGGCTGGAATAGAGATCTATCCTTTTTTCTTATTTAAATTCTCCTTTTTCCTCCTTTTTTGCATTTTACTATATTTAGAATAGTCTATATTTAGATACTAACATGAAAAATCTTATTAAGCTTAAATTAAATAAAAACAAAGATAAATCCTATTAAACATTAAAACAAAAACAACATCTGATGAGTGTGAATTGCACTTAACCTGATGAATGATCGGGAGAAAATGAATGGTGACAGTGCCAATACACAAATATTTGATATACAGGCGATGCTGGAGGCAATGAGAAGAAATACTTCACGGTTGCAAAACAAGGTTCATGATAGTCTATCTACCAGTAGATTTAGCTGTGGAGAAGTTCTTAAAGTGGAACTTATTTATTGTTGTATATATTTTTGCACAAATGTACCACTATGAAACTCAGTTGAAAACTACTTAACCCTTTAAGGACCGGGGTTTTTTCCATTTTTGCATTTTCATGTTTTGCTCCTTGCCTTTAAAAAATCATAACTCTTTCAATTTTGCACCTAAAAATCCATATGATGGCTTATTTTTTGCGCCACCAATTCTACTTTGTAATGACATCAGTCATTTTGCCCAAAAATCTACGGTGAAACGGAAAAAAAAATCATTGTGCAACAAAATAAAAAAATAAAAAACGCCATTTTGTAACTTTTGGGGGCTTCCGTTTCTACGTAGTACATTTTTCGGTAAAAATGACACCTTATCTTTATTTTGTAGGTCCATACGATTAAAATAATACCCTACTTATATAGGTTTGATTTTGTCGGACTTCTGGAAAAAATCATAACTACATGCAGGAAAATTAATACGTTTAAAATTGTCATCTTCTGACCCCTATAACTTTTTTACTTTTCCGTATTTTTTGCGCCGTGATCTGAAGTTTTTAACGGTACCATTTTTGCATTGATATGACTTATTGATCGATTTTTAAATGATATAAAAAGTGACCAAAAATGCACTATTTTGGATTTTGGAATTTTTATAATTTTTATAATTCGGACATTTCCGCACGCGGTGATACCATATATGTTTATTTTTATTTTTATTTACACTGTGTTTTTTTTTTTTTTTTTTTTTTGGAAAAGGGGGGTGATTCAAACTTTTAATAGGGGAGGAGTTAAATGATCTTTATTCACTTTTTTTTTCACTTTTTTTTTGCAGTGTTATAGGTCCTATAGGGACCTATAACACTGCACACACTGATCTTTTACATTGATCACTGGTTTCTCATAGGAAACCAGTGATCGACGATTCTGCCGCTTGACTGCTCATGTCTGGATCTCAGGCACTGAGCAGTCATTCGGCGATCGGACAGCGAGGAGGCTGGTAGGGGCCCTCCCGCTGTCCTGTAAGCTGTTCGGGATGCCGCGATTTCGCCGCGGCTATCCCGAACAGCCCACTGAGCTAACCGGTAACTTTCGGTTTTGCTTTTAGCCGCGCGGCTCAGCTCTGAGCGCGCGACTAAAGGGTTAATAGCGCGTGGCGCCGCGATCAACGCTGCGCGCTATTAGAGGCGGGTCCCGGCTTCACTATGACGCTGGGCCCGCCGTGATATGACGCGGGGTTACTGTGTAACCCCGCGTTATATCAGGAGAGCAGGACCAAGGACGTACCGGTACGTCCTTGGTCCTTAAGGGCTTAAAATAATTGAAAATGTTATTATCTTGCACCATTAAAAATCCATTTCTCAACAATGAAATTGCAACAACATGAAGATCAAGCCATAAGAATAAGTACATTTGGGTAATAACAGGGGCAAAGGTTTCTGCATTAACCCCTTGGGGACGGAGGGTTTTCCAGTTTTTCGTTTTTTCCTCCTTGCCTTTTAAAAATCATAACCCTTTCAATTTTGCAGCTAAAAATCCATATGATGGCTTATTTTTTGCACCACCAATTCTGCAGTGACATCAGTCATTTTACCCAAAAATCGACGGCAAAGCAGAAAAAAAAATCATTGTGCGACAAAATTGAAGAAAAAAATACCATTTTGTTGATTTTGGGGGCTTCCGTTTCTACACAGTACATTTTTCGGTAAAAATGACACCTTATCTTTATTCTGTAGGTCCATACAATTAAAATGATACCCTACTTAAATAGGTTGGATTTTGTCATACTTCTGGAAAAAAATCATAACTACATGCAGGAAAATGTATTCGTTTAAAATTGTCATCTTCTGACCCCTATAACTTTTTTATTTTTCTGCGTATGGGGTGGTATGGTGCTAATTTTTTGCCCCATGATCTAAAGTTTGTATTTGTACCATTTATGTATTGATTGGACTTTTTGATAACCTTTTATTCATATTTTCGCGATATAAAAAGTGACCAAAAATACGCTATTTTGGACTTTGGAATTTTTTGCGCGTACGCCATTGATCGTGCGGTTTAATTAACAATATATTTTTATAATTCAGATATTTCTGCACACGGCGATACCATATATGTTTATTTTTATTTACACTGTTTTTTTTAATTGGGAAAAGGGGGGTGATTCAAACTTTTATTATGGAAGGGGTTCAATGATCTTTATTCACTTTTTTTTCCACTTTTTTCTTGCAATGTTATAGCTCCCATAGGGGGCTATAACACTGCACACACTGATCATTGTTATCCAATAGGGGGCTATAACACTGCACAAACTGATCATTGTTCTCCCGTAGGGGGCTATAACACTGCACACACTGATCTTTTACATTGATCAATGGCTTCTCATAGGAAACCATTGATAAATGGTTCTGCCGCTTGACTGCTCATGCCTGGATCTCAGGCACTGAGCAGTCATTCGTCGATCGGACAGCATGGAGGCGTGGCCCCGCGTTATAGAAAGGGAGTGGGCTGAGGGTGTATAGGTACACCCTCCTTCCCCAAGGAGTTAATATCAGGAAGTATTACTTTACTGAGAGAGTAGTGGATGCATGGAATAGCCTTCCTGCAGAAGTGGTAGCTGCAAATACAGTGAAAGAGTTTAAACATGTATGGGATAAGCATAAGTCTATCCTGCATATAAGATAGGTATAAGGCTATCCTTCACATAAGATAGGGATAGGCATAAGGCTATCCTTCATATAAGATAGGGCTAGGCATAAGGCTATGCTTTATATAAGATAGGGATAGGCATAAGGCTATCCTTCATATAAGATAGGGATAGACATAAGGCTATGCTTTATATAAGATACTGATAGGCATAAGGCTATCATTCATATAAGATAGGGTCAGCGACTATGCATAATATTCTGATTTTTGGGCAGACTAGATGGGCCAAATGGTTCTTATCTGCTGACACATTCTATGTTTCTATATTTCTATATTTAAATGATCACATTTTCGAGGAGCTAGCTCTGTGACACATATGTATATGTGATGCCTCCTCTTCATTGACATGCCAGTTATGGTCACTTGTATCAAGCTGAGAGGAAGATTCATTGGGCTACAACCCAGGCATCCAGGCATTATTCTGAAGACCACATGGGCAACGCGTTGAAGAGGCCTTCAGAAGTGAACGTCACATTGATCCTAGTGTTGAGCGCGAATATTCGCAATTCGAATATTTATCGCGGATATTGAATATTTGCGAATATCGCGAATATAGCGCTACATATTCGCAATAAGAATATTCATAATTTTTTCCCCCCACAGAACACATCACAGTGATCTCATCTCTCCCTGCTTCCAGCTTGTGGTCTAAAGAAGGCTCCTACACTATTTACTGTCAGAGACTGGAGTGCAAATATTCGCATATGAGAATATGCAAATATTCTCATATTCGCGAATATCGTCTCTATCTATCCATCTATCTATCTCATATCTATCTATCTATCTATCTCATATCTATCTATCTCATATCTATTTATCTATCTATCTCATATCTATCTATCTATCCATCTATCTAGCAACAGAAGAATGCAGCAGCACACTGCCAGCACAAGGATATAGGTGAAACATGAACATGCAGATAAAACATGGAGAGCTATACAGCTATGGTGTAATAGATGCAAATGTGAAACTATGAGATAGTGAGGCACTTAGCTCGCAAATTTGTCTCAGGTGGGATGGTCCAAGCTATTTGACCGCCGGCGGAGACAAATTTGCGAGCTAAGTGCCTCACTATCTCATAGTTTCACATTTGCATCTATTACACCATAGCTGTATAGCTCTCCATGTTTTATCTGCATGTTCATGTTTCACCTATATCCTTGTGCTGGCAGTGTGCTGCTGCATTCTTCTGTTGCTGTATATCTAGCCTTGTAGCGTGCACCTGCAGACCAGGTCCATATAATAGTTTGGTATCAACTAAAGTGCTGGCTGACTTATTCTTTGTCTGTATCTATCCATCTATCTATCTATCTATCTGTCTCATATCTATCTATCTATCTATCTCATATCTATCTATCTATCTATCTCATATCTATCTATCTATCTCATATCTATCTATCTATCTATCTATCTATCTATCTATCTATCTTTCTCATATCTTTCTATCTATCTATCTACCTATCCATCTATCTATCTCATATCTAGCTATCTATCCATCTATCTATCTCATATCTAGCTATCTATCCATCTATCTATCTCATATCTATCTATCTATCTATCTATATATCTCATATCTATCTATCTCCTATCTATCTCCTATCTATCTATCTATCTATCTATCTATCTCATATCTATCTATCTATCTCATATCTATCTACCTATCTCATATCTATCTATCTATCTATCTAAATCCAAAGAAGCAGCAGCACACAAGGTATACGGTGCAAAAAAAGTTTGTGGTTTTATTGCATCAGTGCATACAGAGCAACGTTTCTGCGACCTCCTCGTCGCCTTTCTCAAGCTCAACTAAGTGACCCCTCAGTGCAGTTTAAATACATTCAGTAATTACAACAATTGTTGACATAAGTGTGAGTATAGGACATGACATAGTATACAACAAAGCGTCATACATTAGTGATCCAGTGATGGTGACGATAAATCCTCATTAGTGATTCCTCCCAGTGCAGGTGGATGTGGGCGGATACTTGAGATCTACATTATTTAAATATATACACAATGTACAAAGTTATCATAAGCACTTACCCAACAGAGCATATCGTGGACTGTAACACGTTGAATGAGCGGGGCAAAAAAGTGACTGCGCAGGTCAGAGCAGAACTGCCAATCAGAGGCAGACTGCGCTGATCGCGTGCACCCAATCGCATTCTATACAATGCTGACATGCGTACTCGTAAAAAGAAGTTATGTGCGCCATCTTGCTAAAGGGAAAAAGTATCACATACTGACCATAGTATCTCGCGCATGCGCAGTGCTATGTCAGTATATCGCTATTATCAATATTCCAAAGTCATTAATCCAGCAGTGTATGAGGGACAATTGCTGCATTTTAGCAAACACTAATGGGCATTCCCGTGTTCTGTTTGCATGGGGCATAAAGCAGGTAGAGCTGGCATGGCTCATACCCTCCGGCCATATATGGGGTTACGGGTATATACATGCAAATTGACACATGTTTACACACATGTCATGCAAGTATGCGATAGGGAGCAGACTAACACCGGCTGGACAACCACTGATGCTGCACCTGACACTACCCGATATTCCCGGCCGTGACATAGTATCCTGCAGCCCCCAGAACAATGTGGATACCTCTATATAGTATTTGTTTTCAGTATTGCAGATAAAATGTCCTGCAGAGCTGGATGTGTGGATGCTTTAACATAATAAACATTTTTTTTGTGTAATAAACATATTTTTAGAAAGAACGGAAAGTCTTAAAAAGAACAACATGTTTTCAAAATCCAAAAAGACAATGCTCTGTTGGTGGCTGTACATATTGTGCTTCCATACATCTGAAAATTAAACAGAAAGAGAAAAAAAATTATTAGAAGGGTCTGTTCACATACAATACACAGAGAGTAATATACACAAAACTTCAAGGGCTACATTGGAGGGCTATCTTTGACTCATTTTAGAGGTGGTTTTAAATTCTGCATTAAGACCATGCGGTCTCATTGTATTCAACCTGAATATCCATCGAAGTTCACATTTTTTTAACATAGTTATACGGTCCCCACCCCGTTTCGGGGGTGGAATATGGTCAATGACCATAAATTTTAATTCCTGTTCCTGGTGGTTAGCTTCAGCAAAATGTTTAGAGACTGGCAAGTCAAGTCGTTTTTTTCTTATAGTATAGCGATGTTGGTTGAGACGAGTCCGAAGATCCAGACTCGTCTCACCAACATAGAGTTTCTGACAAGGGCACCACAATAGGTAGATGACAAAGTCAGAATTGCACGTCAGATAAAATTTAATTGCGTGTTCTTGTTTCGTCTGTGGGTGCACAAATTTAGTGCCTTTCTGCATGTAGCTGCAGTTAACGCAGCTGCGACATGGAAAGCATCCTTTGTTACTAACAGTCAGGTATTTTTGTTGTGTCTTTGGTTTTTCAGATATGTCTGTCCTGACAATTTTATCCTTTAAGTTGGGAGCCCTGCGGAAGGACATCAAGGGGGGTTCTTGAAACTCTTCCACCTGGGAGTGTCCCTCCCTAACCAGATACCAATATTTGCGTACAATTGATGAAATTTGATATGAGCAATCACTGTATGTGGAAATAAATGGAATTCTACTGTCCACACTTCTTGAAATTGTACTATCAATTTGTCCGTTTCGTTTTTGTTGTCTTAAGTTAATAATGCGAGTACGCTGTTCCTGAATCAGTTTTTTAGGATACCGTCTTTCTAGAAAATCATTAGTCATCTTAGATAGTGCTTTCTCTAGCTTCAAGTCATCGTCCGTAATTCTCTCAGCCCGGAGCATCTGGCTGAAAGGAAGGGACCTTATCATGGCTCTTGGATGCCCGCTATCAAACCTCAGTAATGTGTTACTGTCCGTGGGTTTATAATACATGTCTGTCGTCAGTTTGTCACCATTCTTGCTAACTGTCACGTCCAGAAAATTTACAGAGGTCATTGAATGGGTCAAGGTAAATTTAATGTCAACATGTATATTATTGAGAAAGTTATAAAATGTCAACAAATCCTCTGCAGTACCGTACTCTTTCCGTTCTTTCTAAAAATATGTTTCTTTCTAAAAATATGTTTATTACACTAAAAAAATGTTTATTATGTTAATGTATGACGCACTGTTGTATACTATGTCATGCCCTATACTCACACTTATGTCAACAATTGTTGTAATTACTGAATGTATTTAAACTGCACTGAGGGGTCACTTAGTTGAGCTTGAGAAAGGCGACGAGGAGGTCGCAGAAACGTTGCTCTGTATGCACTGATGCAATAAAACCACAAACTTTTTTTGCACCGTATACCTTGTGTGCTGCTGCTTCTTTGGATTTATCTATTGGGATCCCGAACCAAGGCTCCTACACAGCGTGCACCAGTTACCTAAAGCACTATTTGGTTGTGCTGCTCTCCTGGGATATTTGTATTGACGGTCATGGAGCGTGCACCCTTATCCTCAACTTCCAATGTGGGTATCGAATCAACCAGTCTACCATTAAGAAATGTGAGTACGCAGCAAAACACCAGTGTATTCAAATACACTGAGAGTGATGTATGCAGAATATTGGGGAGTGCAGAAGGAGAGGCGTCTTTTTTATATATATCTTCCATCACTGATCTACAGCGTAGCTATGAGGCTGAAACAAAGAAATCTATGACGTTGCAACTGCATTATACCACTCTAAGGGAATATTATAAAGCTGCACGTGTCCCAAGAGGCATGAGGGTGCAACCAAAGGACTGTGCTTATGCAATGGACATGGAATATAGAAATCGCTTTGAGAGCATAACCAACCAATATTGTCTGGAACTAGTGTTATTACAACTAGAATTTTTACAAAAGGATCTTGAGATAACTAAGATTAAAGTCTCTGAGTTAGAAGCATCATTAAAACAGCATCTAACCAATGAAGAATCTATTGCCTTTTTTGATAAACAGGATAACTTTCTAAGCAAAATGCGATCTGGCTTGGAGGAGACTAAGAGACACAAGTGGTCTAGAGACACTCAGGACTATTCTCTATCTAGAGTCTATTTGTGGACTAATACACCATTTTCTTTCAGACGGAACAGGAGAACCAAGGAAATATTTACAGAACAAGGAATTTCTAATACACAGGTACTAGATCCCTCTTCACGGGATGAACAAAGAGAGCTTTTTTTAGTCATTCAAGGACAATCTCCAGACAACAAAGGCGGGGAGGACGTAAACATCACCGAGGGAGTAAAAACAAGAAATCAAAACCAGAATCAGAACAGGAATACAGCGGTTGCCAAGAGCAACCCCAACAATTTCAACAACCGTCACAAGAAAAAGAAAGCCTGAAAAGCAATGCCGTGGTAAATATATCTTCTGTTGTCTTGACTGATACACAAATACAGGTTTTATCCAAAGGTTTAAGCTTTTGTCCCAGTATGTATGTAGACTGGTTTGAACTTGAGCTAGATGTTACTCAATTCATTCGCAAATTGAAACTTAAGTTGTGGTTTTCTTTGCAGGCCCCTAGAACTTTGGTTGACAGTGACCGCATGGGGGAGGACAACATTGGTGATTCCTCCATGATGTCACTGAAGGCCTTTAATTTACGGGTTCCCAGTGAATTTCAACCTCCTTTAGAGTCTCATGCCATCAGTACATATGAAGAATGTGTTAAACGTGATCTTAAAAAATTGAGTACCCAGAATAAGCATCTTAGACATCCAAATATGAGACAGGAAGATCTTGATGCTGTGAGGGAGCTTGTCCATGACCACCGCCTAGTCATAAAATCGGCTGATGAAGGCGGATCTATAGTGGTCATGGACAAGCTCCAGTATATACAAGAAGCTGAAAGACAGCTTAATGATGTGAATGTATACCAGTCACTTTCTAAAGACCCCAAGAAAGAAATTATTACTCGTATTACCCAGTTGGTGGAGTGTGGCTTTGAGGATGGTCTGATCGATGACAGTCTACGCAAATACTTAATAGTTGATTACCCGGTTACACCAATGTTATATTTATTACCAAAAATACACAAAAATCGTGAAAGACCTCCAGGCAGGCCCATTGTGTCAGGCCGAGAATCAGTGACATCACATATTTCTATCTTTTTAGATAGATTACTACATACTTATGCCACTAATGCCCAATCATACATTAGGGATACCTCAGATTTTTTAAATAAAATTAGAGATGTGACTGTCGACCACCAGACCATCCTTGCCACCTTAGATGTTACAAGTTTGTACACCTCCATCAGTCATGATGGAGGTGTTCATGCAGTGGAAAACGCACTTATTTTGTCAGATTGTCCGCCACACAAAATTGACTTCATTGTTTCATTACTGAAGGTAGTACTTGAATGTAATTACTTCATATTTAATGACACTTATTACATGCAAAAGAGGGGGACAGCAATGGGCAGCAACGTGGCGCCCACATATGCGAACATCTATGTGGCCCACCTTGAAGAGGATTACATCTATGTATCGCCCCACTTCAGCCAAGTGCTGAAGTGGTGGCGCTACATAGATGATATCTTTTTACTTTGGACCGGTACTGCAGAGGATTTGTTGACATTTTATAACTTTCTCAATAATATACATGTTGACATTAAATTTACCTTGACCCATTCAATGACCTCTGTAATATTTCTGGACGTGACAGTTAGCAAGAATGGTGACAAACTGACGACAGACATGTATTATAAACCCACGGACAGTAACACATTACTGAGGTTTGATAGCGGGCATCCAAGAGCCATGATAAGGTCCCTTCCTTTCAGCCAGATGCTCCGGGCTGAGAGAATTACGGACGATGACTTGAAGCTAGAGAAAGCACTATCTAAGATGACTAATGATTTTCTAGAAAGACGGTATCCTAAAAAACTGATTCAGGAACAGCGTACTCGCATTATTAACTTAAGACAACAAAAACGAAACGGACAAATTGATAGTACAATTTCAAGAAGTGTGGACAGTAGAATTCCATTTATTTCCACATACAGTGATTGCTCATATCAAATTTCATCAATTGTACGCAAATATTGGTATCTGGTTAGGGAGGGACTCTCCCAGGTGGAAGAGTTTCAAGAACCCCCCTTGATGTCCTTCCGCAGGGCTCCCAACTTAAAGGATAAAATTGTCAGGACAGACATATCTGAAAAACCAAAGACACAACAAAAATACCTGACTGTTAGTATCAAAGGATGCTTTCCATGTCGCAGCTGCGTTAACTGCAGCTACATGCAGAAAGGCACTAAATTTGTGCACCCACAGACGAAACAAGAACACGTAATAAAATTTTATCTGACGTGCAATTCTGACTTTGTCATCTACCTATTGTGGTGCCCTTGTCAGAAACTCTATGTTGGTGAGACGAGTCTGGATCTTCGGACTCGTCTCAACCAACATCGCTATACTATAAGAAAAAAACGACTTGACTTGCCAGTCTCTAAACATTTTGCTGAAGCTAACCACCAGGAACGGGAATTAAAATTTATGGTCATTGACCATATTCCACCCCCGAAACGGGGTGGGGACCGTATAACTATGTTAAAAAAATGTGAACTTCGATGGATATTCAGGTTGAATACGATGAGACCGCATGGTCTTAATGCAGAATTTAAAACCACCTCTAAAATGAGTCAAAGATAGCCCTCCAATGTAGCCCTTGAAGTTTTGTGTATATTACTCTCTGTGTATTGTATGTGAACAGACCCTTCTAATAATTTTTTTTCTCTTTCTGTTTAATTTTCAGATGTATGGAAGCACAATATGTACAGCCACCAACAGAGCATTGTCTTTTTGGATTTTGAAAACATGTTGTTCTTTTTAAGACTTTCCGTTCTTTCTAAAAATATGTTTATTACACTAAAAAAATGTTTATTATGTTAAAGCATCCACACATCTAGCTCTGCAGGACATTTTATCTGCAATACTGAAAACAAATACTATATAGAGGTATCCACATTGTTCTGGGGGCTGCAGGATACTATGTCACGGCCGGGAATATCGGGTAGCGTCAGGTGCAGCATCAGTGGTTGTCCAGCCGGTGTTAGTCTGCTCCCTATCGCATACTTGCATAACATGTGTGTAAACATGTGTCAATTTGCATGTATATACCCGTAACCCCATATATGGCCGGAGGGTATGAGCCATGCCAGCTCTACCTGCTTTATGCCCCATGCAAACAGAACACGGGAATGCCCATTAGTGTTTGCTAAAATGCAGCAATTGTCCCTCATACACTGCTGGATTAATGACTTTGGAATATTGATAATAGCGATATACTGACATAGCACTGCGCATGCGCGAGATACTATCGTCAGTATGTGATACTTTTTCCCTTTAGCAAGATGGCGCACATAACTTCTTTTTACGAGTACGCATGTCAGCATTGTATAGAATGCGATTGGGTGCACGCGATCAGCGCAGTCTGCCTCTGATTGGCAGTTCTGCTCTGACCTGCGCAGTCACTTTTTTGCCCCGCTCATTCAACGTGTTACAGTCCGCGATATGCTCTGTTTGGTAAGTGCTTATGATAACTTTGTACATTGTGTATATATTTAAATAATGTAGATCTCAAGTATCCGCCCACATCCACCTGCACTGGGAGGAATCACTAATGAGGATTTATCGTCACCATCACTGGATCACTAATGTATGACGCTTTGTTGTATACTATGTCACGCCCTATACTCACACTTATGTCAACAATTGTTGTAATTACTGAATGTATTTAAACTGCACTGAGGGGTCACTTAGTTGAGCTTGAGAAAGGCGACGAGGAGGTCGCAGAAACGTTGCTCTGTATGCACTGATGCAATAAAACCACAAACTTTTTTTGCACCGTATACCTTGTGTGCTGCTGCTTCTTTGGATTTATCTATTGGGATCCCGAACCAAGGCTCCTACACAGCGTGCACCAGTTACCTAAAGCACTATTTGGTTGTGCTGCTCTCCTGGGATATTTATTTATCTATCTATCTATCTCATATCTATCTACCTATCTCATATCTATCTATCTATCTATCTATCTATCATTTCATATCTATCTTTCTATCTCATATCTATCTATCTCACATCTATCTCATATCTATCTATCTCTCTATGTAGTCCAAAATAGAAGCGGCACATCCACAAAAAGATTAAATGCAGATTGGGTGCAGGCACAAATGGAGCCTCGGCGCTCTGGGTCCAACTTGTAAATAGTAGATAAAAGGCAGCACTCCAGTTATGGTGAAAATAAACTTAGTGTTTTATTCCATGATGTAGACAACTTTCCAGCGGTCTCTCATCGCCATTTTCAAGTGCAAATAAGTGATACATGGAGGGTTTTTATACACACCCCTCAATCAGTGACATCATATAATTAGCATAATTAGTGACATCATCAGTGGTAAATGTAAACAAAATGTATAACAAACCAAATCATATTTAAATTACAACATTCCCTAATGTCATAGAGGTGAAATATGCCATATGCACGTGCAATAATATATTAACCGATCCTCACACAAACCTATCGATCGGTACTTATATGTGAACATTGGTGACAGTGTGCCGGTGTAACGTTAAAATAATAATCTGTCACTATGGCAACAGAAACACCAACATTAAAGCGTAGGACGCCGGTCTGTAAGAAAGCCCGGGATTACAGCGCTGTACGCTGACAGACGCTTCCGGGCATAGAGTGAGCTGTAACCAATCATCTAGTGGCGTCACTAGTTCCCATGGTATCGGGCGGAGCCTGGACAATTTATCATGCTGCAAGCTCAGGACGCTTGTCTTGTGCATGTCAGATGGGCAAAAGGAGTCTCAGGACGCCATATTAGATGTGGGCACATTATGCCAGACCTGATTTCTATTAAATTAGACAGGAAAAGCATGTCTTAACTATATAAATGGCATAGGGTAAGTTGTAAATAACTGTTGATCTCCTTTAACTGTCACAGGTTAGATAGAATTTTATTGGGATGGTTACACCTGTTTTGGGGTGCCCCTTTTGCAGGTACCTACAATGAATGCACCTCCTACAGATGAAGCATCCCTTTGACTGCACAGTTAGATATTCTTGTGTACTCACTTTTTGTTTAGAAATGTCTGCCCTCACCATACAGTCCCTCAAATTTCTAGTCCTGTGATAGGACATAAGTGGTGTCTCTCTAAATTTCTGGATCTCAGGGTAGCTGTTGCTAATGAGGTGCCAGTGTTTCCTCACTTTCTGGGCTACCATACCTGACACCTCATTGTATGTGGTGATAAAGGGAATCCGTCTAGATTGGTCCCTTTTCACTCTCAGTCTTCTAATGTCCTGGCATTCTTCCAATAATCTTTGTTTTCGTTGGTTAATCACAGTAACCCCTAGTGATGAATTGTCTGGTCATTTTTTGTATAGCCTTGTCTAGTTTGTCCTCTGTGTCGACTATCCTGCTAGCCCGCAAAAATTGACTATATGGCAGAGATTGAATCATAGGTCTTGGGTGACATAACTCGTATCTTAATAGTGTATTACAGTCGGTTGGTTTGTAAAAAAAAGGTCAGTTGTGAGTTTAGTGTCCACAATGGCAACTTCTGTATCGAGAAACTGTATTTTTTCTTTTGAATACGTCAAGGTAAATTGGAGCTCATTATCAATGCTGTTGAGGTAGGATTGGAATTCTATCAATTCCATCTCTGTGCCATTCCAAATCAAAAAAATATTATCTATGTAATGCCCCCACCCCAGGATATTCCTGGAGTGGTGGGACACATAGATGTAGCTTTCTTCAAAATCTGCCATTACTATATTTGCATATGTGGGCACCATGTTATTCCCCATGGCGGTCCCACATAATTGAATATAGTATTTCTCATCGAATAAAAGTAATTATTCTGCAATGCAAGCATCAATAATCTGAGGATGAAGGCCATTTGTTCAGAATCAAACTCTGCTTCAATTAGTGTTTTCTTGATAGCTTGGGATCCCCTTGTGTGCTGTATTGACGTTTACAAGCTTACTATATCAAAGCTGGCAATAATGGAGTTGATTGGTAATGTGACTTGAGACATTTTTGACAAAAATAATGTGTGTCCCGTAAGTATGATTTGGACCGCATAGCAAATGGTCGCAAAAATTTGTCCAAAAATATAGATACATTATTTGATAATGACCCTCTGCCGGAGACGATAGGCCTACCTGGGGGATCTTGTAGGCGCTTATGGATCTTCTGCAGGAGGTACAATACCGGTGTGATGGGATGCTGAACCAGGAAAAATTCACTCAGCTTTTGTCAATAAGGCCCTGTTCAAGAGAAGTTTTTATAATATTCTGTAAGGTACGTTCCATATCCCACCTGGGATCTCTGGGTAAGATCTTGTATAGGTTCTCATCACTTATCTGCCTATATGCCTCCTTAAGATAGTTGCTCCTATCCATGACCACAACCCCACCCCCTTTGTCTGCGGGTTTGACTATGAGGCTGTGGTTAATTAATTTTTTTCTCTTTTTTTCTTCTCTTTATAGATCATGTGAATACGGTCATGATGACAGCGGGAACGGAACACAACCATATATTATTTTTGGGATCCGCTAATTATTAATGAATTTTTTGTACAGTATTGATTTGTTAATATATCTTTTATATATATTTTTGGGGATTTGAGCAAGGAGTCAATTCATTGGTGATGCCAGTTTTTTTTTTTCCTATTGTGGGCTTAATAGTAATTTTTTCCTACAATATACATAGACAGAAGTTTACAGCTGTTGCAATGTACTCCCTGTGTGATATTTCTCCATATTGAATGTTCATGGGTGGTAGGGAGCCAGTTAACTGAATCTGTAAGAGACTTTGCATGTATAGAGACTGTTCCGGTTATGAAGCTTGCATAAAATCTTCAGTAAAAGTTCCAACAGTTTTCAGCTCTCCGGTTGTGGACATTCAATTTTTCTATACCTCCCTATTACTCTTGGGAAGGGTGGCGGTAGGACAAGCATTACAGAGGAGCCCTCACCATGGCATCACGAATAGAAAGGGTTAACCAGACACCCTTTAGTCATCGCACAGCTACACCCCATATACCTTACACCCCCAGGCTATCATGTCAGTGTTTACCAACAAGGGTACCTCCAGCTGTTGCATAACTACAACTCCAGGATGCCCGTACAGCCAACTGCAGTTTGCTGTTCGGGCATGCTGGTAGTTATAGTCTTGCAGCAGCTGGAGATGCACTGGCTGGGAAACACTGGCATAGGTACATGCAATATATATATATATATATATATATATATATATATATATATATATTGTAAGGATTTCTCCCTGGGGATAGCTCTTGATACCGCCACAGGACACATTTCCACTTCAATCAGCAGGCAAATAACAGTACTTTATGCAAGTCCAGCCTCTCGCCAGCTTTATTAGACAGGTTGCAGGATAAATAAAAACATGAGACAGGAACAAACAAAACCCTAGACCGTCTAGTCACTAACTAAACAATCCAGCATGCCCTGAATATCAACTGGTGGGCTTTTAACGGCGAGTTAAACTTATGCCTCCTGCAACCTTCTACTCACTGTTCACACACAGCTTTTGCAACCTCTTGCTGTGTGTCTCATCCACATCACTCTTGGGGCCACTCACAGCTCGGGCTGTGTGTTCCTCACCAGGACCCCTGTCTTCCCCCTACAGCCACCCTGCTGTCTTCTGGGGAGAGCACCAACTATTCTGTCTGACTTCCTTTTAAACACACTTCCCCTTTCTGCTACCTCATTGATTAGGCCACAGGTGGAGGTTTCTCCAGGGTTAGCTAGGGTAATTCACACTTCTCTTGCCACAGTGTCACATATCCCCCCCCCTGCTCAGACCACTGGGAAGGAGCACTTGTATTCAAAAGGCAGAGTCCAATTGCCTTTCCTTTTCCTTGAACAACTTTGTCCAACAGGTTTTGAGGCACTTGGCTTACTTCTTCAGCAGATTTTATATGCACCACTTCAATGGCGCACACTTCCTTCATTCACACTTTCATCAGCCACCAAGCACAAGACTTTTGGTAACCTTTGGCAAATTGTAAAAGGCTCTATTCATGTCATACCTTTCCAATGCCAGATTCTTCACTTTGGTCTGTGCAGTGCTCTGGACACTAGGTGCAGACAAGGCAGATACTCCAGGCCTTTGTCTTCTTCTGTCACCGGTACGGCCATCACCCGAACTTTGCTGGTGGCCAAACAAACCTGTATCACCCATTTGCAGGACTTCTGCAGTTATCTCTGGTTTAGCTTCTGCCTCAGAGAACTTCTCTACCTCAGCATTTTCACCATCCAATGTCCATATCTCTGCAGCTTCAGAGGACCTTTCATAGGGTTTCACCTCAGTCTCAGCTTCAGAGAACTTCTCATATGGCTACCTTTCATGATCTTCAACCTCTACCGTTTCTTGAGTCCATTGCTCATACTCTGACACTTTTAGAGAAAGTATCTCCGTCTCCAGTAGCTTTAAATGTTTCTGCTGCTTACTCTTGAGCTTAGCAGAGTTCTTCTCACTTTCCAGCAATTCTGTCATGTTTTTGACAGTATCCTCCAGGGACAGCAGTTGTTCTCACATCTGCTCATTATCTTTATTCAGCTGCACCATCTTGGACACTTTCTGCTCATAGACTTATAGCTGAGCCTCTTGTTCAGAGAGCTTCGTTCCCAGTGAATCCAAGGTAGCTGCGTGAGACTTAAGGTGCGTTTCGTTCTGCTCCTCCAGGCTCTGCACCTTATGAGCCATTACTACTTTCTCCTTCTCCAGTTCATCCATGGCTACCAACCTAGCCTTGTGGTCACTTTGTAGAGCCAGATATGCCTCACACAGGATATTCACTTCTTCATCCTTGAATGAGACCTGCTTGGCCAGACTCTCCAATTCTCTCTCCTTGCTGTTCACAGTTCATCCTGCAGAGCTGCAAACTAATTATTCTGTAGCTGAAGCTTTGCTTCCTGCTCTTTCAAGCCAACTTGTTCCAACTCTTCTCCTCCTTTAGGGGTTGTCATCCCCTTTGCAAGGATTCTGACAGTCACCTGTCCTTGGCCTGTCTCTTCCTTCAAACCAACTCGTTCCATCTCTTCTCCTTTAGGGGTTGTCGTCCCCTTTGCAAGGATCTTGGCCCCTTGGGCCTCAGGGTAGTCCCAGGACAGTCTCTCTGAACTGTTTCTCTGCTCTCCAGCAGACTTCTCTTTCACTTCACCACCATCTCTCCGCTCAATCACAGAAATGTCAAAAGCTCCTGGGTCTGCAACAACAACATCTGGTCCAGTGGTTCGACCTTCCTGGTCACTATCCATCTCTGGTCCAGACATCACATCTCCTTCCCTCAGGACTCTGTCTATGACAGTAAGCGCAGCACCCAGCTCCACATGTACTCTCTTCAGTACTTCTGCATTATCCACAGACATCTCTGTAGCTTCTTTTCCAGTCACCTCTTCCAGATGACCACTCAATTCTAGCCCCACCTGGGGCTCATCTTCAGCTGGCGGATGGAACCTATGTTCCTGTACCTGATCCGTTTCTGTTTTTTCTGAAGATTCTGTTTAGACAGAGGCACACTTGTCACTTGAGTCTCTGGATCCTCTTGGACTTGACTCACAGACAGTCTGTTCTTCAGCTCTCCCAGCAGTCTGGCAGACCCCTACCTGACATGTATCTAGTGACTGCTTACACTCCCTATCCTCAGCCATTGTTGAGTAACTCTCAACTAGTGTGTGGTGCAAGTCAAGTATTTTGGGCCTATGAGGTGTACCCACTCTAGTTACCTGACAGTCTTCCCATAAATGCTTAAAAAATTGAAAATTCATCCCCAGTACTATATCATACTCCAAGGACGGCTCTATTGCAACCTTGTGACATACGGTACCATAGGGGGTAGAAAAATAGATATTAACAGTTTTACAACCCCAAATAACTGCCTGTATAGACACTATGGCAGGGTCTGGCTTCACCAGACTTAATATACCCCTAGGCTCTAGCAAAGCAGTCATCTTTTTACCACCTACTATCAGCCCACACAAGTTTTCTTTTGTCCTCTCAAAGTTGGCAGCAGAACATATACAGTGGGGATCAAAAGTTTGGGCACCCCAGGTAAAAATGTGTATTATTGTGCATAAAGAAGTCAAGGAAAGATGGAAAAAAATCTCCAAAAGGCATCAAATTACAGATTAGACATCCTTATAATATGTCAACAAAAGTTAGATTTTATTTCCATCATTTACACTTTCAAAATAACAGAAAACAAAAAAAATGGCGTCTGCAAAAGTTTGGGCACCCTGCATAGTTAATATCTTGTACTGCCCCCTTTGGCAAGTTTCACAGCTTGTAAACGCTTTTTGTAGCCAGCCAAGAGTCTTTCAATTCTTGTTTGAGGTATCTTTGCCCATTCTACCTTTCAAAAGTCTTCCAGTTCTTTGAGATTTCTGGGCTGTCTGTCACACACTGCTCTTTTAAGGTCTAGCCATAGATTTTCAATTATGTTGAGGTCAGGAGATTGTGAAGGCCACGGCAAAATCTTCAGTTTACCCCTCTTGATGTAATCCCCTGTGGATTTCGAGGTGTGTTTAGGATCATTATCCATTTGTAGAAGCCATCCTCTCTTTAACTTAAGCTTTTTCACAGATGGCATAAAGTTAGCATCCAACATTTTTAGCATCAAGTTAGCATCCATTTTTCTTTCTATTTGTGAGATGTTCCCTGTGTCACTGGCTGCAATACAACCCCAAAGCATGATTGATCCACCCCCATGCTTAACAGTTGGACAGAGGTTCTTTTTATTAAATTCTGTTCCCCTTCTTCTCCAAACGTACCTTTGCTCATTCCGGCCAAAAAGTTCCATTTTAACCTCATCGGTCCACAGAACTTGTTTCCAAAATGCATCAGGCCTGTCTATATGTTCTTTTGCAAAGTTCAAACGCAGATTTTTGTGGTGGGGACGTAGAAGAGGTTTTCTTCTGATGACTCTTCCATGAAGACCATATTTGTACAAGTATCTCTTATAGTGGAATAGTGTACCACAACTCCTGTGTTTGCCAGATCTTTCTGGAGGGATTGTGCAGTCAAACGTGGGTTTTGAATTGTTTTTCTCACAATCCTGCGAGCTGTTCTGTCTGATATTTTTCTAGATCTTCCAGATCTTGATTTAACTTCCACTGTTCCTGATGACTACCATTTCTTAGTTACATTCCAAACAGAGGATATTGACATCTGAAAACTTTTGCTATCTTCTCTATCTTTGTGAGCATCAACTATTTTCAGTTTCAGATTTCTAGACAACTGCTTAGAAGAACCCGTGGTGCTGATTGTTGGGGCAAGGTCAGATGAGTCTGGGCATTTAAAACCTTTGAGATTGTCATCACCTGGTCTTCCCAAATGATGATTGAGAACAATCCATGACACTGGCAGGTCTCAGCTTTGCAAAAGGGGCAGTGCATGCTATAAATTCTGCAGAGTGCCCAAACTTTTGCAGACACCATTTTTTTGTTCTCTGTTATGTAGAAAGGGTAAATGATGGAAATAAAATCTAACTTTTGTTGACATATTATAAGAATGTCTAACCTGTAATTTGATGCCTTTTGGAGATTTTTTCCATCTTTCCTTGGCTTCTTTATGCACATTAATACAAATTTTTACCTGGAGTGCCCAAACTTTTGATCCACACTGTATGCATGAATTTAAAAAAAAAAAAAAAAACATTTCCACACTGCATCGGTTCAAAATTTACAGGACAGTTCACACCGTCAGGTAGGGACGCACCACCCACCATTACCTCCGGAACATTTGTGTGTGGTTTCTCTGGCACACTTTCTTCATTCCACAACTGCCAAAAATATGGGAAGTCTCTGCTCAGTATAATCTCTATTTCAAGCTCAGCACACACCTCCATAACATGGATCACTGTCCCATAATAGGTCTTACCAGATTCTGGTCGAATCTTCTCAAACGATATTATGTCCGACATGACTTTGAATACAGCCTGGTGACAGTCCAAATCCACAAACAGTGGGATTCCACCCACCATCAACGGGTCCTCACATCCCTCTTTTCTGGCCTCCTGACCAGAGGATCATCAGGTGTGAACTTGTCCTCTAGCCGAGCTGCAGCCAATTTTATCAAGGTGCCCACCATAGCTTCCATCTTGGTGACAACTGGTTGATGTCCACGTCGGTTGCTCCTAGCAACAGCATTTCGACGTCAACCCATCTTTGCAAAACAAATGACAAGGCTTACTGCTATTGCGCTGCGCAGGTGGCCCATCCACCTGTCTCCTTAGCTGAGAGAGTGCTCACTCGCTTGACGCGATCCATTGCCCCTAGCAACGCTTTCACCACAGGCTCAGTCCTGCTCTTGTACTTCACAGCTGGGCTTGTTTGACTTGCAATGCAGGGTGGGTAGCTCCTAGCAACAACTTTACTGCAACTCAAACATTGGTTGCTCTTAGCAACATGCTGCCCGCACCCTCCACCAATTGTAAGGATTTCTCCCTGGGGATAGCTCTTGGATCGTCCTTGACACTGCCACAGGACTTGTTTCCACTTCAATCAGCAGGCAAATAACAGTACTTTACGCAAGTCCAACCTCTCGCCAGCTTTATTAGACAGGTTGCAGGATAAATAAAAACATAAGACAGGAACAAACAAAACCCTAGACCAGTGGTTCTTAACCTGGTTTCGATCGAACCCCAGGGGTTCGGTGAGTCAGTCCCAGGGAGGTCGCAACAGGACAGGCAAACCAAGCAATTGCTGGCCCAGGGCCCAGAGCAGAGCCGGTGTTTGCCCGTCCTGTAGAGACGGGGCAATTCCCCCCATCACTATTAACTTCCTGCGGCCCCGCGTTAAGTTTAAAAACGCAGGGCCGCCAGGACAAAGCCCCCGCCGGGATGTCACTGACGTCCCATGCGTGTGCCCATAGAAACGAAGGCGCCTAGGACCAGATTATAGAGAAGGAGGAAGACGCACGCTGGCCAGCTTGGTAAGTGACCAGCGGCACGTCATCTTTGGTGCTCCGACCACCGGTCCAGAGACCTACTGCTATAGCCGGAGCGGTGGTCGGAGCACTGAAGTGGGCAGTACACAGGCATACAGCCTCCAGCCATACACTGTATATGGCTGGAGGCTGTATGTCTGTGGGGGAACACTGCCTACATCAGTGGTCTTCAACCTGTGGACCTCCAGATGTTGCAAAACTACAACTCCCAGCATTTCCGGACAGCCAACGGCTGTCCGGGCATGCTGGAAGTTGTAGTTTTGCAACGTCTGGAGGTCCACAGGTTGAAGACCACTGGCCTACAGAATGTGGGGGAGCACTGCCTGCCTAATGTGGGGGAACAGTGCCTGCCTAATGTGGGGGAACACTGCTTGCCTAATGTGGGGGAACTCTGTCTGCCTAATGTGGGGGAACACTGCCTGCCTAATGTGGGGGAACATTGCCTACCTAATGTGGGGGAACACTGTCTGCCCAATGTGGGGTAACACTGCCTGCCTAATGTGGGGGAACTGTCTGCCTAATGTGGGGGAACTGTCTGCCTAATGTTGGGGAACACTGACATTGTTGCAAAAATGACATGAGAGTGGCACTTGCCAAGGTAAAGCCGCGCATTTCTGAACTGGTCTCGGAAAGACAACAGCAGAAGTCACACTGATTTGCAGTAAATATTCATTATGTTTTTGTGTGAAAATCATGTTTTCATGGTTTTGTTCTTTGTTCTTAATGGTTTTGTTCATTTTGTGTACCTATTTATAAATATGTACTTAAATATATACCTCCTATGTTTTGAATTTGAAAAAATCATATTTTATTTTTCCAATTAAGAAGGGGTTCGGTGAATGTGCATATGAAACTGGTGGGGTTCAGTACCTCCAACAAGGTTAAGAACCACTGCCCTAGACCGTCTAGTCACTAACTAAACAATCCAGCATGCCCTGACTATCAACTGGTGGGCTTTTCCAGACCAAGTAAACTTATGCCTCCTGCAACCCTCTACTCACTGTTCACACACAGCTTTTGCAACCTCTTGCTGTGTGTCTCACCCACATCACTCTTGGGGACACTCACAGCTCGGGCCGTGTGTTCCTCACCAGGACCCCTGCCTCCCCCTACAGCCACCTTGCTGTCTTCTGGGGAGAGCACCAACTATTTTGTCTGACTTCCTTTTAAACACACTTCCCCTTTCTGCTACCTCAATAATAAGGCCACAGGTGAAGATTTCTCCAGGGTTTGCTAGGGAAATACATCCTTCCCTTGCCACAGTGTCACAATAAATATATACATATACTTATTTATCAAAACCATGCATGGACAAATATAAATGTATGTGTTAGCAGCTGCTTTACACTTTTCTCTAATGTAGATGTTTTTCTCACACCCCCTTTTAGTTGGTGTAGATTTACACCTTTTTTTGCTATTTGCGCCTAATTTCCCCCTACTTTGCGCCTATCTTGCGCCTAATTTCTAAGTAAATACTCGTCTACTGCATGGTTAAAAATTAAAACAGTGTAAAATTAGACAAACACGCTCAGAAGGTGTACATTGAACATTCGCCAAAAAAAGTCTGCATGCGAATCCCAGCCCCTCACTCACCATACCTTGCTGCTGCCTCCTCCGTGTCTCAGCTCTGGCACGCGTGTCCCTGTCTCCTAGGACGAGACCAGCGGCACCTTAGACTCTCCTCCCCGATACGGTCCGAGTCATCAGCCACACAGGTTAGAGGATCCACATCCTGCTCCGTAACAGCAAGATCCGGCCATGGATCCCGCTGGGGTTCCTCTGTCACAGAACCGGATCTCACTTCCATCGTGGCGCTCCAGTCACAGCAGTTGGCCCAGCAGACACAGCAGTTGAGCCAGTTATCCGCTCTGATGCAGCAATTGTTCATTGCACAACTGCAACCGCCACAGCCATAGGCTCCTCCTGCTCCAGTTCTGCATCCCGCTGCTGCAGTCGTCTCCGGATCAAAACTCTGCTTGTCTCTTCTTCAAGTGTTTCCGTGAAAATCATCTGTATGCTAAACTAGAGAAATGTACTTTTGGAAAAACAGCCTTACATTTCTGAGGTATATTATTACCAGTCAAGGTCTTCTTATGGATCCCAACAAGTTGTCCGCAGTACTGGACTGGCCTCAACCTTCTTGCTTGAAAACGATTCAGCGCTTCCTCGGCTTTGCCAATTACTATCGGCAATTTATTCCTCACTACTCCACTCTGGTAGCCCCCATAATCTCGCTGACCAAGAAGACTGGTAATCCAAAAGTTTGGACTCCAGAGGCTGAAGAATCTTTCAAACAGTAAAAGTCCACCTTCGCTACTGCTCCTGCTCTATCTAGACCCGACCCTAGCAAACCATTTATCTTGGAAGTGGATGCTTCTTCAGTTGGAGCAGGTGCAGTGTTAATTCAAAAGTCTTCTAAGGGGAGAACTTCAACCTGCAGATTTTTCTTTAAAGCCTTCTTCCCTGCAGAGAGAAATTATACCATCGGAGAATGCGAGCTCTTGGACATTAAGTTGGCTTTGGACGAATGGCGTCACTTCTTGGAAGGCTCTGTACACCCACTTAATATCTATTCCGACCACAAGAACTTGCTCTATCTCCAGTCTGCCCATCGTCTCAACCCCCGACAGGCTCATTGGTCTCTTTTCTTCTCTACATTTAACTTAATTTCCTTCCTGCATAGATGATGTTCAAGGCCTGGAATCTCATTCTCAACATATTATTCCCCCTGATTGTCTCATCTCAGCAGCGCCAGTGAGTCTTCAGCACTTGCCACCAGGGAAGACTTATGTACCTCCCCGTTTTAGACTCCGAGTCTTGAAATGGGGTCATTCCTCTCTTCTGGCCGGTCATGCTGGAATTCATAAGTCCATACAGCTCATAGCCCGACAGTATTGGTGGTCCATTTTAAAACAGAATGTTGTTGAATTTGTCTGATCTTGTTAAATTTGTGCCTGGGACAAGACCCCCCATTCCAAGCCTGCTGGTCTACGTCATCCGTTGCCAGTTCCAGAGCAGCCTTGGACCAATATTACAATGGACTTCATTACTGACCTTCCCTCTTCTGGCAGAAATACAGTAATTTGGGTTGTTGTTGACCGATTCTCTAAAATGGCTAATTTTGTGCCTCTACCAGGATTACCATCTGCACCACAGCTTGCCAAGTTATTCCCCTGCCATATCTTCCGCCTGCATGGATTGCCCTCTCATATTGTCTCCGACCGTGGAGTCCAGTTTGTCTCTAAGTTTTGGAGGACTCTTTGTTCACGTCTTCAAGTTAAAAAAATTTTTTCTTCGGGTTACCACCCACAATCCAATGGACAGGTTGAAAGGGTGAGCCAGGTCTTGGGAGACTATCTCCGCCATATTGTTTCTGCTCGCCAAGACGACTGGGCCGATTTACTACACTGGACCGAGTTTTCCCACAACCATAAATACGTATTGCACGTATTGCACATTTTCCCTGTGTATACCCTGCACAACGCCCCGCCCCTTCCCTCTTCCCTTATCTTGTGCATCCAAAACCCCGTGTATATTAACTCATTTATATGTATGAATTGCAGCTTACTATCAGCACTGTGACTCTCTAAGCACTTTTTATATTTATATTTATTATTTTTTATCCTTCAATTTTTCTATTGACATACAGGCTTTCTCCCCCCAGTATCCACCTTACATTTTATTCTTTTTTATACATATGTATTTTTATTCTGATATCTCCTTTTTATGAATTGATTCTGTGTTTTCTACATATATATATATATATATATATATATATATATATATATATATATATATATACATGTATTTTTTAAACAGATATATCATAATAAAATATTTTTTATACATGATTAAATTTGTTACCAGTTATTTTTAATTGGGGTATATTCACAATTTTGCTGTGTGGTTCTCCACACTTGTAGGTTCTTGTCTATTTCTTGTCCAGTACAGTTCCCCCACAAGATCTTTCAGGACACAGGGATGTCCTGCTGAATGAGAGGGGGGGAGGGGGAATTACAGTATTCATCTGTGTATAACACGCACTGGAATATAACACGCACCCTCATTTTCACAGGAAAATTTGAGGGGAAAAAAACAAATGTAAAATAAATGACTTGGAATCTCTCAACTGTATGCCTCATCATCCCCCCAACTTTGGTTCCCTTGATCCTCAGTTTGCCTCCCTCCTTCCTCCCCCTTTTATCAGCCCCTGTGCCACATTTACCCCCCCCCCCCCCCACACCTCCTTTCCCGTGTTTTCCCCTGCTCATCAATCCCCCCCCCCCCCCCCGGCTCATCATTCCCCCCCGCTCATCATTCCATCCCCGGCTCATCATTACACCCCCCTGCTCATTATTCCCCCCCTGCTCATCATTCCCCCTGCTCATCATTCCCCCCTGCTCATCATTCCCCCCTGCTCATCATTCTTCCCCCTGCTCATCATTCCCCCCTGCTCATCATTCCCCCCTGCTCATAATTCCCCCCCATGCTCATCATCCCCTCTGCTCATCATTCCCCCCCTGCTCATCATTCCCCCCTGCTCATCATTCCCCTCCCTACTCATCATTCCCCCTGCTCATCATCCCCTCTGCTCATCATTCCCCCCCGCTCATCATTCCCCCCTGCTCATCATTCCCCTCCCTACTCATCATTCCCCCTGCTCATCATTCCCCCCTGCTTATCATTCCCCCTGCTCATCATTCCACCCCCCTGCTCAACATTCCACCCCCTGCTCATTATTCCCCCCTGCTCATCATTCCACCCCCCTGCTCATCTTCCCCCCCTGCTCCTCATTCCCCCCTGCTCATCATCCCCCCTGCTCATCATCCCCCCCTGCTCATCATTCCCCCCGCTCATCATTCCCCCCTGCTCATCATTCCCCCCTTGCTCATCATTACCCCCCTGCCCATAATTACCCCCCCTGCTCATCATCCTCACCCTGCTAATCTCCCCTCCCCCACTCATAATCCTCCTCTGCTCATTGCTCCCCCCTCCTCCTGCTTTTTCTATTTTTCATATTTCCTTATCTGGCCGCGCCCGGCAGGCTCAAGTAATGTGTGGGGTCTTGTGGGCTGTGACGAGTGATGTCTCCTGTGGCTCCTCTGTGTGGCGTCAGGGACGTCACTCCTCATTCCCTGCAGCGCCGGCGTAATTGCCTAGCAGTCCGGTGTAATGAAGAAAACTGTGCCGTGTAGCGGCCGAGGCAGCAGGAGATGATGAGTGATGTCCCTGACGCCCCACAGAGGAGCTGCAGGAGACGTCACTCGTCACAGCCCACAAGACCCGACGCATTACCTGAGCCTACTAAGCGCGGCCAGGTAAGGAAATATGAAAAATGGAAAAAGCAGGAGGAGTCCGGGCCCACAGGAGACACTGCTGGTCGCTGTTTTAAAGTGGCTGCGGCTGGGCTACTGATCTTTAACAAGAAGCCTGCGCTGCGGCCACTTTAAAACAGTCCCCCATCCGCTATTGAGCAGCCCGCAGGGATGTCCCGAATGTGACGGCCCACTGCGGGCACGGGGAACGGAGCAGGTGCTCCAGGATCGCCAATGGTGATCGGGCCCTGCTCCCCGATACGGTCCGAGTCCTCAGCTACACAGGTTAGAGGATCCACATCCTGCTCCGTAACAATAACAAGCACGCCTCTACAGCAAATATTTTTGCTGGTTCTGAAGGTCCAGCAAGTCCTGCATCCCCTTCTAGTGACGCTCCTCCAGCTGCTCAATCTTCCTTTGTAGAAGCTGCTGCTGCTTCTTAATTGCCATAATTGCGGCTTCATGGTCCCACTGCAGCTCCTCAGTTTTTTGTTTTTTTTTCTTGAGAACTGTTAGGATAAAAAAAAAAAGTAAAATTACTTTCAAATCAGATTAAGATGTTTAGTTGGTTAGTTTGTGATAGTTAGGTAGAGTATAATGTGATTTAGTTGGTTATTTAATGGTTTTTATGTAGATTAAAGAGTTAGTGTCTAGTGTTATTATTTTACTGTATTGTGTGGTTTTCCCTTCATGTTCATGTTGGCCATTTTTTTGGGTACATCTTATGGATACAAAATTATAATGCTGTGTGCACATGTTTACCCTCCTAGCGGGGGGACAGGACAACTTCCTCCTCCTCTTCTTCCAAGTCACCGAGTCATCATCACCAGGAGCTGGGGGGGGGGGGTGCATCTCCCCTTGTGCCTCCACCTCCATAGTTTACCCCACATCAGGTGGTGCGGCTGGAACAGGTTCCTGATGGAAGGGTCCTGGCTGCTCTCCATCATCCTCCTCCTCCTCTCCCATATCCTTCTCTGCTCTACTCTTCCGCCACAAAGCGGGAAGTGGACCCCTGTAATCACAAGATGTTCAGAATATAGACAAGCAACTTAGGGCATAAAATAGTTTAGTTATAATCCCCTTATGTCACATAGGAGATCAGCGAATCTAAAAGGCAAACTTGTACATGCAGAAGTCCCTGCTAGAATAAAAAGAGGACAAACTTTTCTTACAACACGGAAACTGACATCCTATCCCTGTTTATCATGTGTAAACTGTACCCAAATGAAGTGATACATATTGATATCTTATTTTTTTGTTACTTCATTTTGTATTAAATTATAATTTCCAACAATTATATTATTTTGTATGGTAATTCTTTTTTTCTCTTTTTGGTAGATCATATACCACTATAATTTGAAACAAGAAGGAGTTACGTCACCTAAACAAGATGTAGAGAATTTGATTAAGATTTACAGTTTTTGTATTTTCTTTTTCTGTGATCAACTGTTTAGCCAAGTGCTTAATAGATTTTGGTGAGATGCATTTGCAATGTTATTTTTATGTCCCACTCCCTATAGTGACTGGGTTTCATTGATGCATGTAAATGGGAACACATATGCACCACAGTTTATACATCTATATATTTAGTTGACTTCTAGATATGAGCTTAAAAAAATGTCCCTTTAAAACCCAGGGGCACACTTCTCAAACTGGCTGTAGGTGGCATGACAGAGGTGTGATGGACTCGAAAGAGTTGTAGCATCTTGGTCCTCTATTGACATCTTCCACTTGTGTCCAGATAGGAGCACAGTGACAACAGTCCTACAAACCAAGAAGCTAATCCCCTTGGGTAAAAAATGTCTTAGGCTCCTTTCACACTACCGTCATGACCCGTCAATAACAGGTCTGTTACAGTCTCTTTTTTTTCGCACAAAGAATGGACCCGTTATTTGACGGGTCATAACGGGTGGCAAAAGAAGCCGGTTGGTATCGCATACACCAGCGATCCCCACTGGCTGTCTTTGTGCATTTTTAACTACAACTCCCATCATGGCCAGACTCTGGCCATGATGAGAGTTGTAGTCTTGGGGCTGAGGGACAGATGGCAGGGGGTCTCACTCCTGAGACCCACTGCCATCAGAAGTTATTAACTAAAGAAGCCTGTGGGTATCGCACACTTCAGCGGTCCCCGCCGGCTTCCTGGCTGGGTCATATAGCTCTGAATTCAGAGCTTTCATAATACATAATTTCTGCTGGGAGCTCTGATTGATAGTCAGTAGAGATGTCGCGAATTGTTCGCCGGCAAACAGTTCCTGGCGAATTTAGCATGTTCGCGTTCGCATCGCCGGGCGAACATATGTGAAGTTCGATCCGTCCCCTATACTTTAACATTGCAGTAAACTTTGACCCTGTGAATAAGAGTCAGCAGACACATTACAGCCAATCCGCAGCAGTCCCTCCCTTCAGACCCTCCTACCTCTTGCACGGGCGCCATTTTACCCTCATGCTGCAGGCTTAGGAAGTGGAGGGTCAGAGAAGCTGCTCCTGCTGTATAGGGAAAGTGATAGCAAGGTTGCTGCTAGGTGGTGTATTCAGGGTCCAGTTTACTTCTAAAGCACTAGTGTAACATCTGCTTTAAGGACAGCACCCAAAAAAGCCCTTTTTAGGGCTAAAAGATATCAGTCCTGGTTGGGAGGGAACCGCTGGTTAAAAGGGATACTCCAGAATCAAACTTAAGTTCCTTCAAGCAACTAACTACTACAGTATTCAAAGGGCTGAAAGATATCAGTCCGTGTGTCTTGCAATAGCTGGAGGCACCCTGGTTGGGAGGAAACCGCTGGTTAAAAGGGGTACTCCAGAATCAAACTTAAGTTCCTTCAAGCAACTAACTACTACAGTATTTAAAGGGCTGAAATATATCAGTCTGTGTGTTTTGCAACAGCTGGATGCACCCTGATTGGGGACCACTGCTTAAATGGGGAACTCCATTGGCAAGCTTTTTTGCTCATTGTCACACCAGTGCAAATCACATTAGGTGTGACAGTTGTGCAAATAAAAAAAAAAATACCTTTTTTGGCTGTTAAATAAAATCAGTCGTCACTGTCAGTTCCCGTCACAGTTGCCAGTTTTTTTGCCTGCAGGGCAAATTGTGTCACCCTAGTGCAAATCACATTTGGTGTGACACTTGTGCAAATTTAACCAAAAAAATGACAGGCAGAGGAAGGCCACCCCGCAGGGGCCGTCGTGGTGCTGGGATTCCCTTTGGCCCTAGAATGGCCAGTGTTCAGAGGCCACTTACCCTGAACCCCCAAAGTTCTGAGGACTTAGTTAACTGGCTATCACAAGACACCTAATCTACTACAGCTTCCGCTCGTAACCTTGGCACACCATCCTTCTCCTCCTCTAGCTTAGCTTCGGGCACCTCTCATGCTACCACTTGCCCGCCTGCCGCCACCACCAACACTAGCACCACAGCAGCTTTACTTGATCCGTCAGAGGAGTTATTTTCACATCAGTTTGAAGACATGAGTGATGCACAAACATTATTGCCAGAGGATGTAGTTAACAGGGATATGTCTCAGTCAGGCAGCATTACACACATGGACGTGCGGTGTGATGATGATGTTGTACCCGCTGCTGCTTCCTTTCTTGAGGTGTCAGATAGCGGTGAAGGTGTTGATGATGACGATGTGTCCGTGGATGCCACGTGGGTGCCCGCTAGAAGAGAAGAAGAGGGGGAAAGTTCAGATGGGGAGACAGAGAGGAGGAGGAGACAAGTTGGAAGCAGGGGGAGGTCGTCGCAAGGAGTTAGTGGCACAGTCAAACAACATACATCGGCACCCGGGGTCAGCCAGACGGGACGCCAATCAACGCATGCTGCTGCCACCACCAGAATGCCGTCGCAGAGCTCAGCAGTGTGGCATTTTTTTGTGTGTCTGCCTCTGACAACAGCGAGCCCATTTGCAACCTGTGCCAGAAGAAACTGAGTCGTGGGAAGTCCCACACCCACCTAGGCACAACTGCTTTGCAAAGGCACATCATGTCACATCACAAACGCCTATGGGAACAACACGTCAGTACAAGCAGCGCATCTTCAGCCAGGTCAACCACTGCTGCCCTCCTTGCCCCCTCTCAACCATCCGCCTCTCCATCTCTCGCCTTGAGCAGTTCCTGCTCATCTGCCCACAGTCAGGTGTCTGTCAAGGAGATGTTTGAGCGCAAGAAGACAATGTCTCAAAGCCACCCCCTAGCCCGGCGCCTGACAGCTGGCTTGTCGGAACTGCTAGCCCGCCAACTTTTACCATACAAGCTGGTGGAGTCTGAGGCCTTTAAAAAATTTGTAGCCATTGGGACACCGCAGTGGAAGGTACCCGGACGAAATTTTTTTGCACGAAAGGCAATCCCCAACCTTTACGCCATTATGCAAGAGGAAATTATGGCATGTCGGGCACACAGTGTAGGGGCAAGGGTCCATTTAACCACTGATACCTGGTCTGCAAAGCATGGTCAGGACAGGTATATCACCTACACTGCTCATTGGGCAAACCTGGTGACGGCTGCCAATCATGGAATGCGTGGCTCTGCAGAGGAGTTGGTGACAACGCCATGACTTGCAGGCAGGCCTACTGCCACCTCCTCTACTCCTCCTACTCCATCCTCTTCCATAACATCCTCGGCTGAGTCCTCTTCCACTGCTGCGTCTTGCTCCACATCACCGGCACCCCCCCAGCTCCCCAGGTGCTATTCCACATCCCGGATACGGCAGTGTCACGCCATCTTGGGGTTGACTTGCCTCAAAGCGGAGAGTCACACCGCACCAGCGCTCCTGTCGGCCCTGAACGCACTGGTGAACCAGTGACTGACTCCGCAACAACTGGAGATCGGCAAGGTGGTTTGCGACATTGGCGGCATTGAGGTTGGGCAAGTTGACACATGTGCCGTGCATGGCACATGTGTGTAATCTGATTGTACAACGCTTTGTGCTCAAGTACCTAGGCTTACAGGATGTCCTGAAGCAGTCCAGGAAGGTGTGTGGCCATTTCAGGCGTTCCTACACGGCCATGGCGCACTTGTCAGATATCCAGCGGCGAAACAACATGCCAGTGAGGCGCTTGATGTGCGACAGCCTGACACGTTGGAATTCAACACTCCTAATGTTCGACCGCCTGCTCCAACAAGAAAAAGCCGTCAACAAATATTTGCATGACCGGGGTGCTAGGACATCATCTGCAGAGAATTTTTTTGCCACGTTACTGGAGGCTCATGCACAATGCCTGTAGGCTCATGCGTCCTTTTGAGGAGGTGACAAACCTGGTCAGTCGCACTGAAGGCACCATCAGCGACATCATACCATTTGTTTTCTTCCTGGAGCGTGCCCTGAAAAGAGTGCTGGATCAGGCAGTAGATGAGTGTGAAGAGGAAGAGTTGTGGACACCATCACCACCAGAAACAGCCTTATCAGCATCGCTTGCTGGACCTGCAGCAACGCTGGAAAGGATTGTGAGGAAGAGGAGTCAGAGGAGGAATGTGGCTTTGAAGAGGAGTAGGAAGACAAACCACAGCAGGCATCCCAGGGTGCTCCTTGTCACCTATCTGGTTCCCGTGGTGTTGTACGTGGCTGGGGGGGAAGAAGATTATACCTTCCCTGACATCACTGAGGACGAGGAACAGGACATGAGTAGCTCGGCATCCGTCCTTGTGCAAATGGGGTCTTTCATGCTGTCGTGCCTGTTGAGGGACCCTCGTATAAAAAGGATGAAGGAGAATGACCTGTACTGGGTGTCCACGCTACTAGACCCCCGGTATAAACATAAAGTGCCTGACATGTTACCGCATTACAGCATGGCGGAAAGGATTCAGCAGGTCCAAAATAAATTAAGAAGTATGCTGTACACAGCATATAAGGGTCATGTCATAGCACAACAGGGATCTAACAGGGGAAGAGGTGAAAGTAATCCTCCTCCAACGAACACGCTGGCAAGGACAGGATGCTGTACAGCCCTTCGGGGTCCACCATCAGAGAACGACTTGACCGACAGGTAGCAGACTACCTGGCCTTAACCGCAGATATCGACACTCTGAGGAGCGATGAACCCCTTGACTACTGGGTGTGCTGGCTTGACCTGTGGCCTGAGCTATCCCAATTTGCGCTCTAACTTCTGGCCTGTCCCGCTTCAAGTGTCCTGTCAGAAAGGACTTTCAGTGCAGCAGGAGGTATTGTCACTGAGAAGAGGAGTCGCCTTGGTCAAAAAAGTCTGGATTACCTCCCCTTTCTTAAGATGAATGAGGGATGGATCCCGAAGGGACTGACACTTGGCGATACATTTGACTGAACAAGGCCTGATCAGATGAGCTTCCTTGGCCTAAAAATGGTCCACACGCTGCTGTATTTGAACTCTGAATGCCGGATGACTTGCGTGACTTATCCGCCACCAACTAGGGTTCAAGTCGCAATGTTTTAGGGCACTCTTCCTGGCGAAACAAACCAAAATTTTTCTGGCCGCTGCTACAGCAGCTGCTGTGACAATACCCAATTATCCAGCCAGGTGTACATGCCTAATTTTTCTGGCCTCTGCTGCTGCACTTGTTATGGTGATGCAATTTTTCTGGCCGCTGCTACAACTGCAGCTGCGACAATACCCAATTTTTCATCCATGTGTACATTACTAATTTTTCTGGCCTCTGCTGCTGCACTTGTTATGGTGCTGCAATTTTTATGGCCGCTGCTACAGCTGCGACAATACCAAATTTTCCAGCCAGGTGTACATGCCTAATTTTTCTGGCTTCTGCTGCTGCACTTTTTCTGGTGCTGCAATTTTTCTGGCTGCTGCTACAGATGCGGCTGCGACAATACCAAATTTTTCATCCATGTGTACATGCCTAATTTTTCTGGTACTCTCTGCTGACATCTCTGTCCATTTTAGCAACCATTGATATTAGATGTATGCTAAGGTTAGCACTGATGCCTTGCAGTGCTGGGGCCTTGGGTTCAAATCCCACTATGTACTGCCTCAAGGGGGGCTCTAACTATGTTCTGCCTAATATGGGGGAATCTAACTATGTGCTGACTAACATGGGGGAATCTAACTATGTGATGCCTAAAGGGGGCTAAAACACATTATTCCAAACAATTTAGGAATAATATATGATTTATGCCCTTTATGGATTAAAACCAGACTCTGCATCAACTATGTAATTTTCAATGGGAGTTTTGCCATGGATCCCACTCCGGCACGCCACAGTCCAGATGTTAGTCCCCTTGAAACAACTTTTAAATCACTATTGTGGCCAGAAAGAGTCCCTGTGGCTTTTAAAATTTGCCTGCCCATTGAAGTCAATGGTGGTTCGCCCGGTTCGCGAACATTTGCGGAAAGTCGCGTTCGTGATTCGCGAACCGAAAATTTTATGTTCGCGACATCACTAATGGTCAGTAGCTACTGACTAATCAGAGCCCCCGTCTGCCGGTGGCAATTATGAATTATTACAGATCTGAGGCTGTCAGAATCCTGTGTAGGGGTCTGAAGATGGGGAGAGGTTGTACCCCCTCCCCGCACCAAAGAGTTTACAGTATTGTCGCTGCAGAGGATGCAGCCGCATTCCTGCCCACACCTAGCCACACTCCATTCATTTCAATGGAGATGGCCGGATTCCACAAGTTTGCGGCAATTTGGAGTCCTGCGCTATTGTTTTCTATTTTTATAACTGAAGGGTGGACCTGCTACTGTGATCTAACTGAAAAATAGTGAAGTTGTACCTAGTGTACCTAGAAAATATTCACTTGCAGTCTCCGGTGAGCTCCTTTTTGCGCCGCATACGGAGTTTGCGGCAATTTGGAGTGCTGCACTAATGTTTTCTATTTTCATAACCGTATATATACATTACAATGTTGGCGAGAGAAACAAAAGTAATGTAAGCCTTGTACCTGGGCAATGTCTGTCCTGGATCTTTCTTATTAGGTCAAGATTCCACCTTTTGAGGTCTGACCATTTTTTTATGATGGTCAGACTCTCATGCCGGACCTTGGTTTTTCTCCCAGATGACATTGTGCACAATACAATGTTTTTCAGCCCAGACCCAGCTAATATGGTATCCACGCTGGAAAAATCGCTGCAGGATAAAGATGCAAGTACATAATCACAATTTTGTTTAATAAAAGTATAGAAAATAATTTCCTCAACAAAAACATCTAAAAGTATTTAAGTTTTTGAAGGGGGCCCTGCTGTGAGTGTCATCTAAAGGGGGGCCTGCTACTGTCATATAAAGGGGGAGGGACCTGCTACTGTCATCTAAAGGGGGGCCTGCTATTGTCATCTAAAGGGGGGCCTGCTACTGTCATCTAAAGGGGGGCCTGCTATTGTCATCTAAAGGGGGGCCTGCTACTGTCATCTAAAGGGGTGCCTGCTACTGTCATCTAAAGGGAGGACCTGCTACTGTAATCTAAAGGGGGGCCTGCTACTGTTATCTAAAGGGGGGCCCGCTACTGTCATCTAAAGGGAGGACCTGCTACTGTAATCTAAAGGGGGGCCTGCTACTGTTATCTAAAGGGGGGCCTGCTACTGTCATCTAAAGGGAGGACCTGCTACTGTCATCTAAAGGGGGGCCTGCTACTGTCATCTAAAGGGGGGCCTGCTACTGTCATCTAAAGGGAGGACCTGCTACTGTCATCTAAAGGGGGGCCTGCTACTGTCATCTAAAGGGGGGCCTGCTACTGTCATCTAAAGGGGGACCTGCTACTGTCATCTAAAGGGGGACCTGCTACTGTCATCTAAAGGGGGGCCTGCTATTGTCATCTAACTGAAAAATAGCGAAGTTGTACCTAGTGGAAGTATTCACAGCAATTTTCGCAGATTTGCATGTGTGAAAACATCTGCATATAAAGAAATTGGTCTAACATGCATGTGAACTATAATGAAATACACTGGTGTAATGTGAAATGACTTACAAGGATCAAGAGTTCTTCCTCCTCCTCGGGAAAAGTATTCGGTGGCATGATGTTTTCACTCAGTTGTCGCATGTGAAAAAAGCCACAAATTACCGTGAATCCGGGCATTTGTATGCGAATGTCATGTGATGCATTTCCGTATGTGCATGCGAGCATTTGTTTTTTTATATATGCATTTCCGCATATAAAAAAAAACAATAATAAGCATGAACATATTGAATAGGTGATTTTCGCGAATATAGGATGAATATTCGTGGGGTGGGGTGGCATAATGTTCTTTAGCCGGACCCACCTAGTTTTCATTCCAGGTAAACTGAAAGTTAGGCATTACGTTCATTTGGTTGTGGAACCAGTGATGCAGCTATTTCTCCAATTTTTCAACACAACAATGCCAGGACACATGTTTTTCATGCAACTGTAAGCACTAAGCAGCCTTCATGGTCTAAACGTGCTCCATGGCCTGCAGCATCTCCACATCTGGGACGCCATTGGTCAATACTTGAAAAGAGAGCTGCCAGCAGTGGATCTTGATGGTTTACGTACCCAAGTGCATTTAGCATGGCCATATAATGTACAATTGTATACTTGTGATAAAAGCATTTTCTCTTATCTGAAGTACATACTTTTAGACAATTTTAACTTCATGAGCCTTAGCATCAGTTCTTCTCACTTCACCAGCTTCCTCTGTAATACCATACCGTCCTCTTGTTTGTTAATGTATACAATCTTACTAAATCTCCATCCCATCCTAGGAGTAATGGAGGGATGAATACACGAGTGGAATACAACTGGTTGTCCCCTGTCTGTGTGAATTGGTGGTTTAAGCAGTGCCCCGATGCAGACCTGTAACTGTGGGGAGCAACATGTTCAATGGGGCTGTGATGTTCCTCCTGCCCATTCAATGATGAAAGTAGAGAGTGTATAGTGTATAGAGTATAGATATCTGGGCTGTCTCTTCCTTCCGACTCCTCCTGTGGTTGACACCACATGCTGTGCCGATACGGCCACTTCTAACTGGTCGAGGGAATCTGTAGTTACAAATTTGAATCCTACCTGTACATGAATGGATACATATATCTTTGTATGACCCGTTTCATTTGGCCCCAATATTTTTTTGTACAAGCATGCTATAGTTAGGGAAAAGTTGATCAAACCTGCCAAATTCGGCAGGACCAGCTAGGTGTGTAATGTGTATGGAGAGCTCCCAGCTTGCTGCTTACAGGTTATGGTGGGGAGAGAAGGTATAGATATGTAAAATTTTACCTGCCTGAACCTTTTGTTCTTGTAGAGATAAGCAGTCTTCTAGCAACTTCTAGACCCTTTCAATTCTAAATGCACAAATGTTCACCTAAGCCAAGCATTCATGTGCATGAGGGGGTAATGAAAGACGGCTATTGTATGTGTATGGCAACTGTCATGTATGGACAGGGTAACAGGGAAGTCCTGCACTCACCCGCAGCCCTTGTCCCTGGCTATTGCGTATCCGCTCTAAGCAACGGATCCACAACCCATGAAGATGGTCCCTTCCTTACTAAGTTCTGGGACATCAAGTCAAAATAACAAACTACAAAAACACAGGGAAACAGGGAAGTCCTGTACTCACCACAGCAGAGAGGATAAGCCGGGGCGTTTAAACAAGTTAAGCCAGAAATTAGTAAGGTTTAACCCTTTTGACCAAACTGAGATTCATTACAGCAACCTTTACAATAAAGTATGGAGCAAACCTTTAGTGGTTCTATGTTATGAAAAGAAGATGAGGGCAAACAAGCATCAAGTTCTCATGTTCAAGATTGTAAGGAGAAATTCTAACGACACTTTACTACAGTTTACTACAGTTCTCTTTCCTCTATCTATGCCTATGTCTTGAGGTTTACCTCACAGAACTGTAAACCATCTGAAATGGGTCTTTGTCTGAATAATGGAGTGTTGGCGGAAACACCTAAATAGCACAGAGAGAACACACATTGTAATTCCATATTGGTTAGATTCGAGCCCAAGCACCTGAGAAAACCACCATCATATACGAAGAATTTTATGTTCATTCTTTTTACAAATGTATGTTTTTCTTGATTCGTAGGTTTTATTTTTACAACTTAATAAATTGACTGATCTCTTTATCTGGTTGTAAAAGTATAACACAAATTACCGTGTCCATCAAGAGTACAAAGCTAGATAAAAAAAAATATATATATATACCCCTGCACATGTTACACAGTGATCCAAATAGTTTCTATTTAGCTATTTCTGGAACGTTTCCAGGTCCAGAAAGCCTTCGAGCCATGTATCACTTCCCCAAACAGCATCATACGCACCAAAAGATTTATTACTGAAGTTGTTACTTTTTCTAAAAGAGAAAGAGGGTAGAAAACTGACATTTTAAATAATGAACTTGGCAGAAGCCGGGTACATAGAAATCTGTTCAAAACTTATTTTAATGGGATCAGGATAGAAGGAGTTTATTTTACACAGTGGGAGCAGATCCTTTAAAAGGTTGTAAATCCAACGGCAGATGCCAAAATACAACATGAATATCACACACGGATTGCCATCGATGTGAATGATTCCTCTATAATTTTAGTTTTGGATATGTTGTTTGCAAAATAAACACTGATTTAATGGGATGTTTAAAAAAATATTTCTTAGAAAAACGTTTGACATGTCCTAAGGACATGTGAAAAGTTTTGATTGGCGGAGTCTGAATGTTCAGACCTTCATCGATCAGAAAAACGAGCCAAGAGAAGACTGCAGTGCTGCACATTCTCTCCTAGCTATGTGTCACATGATCAAGACACATTAGCAATGTAAGTCTATAGAAAGTGTCTTGATCATGTGATACAGAGCAGGGAGAGAGCATGTGGCAGCGCAGACTTCTCCCGGTGTGAGGTGCAGACTTGCGTCCTATGCAAGTTTATGTCCACATCTCCCCTCAGCCGTCCGGAGATTTCCAAACATCCAGCAAGGGGAGGGGGAAGGCAGAGCGGGGCAGGACGCAGCTCTGCAACTCTCTCAGCCCCTGTACACCATTTCCTTCTTGCCCTCCCTCAGGAGGAGAGGAGGGTTGTAGATTTTCACAGCCCCGCTCCTGGACGTAGATTTTGACAGCTGTGCAAATCTACATCCAGGGGGGCGTAAAAATCTACTTTTGGTTGTGTGATTTACGGAGCAATTGTGAATATATATTTCCAGCGGACTGTGTGAGGGGAGCGTGCACCTCCCTCAGGAGGAGAGGGATTCTCACCGCTCCTGGATGTAAATTTTCATGAACCTCTCTCAGGAGGAGAGGGACTCCCACAGTGCTGCTTGCACTGCTGTCAAAATCTATGTCCGGGAGCAGGGCTGTGAGAATCTGTCCTCCTCCTGAGGGAGAGGCGAGGCGGGAGCTGTGTACAGGGCTGAGGAAGGTGCAGAACTGCATCCTGCCCAGCTCTGCCTTCCCCTTCTAGACAGCTGAGGGGAGGGGCCAATGCAAAATTGAATGGGGAGCAGTTCTGCACCTCACACCGGCTCGTTCACCTGATCTGTGGAGGTCTGAACACTCAGACCCCCGCCGATTAAAACCTTTCCCATCTCGCTAGGACATGTCAAAGGTTTTTCCAAATACAGTTACTCTTTAAGTTTGAGCTTTGTTGGGGGCTTGTATACCAGCGGCTTACCTCCCCTTCACCCATTTACAACACAACAAGTGTCCAACTGAGCCAAACATAGATGTGTATGGGGTGAACAGTCAAGAATGAATGTTTGTCAGACAGTCGTTAAAAGGTGTATGTGCACCTTAACTCCACCAATTTTTATGGGCATAGGAGGTATTTAAGTACATCCCTGCTGGAACCTTAATCTTTAATGCTATGACACTGGAACTACATTACCCTGTACTGTGTTTTTCCAGAATTGCCATTCTATTCTCTACTTCTCTCTTTTTATATATACAGGGGCATAGCTATAGGGGCGCAGAGGTAGCAGTCGCACCGGGTCCAGGTGCCTAAGGGTGCCCTAAGGTACATCTGCCCCCATAAGAGACCATTATTATAATTGCCACATGAGGTCATGTTGGTGAATTTTATTGGTGCCTCCATATACACACACACATATATATATATATATATATATATATATATATATATATGAAGATCTGAAGAAATGGCTCTCTGCTCCAATGTAAAGTAGTAAGTGCACAACCAGTGTTTAATGTTGTGTCCCCTCAAAATAACTCAACACACAGCCATTAATGTCTAAACCTTGTGTCTAAAAGTGTAAATGTCCAATTCTGGCCCAAATTTGCCATTTTTCTCCTCCCCACTGTCATGTGACTTGTTAATTGTTACAAGCTCTCAGTTGTAAATGGGGAGCAAGTGTCCTAAATTTGGTGTTATCACTCTCACACTCTAATACTGATCACTGGAAGATCAACATGGCACCTCATGGCAAAGAGGATATAAGGATCTGAGTACCAAGGGAACAGGATGTATGCATACCATGTATCACATGTATACAAGTGTTCTCAAAGTGTGGCCCTCCAGATGTTGCAAAACTTCAACTCCTAGCATGCCCGGACAGCCAATGGCTGTCCAGCCAGTGGCGTACCAAGGGGGGGGGGGGGGGCGGGGGGGGGGGGGCCCGCCCTGGGTGCCACTCTCAAGGGGGGTGCCAGGGGCAGCGGTGCCTTTTCCTGTATGCGCGATACACGTACATACAGGAGAAGGTGTCCCCCCTGTGTGAGCCGCATCTGCAGCTACACAGAGGAGACGTGACCTCCGCCCCCACGCAGCACGCAGTACAGGCGCCGGTGACGTCACTCATCAGCACCTGTACTGTGGAGGGGAGAAGACGCGGGCCCTGCAGCTGAGGAGATCGCTGCGTGGGAAATCAGGTGAGTATCCTTTTTTCTTAATTTTTTTTGCTCTACATTTACCTATGGGGAAGGGGGGTTGCTCGGCATTTACCTATAGGGAAGGGGGGGAGAGGGAGGGGGGTGCTCTGCATTTACCTATAGGGAAGGGGGTTAGAGGGAGGGGGTGCTCTGCATTTACCTATAGGGAAGGGGGGGAGAGGGAGGGGGGTGCTCTGCATTTACCTATAGGGAAGGGGGGAGAGGGGGGTGCTCTGCATTTACCTATAGGGAAGGGGGAGAGAGGGTGTGTGTGCTCTGCATTTACCTATAGGGAAGGGGGGTGCTCTGCATTTACCTATAGGGGAGGGGGGGTGCTTTGCATTTACCTATAGGGAAGGGGGGGAGAGGGGGGTGCTCTGCATTTACCTATAGGGAAGGGGGAGAGAGGGAGGGGGGTGCTCTGCATTTACCTATAGGGAAGGGGGGGGTGCTCTGCATTTACCTATAGGGAAGGGGGGAGAGGGAGGGGGGTGCTCTGCATTTACCTATAGGGAAGGGGGGGAGGGAGGGGGGGTGCTCTGCATTTACCTATAGGGAAGGGGGAGAGAGGGGGTGTGTGCTCTGCATTTACCTATAGGGAAGGGGGGTGCTCTGCATTTACCTATAGGGGAGGGGGGGTGCTTTGCATTTACCTAAAGGGAAGGGGGGGAGAGGGGGGTGCTCTGCATTTACCTATAGGGAAGGGGGAGAGAGGGAGGGGGGTGCTCTGCATTTACCTATAGGGAAGGGGGGGTGCTCTGCATTTACCTATAGGGAAGGGGGGGAGAGGGAGGGGGGTGCTCTGCATTTACCTATAGGGAAGGGGGGGAGGGAGGGGGTGCTCTGCATTTACCTATAGGGAAGGGGGGTGCTCTGCATTTACCTATAGGGAAGGGGGAGAGAGGGGTGTGTGCTCTGCATTTACCTATAGGGAAGGGGGGTGCTCTGCATTTACCTATAGGGGAGGGGGGGTGCTTTGCATTTACCTATAGGGAAGGGGGGGAGAGGGGGGTGCTCTGCATTTACCTATAGGGAAGGGGGGAGAGGGGGGTGCTCTGCATTTACCTATAGGGGAGGGGGGTGCTCTGCATTTATTTATAGGGAAGGGGGGGTGCTCTGCATTTACCTATAGGAGTGGGGAGGGGGGGGTGCTCTGCATTTACCTATAGGGAAGGGGGAGAGGGGGGGTGCTCTGCATTTACCTATAGGGAAGGGGGAGAGAGGGAGGGGGGTGCTCTGCATTTACCTATAGGGAAGGGGGGGAGAGGGAGGGTGCTCTGCATTTACCTATAGGGAAGGGGGAGAGAGGGGGTGGTGCTCTGCATTTACCTATAGGGAATATGGGGGAAAGGGGGGGGGGTGCTCTGCATTTACCTAATGGGAAGGGGGGGAGAGGGAGGGGGGTGCTCTGCATTTACCTATAGGGAAGGGGGGGAGAGGGAGGGGGTGCTCTGCATTCACCTATAGGGAAGGGGGGGAGAGGGAGGGGGAGGGGGTGCTCTGCATATACCTCTAGGGAAGGGGAGAGAGGGGGGGGTGCTCTGTATATACCTGGGGCTGGGCGGTATGACCATATATGTGTATCACGGTATTTTTTTATATTACGGTGGCTCCACGGTGGTTCCATCGCCGGCTGTCCGGGCATGCTGGGAGTTGTAGTTTTGCAACATCTGGAGGTCTGCAGGTTGGAGACCACTGGCGTACAGTATAGAGTTCCAGCGCCCGGCGGCCCCCAACAAAGAGGAGGAGGGCAGTGCTTGACATATGTGAGTAGTACCCCGCTGGGCTGATCATTAATTGGGGGGAGCAGAACAGTGCTGGCGGGTAACATAGAATTAGTTCCCCGATGTGGGGACAGCGCTGTGCTAGGCTGATAATACATTCCCGAGGGGGAGGGGCCCAACCGGTATTGCAGTATGGGGGAAAATCCATATTGTGCAGCCCAAAAAATGTGGTATTCGGTATGAACCGGTATACCACCCAGCCCTAGATATACCTATGGGAAAGAGGGGGGGGGGTGTAGCTCTGCATATACCTATGGGGAAGAGGAGGTGGGGGGTTTAGCTCTGCATATACCTATGGGAAAGAGGGGGGGTGTGTAATTGCATATACCTATGGGAAAGAGGGGGGGTGTAGTGTAGCTCTGCATATACCTATGGGAAAGAGAGGGGGTGTAACTCTGCATATACCTATGGGAAAGAGTGGATTACCTGGCTACCTACCTACCTGCCCTTTTACTGTGCAGGACACCAAGGAGGGCATTATTACAGTTTGTGGGCCTATAGATTGGAAGATTGTGTAGAGGAGGGGAGGGCACTGAAAATATGCAGAGTCTGACATGTTTTTCCTGCAGATGTTAAGAGATCCACATGGCGGTCTTATCCGGACGGAGAAGAAAAGGAAAGAGGACACCGCTGATCAGAAAAGACGTAATTGTGAGTCCCAAAATGTAACTGTAATCACTTATATGGTATACACATCCTGTGTACAGCTGATATCTACCGCCATATGGTCCTGTATATAATCACTTATATGGTATACACATCCTGTGTACAGCTGATATCTACCGCCATATGGTCCTGTATATAATCACTTATATTGTATACAGATCCTGTATAGTATACTGGTCTGTATATAGTGGTTTTATACAGTATGGCGGTACTATCCAGTTATTGTGTGGTGGTATATATTTACTCCTTGTATACCAGTATTATTGGTCATGGAAATTTACCTACGTTAAAGTGTTTCTTATATATAAATTTTAGTTTATTGTGTGTGGGATTTGGGTGGAATAGGAGTGTGGCAGAAGATTGACGAGATGCAGGGGCCCTTGCTTTTTTTTTGGTCCGGGGGCCCCGAGTGTTGTTAGTCCGCTCCTGAGGGAGGGGAGGGAGGGGGTGTAATTAAGGGGGGGTGCGTGTTGCGTGTGTGTGTGTGGGGGGGGGGGTGCCAAACAAAGGGTCCGCCCCGGGTGCCAAATGCGCTAGGTATGCCCCTGTGTCCGGCCATGCTGGGAGTTGAAGTTTTGCAACATCTGAAGGGCCACACTTTGAGACCACTGATGTATAATGTATAAGTTAATTACTATTACAGGTGACTAAGTATGTTTGTGAACTTTTTTGATAGAATAGGCGATGATTGGGGAACTACAGGCTCCTGGGCAGGGAGGAACATGCTACTTTCCCTTAATACGATATACAACAAAGCTTCCTCTATTCTCGTGTATTTCTGATTTCAAAAAGATAAAATAAGCTATACTGCTCACAAAAAGGTCTAAAACACATACACTGTTTCCTGCTTCTTAGGTTGTAAACATCCATCAAGTTCCTCAACAGGTCATGTTCTACTTCTTCAGAGATGTTTCAATGTGAGTTCGCACATTTTTTAAAATATGCAAATAATTATCAAAAGTTTCAAGAGTACTCTGGGATACCAAATTTTTATTTTAAACTTTCCCAGGCTGTGGTGAAATGAGAAAAACTGTGACCCGTAGCTGAATGTGACCTGAGCTCCTGAGCCCTCTCAGTGCTGATCGCTGTTAGGGGTTAGGGTTAGGGGTTAGGATTAGGGTTAGGGGTTAGGGGTAAGGGTTATAGTTAGGATTAGGGGTTAGGATTAGGGTTAGCAGTTAGGATTAGGGGTAACGGTTACAATTAGGGGTTAGGATTAGGGTTAAGGGTTAGGGTTAGGATTAGGGGTAAAGGTTTGGATTAGGGTTAGGGATAAGGGTTGGGTTAGGAGCATGGGTTAGGATTAGGGGTAAGGGTTATGGTTAGGATTAGGGGTTAGGGGTAAGGGTTAGAGTTAGGATTAGGGGTTAGGATTAGGGTTAGGGGTAAGGATTAGGGTTATGATTAGGGTTAGGATTAATGGTTAGGATTAGGGTTAGGGTTAGGATTAAGGGTAAGGGTTTTGGTTAGGATTAGGGGTAAGGATTAGGGTTAGGGGTAAGGATTAGGGTTAGGATTAGGGTTAGGATTAGGGGTTACGATTAGGGTTAGGGGTTAGGTTTAGGATTAAGGGTAAGGGTTTTGGTTAGGATTAGGGGTTAGGATTAGGGTTAAGGGTTAGGATTAGGGGTAAGGGATAGGGTTAGGATTGGGGGTAAGGGTTAGGATTAGGGTAAGGGTTAGGATTAGGGTAAGGGTTAGGATTAGAAGTTAGGAGTTAGCATTAGGGAGTGAGAAGGAGCCGGCTGTAAAGCAGAAAAGTGTGTCCCTGTGTGGAGGGTCATATTCCTCTACAGGGACACAGTTTTCTTCATTACGCCGGCATTTAAAATGGCAATCTGTACATACTTGCTGCCGTTCCCCCAGTACCTCCGATAACCCGCTCTGGCCTCTGCAGCGCTCCCCTTCCTGGTTGCCGGTGGTTGGAAGGTCACACTGCAGTTTAGCTAATCACCAGCCTCAGCGATTGCCGAATACATGACACTGCTGAGTCTTTTGATTAGCTAAACTGCAGTGTGACACAACAACCACCGGCAACCAGGAAGGGGAACACTGCAGAGGCCAGAGCGGGTTATCAAAGGCACTGGGGAACAGGGAGCGGGTATGTTCAGTCTGTTTTCTTAAATGCAACAGCCTGGGGAAGTTTAAAAAAAATAATAACAATAAATTGGTATGCTGTAGTACTCCATAATTGACTGGGCAAATCTTCATTTGTGTGATTTGTTCCCTTCCTCTTCACATTTTCCGAGACATAACTCTTTTATTTTTACATCCACAGACCCATATTAAGACACCTGCATGTCTTGATAGTAAATAGAATGGAATCATGACCTTTCCGTCATGTATGGGAAAGAGCTCTGGGTTGTAACTTCTCGGCAGAGGAATGACAGATGACCCTGTCTGCTTGTCACAAGTCATCCATATCGTGTAAAGCTCAGCAGATGAACTATAAATGGTTGACCAGGTGGTACAGGGTTCCTGCTATGCTCTTCCCTTTTAACCCTCTCTCCCGGATGTGTGCTGGCGATGTGGGGCCCCTGGTGGTTCCATTCAACATATTCGGCTAAACTGTCCGACTCTCTCCTGCTTCTGGTCTCAGGTCCTAGATGTGACATATCGACTAACGCACATTGGCCTGCCATTGCCTTCTCCACTACCGCGATTGTCTGGTACTCTCCTTCGCTTTCTTCTTCAAGCTGCCACAACAGTTATACCGAGACTGTGGAGATCCACTCTTCCTCCTACCCTTTCGACCTGGCTCCAGGAAATAGCTCATCTCCATAAGATGGAGGAACTCTTAGCCGACTCTAAACTAACTGTAGACAATCTGGTCCCCATGGCTCCAGTTTATGTTTTCTCCAGATTTTAGGAACTTACATTCCCAATGCCTTCCTTAACACTGCTAAGTAGCTCTCCTCTGATGTATCCACTATGTATTAACTCTCTCTTTTCACTGCCCTAAATCTTCTCCTGTGGCTCGAGAGGCTTGGACGATCCCCGTGGTGAGTTCATCTTGTGCTTTATCTGTGCTCTTTCTTTTCTTCCTTTTCTTTTCTCTTCTCTTCCCTTTTCTTTTCTTCTCTTTTTCCCCCTATCCCTTTCTCTTTATTATTTCTTATTCTTCCTGCTTCCCCAGTTTCTCACTCTCTTTCCTGTCTTCAAAGAGACGTGGAAAATTAAATTAGGGGACCACGTAAACCCAAGATAGACTCTATTTCATCAAGCATTGAATATAATCAGAATGGGGACAATTCTAGTGTGTCCAGGATGTGCTTAATAACTTAACTTTTATTAATTCGCTTAAAACATTAAAAAATTGTGTCCAAGTGATGCAAAATCAATTTATAGTTACTCGGTCAATGTACATAGGATGTAGATACTCAGTTCAATTGGGACTCTGCAGGGCCCTGCCAGTCCCAAGTGACCATTCACCCAGAATATCATGATTGATATACCGGATGGGGGAACTAATATATATATATATATATATATATATATATAACCACCGACGCGTTTCTACTGGCTGATTTTTAGCCAGTGTCCTCAGGGGGTACAAAACAAAAGAGCTACGACTGAGAAAGGCACTGGTTAAAGCTGTCCACCAGTAGCCTTAAATAACTGCTAAAACAGTGGCTAGTAGTTTATGCCATTATATATTCAAAATCACATAGCAATAGCACTGTATCAATGGTAATGCTTGGCGAAGTAGTTGTGTGACCAAAGTACCTAGAGAAAAGATTCTCTCCCTATACAACCTGCAATAGAAGGCAAACAATGCAAGTACAATACATGTTGGCTGTGGGAGAAAGAGACTATCCCTATTGGTCACTACTGCCAGCAATGAAGTATGCAGCCAGGAATCTTTAATCCACCTGCAAAGAAAACAAAAAACGCTTTTCAGAACTTGGACCTGTAAATGAAAGGACAGTACTATACTCAGATAGTCTGTCTGTTACTCACGATTTGCTGGTCTGCTGGTTCATGCAGACGCAGTCCCGCAGGTAACCGGGAGCCGGAGTTGTCCGGCCGTACTCCCCTTGTGCAGAGAGTGATGGCGTCTGACGTCATATCCGTCAGCTGAGCCGCCCTTATACAGCGCGGGGCGCACTGCCCCCAATGACGCATATGGGGGGCGTGCGCCGCAGTTATAAACAAACTCACGCCGCACTGTCAAAACACAGGCAGTCGCCGGCTTTATGACCTGATGTGTTAATTACGATCAGTTAGGTAAGTAATAGGTAAGGATCAAGAACATGGATACTAGAAGCTATGACTAGATATACACTATACAGCTAGGATGAATATACAAATAGATACCAAGTTATATGTACCATGCATTGTTAGTTGAATTAGATGCAGAAGTATGGTAAGGTAAGTATTTAAAGGGGACGCACCCAGACAGCACTAATAGTGCAACAATGGTGCACAGAGATGCTATAAATAACAGTACAGACTAATGATGTGTTTATTAAGTACCAAAAGTCAATTGTGAACCCCTAGTTAACCAGAAAAGGTTACACATCAATTCTAGGTTCAGGAGTTGTTTGGATACTCTGCTGGGTACAATAAAATTCAGCAGGGTGTCCATGAATTGTGTATTCACGAACTGCTCCACGGTGGGGCAAATCCCCTTTAAATACTTACCTTACCATACTTCTGCATCTAATTCAACTAACAATGCATGGTACATATAACTTGGTATCTATTTGTATATTCATCCTAGCTGTATAGTGTATATCTAGTCATAGCTTCTAGTATCCATGTTCTTGATCCTTACCTATTACTTAGCTAACTGATCATAATTAACACATCAGGTCATAACGCTGGCGACTGCCTGTGTTTTGACATCGCGGCGTGAGTTTGTTTAAAACTGCGGCGCACGCCCCCCATATGCGTCATTGGGGGCAGTGCGCCCCGCGGTGTATAAGGGCGGCTCAGCTGACGGATATGACGTCAGACGCCATCACTCTCTGCACGAGGGGAGTACGGCCGGACAACTCCGGCTCCCGGTTACCTGGGGGACTGCGTCTGCATGAACCAGCAGACCAGCGAATCGTGAGCAACAGACAGACTATCTGAGTATAGTACTGTCCTTTCATTTACAGGTCCAAGTTCTGAAAAGCGTTTTTTGTTTTCTTTGCAGGTGGATTAAAGATTCCTGGCTGCATACTTCATTGCTGGCAGTAGTGACCAATAGGGATAGTCTCTTTCTCCCACAGCCAACATGTATTGTATTTGCATTGTTTGCCTTCTATTGCAGGTTTTATAGGGAGAGAATCTTTTCTCTAGGTACTTTGGTCACACAACTACTACGCCAAGCTTTACCATTGATACAGTGTTATTGCTATGTGATTTTGAATATATGATGGCATAAACTACTAGCCACTGTTTTAGCAGTTATTTAAGGCTACTGGTGGACGACTTTAACCAGTGCCTTTCTCGGTCGTAGCTGTTTTGTTTTGTACCCCCTGAGGACACTGGCTAAAAATCAGCCAGTAGAAACGTGTCGGCGGTTATATATATATATTAGTTCACCCATGCGGTATATCAATCACGATATTCTGGGTGAATGGTCACTTGGGACTGGCAGGGCCCTGCAGAGTCCCAATTGAACTGAGTATCTACATCCTATGTACATTGACCGAGTAACTATAAATTGATTTTGCATCACTTGGACACAATTTTTTAATCTTTTAAGCAGATTAATAAAAGTTACGTTATTAAGCACATCCTGGACACACTAGAATTGTCCCCATTCTGATTATCTCTTTCCTGTCTTCCCACTACCTTACTTCCCCTTCTTCTCTTGTTCACTGATATGTTTTTGATCCCCACAATGTTCTCTCATATGTTTCAACACCCTATCTGTATCTGTATTTTTGTATACAATCTGATTGTGTTCTTATGACTCCATATGACTGTTGAAACATGCCTGCTTCTTTTTGTTTGGTTGGTCGTGGTGGACGACTATTTTGATGTTACTTACTGATACGATTGTACCTGATATATCTTTAATAAACCATATACTTTAGAAAAAAAAGAAGAATGGAATCAAGCAGGCGACTGCCACGCCCCCTCCCATAGACTTGCAGTGAGGGGGCATGGCCTTGACATCACGACTCTAGCAGCCCGCACCCAGGGTTCGTAACAAAATGTTCCGAATGTTGAGGCAGTTGAGAACCCCTAGTGGGCCTTAACAAATGTAAACAACAAAGTTGAATAAAATAATAATTCGTTTTTTAGTAAACCCATTGTAAAGAAAAATGTCCTTTTCACTTACAAATGCATCATTATTGAAAAAAAATAATACATAAAAATATATGTATAAAAATATTATATTTCTCCTGTAAAAAAACAAATATTTTATTCCTGCAGTTTAACTACTTTTCCATATGAAATATTTGTTGTCCACACTATGAGTTTTGCATATTAGTGTACTTTATGTTATCTTCATTATGCAAAACTTTTCATGTAACACATGGAAGAACATTCTTTCCTTTTAAGTCGCTAACCTTTTCTTACTTTATAAGTGATCTTCACTTGCTTTCAAGCCGAGCAGGTAGCGCACAATGTAATATAGTACGGAGGAAAATTGCTGATAACTTACGAGTAACATTAACAAAACCAGTAGTGTGGAGTGGGTTCAGCCACAGGAAGAAGTGATACTTGAGACTTAATCATAAAGTGTTCAATGAAATATGAATTTGCTTTTAACTAGTACTTGAGATGATAATATGATGATGCCGTTGTATAGAGCACTTGTGAGACTGCAGCGTTCTGCTTAGTACCAGTGCTGGCAGAGGCATCTTCAAACTTCTCTGGCCAAAGCCTGGACTGACTGGTCGGTTTCAGGTCTCTTGGGTGAGAGGGTTGGACTCTTAGAATACTTCCACAGGGTTTTCTAGTGACTTCTTTGAGAAGACTGTGTGGAAAGGAATATGTGACCTGTCTCTCATATACACACATACAATCTACCAGAGATGGCAGCAGAAAGAATGTAAACCATTGCACGGCTGCTAAGAGTTGCGGACACCATTGGACAGCTGGAAGGGTATAAAAGCAAGCTATACCTTTTCTGGAGAGGATGGTGGTTTCCACAAACTTATCGGAGGTGGAGCCAAGATGCTCAAGTGCCACAGTCTGGCACTCCTTAATTGACCTCACCTCCTAGTCCCTCATACATCGATATACAGTGGTCCCTCAACATACGATGGTAATTCGTTCCAAATGAACGATCGTTAGTAGAAACCATCGTTTGTTGAGGGATCCATGCAATGTAAAATATAGGACAGTGGTCTCCGACCGGCAGACCTTCAGATGTTACAAAACTACAACTCCCAGCATACCCAGACAACCAACGGCTGTCCAGGCATGCTGGGAGTGGTAGTTTTGCCACATCTGGAGGTCCGCAGGTTGAAGACCACTGGTATAGGAGGTTATACAGTACTCACCTGTCCCCGCCGCTCACCGTTGCCCTGGATGTCACCCTCCATCGCTGTTGCCGCGTCCCCGAACCGTCTATGCTGCATTTCTTCATCGCCATCAACACGTCGCTTCACACGCCGCTCCTATTGGATGACGGGACAGCGTGCTCGATGACGTGATGATGACAATGGAGAGTGCCGGCGATGCAGGGGATCCCAAAGAGGACGGTCCGGTGCGCCGATACAGGTGAGTGATACCCACGGGAGCACACGGGGCACCGTAAACTGCTATCTGGCGGCAGCTGAAGCAGTCTGCGCTGCCGCATAGCCGATTATGCGATGTCCATGACATAAAAAGTATTGTATGTTGATGCTGCCTCTGAGAGGCCATCACATGTTGAAATTATCGTATGTCGGGGCCATGGTAGGTCGGGGGGTCACTGTACATTTATGCTACTTCTTGGAAATTAGTCAAGGAGGAGCTGGGAGATGAGGGTGAGCACAAGAATACTAAAACCTGACAAAGGTACTAAAACAAGGCAAGCTAAAATCTATATATCAAACAGGACAGATAACCATGGTTAAAGTCAGGAAACGTGCTCAGACAGACATAGTGAACATAATGCAATATATATATATATATATATATATATATATATATATATATATATATATATATATATAGTCCTCCAGTCCCACTGTGTGCAAACATAAAAAGCAATAAAAAAGGCATACCAAGGCCAGCTCATGTATCAATAGAAATGGCTGCCAGACGGGCAGCAGACTTCAACTCTCCATCAGTCCTGGATCCTGGAGTGAGTGGTCCCTAAGTGGATCAGGATACCTAACCTGAATTGTTTGGCACTTTCTTTCATATCATACAGCCATATATTTTTTTGTCAATATATCCTGCTATTGGGTTCCCCTGATTGACCTCGCCTTTGTGAGAAACTATAAAAGGGGAAATGCATTGGGACATATGGGTAACATGTTGTTTGTTGTGATTCATAAGCAGGAATTTGTGATAGTATCTGGGCAGCATTGTGAGGGTTGATTTTTCTGGCCACATTTGCTCGGCCTTACACCCCATTTCAATTGATACATGAGCTGGCCTAGGTATGCCTTTTATGTTGTTTGTTGCTTTTTATGTTTATACATAGGGGCACTGGAGGACTGTTTATATATGTATATATTAATTAAATGTTACATTTCAAAAGAACCATTTTTCAAATGTTATGCAAAGTTCTTTTGATAAGCTCTATGATCAATCTCTCAATTTTCATAGTCTGTGATAGTGTATATAAGGTATAGAGGTGGAGTCAGGCAGGTTGAACAGAAATATGGGGCATGCTGAATTTTAAATGTCTGATGCTTTTGTTCTCAAGGGAGATATGCCACCAACAGAGTAGTTTGGCATTGGCTTATTCCCCTCTCCTTATTGAGCACCCATGCACACTTTTTAAAACTGAGTGCATATGTGTATAGGGATGATGGGGAGATTAGCCTGCCAAATGAAACAATTCTGGAGGGATAGGCCAACTTCGTGTATAGATATTAGATCAAGTAAGTTGAATGGAAGTATTGGGCATGTTGAATTTTAATGTCTGATGCTTTTGGTTCTCCAGGGAGACAGTGGCATTTCTAGGGTTGGTGTCACCCGATGCGGTAGAAAATGGTGTCACCCCCTTACCTAGCCCCCCCCACTCAGTAAGTTTTTAGCCTGTTGTGACAGACACCACTGGTATAGCGCATTGTGAGAAATTCCAGTATAATAATTAGTTCTACCAGTTGCCACAGAATGGGAAAGTGTTAAAGAAGTTTTCACCATTTAAATATACAGCTCCCAGAATTACTTAAAGGGGTACTCCACTGGAAAACATTTACTTTTATATGAACTGGTGCCAGAAAGTTAAACAGATTTTTAAATTACTTCTATTTAAAATCTTAATCCTTACAGTACTTATAAGCTGTTGTATTCTCCACAGGAAGTTGTGCAGTTCTTTCCAGTCTGACCACAGTGCTATTTGCTGACACCTCTGTCCATGTTAGGAACTGTCCAGAGTAGGAGAGGTTTGCAATGGGGATTTGCACCTACTATGAACAGTTCTTGACATGAACAGAGGTGTCAGCACAGAGCACTGTGGTCAGACAGAAAATAAATTAAAAAAGAAAAGAACTTCCTGTGAATCACTTATACCGCAGCTAATAAGTACTAGAAGGATTAAGATTTTTAAGTAGAAGTAATTTATAAATCTGTTTAACTTTGTAGCACCAGTTGATTAAAAAAAAATGTTTTCCAGTAGAGTACCCCTTTATGCAGTGGTGAGGTTATGCTGGGAGTTGTAGTTTCACTCATCATAACTGTAGAACTGACAAGTGACTCCAGCTCTGATAGGACATAGAGAGGACAATGTACAATGGTATCAGTGACTACAGGTGACGTCTTCTCTATAGTGAGGAGAATACACAATGATATCAGTGACTACAGGTGACGTCTTCTCTATAGTAAGGAGAATGCACAATGATATCAGTGATTACAGGTGACGTCTTCTCTATAGTGAGGAGAATATACAATGATATCAGTGACTACAGGTGACGTCTTCTCTATAGTGAGGAGAATACACAATGATATCAGTGACTACAGGTGACGTCTTCTCTATAGAGAGGAGAATGTACAATGATATCAGTGACTACAGGTGATGTCTTCTCTATAGGGAGGAGAATACACAATGATATCAGTGATTACAGGTGACGTCTTCTCTATAGTGAGGAGAATACACAATGATATCAGTGACTACAGGTGACGTCTTCTCTATAGTGAGGAGAATGTACAATGGTATCAGTGACTACAGGTGACGTCTTCTCTATAGTGAGGAGAATATACAATGATATCAGTGACTACAGGTGACGTCTTCTCTATAGTGAGGAGAATACACAATGATATCAGTGACTACAGGTGACGTCTTCTCTATATTAAGGAGAATGCACAATGATATCAGTGACTACAGGTGACGTCTTCTCTATAGTGAGGAGAATGTACAATGATATCAGTGACTACAGGTGACGTCTTCTCTATAGTGAGGAGAATGTACAATGATATCAGTGATTATCAGTGATATCAGTGACTACAGGTGATACTCTTTGATTATAAACCTTCCATACACCGTACCCACTGAATATAATACTACCACACATCTGTACATTCTGAATATAAATCTGCCACATACTGTACCCTCTGAATATAAATCTGCCACATACTGTACCCTCTGAATATAAATCTGATGGTGTTGCTAGTGGATAGTACTGGGGGGGGGTGTTGCTGGAGGATGATGAGGGTGCTACTGGCCATCCCCCCTGGCAGTATCACCCCCATCATCCATCGGCAGGATCATCCTCCTGGCAGGAGCACCCCCATCCTCCACCATCAGGATCTGCTGATGGAGGTGCTGCTGCTGGGGGGGTTTGCTGGTGGATGATGAGGGTGCTACTGCCAGGGGGGAGCATTAGGTAGGCAGCTGTTCCCCCACTTAAGGTAGGTAGCAGTACCCCCACATTAGATAGGTAGCAGTTACCCCACATTAGGTAGTAATTTCCCCACATTAGGTAGCACAGATTCCCCACATTAGGTAGCACAGATTGCACACATTAGGTACCACAGATTCCACACATTAGGTAGCAGTTTCCCCACATTAGGCAGCACAGATTCCCCACATTAGGTAGCAGTTTTCCCACATTATGTAGCAGCTTTCGCACATTAGGTAACAGTTTTCCAACATTAGGTAGCATAGATTCCCCACATTTGGTAGTAGTTTCCCCCCATTAGGCCGCAGGTTCCCTTGCATGTTCCCCACAATAGGTCAAAGTCTCCCCACATTAGATCGCTGGTTCAAACAAACCCCCCATCCCCCCACACAAAAAAAAACACACACACACACAACACAGAGACACACACACACACAGATAGATAGAGAGAGAGACACACACACACAGTCAGAGAGACACACACTCACAGACAGAGAGACACACACACAGACAGAGTCACACACAGTCACACACACAGTCACACACACATACACAGAATCACACACAATCACACACAGACAGTCACACACAGACAGAGAGCCACACACAGACAGAGATAGCAACAGACAGACACACATGCAAACACACACCCACAGAGAGACACACTCACAGACAGAGAGAGACACACACACAGACAGAGAGTCTCACACACACACACACAGTCACACACACACAGAGTCACACACAGTCACACACACAGACAGAGAGTCACACACACAGAGAGTCACACACACAGTCACAGACACACAGAGTCACACACACACAGAGTCACACACACACACACACAGTCACACACAGTTACACACAGACAGAGAGTCACACACAGTCACACACAGTCACACACACACTGACAGAGAGTCACACACAGTCACACACAGTCACACACACACACACAGAGTCACACACAGAGAGTCACACACATTCACGCAGTCACACACACAGAGTCACACACACACACACACACACACACATACACACACAAACAGAGATAGAGTGAGACAGACACACACTCACTCCCCCATCCAGCGCAGCGCTCCTTCTCTCCGGGCCCTCTGCGAGTGAAATCACGTCCTCCTGCGCAGCCCTGCGGAGGGACATCGGGCCGGCGCAACAGAAGACGTGGGGGCGCAGGCTGGTTAACCGTGCAGGTGACGGGGGGGGGGGGGGGGTGGTGCTACTAGTACGGAGAGACTGCTTATCGCCATTGAGAACAAAAAGTTGAGTGTTGAACTTTAGCATGCCTGATCCTTCTTTCCTCAAAACTCAACTTTAATGGGGGTTTAACACACTTTCATAGATATAGGACAGTCAATTGATCCCATCTAATTCTATAGGTATGGCTGATTCTACTCTTATCTGTATGTGTATAGACCCTAATGACAAACGATTGGCCCTTTAGTCAGCTCCAAATGGGATTGACCCAATGTTATACAACAAATCCTCCAACTCCTTGGGAAATGAATGGCGCAGATTGGATGGCAATAGTAGATGACAGTTCTCTGTGTGAAGTATAAACCTTTTTATTATTCACTATGCGTTTCCAGGTCAGTTCGACCTCTTCGTCAGGCATATACATAATAAAAATACACACAGGGATAAATAAACAAATATTCAATATTTTGTCAGAGCCCAAGTACTCTAAGGAGCCAATCTGACTTTGTGCACAACTATAATGGAATCTGATCATTTCCCATTTCTTATCTAATTATACCAATGTAGAAAAAAATTATTTAATGCCTGTAAATCATCTTATTATTAGGTGCAAGGAATAAAATTAAAAAATATTGGAGTGGATATCTCCTAAACAGCATGACAAGCAGCAATGATGTTCAGTATTGCAAGCAAGCTATTCCGTTATTGTGTGTCAAAGGAAGTTATATGCGGTGATATTTCAGGAATAGTTGCGGCGTGCCTGACGATTAATCATCTTAAACACCTCTGTGTGCGTTACGACGTGCTCCTAAATATACGATTGCGTAGCTAAGACCTGAATACTGGCATGTTAATTAGAGTTTTGTAGCACCGCAAAGTGCATGTAATCGCTGAACATTATTGTTTAAGACTGGATGTTTCTCTGCTATTCAGACCATAAGAAGGAACATTTCATAACGGCGATAATTATAAAGTTGCTGTTGTGATAAATAGAGTTGGAGCCGAAATAGCTTTAATGAAAAACGTTCTCTGATCCCTCCATTCTTCTTCCCGGCCTTCTCGAATGATACTTTATACAACATTATAATACTCCACAGCTAGAGGAACAATTTTCTTTTGACATTATTGACAAACACTCAAAGAGAAATGCAATTCCTGCATTCGAAATTCCTGGATCAGAGTCAACTTTAACTCTCAATAAGATAACACAATTATAAAGCAGCGAAAGGCTCAAATGTTATGCAATGTTTTCGATTGCTATTTTGCAATTTCTTGCTTTATTTAACTGTTCTAGGGGAAAAATAGGAAAATAATACACTTCAGCAATCAAGAGGGTTAAATGGGCCATAAAAAGTCAAAATGTTTGACTGCTTTCTTAACAGATGAGAAAAAAAGGGGGAAATGCCATAAAAGACCCTTTACTAATCCAATAAAACTTGCCATTTAAAGGGGTTATCCACCACAAGAGGATTTTAGTACGTACCTGGCAGACAGTAATGGACATGCTTAGGAAGGATATGCGCTTGTATTGGGGCTAAATGGCTATGTTGTGAGATTACCATAACACTGTGGCTAGCTTTTTGTGAACTTGTATTTCCTGTTTGACTTTTCTTTTTTTGACTACAAATCCCACAATTCCATTCCCCCCCCCCCCCCACACATCAGCCACCCCACCCATTGAAACATAAATGAGCTGCATCCATCAAAAGACCTGTGGTTTTCAATCAGGGTGACTACAGCTGTTGCATTAGTTGCAGATTGATCTCTTTCCCACCAAGCAATCGCTCCACCAATTGAAGCAGACAGGCTCCCTGTCATCAGCTGACTAGTGAGTCAGGCCTCGGCCGCATTGCAAGCTGGGAAAAATCAGAGACAGCTGTCATTTTGCATGCTGATAAAAATAAATATTGGGGTGAAAATCACATCAGAATTGTGAGAAAACTGTCACACACAGGTACAGACACTATATTATGAACTACACTAACTTTACAGCCCCTGTAGCAAAGTCAAATAAAAAATAAAAAAAATCCTGGATTACCCCTTTTAGTTCTTCCACTGCAGTCTTTGTTTACTGTACTGCAGTGATGATGTGCCCAACAGCCCATGTGACCGTTGCAGCCAATCACTGGCATCAGCTATGTATTGTAGGTAGAAATTAAATTGTTGGTACCCCACAGTAAAGAAAGACTAGCAAGTGGGGGGGGGGGGGGGGGGGAACTCAATGGGTATTTATCAGGTGAGTATTTCTCCTCCTTGACCCACTTTTGTATAAAAAAAATTAATAAAATCTGAGATAAAAACATTATGAAGCAAGATTAAAAAGAACTGTCAATCACTCTTGAGACTGGGACAGAGGTTCATCTTTCAGTAGGACAATGACCCTAAAATAACAGTCAAAAAAGGCCATAGGGAACACTGGGTTATTTTTTAGTGGTCCTGGGCATCTGAAAGGCCTTTCAATTTGCGTTTTACTATAAATGTGTCTTAATGACTCGCTTATACTTTAATGTAGTGCTCAGCTGTTTGACAGAGTGAAGAGGCATTGGCTCCTTGCCCTGTCAATCACTCTTGTGGCTTCCTGCATCATGCCGGTGACCACAATAGGCTGAAAATCCTTTTCAATGCGCTCTGCACAGATGAGTGATGTCATCATCATGTGCCGGAGCACAGACCAGAGTAGAGGCCACGTCTTTGACTGCAATGGGGCCAGGTACAGGGCGGAGGGATTTAATGGGTATTCCTCTGATGAGAATTTATTTTCCTTGGGCCACTTTCTTTTTTAAATAAAAGTCTGTTTGAGATTAGAAGATTATGAAAGAAGATAAGAAAACCCACATTCACTTTATTGATGCTCAGCTGCAACATCACAGACAACCAATGGACAAGTGTGGTAATGTTTCTGATAGAAAGCAGCCATGTTTTTTTTAAATTATTTATAAGAATTGTTTTATAGGAAGCTATGTTTTTTTATTTTTTATCCCGTATACCCCATTAAGTCAAAATTCAAAACCAGTGTTCTTAATTGGCATAAGCTGTTTCCAGGCAGTAATGATAACAGTACTTTTGTAACATCTGCGCTCCAGCCAGACACGCTGGCCGTTAGCACTCTCATGTCATGTCCCCACTGCCGGCGGGGCTGGGATTAGCATCTTGGGATGCGCCCGCATGTGAATCCCAGTCCGTCACTCACCTCCCTGCTCTTCCTGTTCTCACAGCCTCGGCCCCTGCCTTACATTTAAAGGACCAGTACTCATTTAGTTGTGTCTACACCGGCACCCTGTCTTTAAGTATCAGCTCCTCCCTTTGTTCCCTACCAGATCTTTGTTGCCTTTGTGCACTAGTGAAAGCATACTGTGTTCCTGTGTTCCTGATATCCGTGTTCCTTTCCTTGTTTTGTTACCTGACCCTGCACCTGTGCCACCTGCCCTGCTCTACTGCTACCTTGACCTCGTCTTGCCAGTTTCCTTTTGTACCACGCCACATCCCAGCAACCTGTGTGGACGAGTCATGCCAGGGGTAGCACTCCACATAGGCTTAGATGATCCACCACCTGCCGTGACCCATTACAACGTTCTCTACACATGCAATATGGACATTTAACTATTCTGACTTTGAAGAGGTTGCCCAGCTATTTGTTTACTTTATAAAGTGGCCAGGCTGGGCTGAAAAAAAAAATTAACTCTCCTTCCATGATTTCTCACTGCTGCTCCAACAGAGCCCAATTCCTATGCTCCAAAGACTGGAACTTAGGAATAGCAAAAGGGAAGAACTTGTAGTACTCGTAAGTAGGAATGCTAAAGCTAAAAGGAGGTCTTCAAGGAATAATTACATAAATTGCATAGTTAGCAAAGATGAGCGAAATGGTTAATTCTGAACCAATTATATTTAAATTTTCTCCCAAAAATTCAGATTCATCCAGATCTGATTGTTTTGACATTAGTATCTAGTAAATTGCAAAACAGAGGAGCAGAGACCCATGTCAAAGATAGCAGTCCTTTCTCCTTTACATTAAGCAGGGTTAGGTTATAAAAAAAAATACCCCATGCCTCGAGCATCTCACAAAGCACCATAAAATCCATCATAATAAAATGGAAAGAATACAGCCCAATCATAAACCTACCAAGACAAGGCCATCCTTCCAAACTGACAAGACGTGCAAGGTGCAAGGACAACATTAATCGTAGATGGTAACTCAGGAGGAGCTGCAAAGATCAGCTGAGGTGGGTGAATCTGTCCACAAGAAAACGATATGTCCTGTATATATCTGCCCTTCATGAAAGAGTGGCAAGAAGAAGCCTTTGTTAAAACTGAGCCACAAGAAATGCAGTTTGGAGTTTGCTACAACCAAACATGCGGAAGAAGGTTTTCTGGTCAGATTAGATCAAAATTTAACTACTTGGCCTAAGGGAAAATGCTATGTGTGGAGGAAACCCAACACTGCCCATCACCCTAAGCTCACCATACCCACATTGAAACATGGTGGTGGTAGCATTATGCTGTGTGGATGCTTCTCTTTAGCAGGTACGGGAAAACTAATTAGAATTAGTACAAAGATGAATAAAGCCAAATACCTAATGAGGGGACCTGACTACTCTTTCCCAACTCAATTATCTACCTACTCTACTGTGTAAAACACCAATGGGGCAATTATTACTGTTTGTGGCACTATAGGAGCTGGAAAAGTCCAGAGCCTAAAATGCTTGTTTGCCAGAAGCTGTGTACACGAGTTGTGGCTGGAATAAATTGTCATGATGATCTGGGCTAAATAGAGAAGAAATAGGAAGATGAACAACTCCAAAAACAACACCAGTGAGTCTGCGAATGTAAGTTATCACTTATATGGTCTGCAGAGCCTGTGTAGAGCTGATGTCTACCACTTTATGGTCACATGAAGGGAAAGGGGTAAATACTGATATTCATTTGTAATATTGGTCCCAGTATACAGGATTTGGTCAGTAACAGTATGATGGTGTATGGCATGGTGACAATATTTCTTACTTGTATACTGGTATTATTGGTAATATTGGTCTAAGTATACAGGATTTGATCAGCGCCAGTATGATGGTAATATGTATTTTGATAATATTTCCTCCTCATCTACAGGTCTTATTTGGTAACTATATGTAGTATTTAGAGGTACATAGTATTTGTCTTAGTTCTCGAAATTGAGAAATTATACCCTATTATACCCAACTATGATCAACATTTGCCATTCCCCCTTTGTGGCTCCGCCCTCACATACCTCCACCCATGAACATAGAGGGCTGCTTAGTCTAAAATGTCCGGATGTATTTTTGGTCCTAGTGTGGCCCTGCAGTCAGAACTACAATGCAGTAGTTTAGATCAAAGCATGTAAATGTCCTAAAATGGCCCAGTCGAAGTTCATGTCTCAATTCAGAATCTGTGGCAAGATATCAAATTGCTGTCCACAGATGGTCCAATCTCTATCCAATCTATCAAGACTCTTTGAATTCCAGTTTGTAACCGTAGCAAAATGTTTGGGGGAAATACTTATGAAGGCACTGCAGGTTAAACCTAATGGACCTTGGTTATTATTTTCAGGGACCCAAATAATTGACATTTATCCTCCCAATATATCCCAATAATAAATAAAAATAAGTATAAATAAGTTGTGTTTGAGAGCCTAGTTCATAGAACAGCTGAAAGTTACTGTTGTGTTACACAGAGACTAACACTGTTTCATTGCTCTAGGTGGAACAATTGAAATAAATTAAATATTGACATATAAAAAGGCAGCTGCAGCTTACATAACAGAAATGTTATTGTGATAATATCTAAATGCCAGAAGTGGAATAATAATCCATGAAAAGTTCTGTTAATATTGATAGTCTATCTGTAGGGGGGCTGACTCTTGGCACCCCCACCGCTAAGCTGGATGAAGATGACTGTGCTCTACCAGAAATGATGTCAAGCTTCCCCATAGACTGAAGCTCAACTCCATTCACTTGATCAGGGGCCCATGGTCCTCCTTCTCTCAAACAGCTGCCATGTGCTTAGTATAGAAAAGGCAAACTTTACCTTTCCGGGAGGTTGATATGTGGTGATCACATAGTGGATGAGATTGGTAGCTCAGGCTAGCTAGGGGTCTTGTTTCCTTGGGTGCAATGGCTTATTGTCAGTATTCGGCAGGCTGGAGGTGGATCCTCTGTGTCATAGAGGGATTGGCGTGGACCGTACCGGTGGACCGGTTCTAAGTTGCTACTGGTATTCACCAGAGCCCGCCGCAAAGCGGGATGATCTTGCTGCAGCGGTAGCAACCAGGTCGTGTCCACCGGTAACGGCTCAACCTCACTGACTGCTGAGAGTGGCGAGGGACAGGAGGACTAGACAGAGGCGAGGTCAGACGTAGCAGAAGGTCAGGGCAGGTGGCAAGGTTCGTAGTCAAGGGCAACGGCAGAAGGTCTGGTAACACTGGTAAGGGCAAACACAGAAAACGCTTTCACTGGCACTGAGGCAACAAGATCCGGCAAAGACAGGAAGGGGAAGTGGGTTTAAATAAGCCTGAGCAGATGGGAGCTAATTACACTGATTGGGCCAGGCACCAATTAGTGTTGCACTGGCCCTTTAACCCCTTAAGGACGCAGGACGTAAATGTACGTCCTGGTGTGGTGGTACTTAACGCACCAGGACGTACATTTACGTCCTGTGCATAACCGCGGGCATCGGAGCGATGCCCGTGTCATGCGCGGCTGATCCCGGCTGCTGATCGCAGCCAGGGACCCGCCGGCAATGGCCAACGCCCGCGATCTCGCAGGCGTCCGCCATTAACCCCTCAGGTGCCGGGATCAATACAGATCCCGGCATCTGCGGCAGTGCGCGATTTGAATGAATGATCGGATCGCCCGCAGCGCTGCTGCGGGGATCCAATAATTCAGAACGCCGCATGGAGGTCCCCTCTCCTGCCTCAGTCCCGCTCCCGGCGTCTCCTGCTCTGGTCTGAGATCGAGCAGACCAGAGCAGAAGATCACCGAAAACACTGATCTGTTCTATGTCCTATACATAGAACAGATCAGTATTAGCAATCATAGTATTGCTATGAATAGTCCCCTATGGGGACTATTCAAGTGTAAAAAAAAAAATGTTAAAAAATGGAAAAGTAAAAGTAAAAAAAAAAGTGAAAAATCCCCTCCCCCAATAAAAAAGTAGACAAATAGACATATTTGGTATCGCCGCGTGCGTAAATGTCCGAAATATTAAAATAAAATGTTAATGATCCCGTACAGTGAACGGCGTGAACGAAAAAAAAAAAAGTACAAAATTGCTACTTTTTTAATAAATTTTATTTAAAAAAAATTATAAAAAATGTATTAAAAGTTTTTTTAAATGCAAATGTGGTATCAAAAAAAAGTAAAGATCAAGGCGCAAAAAATGAGCCCCCATACCGCCGCTTATACGGAAAAATAAAAAAGTTAGAGGTCATCAAAATAAAGGAATTATAAACATACTAATTTGGTTAAAAAGTTTGTGATTTTTTTTAAGCGCAACAATAATAGAAAAGTATGTAATAATGGGTGTCATTTTAATTGTATTGACCCTCAGAATAAAGAACACACATCATTTTTACCATAAATTGTACTGCGTGAAAACGAAACCTTCCAAAATTAGCAAAATTGCGTTTTTCGTTTTAATTTCCCCACAAAAATAGTGTTTTTTGATTGCGCCATACATTTTATGATATAATGAGTTATGTCATTACAAAGGACAACTGGTCGCACAAAAAACAAGCCCTCATACTAGTCTGTGGATGAAAATATAAAAGAGTTCTGATTTTTAGAAGGCGAGGAGGAAAAAATGAAAACGTAAAAATTAAATTGTCTGAGTCCTTAAGGCCAAAATGGGCTGAGTCCTTAACCCCTTAAGGACCAGGCCATTTTATACCTTAAGGACCGGAGCGTTTTTTGCAATTCTGACCACTGTCACTTTAAACATTAATAACTCTGGAATGCTTTTAGTTATCATTCTGATTCCGAGATTGTTTTTTCGTGACATATTCTACTTTAACTTAGTGGTAAAATTTAATGGTAACTTGCATCCTTTCTTGGTGAAAAATCCCAAAATTTGATGAAAAAAATGAAAATTTAGCATTTTTCTAACTTTGAAGCTCTCTGCTTGTAAGGAAAATGGATATTCAAAATATATTTTTTTGGGGTTCACATATACAATATGTCTACTTTATGTTTGCATCATAAAATTTATGAGTTTTTACTTTTGGAAGACACCATAGGGCTTCAAAGTTCAGTAGCAATTTTGAAATTTTTCACAAAATTTTCAAACTCACTATTTTTCAGGGACCAGTTCAGTTTTGAAGTGGATTTGAAGGGTCTTCATATTAGAAATACCCCATAAAAGACCCCATTATAAAAACTACACCCCCTAAAGTATTCAAAAAAACATTCACTAAGTGTATTAACCCTTTAGGTGTTTCACAGGAATAGCAGCAAAGTGAAGGAGAAAATTCAAAATCTTCATTTTTTACACTCGCATGTTCTAGTAGACCCAATTTTAGAATTTTTGCAAGGGATAAAAAGGAGAAAATTTTTACTTGTATTTGAAACCCAATTTCTCTCGAGTAAGCACATACCTCATATGTCTATGTTAATTGTTCGGCGGGCGCAGTAGAGGGCTCAGAAGGGAAGGAGCGACAAATGGTTTTTGGGGGGCATGCCGCATTTAGGAAGCCCCTATGGTGCCAGGACAGCAAAAAAAAACACATGGCATACCATTTTGGAAACTAGACCCCTCAGGGAACGTAACAAGGGGTAAAGTAAACCTTAATACCCCACAGGTGATTCACGAATTTTGCATATGTAAAAAAAATATATATTTTTTTTACCTAAAATGCTTGGTTTCCCAAAAATTTTACATTTTTAAAAAGGGTAATAGCAGAAAATACCCCCCAAAATTTGAAGCCCAATTTCTCTCGATACAGAAAACACCTCGCATGGGGGTGAAAAGTGCTCTGCTGGTGCACTACAGGTCTCAGAAGAGAAGGAGTCACATTTGGCTTTTTGAAAGCAAATTTTGCTCTGGGGGCATGCCGCATTTAGGAAGCCCCTATGGTGCCAGAACAGCAAAAAAACCACATGGCATACCATTTTGGAAACTAGACCCCTTGGGGAACGTAACAAGGTGTAACGTGAACCTTAATGCCCTACAGGTGTTTCACGACTTTTGCATATGTAAAAAAAAAATTTTTTTTTTACCTAAAATGCTTGTTTTCCCAAAATGTTTACATTTTTAAGAAGGGTAATAGCGGAAAATACCCCCCAAAATTTGAAGCCCAATTTCTCCCGATTCAGAAAACACCCCATATGGGGGTGAAAAGTGCTCTGCTGGCGCACTACAGGTCTCAGAAGAGAAGGAGTAACATTTGGCTTTTTGAAAGCAAATTTTGCTCTGGGGGCATGCCGCATTTAGGAAGCCCCTATGGTGCCAGAACAGCAAAAAAAAAACACATGGCATACCATTTTGGAAACTAGACCCCTCGGGGAACGTAACAAGGGGTAGTGTGAACCTTAATACCCTACAGGTGTTTCACGACTTTTGCATATGTAAAAAAATATATATTTTTTTTTACCTAAAATGCTTGGTTTCCCAAAATTTTTACAATTTTAAAAAGGGTAATAGCAGAAAATACCCCCCAAAATTTGAAGCCCAATTTCTCCCGATTCAGAAAACACCCCATATGGGTGTGAAAAGTGCTCTGCTGGCGCACTACAGGTCTCAGAAGAGAAGGAGTCACATTTGGCTTTTTGAAAGCGAATTTTGCTCTGGGGGCATGCCGCATTTAGGAACCCCCTATGGTGCCAGGACAGCAAAAAAAAACCACATGGCATACTATTTTGGAAACTAGACCCCTTGGGGAACGTAACAAGGGGTAATTTGAACCTTAATACCCTACAGGTGTTTCACGACTTTTGCATATGTAAAAAAATATATATTTTTTTTACCTAAAATGCTTGTTTTCCCAAAAATTTTACATTTTTTAAAAGGGTAATAGCAGAAAATACCCCCCAAAATTTGATACCCCATATGTGGCCCTAAACTGTTGCCTTGAAATACGACAGGGCTCCAAAGTGAGAGCGCCATGCGCATTTGAGGCCTAAATTAGGGACTTGCATAGGGGTGGACATAGGGGTATTCTACGCCAGTGATTCCCAAACAGGGTGCCTCCAGCTGTTGTAAAACTCCCAGCATGCCTGGACAGTCAACGGCTATCTGGCAATACTGGGAGTAGTTGTTTTGCAACAGCTGGAGGCTCCGTTTTGGAAACAGTGGCGTACCAGACGTTTTTCATTTTTATTGGGGAGGGGGGTTGTATAGGGGTATGTGTATATGTAGTGTTTTTTACTTTTTATTTTATTTTGTGTTAGTGTAGTGTAGTGTTTTTAGGGTACAGTCGCACGGGCGGGGGTTCACAGTAGTTTCTCGCTGGCAGTTTGAGCTACGGCAGAAAATTTGACGCAGCTCAAACTTGCAGCCGGATACTTACTGTAATCCTCCGCCCATGTGAGTGTACCCTGTACGTTCACATTGGGGGGGGGGGGGGGGGGGGGGGAACATCCAGCTGTTGCAAAACTGCAACTCCCAGCATGTACGGTCTATCAGTGCATGCGGGGAGTTGTAGTTTTGCAACCGCTGGAGGCTCCGTTTTGGAAACAGTGGCGTACCAGACATTTTCATTTTTATCGGGGAGGGGAGGGTGGCTGTGTAGGGGAATGTGTATATGTAGTGTTTTTTACTTTTTATTTTATTGTGTGTTAGTGTAGTGTAGTGTTTTTAGGGTACAGTCACACGGGCGGGGGGTTCACAGTAGTTTCTCGCTGGCAGTTTGAGCTGCTGCAGAAATTTTGCCGCACCTCAAACTTGCAGCCGGATACTAACCGTAATCTTCCGCCCATGTGAGTGTACCCTGTACGTTCACATTGGGGGGGGAACATCCAGCTGTTGCAAAACTACAACTCCCAGCATGTACGGTCTATCAGTGCATGCTGGGAGTTGTAGTTTTGCAACAGCTGGAGGCACACTGGTTGTGAAACACCGAGTTTGGTAACAAACTCAGTGTTTTGCAACCAGTGTGCCTTCAGCTGTTGCAAAAGCTACAACCCCCAGCATGTACGGACAGCGGAAGGGCATGCTGGGTGTTGTAGTTATGCAACAGCTGGAGGCATACTACTTTGGCTGGGGATGCTGGGGATTGTAGTTATGCAATAGCTGGAGACACACTGGTTTACTACTTAACTCAGTGTGCCTTCAGCTGTTGCAAAACTACAACTCTCAGCAGTCACCGACAGCCAACGGGCATGCTGGGAGTTGTAGTTATGCAACCACCAGATGCACTACTACAACTCCCAGCATGCACTTTAGCTGATTGTGCAAGCTGGGAGTTGTAGTTACACAACAGCTGAAGGTACACTTTTCCATAGAAAGAATTTGCCTCCAGCTGTTGCAAAACTACAAGTCCCAGCATGCCCATAAGGGCATGCTGGGAGTTGTGGTGGTCTGCCTCCTGCTGTTGCATAACTACAGCTCCCAGCATGCCCTTGTTGCATGCTGGGAGCTGTTGCTAAGCAACAGCAGGAGGCTGTCACTCACCTCCAAAGATCCTCGCCGCACCAGGTCAGTCCCTCGTCGTCTCCGCCGCCGCCGCTGCTCCTGGGGCCCCGATCCCAACAGGGGCGCCGGGGATCGGGGTCCCCAGCACCCGGGGTGCACGTCCCGCACCCGCTCACGTCCTCCGGAAGAGGGGCGGAGCGGGTTGCGGGAGTGACACCCGCAGCAGGCGCCCTGATTGGTCGGCCGGTAATCCGGCCGACGAATCAGGGCGATCGTGAGGTGGCACCAGTGCCACCTCACCCCTGCTGGCTATGGCTGTTCGGGGCCGTCTCTGACGGCCCCGATCAGCCAGTAATTCCGGGTCATCGGGTCACTGGAGACCCGATTGACCCGGAATCCGCCGCAGATCGCTGGACTGAATTGTCCAGCGATCTGCGGCCATCGCCGACATGGGGGGTCATAATGACCCCCCTGGGCGATATGCCCCGATGCCTGCTGAACGATTTCAGCAGGCATCGGGGACCGGCTCCGCTCCAGATGGTTGCGGGGGGCCGGTAAAACACATGACGTTCTCATACGTCATGTGTCCTTAAGGACTCGGAAATGGAGACGTATGAGAACGTCATGTGTCCTTAAGGGGTTAAGGGGTTAAATCTTAGAGAGCTGGCGCGCGCGCGCCCTAGAGAGCGGAGCCACGCGCCAGGACGTGACAGCCGGGGAACTGGACAGGTGAGTAGATTGGGATGCGACCCGCGAGCGGGCGCGTCCCGCTATGCGGATCGCATCCCCGCCGGCAGTGACAGTGCAACGCTCCCGGTCAGCGGGTCTGACCTTGGCGCTGCAGAGAGGAGAGCGCCGCGAGCGCTCCGGGGAGGAGCAGGGACCCGGAGCGCTCCGCGTAACACTTACAATGACACATGTAGCTGGGTGGACTGGCTGTCCTGATGAATTCCTAGTGAGGCAGCAAAACACTTGTCAATGAGGGGTCTAGCATCAAGTACAGAGTCCATGACCCAGTGGTAAACTCGATGTAGTGTCTGAGGTTGTAACTGTGATGTTATAGTGGTTGGCCAACTTTATCGTGACTTTTAAAATAACCCAGTTGTGAGTATAAAGTATTACAGTGATCCCTCAACTTACAATGGCCTCAACATACATTAGTTTCAACATACAAAGGTCTTTTCTGGACCAATGTAACTTGAAACCAGACTCAACATACAATGTACGGACAGTCCAGATCTGTGAAACGTGTCAATGGCTGAAAGAACCAACCAATCAGAATGGATATTCACTTGTAAAACCCTGTATTAGCGCGTGCACTGTAGTACTGAAGCGCATGCACTGAATTCCTGTCTGGTAGTGCCCCCTACAGTACAGGAAGGTATTACATGTTCTGTACTACTCTTAACCTATGTCACAGTTAGCTGCTCCTTTGGACACCAAGTAAAGCCGGCTCCACTTTACTTTTTTAGGAAATTGCGTTTACTGTTCAGGACCCTGAAGAAACTCCTGTTCTCTACATAGACCAGTGTTTCCCAACCAGGGCGCCTCCAGCTGTTGCAAAACTACAACTCCCAGCATGCTGGGAGTTGTAGTTTTGCAAAAGCTGGAGGCACCCTGGGTGGGAAACGCTGACACAGACAGTGATTTACAGCTCCCAGCAGATCTTTCTTACTTTTATATGTAAGGATTTGCTTTATCTGTATTAGTCATCTACTTATTTTTCTTTAATCCTCACTTTTTCCTATTTTTGGATTACATTTTGGTGGCTTCAGAACCAATTACCAGGTTTCCATAGAGTTATGGACTCAACATACAATGGTCATCCTGGAACCAATTAATATTGTAACTTGAGGGACCATTGTACTTATACATAGTCCGTGGCTTCTATGTGGCCCCATTCTGTCACAATGTCTGGCTCTGCTCCCACGCTCTTCTGTCCCTGCCTGTAGCAGTACACTTATCATCCATACAGCTGCCTATGGAGGAGCATGTGACTATATACGGCACTTTGTTTCCTCCACTTGGCCTGCGATTCTTGTTTGAGCATGGTGTGCTGCTATGGAGGAGGCACAGTGACATATTATGTCACATGCTCCACCATATGCCGCCATGTATGGAGGATAAGTGTCCGGTTATTGGCAGGGAAAGAAGACGGAACAGGAACTGAACTCCATTCATGTCTCCTCCCATAGTCGTAAATGGAGGGGCCGTGACGGCTGGTATCACCAGTCATCGGGCACGGAGCGGAGTTCACTCCTTGCACCAAATGACAGGGGTGCTGCTGCGAGGATTGCAGGGATCCCCAGCAACAGACCCCCGTGATCTAACATCTTATCCCTCATCTTTTGGATTGGGAATAAATTGTTTACAGCGGAGTACCCCTTTAAAAGTTGGGTTGCTAAAATTGACTGAGAAGAGTCATTTGACCAATGATCCACCCATACTGTACAAATATGATCTACCAAAGGTGGCAGTAAAGAGTAAAAACATTATCCGCTAGATATCCATACCACTTCAGTGAAATAGCTGATTTATGCACATATAACTCATAATACTGAGACTGACAAAGGTTAACTCCTCTACCCGACAACTTAAAGAGGTTATCCAGGAAAAAAAAATGTTTTATATATCAACTGGCTCCAGAAAGTTAAACAGATTTGTAAATTACTTCTATTAAAAAATCTTAATCCTTACACTTCACTCTTTTCTGTCTAAGTGCTCTCTGATGACACGTGTCTCGGGAACTGTCCAGAGTAAAAGCAAATCCCCATAGAAAACCTATTCTACTCTGTGCAGTTCCTGAGACAAGCAGAGATGTCAGCAGAGAGCACTGTTGTCAGACAGAAAAGTACAACTCAACTTCAGCAGCTGATAATTATTAGAAGGATTAAGATTTATTAATAGAAGTAATTTACAAATCTGTTTAACATTCTGGAGCCAGTTGATATATAAAAATATTTTTTTTCCCTAGAATACCCCTTTAACTCTGTAGCAGTTGGGAGACGGCAACGGGACACTGCAGGTGGTGGTGGCCAAACATATAAAAGGTGTTCTCAAGGGATTAATCTAGGCTAAATTCAACATTACGACAGCGGTCCTAAAGTAAAGTCCCTCTATATTAACTATATTAACATTAAATGGTTCTATTGTTTAGGTTACCTAAAAGTAATTTGTCTCCCAGTTTGTACAACCTCCACATAGGGAACACATAGGGACAAAGAGGCATTTGGTTTTCACTCAATATGGTGGTGTTATTCATTCATAATAAGGAATGTGGTCATAGTATTACAATACTATCTGGCCTTCGTATAATGAAATTATTAGTAATACTGTATATGCCTTGGTATAATGACTTTTATTCAGTCAAGTTATCGTCCTAATATATTATTTTTATTCATTGCATTCTGGTGTTATTTGGTAACCATACGACTATTATTCAGAGTTATACAGTATTATCATACATAAGAAATTATAGCTTTATTGATTTTGAGATTAAGGAGCATGAAAAGACTGCGAAAGAAGCAAGAAAAAGAATGACTGTAAACAATGTAGTAAAGCTTGGAGAGGCCATTGCATAGACTTTTAATATTCTGTGAGATAGGCTGTAAATATTTTATGAGATGTGAGCAGTGGTTCCTGGAATCATTAATAGACCTGTTTAAAGCGGCATCAATGGTAGGATGGTCCATTCATTCTATTGTTTATAGCTACAAAAAGAACAAACCGAGGCTTCATTAAAGGAGTATTCCCATCTATATTCCCATCAATCCCCATCTATATTCCCATCTATACCCATCTATAGTCCCATCTATACCCATCTATAGTCCCATCTATACCCATCTATAGTCCCATCTATACCCATCTATAGTCCCATCTATACCCATCTATATTCCCATCTATACCCATCTATATTCCCATCTATACCCATCTATATTCCCATCTATACCCATCTATATTCCCATCTATAAGCATCTATAGTCCCATCTATACCCATCTATAGTCCCATCTATACCCATCTATAGTCCCATCTATACCCATCTATATTCCCATCTATACCCATCTATATTCCCATCTATACCCATCTATAGTCCCATCTATAAGCATCTATAGTCCCATCTATACTCATCTATATTCCCATCTATACTCATCTATATTCCCATCTATACCCATCTATATTCCCATCAATCCCCATCTATAGTCCCATCTATACCCATTTATATTCCCATCTATACCCATCTATATTCCCATCTATACCCATCTATATTCCCATCTATACCCATCTATAAGCATCTATATTCCCATCTATACCCATCTATATTCCCATCTATACCCATCTATAAGCATCTATATTCCCATCTATAACCATCTATAGTCCCATCTATACCCATCTATATTCCCATCAATCCCCATCTATATTCCCATCTATACCCATCTATATTCCCATCTATACCCATCTATAAGCATCTATATTCCCATCTATAACCATCTATAGTCCCTTCTATACCCATCTATATTCCCATCTATATTCCCATCAATCCCCATCTATAGTCCCATCTATACCCATCTATAGTCCCATCTATACCCATCTATATTCCCATCTATACCCATCTATATTCCCATCTATACTCATCTATATTCCCATCTATACCCATCTATATTCCCATCAATCCCCATCTATAGTCCCATCTATACCCATCTATATTCCCATCTATACCCATCTATAGTCCCATCTATACCCATCTATATTCCCATCTATACCCATCTATAAGCATCTATATTCCCATCTATAACCATCTATAGTCCCATCTATATTCCCATCTATATTCCCCTCAATCCCCATCTATATTCCCATCTATACCCATCTATAGTCCCATCTATACCCATCTATATTCCCATCAATCCCCATCTATATCCCATTTATATTCTCATTTATTCCCATCTCATAAAGGAATTCCTCATTACTAGGATGTGCCGTCACTTTAGAATCGCTTGGGCCCCTTTGCTCTGAGTGCCATGCTCTGTTTTTGCTATGCACAGTGACCCCTGGCCATGCCAATGAACAATAACACTTGTTTCCAGGTAAAAGTATCTATTGTGTTTTTGGTCGTACATTGCATTTATGTAATTAGGGGTGTGTGGCTAACAATGATGAATTTAAAGGGCCGTACGAACGATCCCGTGATCTTTTAGGAATGCCTGGCTAGCCATGTGAAGGTTAGGTAAAAAAGGTTATTGGGGCCAGCTTGGCCCATCTTAATGGGCCTTTAGTCAGTATGCATTTCCAGGCCAGATCAGCTTCCAGTTTATGATGACCAGTTCTTTGCAGTGAAACTGTTGTCTGCAGAGCTCGCCCTAGTCTCTTCCACACACATAAAAGAGGTTGTGGTACCCCCTCACTAAAAGCGCCTGTACCCAGTGATCGTGGCATATTCTTTTGAAGGGGTACCCCCCTGGAAAACGTTGTTTTTTTTTTTATTATTAACCAGAAAGTAAAAAAAAAATTGTATACTTCTATTTACAAATCGTAATCCTTCCAGTACTTATCAGCTGCTGTATGCTCCACAGGAAGTTCTTTTCTTTTTTGAATTTCCTTTCTGTCTGACCACGGTGCTCTCTGCTGACACCTCTATCCATTTTAGGAACTGGTATTTGTTAACCACACCTCAAGGATCTGACCTACTAGATGGTACACAATGGAGAAATATTGGAGACGGTTTTGATTGAAGTAAATGCAAAAAATATTTATTCTACAATGATAAGACAATTTCTAAAACAATTTAAAAAAAACATGCAAAATGTAATGCAAAATAAAAGTAAAAATATATATAGCTTACAAGCTTGTAAGCTATGCATTTTTTTACTTTTATTTTGCATTACATTTTGCATGTTTTAAAAATTGTTTTTATAAATTGTCTTATCATTGTAGAATAAATATTTTTGCATTTACTTCAATCAAAACTGTCTCCAATATTTCTCCATTGTGTACCATCTAGTAGGTCAGATCCTTGAGGTGTGGTTAACAAATACCATTACTTATATTTCATTCTGGTCGGTGGGGATCAATCTTTTAACCACATATACCTCAGATTCTCGGTTGTGAGCTGCATACACAATTTTTCTTTTTCATTTATGGAACTGTCCAGAGCAGCATATGTTTGCTATGGGGATTTTCTCCTACTCTGGACAGTTCCTAAAATGGACAGAGGTGTCAGCAGAGAGCATTGTGCTAAGACAGAAAGGAAATTCAAAAAAAGAAAATAACTTCTTCTGTAGTTTACAGCAGCTAATAAGTACTGGAAGGATTAAGATTTTTAAACAGAAGTAATTTACAAATCTGGTAAACTTTCTGGCACCAGTTGATTTAATTAGAAATGTTTTCCAGTGGCGCACCCCTTTAATTTCTCCGGGTTTTGGAGATTAGGCTTCTCACAAGGATCTTACTATAGACCAACTTCCATTCCCCAAATGATCACGCATCCACCTAAATGCATAGATTGGGGTGCTTATCTGTCTTTTAGGCTAGACATCACTCAAGCCTCTCCACAGCCAGTACCAATCTCTTCCGGTGCTGCCCAGACCAAGGTGTCTGTGACCCATCATCCACAGCAGCTAACAGCTCTGTAACAAGCCTACATGTTCTTGCAGAGAATCCAGGTGTTTAATCTAAGGAATCCTGGTGTTCACTCTTAATCCTAAAGGGGTACTCTGGCAAAAAAACATCTTATCCCCTTTCCAAAGGATAGGGAATAAGATGTCTGATCGCAGGGGTCCTGCCGCTGGAGATCCCCGCAGTCTCCGGGCCGGCAGCAGCAGTGTCCGGAATAGGGAAGCTTGGAGCTTCTGTGTTTGGGACATCACGCCACGCCCCCTCCATTCATGTCTTTGGGAGGGGGCGTGACGGCTACGTAGTAGCCGTCACGCCTCCTCCTATAGACATGAATGGAGGGGGCGTGGGGCTGTAGTTGCAAGTCATCCGGCCCAGAGCAGAGTTTGCTCCGTGCACGGATGATCGGGGTGCCGTGCTGGAGATCGCAAGGGGTCCTTCGGATAGGGTATAAGATGTTTTTGCCAGAGTACTCCTTTAGTGACTTGCTAGGTGGCTATCCTCATTGTGTTCACCATAGACAGCTGCTGATGTGGAGAAAGTGTAGTACTGGCGGATATCATGGTCATTCAAGAAGAGGGTCAGGACTGGCAGAGTTTGTTCAAATACAATAGATGGACAACAGGTACACACAGGACCAGGCCACAGGCCACAGGCCACCGGCACAGGTCAGGGTTGACAGTAGACTAAAGATTGGTCCGATAACAAGTCAAGTTAATAGCAGAGACAATAAACATCTTTGCAGCCCCTTAGACATTGAGAGAGTCCAGCCCTGTTTCCAAAATCACTACTGCTTCCTGTAGACTAGAAGCATGTGATACTCTTAAAATAAAATGAAAACTAAAATCTTAAATTTGCTAAAGTGTCAGATTGTTTTTCTCTACTCATGTAAGTAAATTGGGCAAAGCAAGGATTAGTGTTTGTTCACGCAGAATGTTGTCCCTTGAAAAAGATACACAGAAAAATACACTGAACAAATTCCAAGAGTAGCCGCCGATTTCTGCAGGGTATTTTGATACTTTAGACTATATTTTTGGATGCAGATTAGCACCATTTTAGTAAGACTTATTTGCACTTTATATCTCTGCCACTCACTCCTAAGTCACATGTCCTATATTCCGGTGTATTTAAAATGCATGCGGAAAATCATATGTGCAGTAGTTTACACTATGAATGTTGCCACTTATTCCTACTGAAAACAATGAAATGCACATTGCAACATTTTTTTCTGTGCTTTTTTGGGCATGATGTGAGCCCCATTGAGTGTTGAAATACTTTGTGGTAGCATTATGTCAATAATGAAACTAAAGATTAACCAAATATTAAATGAAATGTCGTAAACCAATGCCTTGGCTAACAGCTGTGGAGGAATTTATTATGTTTGCAGATTTACTTAAATTTTGGAGCCATTCTGGTCCCACCAGTCACTTGCGTCCTGTAATCAGCAGGCAGGACTCACGGCTAATGATGGCCAATCGGGTCCATGTCCTGCATTAACCATTTAGACACAGTTCATTGCGATGTCTAAACGTGGGATAGAACACAGCAGGCTATCTCAGGGAGCTGGTCGGGATTGCTGTGACAAAATTAGCTCAGAGGACGGACAGAGGGTCCCTACCTGCCTCCAACCCCTCCTTTAGTGCAAGAAGCCATGGGGCCTGTACTAATGGAGCACCGCTAACACTGATCAATGCTGTGCTATTGCACAGCATTGCTTAGTATATACTATTAACCCCTTAAGGATGAGCTCCGTAAATTTACGGCGCTGCTAAGAAGTTCTTAACGCACAGCGCCGTACATTTACGGCGCAGATTTTCTTGATCACCGCGTCTCTGGACGCGGTGATCGGAACGGGATGACCGCTGATATCTATCAGCAGCCATCCTGGCATATCGCCCATTTCGCTCCCTATGTCGGCGATCGTGGCAAATCGCGAGTCAATTCAGACCGACGATTTGCCGCTATTCCGGGTCAATCGGGTCTCAAGTGACCCGGTGACCCGGAAAAAAAGGGCGAATGGGGCTGTCCGAGATAGCCCCATTCACCCTTACCCAGCAGGAGTGAGGTGGCACCAGTGCCGCCTCACGATCACGTGATTGGGGAACGACCGACCAATCACGGACCTGCTGGGGGCAGTGAATGGAGCGGAGATCGGCGCCGGCGGGGGTCTCCTACCTTGCCCTGGTCCGGCGGGGGTCCCCTCGTGTGCGGTGGTGGTGACAGGAGCAGCAGGATTGTATCCGGAGGCAGGATACAGCGCGGCGGTCTCAGCGGCAGGATACAAAAGGAGATGAGGCCTGTTTACCTCCTACTGTTGCTTAGCAACAACTTGCAGCATGCAAAGCCAAAGGGCATGCTGGGAGTTGTAGTTTTGCAACCGCTCGAGTTCCAAATACAACTCCCAGCATGCCCTTTGGTAGTCTGTGCATGCTGAGGGTTGTAGTTTTGCAACAGCTGGAGGCACATTTTTTCTAAGAAGCAGTGTGCCTCCAGCTGTTGCAAAACTACAACTCCCGGCATGCCCTTCGACTGTCAATGCATGCTGATTGTTGCAGTTTTGCAACAGCTGGAGACACATTGGTTGTGAAACCGAGTTTGTTACCTAACTCAGTGTTTTGCAACCAGTGTGCCGCCAGCTGTTGCAAAAACACAACTCCCAGCATGCACTGAGAGACTGTACATGCTGGGAGTTGTAGTTTTGCAACAGCTGGAGGCACACTGGTTGCGAAACACTGAGTTACGTAACAAACGCTCAGTGTTCCGCAACCAATGTGCCTCCAGCTGTTCCATAACTACAACTCCCAGCATGTATGGTCTGTTAGTGCATGTTGGGAGTTGTAGTTTTGCAACAGCTGGAGGTTCCCCCCCCCCCCATGGGAATGTACAGGGTACATTCACACGGGTGGGTTTACAGCAAATTTTCTGCTGCAAGTTTGAGATGCAGCAAATTTTCAGCCGCAGCTCAAACTCCCAGCTAAAACTCACTGCAAATCCGACCATGTGAATGTATCCTAAAAACACTACACTACACTACAATTTAGGCCTCAAATGCGCATGGCACTCTCTCGCTTTGAAGCCCTGTCGTATTTCAAGGAAATAGTTTAGGGCCACATATGGGGTACAAAGAAGAAGTATCCAGCATCCAAGTGAATTCCAAGGGTATACTTTATTTGGAGATTTGCAGATACACGTACAAAACTCTGACGTGTTTTGCGCGTTAGCGCTTAGTCATAGACGGGGTTCACATATTGGGTATTTCCGTACTCGAGAGAAATTGTGTTACAAATTTTGGGGGGCTTATTCCTTTTACCCCTTATGAAAAGGTAAAGTTGGGGGCTACACCAGCCTGTTAGTGTGAAACAAAAAAATGTTTACACTGTAAACATGTTAACATTCTGGTGTTGCCCCATACTTTTCATTTTCACAAGCTGTAAAAGGAAAAAAAGACCCCCAAAATTTGTAATGCAATTTCTCCTCAGTACGGAAATACCCCATATGTGGGCGTAAAATGTTCTGCGGACGCACAACAAGGCTCAGGAGTGAGAGCGCACCATGTACTTTTGAGATCTAAATTGGTGATTTGCACAGGAGTGGCTGGTTTTACAGCGGTTCTGACATAAACCCAAAACAATAAATACCCACATGTGAACCCATTTTGGAAACTACACCCCTCACAGAACATAACAAGGGATATAGTGAGCCTTAACACCCCACAGGTGTTTGACAAATTTTCGTTAAAGTTGGATGTGAAAATGAAAAAAAAAAAAATTATTTCACTAAATTGCTGGTGTTACCCTAAATTTTTCATGTAAAATTTGGGGGAAAACACGCATTTTTGTGAAAAAAAAATTCATTTATACATCCAAATTAAACGAAAAGTCGTCAAACACCTGTGGGATGTTAAGGCTCACTGTACCCCTTGTTTTTTTTTTGCTGTTCTGGCACCATAGGGGCTTCCTAAATGTGACATGCCCCCCAAAAACCATTTCAGAAAAACTTACTCTCCAAAATCCCATTGTAGCTCCTTCCTTTCTGAGCCTTGTAGTGCACCCACAGAGCACTTGACATCCACCTATGAGGTATTTCCTTACTCGAGAGATATTGGGTTAGAAATTTTGGGGGCTTTTTCTCCTTTTACCCTTTGTAAAGTTTCAAAAACTGGGTCTACAAGAACATGCGAGTGTAAAAAATGAAGATTTTGAATTTTCTCCTTCATTTTGCTGCTATTTCTGTGAAACACCTAAAGGATAAACACACTTTTTGAATGTCATTTTGAATACTTTGGGGGTGCAGATTTTATAATGGGGTCATTTATGGGGTATTTCTAACATGAAGACCCCTCAAATCCTCTTCAAAACTGAACTGGTCCCAGAAAAATTCCGATTTAGATTTTTTTTTTTTTTAAATTGGAAAATTGCTGCTTAACTTTGAAGCCCTCTGGTGTCTTCCAGAAGTAAAAACTTGTAAAATTTATGATGCAAATATAAAGTAGACATAGTGTATATGTGAATTAATATATAATTTATCTGGAATATCCATTTTCCTTACAAGCAGAGAGTTTCAAAGTTAGAAAAATGCTAAATTTTCAAAATTTTCATGAAATTTGGGGATTTTTCACCAAGAAAGGATGCAAGTAACAATGAAAATTTACCACTGTGTTAAAGTAGAATATGTCACGAAAAAACAGTCTTGAAATCCGAAAAATCGGTAAAAGCATCCCAGAGTTATTAATGCATAAAGTGACAGTGATCAGAATTGCAAAAAAGGGCTGCATCCTTAAGGTGAAAAAGGGCTCAGTCCTTAAGGAGTTAAAGATTGCATGTAATAGTCCCCTATGGGGACTAAGAAACATAAAAAAAAATTAAATAAATTAACACAAACACAAATAAACATAAGCATATGTGTGAAAATACAAAAATCCTTATTGACTAAAACATTAATTAAACCACACGGACAGTGGCTTGAACATAAAAAAATTCTAAAGTCCAAAATTGAGGATTTTTGGTCACTTCATATAGCAAAAAAAAAAAATCATAAAAGCAATCAAAAAGTCAAATCAAAACAAATAAGGTACCGACAAAAACTACAGATCACGACACAAAAAAAAAAATGAGTGTTACAGGGGCGTGCTCATGTATAGAAAAAGGGTTAAAGGGGTACTCTGCCAAAGGATAGGGGATAAGATTTCTGATCACGGGGGTCCCGCTGCTGGGGACCCCCACGATCTCCCTGCTGCACCCGGCGTTCGTTTAGAGCATCATGTTCCGCGCTAGACGCTTGTGACATCACGGTCACGCCCAACTTGTGATATCACGGCCACGCCCCCTCAATGTAATTCCCATAGACTTGCATTGAGGGGGCATGGCCGTGACGTCACGAGCAGGGCGTGACGTCACGAGCCTCCACCCCGCATCACCAGTCATTGGGCACAGAGTGAAGCTTGCTCCATGCACCGGTTGTCTGCGGTGCCGCAGCCGAGATCGCGGGGGTCCTTAGCAACGGGACCCCCGTGATTAGACATCTTATCCCCTATCCTTTGGATAGGGGTTAAGATGTCTAGGGCTGAGTACCCCTTTAAGTACTGCAATTCTATATTCCTGCAGCCACCACTGGAGGAAGCCAAAGAGCATATTGCATACAGTATTACTACTTAATTCGATGAATAGCCTTCAGAGGACTACAAAGAGTGACTTTCAGTCTGGTAGACTTGACATGTTGGAGTACAATATGAAAACACTTGAATGAATACAGGGCATTGCCTCATCCCCTTTTGGCTCTTTGTCAAAGGAAACAGCCACTGGGAAGAAAGGAAAAGAAGGGGTTGTGCCAAAATCTACAGTTTGTGTCTATAAAGGTATTGTGCTACTAAAGGTGTTAAGCTGCCCATACTATTCTAAATTAACCTTCGCAGATCTGACATATTGGATACAGATGCAAAGTCAGCAGAAACATTCATGTTCGACAGAAGAGGAAAACAGATGGCTGAGCTCATTTCTACCAAACACATTTATTACGGGCATGGCCGGTTTTATTGTTTTATGTTCTATAATTTCCAGAAATCCATTGAGTTTTGCATGTTGAATAGAGTTTTTTTGAGAAAATGCCTTTAGGGAGAAATAGTGGCAAGCACCCAAAGAGGATTAATAAAAATAGAGCAGTGTTTCCCAACCAGGGTGCCTCCAGCTGTTGCAAAACTACAACTCCCAGCATGCCCGGACAGCGAAAGGCTGTCCTGGCATGATGGGAGCTGTAGATTTTGCAACAGCTGGAGGAACACTGCTTGGGCGACACTGAACTAAACAGTCTAAGAGTGCATCAGATTTATGTTATTCTATTGCATTCTTAGACTGTCTAGTCTAAGCTTATACTAACAATTAGTTGGTAATAACTGGGCTCTAAATTTTTCACCAGAATTCAAGCACATTCTTTGTGCTTAGTGTTAAGCCATGCCCCTTTTGCTGATGCCACATCACTTTTGTCAAATACAGCAGAAAAGTATCCTAATAAAGTAGCAGAATCAGACAGTTCCATACATTGTCTAGTGGTCGTTCTGGATAACTGCAGCTCAGCTCCCATTGAATTGAATGATAACTAAGCTGCAGAAAACCCAGCATGTCCATTACACCATCTGTGCCTTGTGGTCTGTCTAGCTTGAGCCTTTCTTGCCATTGACTATCCCTCTGCTCAGTGCTTAGTACTGCGCTATTTTCTGGTTTTGACCTTGGCCTGTTTGACTCTTCTTTGTTTGTCAATCTGTCTGTTTGCTGTATTGTGCTCCCTAGTTTATACTTTGTTGAACCTATTGTGTTGTGACCCTAACTTACGTACAGTGTTTGTTATTTGTTTTGGACTCTTCTGACACCTATGCATTTAGTACAGCGTAGGGACCGTCGCCCAGTTCAGAGTCCGCTATCTAGGACAAATTGAAAAATAGACAATAACAGAGGTTGTGGGTGATACTAGGGCTGCACTCTTCCCTACTTGACGTGACAGGTACATTGATGCTTCCATGGCAAAGATTTTCTTAGCCCACATTATTGAACTAACTCAAGTCATTCTTATTTATTTTTTCTTTTTTTTTGCAGCAAGCAGAATGTAGTGGGAAATCAACAATGATCGATTTACTTGAGAAACTGGTTGGGCACATGCCAAATTTATTTGTTTTGGACTAAACAAGAAAAAAACATTGACGGATCTGATTAATGGCTTCCCAAAGCCCTACCTATATCATTAATTTCCCACTTAATAAATACTTCATGAATGTAATTAATATTGATGCCCAATTTAATTCCTGTGATTCCTTTCATACTTCCACCCCGAGTTAATAGCACGGCAGATCTAATAAATAAATATGCATATGATGTCCGGCCATTAGGCTCTAAATTCTGTTTGCCATGTTTAAATTTTTCATCAATCATTACAAAGAATCCACAAAAGGAAATCCCTTAACATTAAGTGAGTTAACATTTACATATGTGTATTACCAGAATGAATTATCCCATTATGGAACTCGATGTATACAATATTGACATTGCATATGTAGCCGGTTAGGAACAACCTGTAGGGACGACAGATGGACTTAATAGATATTAAGTTGCTGACATATTATACATATTATTTTGGAACAGGTCAGGAATATAGCGCAATAGTTTATAGGGTTACTCATATGTTAACACTAAAAATGTGTTTTGGAAAAAATGTTCTGTTAACCCCTTCTCTCTCAGTAGTTGTGAGTGCTTAGAGGAGTTGTACAAAATTAGGAAAAAATTTATTTTATGAACTCTGACATTAATAATGATCTCTAATATTGTAACTCAGGACCAATGAAGTGAAATCAGATGAGATGTAATAATATTCACAACCTATTAATAGGGGACACTGTGCAAAAAAATCTCAACTGATTTTGGTAAGGACAGCACTCTCCTGCCAATACATCTGCAGCTCAGTCCCATTCTTTTAACCCCTTAACACTCCTTGATGTACTATTACATTATGTCTGCTTGAAGATGTGTCATGTGATCTCAGCATCTAGGCAGATATTCCAGCAATACTCCATCACTTCGTGTTCTAGGATTAACCTATTAATACTTAACTCCTAAGCGTCACATAAGGTGCATGAGGAGCCCATGTCATACATGCTTGGTGTTGGCTGCTATTAGCAGCTTGTAGCCTTCATCAGCAACTAGGATTTGAGATGTCTCTGATTTCAGAAGTTTAGCCATCTAGATACCTAAGTCAATGGCTATCTCAGCATCTAGACAGAAGCCAATTGTTGGTCAATTGCAGTATTTGACAAAATTCCCCCCCCCCCTTGATATGATTGCAGGGTGCTGTTGCATAGTCTCAGCTTCCTGTCTTTCCATTAGAGGTATTTCTAGTACACCCCTGCTGGGATTTGTAGTTTTGCACACTGGTTGGGAAACTCTGCATTAGTTCATGATTATGTCCTCCATGGGGACATTAAGTGTAATTTGCAAAAAAAAAAAAAAAAAAACTTTTGACATGTCCTTGCGACATATCAAACGTTTTGATTGGCGGGGTCTGAGTGTTCAGACCTTCACTGATCAGAAGAATGGGCAGGGAGAAGTCTGCGCTGCTGCGTGCTTCTCTCCCTGCTCTGTGTCGCACGATCTAGACACGCTCCATAGACTTACATTGCAAGTGTGTCTCCTGGTTCGTTTTCCTGAACACTCAGACCCCGCCGATCAAAACTTTGACATGACGCTAGGACATGTCAAAATAATTTTTTTCTGTATGCACACCATAGTTTGTTTGATGTCATGTATGTCCTGGTCTGTGTTCACACACAGCTATTGGATTGCTGTATGTGAACAGTTTTATATTTCCTGGTCAGGGAATAGTTAATGTCTCTGGCTTTTTCAGCCTCAACCTCTGTTGTCCAATTGCCTTTAGGTTGTGTCTATTTAGGTTCAGCACTGACTAGCTTCAGTGCTGGTGATTGACTGATGGATTTCCTGATGTCTAGCTGCTAACATGCTGGCTATGCTTCTAATGGAGGCTTGGTAAAACATTCTTTGTTTTAGCTTTTAATCTACTATCTCTGTTTTAGCATGCACTTTGTATTTTCTGGTTTTAGCCATGTTGGCGGGCATGCCCTTAGTAGATTTTAAAGGGGTATTCCAGGAAAAAACTTTTTTTTATATATCAACTGGCTCCAGAAAGATAAACAGATTTGTAAATTACGTCTATTAAAAAATCTTAAAGGGGTATTCCAGGAAAAAAAACTTTTTTATATATATCAACTGCCTCAAGAAAGTTAAACAGATTTGTAAATTACTTCTATTAAAAAATCTTAATCCTTTCAGTACTTATGAGCTTCTGAAGTTAAGGTTGTTCTTTTCTGTCTAAATCCTCTCTGATGACACGTGTCTCAGGAAACGCCCAGTTTAGAAGAGGTTTGCTATGGGGATTTGCTTCAGGGATTTTCCTGCAATACCCCTTTAATCCTTTCAGTACTTATGAGCTTCTGAAGTTAAGGTTGTTCTTTTCTGTCTAAATCCTCTCTGATGACACCTGTCTCGGGAAACTCCCAGTTTAGAAGCAAATCCCCATAGCAAACCTCTTCTAAACTGGGCGTTTCCCGAGACAGGTGTCATCAGAGAGGATTTAGACAGAAAAGAACAACCTTAACTTCAGAAGCTCATAAGTACTGAAAGGATTAAGATTTAATAGAAGTAATTTACAAATCTGTTTAACTTTCTGGAGCCAGTTGATATATATAAAAAAGTTTTTTCCTGGAATAACCCTTTAAGCTGTGTTTGTTTAGTCGGTTTTAGGATTTGCTTATCCTTTCTGTTATGTGTCTGTTCACACTGTTTTCTCTTGTATCCATTTTTTGTGAACTTCTTTGTTTTTATTTCTGTTTTCCTACTTTGCCAGCATTCTGACCACACGGTGTAGTGTGCCGCTGGCCAGTAGTCTATTTGGATTTATTATGAATGGCTACTCCTACAGGGGAGTGGAGTGTCCAGTTTGTGTGTTCAGTGTGAACAGTGTTCTATAAATATATCCTGTGTCACTAGGCATCCTTGTTACCTGTCCATGGGGATTCAGAGGGTATTGTTATTCCTGCATCTACAGGAGGTGTTTTGAAAATTATTCCTGTCTTGTGTTCAGTGTGAACAATGTTCTATAAATATATTCTGTGCATGCTTGCATCCCTGTTACCTGTCCATGGGGACTTCGTCTACTGTAGGTTTGCAAAGGGAATGCGAATATTCCTGATTAGTGATAGATCCCTGTTTCTGGTCCTTGGGGACTTTGTGTCTACTGGATGTTCTGGGGGATTATGCTATATTCCTGTCTGTTCCTAAAGTGTGTTGACTTATCCGTTTTCCTGTCTGGTGTTTTGAACTCTATGTTTATTAGTTCTTGATTTCAGATCTTTGGAGTTCTGTATTTGACTACTGATCTATAGTGTCCTCTGTTCACGACCACAGATCTATAGTGTCCTCTATTCATGACCACTGAGTCCTCTGTTCATGTCCGCTGATCTATAGTGTCCTCTGTTCATGACTGTTGATCCATAGTGTCCCCTGTGCTGCTCACTGATCTGTGTCCTCTGAACTTAATCTGTTATAGAGTTCTATGTTCCTGTCATGTTTCTGGTTTGTGACCGACTATTTATTAGTATGTGTTTTTATTAGGCTCCTGCACTTTAGTTCAGGATTCACCATTAACAACTTTAGTTGTCGATCCACCATTTAGGGTGGATGGGCAAGTAGGCAGGGAGAGTGGTTTTAGGGTCAGTTTAGGGCTCACTATCCCTGTCCCCTGGTCGGTCCCTAACAGCCGCTCAATCAAACAATATTGAGTTTCAATACCAGACATAATCTATGGACAATCCTTCTCAAATGTACTTTTAACAATAGATCTGCTTTGGTGGGGTATGATTTGTTACTGAGGCCTTGCAAAAATAGAATAAAAAACTATACTTACCTGGTCCCGGTCAACCCTGGTCCCACTGCAGCTTCAGTAATTATTTTTTTGTTCCCGCTCCCCTTCCCTCTTCAGCCTGCTTTTAACACAAGCACTCGTGCAGGAACTGCCCTTGTAAGAAGTTCAAAGGCCATATTAGTGTTTTATCTCGGACAAAGATTGGCTGAGTAGGCAAAACCTGCAGTGAGCGATCATCTTGAAAATAAGCTAAAGAGACTAGTGATGGGGACCAGAAGAAGAAGCATTTTTCGGAGCTACAGCAGTCTCAGCGGGAAATCCGGGCTATGTAAGTATAGTTTTTCATTTTATGTTCGCAAAGCCCCAGCAACATATTATTTTGTTTTAAAGGCCCAAATTCCCCTTTAAAGAGCTTGTCCAGGGAACTGAACCTTTTAGACACTTATCCCCTATCCAGTCAGACCCCTACAATCTCCTGTATGTGCCTCTCTACTTAAGCGTCCTCGGAGCGGAGCTTCGCCCACCTTTCTGGACGAACACAAGTGATGGCATGCCCAGCCAATCACCGGCTGAGGCAGGACATTTTTGCAGCCGGCTGAGTGGGCTGCCCCTTGTGTTCGCCCAGGAAGGTGGGGGCGGCTCCACTCCGAAGACATGTAAGTAGAAAATGGGCCCTTACAGGAGATCACGAGGGGTCCCAGTAGTTGGACCCTTCATCACCCTTGCCACGATCAGACACTTATCCCCTATCTATGTATAGGCGATAAGTGTCCAAAAAGTTCAGTTCCCTGGACTATCCCTTAAAGTATCTTCATGACCAGAATTCTTCCTCAGCCACTTCTACTGCTGGGGTTTCTTCACTTTAAAGATTCTGATATGTTGTTGACTCAAAATTAAAATAAGCTTTCAGTCACTTTAACCCGTTTACGCAAAATCAGGTACATGTACCTGATGAATCGCGGTGACTTCGCGCAACATCAGGTACATGTACCTGATGGACATAAACTGTCACAGCGCCGCCGCGCGCTGTGACAGTTTTATGAAACTTGCTGTGCTACACAGCAGGACCTCCCTGAAGCCGGCCAGGGACCAATCGCAGCGGTCCCCGGCCGGCGATCGCTGCTATTGGTCCGTCAGTTCAGACGAACCGAAAGCAGGGATCTGGCGGCGGTCTCCTCCTTCCCCCTCTCCTCCGTCGCTTCATTCAGTGAAGCGATCGGTGGTGAGAGGAGCCCCATTGGGGGAGGCCGCCCGCAGCACTCAGGATCGGAGCGCAGCTCCGATCCTGAGTTAACCCTGTAGACGCTGCGGTCACTGTGACCGCGGCGTCTATTAGGATTACAGAAGGAGGGAGCTCCAACTGTCACCATCGGCGCTCTGCAAAGTGAAAGCAGAGCGCTGATGGTTGCCATGGCAACCGGAGGACTGACAGTAGCCTCCGTTGCCATGGCAACATGAGTGATCAGTCTCTACCTAAGGTAGGGACTGATCTTTCCTATGCCTGTCAGTACTGACAGACATAGGCAAAATTCAATGGAGTACAGATGTGTACTCCATTGAATTCTGTGTATAACAGTAAAACAAAAAAAAGTTAAATGTGAAATAAAGTGAAAAGAAATTAAAAAAGTGAAAAAAAAAATAAAAATGTGAAAAAAAATTAAAATAAAAAATATGAAAAATAAAATGAAAAAAATTGGAAAAAAATAGTAAAATAAATTATATATATATATATTACACCCCAACACAAACTCAAAAATAGTCCCCCCAAAAACATCAACATGTCCCGCAAAAAAAGAGTCCATACACAATTGCGTCAGTGAAAAAATAAAAAAGTTATGGCTCACAGAATACGGCGAATTAAAAACGTGATTTTTTTTACTAAAATCGTTTTTATGCTATAAATGAACTAAAATATAAAAAAAAGCATAGAAATTTGGTATCGCCGTAACCGTATCAACCTGCAGAGTAAAGTTAACATGTCTTTTATACCGCATGACGAACGACCTAAATTCTTTTAATAAAAAACAACAGCAGAATAGATTTTTTTATGTATATCACCTCATAAAAAATAAAATAAAAAACGCTCAAAGTGTCACATGTGTCCCAGAATGGTACCAATAAAAGCGTCAACTTGTCTCCCAAAAATATTTTTTCACCCCAAGGCCTCTGCAACTTTATATGATGCCAACAAAATATCCTAAACTAAAAGGGTGCCCCAAAATCCACATAGCACTCCTTCATGTCTGAGGCCTGCATGAGAGACACATGGCGCAAAACGGCCACATATGGGATATTTCTAAAAACGTCAGAATTCAGGGAATAAATCTTGAGTTTTATTTCTTTGTCAACACCTATTGTGTTACAGAAAAAAATGGATAAAAATGAAAAATCTGCAAAAAAAATGAAATTTTTAAATTCAGCCTCCACTTTGCTTTCATTTCTGTGAAGCACCGAAAGGGTTAATAAACTTCTTTAATGTCATTCTGACTACTTTAAGGGGTGCAGGTTATAAAATGGGGTGATTTATGGGGGTATCTAACATTCAGGCCCCTCAATTCCACTTCAGAACTGAACTGGTCCCTGAAAAATCAGATTTTGAAATTTTCTTGAAAATCTGGAAAATTGCTGCTAAACTTATAAACCTTCTAAGATTCTAAAAAAGTCAAATAATGTTTATCAAATGATGGGAACATAAAGTAGACATATTGTAGATGTAAATTAATCATTAATTTGGTGCGATATGACTATTTATGGTACAAGCATAAAATGTAAAGTCTAGAAAAATGCTAATTTTTCATTTTTTTCGCCAAATTTTTCATTTTTTTTACAAAAAACGCTGAATATATCAATCAAAATTTACCACTAATGTAAAGTACAATATGTCACGAAAAAACTATCTCGGAATTGGATTGATAAGTAAAAGCGTTCCAAAGTTATTACCACATAAAGAGACACATGTCAGATTTGAAAAAAAGGCCTTGGTCATTGAGGCCAAAACAGGCTGTTGAGTAAAGGGGTTAAAATACCAAATTTAAAATGTAAAATTGTGCAACCTATGTTACCTTCTATTTCCTATAATTAGGATTATTATTACTATTATTAAACAGCTCAGAGGAAGTAATATTGTATGAAGCTATTTACTATTTTTATGTATATTTTATAGCGCAGAGACCTGAGCAGCGCGGCTGATAATTATTTACAAGTGGACATCTCTCTGTAGTGGAATAAGAAGAAAAATGTATTAGGCTTACAGTTCCCAGGGTTTGATTTATTAGGCAAAAGTGGCCCCCTCTTGATAACATTATTTTTCCTGATAAGTAAGGAACCAACTTTCCAAGCAAGTTTGATGTACGGCCTACTCCTTGTTGTTATGCAAATGAGCATATATGCTAAATAGATTTGTGCGGGCTAGAATGTAAAGCTACTTCACTCAATCACTTTGCAATTGTAAATTAGGGCAGAAAAAAAAGCCAAGAAATTACTGACTATACTACATATGTTGAAATTCATATAATTTACCTACTTTAAGGCATTTAACTGTCAGGCTGTCACGAAATTAAAGCAGCAAGCTCCAGTATGTCAGCTTCTAAAGTCGAAAATCAACGTATAACCTATGAATAGATGACAGTATGCCTTTGAACTTGCTATTCTGTATGGTGCGCCTTATTGAAGGTGAATAGAAAATGCAGGATTTGAATTTTTGACACCTTTTTTTCGATTGTAAAAATGTCCCCTTGTATTTAGAAGACGAGTGTTAAAGCTAGGGACTTGTAAATGAATGAGGGTCATTTCATTACAGGGTTACAATTTTGAAGCTTTTTGAACATTATGCCTGTTTGGATGGAGACAATGGATCTGTACTGTGCAAGACAAGGGCCCTCATTTACTAAGAGTGGTTTCTTTGTGGGTTTTAATTCCCTACAGTTTATTTTCCAAGGTATTTACTAAGGTTTCCCTACATTTTCCACTTTCCCTACATTTTGCTTTTTTTTTACACATGCTCTGATCTGTCTGGTCTTCCTCCATTTTATGTGGAAACCTTAGTAAATATGTTGGGTTTTTGTAAAAATGCCAGGAACAAGCCCCCTTTCAGAGACCACGCCCCTTTTCCCCATGGGTTTTCTCTGCAAAATGGAGAGATAGTCGTTTTTTTTTTTTTTTCAATTCTGGTGCAAATTCCGCCGCAAATCTGGCGCAGACAGAATTTCGGGTGCAACGCAACAGAATCTGGCGCACAACCCGACAAAACATGTTGGGTTTGCAATAGTAAATGAGGGCCAAGATGTATTTAGTTATTTAAAGGGTACTCCAGCGAAAAACATCTTATCCCCTATCCGAAGGTTCTCCTCAGTCATCCGTGCATGGACCGAACTCCACACTGTGCAAGATGACTGGCAACTACAGCTGCCACGCCCTTCATTCATGTCTATGGGAGGAGGCATGACGGCTATATACTAGCTGTCATGCCCCCTCCCATAGACATGAATGGAGGGAGCATGGCATGACGTCACGAACACCCCTGCCGGCCCGGAGATCGCTGGGGTCCCCAGTGGCCGGACCCCTGCGATCAGACATATGTGGTGTCCCGGCACAAGTGGCTGTCCCGTGGTTGATGACTGACTTGGGCAGCCTGGCAGCACACAGTGTTGGGCCCACTGACATTCTTTTATATATTAATTATATGTATATTTTAAAATGAGAATAATATATTTTCTTTAAATTGATTTGTTATTGTTTCTTGTATGTACATTAATATACTGATGTGCCTTTAAAATTGTGAGCATGCGACCATGTGAGCCAATAAGATCCCAAAAGTCCCCTCTGTATAGTGAGGTACAGGGGAGGAGTTAGTCTAGTTCCAGCAAGACTCCTGAACACAGTTAAGCTCAGGTGTGCGGTGTCATGTGTCCTAAACAGAGGCCTACTTCAGTCTACTACTGGTCATCCTACAAGTGTCACTTGCGGGAAAGATATATGCCCCTGCAGAATAGTTTACACTGCCTTGGAAGGACCCCAGCTACCAGAACCACAATTCAGTCTGGTGAAAAGCACCAAAAGTCTCAGAATGGCAACAAGGCTCGCAAGGGGTACGCTGCACTCTCACACTAAGGTCAGCTGTGTTATACCAAATTCACAAGCTCAGTAAAAGCAGTTGACCGTAAACTGATGTCAGTGTGTTTATTGACTCATCTTGTCTGTCCTTTGGATAGGAGATACGAATTCTTTTAGCCAGAGTACCAATTAATAGTTTTGCCAATCTTCTAATTTCTAAAATTCTGTTTTCACTTTGTCATACTGAGTATCTGGACTGAGTATCGAGTCCAGAATGACGGGAGAAAAGCTTGATTTAAAAAAGAAGAAATTTCAGTTCAGTATTTTGTTTTATTGAAAAGTTTTACAATTATAGAAAGCCAATAGATAACTTATTAAAGGGGTATTTCAGGCAAAAACATCTTATCCCTATCCAAAGGATAGGGGATAAGATGTATGATCGTGGGGGGCCCACTGCTGGGACCCCCACAAGCTCCCTGCAGCTCTCGGTGCTCCGTCTCCAGTTTTTATAACCTTTGGGTTTTACGGGACTGGAGACGTGACATAACGCCATGCCCCTTGTGACGTCACGTCTCGCCCCCTCCATTTATGTCTTTGGGAGGGGGCGTAACGGCTGGCACACCCCCTCCCATAGACATGAATGGAGGGGGCATGATGTGATGTCACAAGGGGTATGTCATGTCTACAGACCCGGAGAACCGGAGGTTTCCAAAACTGGAGATGCAGCCCCACATAGAATGCAAGTGCTGCACAGAGATCTTACATCTTTTCCCCTATCATTTGGATAGGGATAAGATGTTTTTGCCTGGAATATCCTTTAACAACTGGAAAATAAAAGGAAAAACCGCATGGTGGTTGGTTGCCAGAAGACAATAGGGCAAAGAAAAGAACTGTCTGAAGAGGTGGTATGCTAGAGATAGAAGAGATATCTTATCTAGAGATTATAAATTATGTTTTTATCCCCACATTATAAATGGTTATACCTGAATGGAGGGGGAGTGGCATGATGTCATGAGGGGGCATGGTGTTATGTCACGTCTACAGTCACGGAAACACAGAGGTTTCCAAAACTGGAGCAGCAGCCCTGCATAGAGTGTTGGTGCTGCATGGAGATCGCGGGGGGTCCCAGCGGCAGGCCCACCACAATCAGACATATTATCCCCTCTCCTATGAATAGGGGAAAATATATATTTGGCCGCAATACCCCCTTAAACATAACTGTTTGCCAGATTGAACCTTTGATGTATCACACCGCCATTTATTTTGTAAAGTCAGTATTCCTCATTCTGTGTATTTTTAACAATTTGTTCTTTGTATTGGAGTAGCTAAGAAAATAATTGCCAAACTTTTTTTTATATATTCAAGTCTTCGGATGTTATTTACACAGGGTGGGCCATTTATATGGATACACCTTAATAAAATGGGAATGGTTGGTGATATTAACTTCCTGTTTGTGGCACATTAGCATATGTGAGGGGGGAAACATTTCAAGATGGGTGGTGACCATGGCGCCATTTTGAAGTCGGCTATTTTGTATCCAACTTTAGTTTTTTCAATAGGAAGAGGGTCATGTGACACATCAAACTTATTAGGAATTTCACAAGAAAAACAATGATGTGCTTGGTTTTAAAGTAACTTTATTCTTTCATTACAGACAAAGAATAAGTCAGCCAGCACTTTAGTTGATACCAAACTATTATATGGACCTGGCCTACAGAAGAATGCAGCAGCACACTGCCAGCACAAGGATATATGTGCAGCATGAATATGCAGTTAAAACATGGAGAGCTATACAGCTATGGTGTAATAGATGCAAATGTGAAACTATGAAATAGTGAGGCACTTAGCTCGCAAATTTGTCTCCGCCGGCGGTCAAATAGCTTGGACCGTCCCACCGCGATAAGGTAGACTCCTGGGACGGACCCTACACTGTGTATATGCCTCTGTGTGAACAATTCAGTAAGCATGGCAGGATCTGGAACATCCAAGACACCTTATATACACACCTGATAGAGGTGGGTGGGGTGCAAGGCCAACATGGAGGTAGCCACTCCCCCGTATGTGCAATACAGACAAAGAATAAGTCAGCCAGCACTTTAGTTGATACCAAACTATTATATGGACCTGGCCTACAGGTGCACGCTACTAGGCTAGATATACAGCAACAGAAGAATGCAGCAGCACACTGCCAGCACAAGGATATATGTGCAACATGAATATGCAGTTAAAACATGGAGAGCTATACAGCTATGGTGTAATAGATGCAAATGTGAAACTATGAAATAGTGAGGCACTTAGCTCGCAAATTTGTCTCCGCCGGCGGTCAAATAGCTTGGACAGTCCCACCGCGATAAGGTAGCCTCCTGGGACGGACCCTACACTGTGTATATGCCTCTGTGTGAACAATTCAGTAAGCATGGCAGGATCTGGAACATCCAAGACACCTTATATACACACCTGATAGAGGTGGGTGGGGTGCAAGGCCAACATGGAGGTAGCCACTCCCCCGTATGTGCAATACAGACAAAGAATAAGTCAGCCAGCACTTTAGTTGATACCAAACTATTATATGGACCTGGCCTACAGGGCGCGCGCACGCCGGGTCTCTGCAATTTAAAGGGCCACTGATTGGCGCAGCAGACTTAATCAGTGTGTTCACCTGTGCACTTCCCTACTTATACCTCACTTCCCCTGCACTCCCTCGCTGGTTCTTGTTGCCATTGTGCCAGTGAAAGCGTTTCCTTGTGTGTTCCTAGCCTGTGTTCCAGACCTCCCGCCGTTGCCCCTGACCACGATCCTTGCTGCCTGCCCTGACCTTCTGCTACGTACGACCTTGCTCTTGTCTACTCCCTTGTACCGCGCCTATCTTCAGCAGTCAGAGAGGTTGAGCCGTTGCTGGTGGATACGACCTGGTTGCTACCGCTGCTGCAAGACCATCCCGCTTTGCGGCGGGCTCTGGTGAATACCAGTAGCAACTTAGAACCGGTCCACCAACACGGTCCACGCCAATCCCTCTCTGGCACAGAGGATCCACCTCCAGCCAGCCGGATCGTGACAGTAGATCCGGCCATGGATCCCGCTGAAGTCCCACTGCCAGTTGTCGCCGACCTCACCACGGTGGTCGCCCAGCAGTCGCAACAAATAGCGCAACAAGGCCACCAGCTGTCTCAACTGACCGTGATGCTACAGCAGCTATTACCTCAGCTCCAGCAACCATCTCCTCCGCCAGCTCCTGCACCTCCTCCGCAGCGAGTGGCCGCCTCCGGCCTACGATTATCCTTGCCGGATAAATTTGATGGGGACTCTAAGTTTTGCCGTGGTTTTCTTTCGCAATGTTCCCTGCACTTGGAGATGATGTCGGACCAGTTTCCTACTGAAAGGTCCAAGGTGGCTTTCGTAGTCAGCCTTCTGTCTGGGAAAGCTCTGTCATGGGCCACACCGCTCTGGGACCGCAATGACCCTGTCACTGCCTCTGTACACTCCTTCGAGATCCGAAGTGTCTTTGAGGAATCTGCCCGAGCCTCTTCTGCTGAGACTGCCCTGCTGAACCTGGTCCAGGGTAATTCTTCTGTTGGCGAGTACGCCATCCAATTCCGTACTCTTGCCTCCGAATTATCCTGGAATAATGAGGCCCTCTGCGCGACCTTTAAAAAAGGCCTATCCAGCAACATTCAAGATGTGCTGGCCGCACGAGAAATTCCTGCTAACCTGCATGAACTTATTCATCTTGCCACCCGCATTGACATGCGTTTTTCCAAAAGGCGTCAGGAGCTCCGCCAGGATATGGACTTTGTTCGCACGAGGCGGTTTCTCTCCTCGGCTCCTCTCTCCTCCGGTCCTCTGCAATCCGTTCCTGTGCCTCCCGCCGTCGAGGCTATGCAAGTTGACCGGTCTCGCTTGACACCTCAAGAGAGGACACGATGCCGCATGGAGAATCTATGCCTGTACTGTGCCGGTACCGAACACTTCTTGAAAGATTGTCCTATCCGTCCTCCCCGCCAGGAAAGACTTATGCTGACTCCGCACAAAGGTGAGACAGTTCTTGATGTCAACTCTGCTTCTCCACACCTTACTGTGCCTGTGCGGATATCTTCCTCTACCTTCTCCTTCTCTGCTATGGCCTTCTTGGATTCCGGATCTGCAGGAAATTTTATTTTGGCCTCTCTCATCAACAGGTTCAACATCCCGGTGACCAGTCTCGCCAGACCACTCTACATCAATTCTGTTAACAACGAAAGATTGGACTGTACCGTGCGTTACCGCACGGAACCTCTCCTAATGTGCATCGGACCTCATCACGAAAAAATTTAATTTTTGGTCCTCTCCAACTGCACTTCTGAAATTCTTCTTGGATTACCGTGGCTTCAACGCCATTCCCCAACCCTTGATTGGTCCACAGGAGAAATCAAGAACTGGGGTACTTCTTGTCACAAGGACTGTCTTAAACTGGTTACCAGTACTCCTTGCCGTGACCCTGTGGTTCCTCCTGTATCCGGTCTTCCTAAGGCTTATATGGACTATGCTGACGTTTTTTGCAAAAAGCAAGCTGAGACTTTACCTCCTCACAGGCCTTATGACTGTCCTATTGACCTCCTCCCGGGCACTACTCCACCCCGGGGCAGAATCTATCCTCTGTCTGCTCCAGAGACTCTAGCCATGTCGGAGTACATCCAGGAGAATTTAAAAAAGGGGTTTATCCGCAAGTGCTCCTCCCCTGCCGGAGCTGGATTTTTTTTTGTGTCCAAAAAAGATGGCTCCCTACGTCCTTGCATTGATTACCGCGGACTTAATAAAATCACGGTAAAAAACCGCTAGCCCCTACCTCTTATCTCGGAACTCTTTGATCGCTTACAAGGTGCCCACATCTTTACCAAACTGGACTTAAGAGGTGCTTATAATCTCATCCGCATCAGGGAGGGGGACGAATGGAAGACCGCATTTAACACCAGAGATGGACACTTTGAGTATCTGGTCATGCCCTTTGGCCTTTGCAACGCCCCTGCCGTCTTCCAAGACTTTGTTAATGAAATTTTTCGTGATCTCCTATATTCCTGTGTTGTGGTTTATCTGGATGACATCCTGATTTTTTCTGCCAACTTAGAAGAACACCGTCAGCATGTCCGCATGGTTCTTCAGAGACTTCGGGACAATCAACTTTATGCCAAAATGGAGAAATGTCTCTTTGAATGTCAATCTCTTCCTTTCCTAGGATACTTGGTCTCTGGCCAGGGACTACAAATGGACCCAGATAAACTCTCTGCTATCTTAGATTGGCCACGCCCCTCCGGACTCCGTGCTATCCAACGTTTTTTGGGGTTCGCCAATTATTACAGACAGTTTATTCCACACTTTTCCACTATTGTGGCTCCTATCGTGGCTTTAACCAAGAAAAATGCCAATCCTAAGTCCTGGTCTCCCCAAGCGGAAGACGCATTTAAACATCTCAAGTCTGCCTCTTCTTCTGCTCCCGTGCTCTCCAGACCTGACCCAGCTAAACCCTTCCTATTGGAGGTAGATGCCTCCTCAGTGGGAGCTGGAGCTGTCCTTCTACAAAAAAATTCTTCCGGGCATGCTGTGACTTGTGTTTTTTTTTTCTAGGACCTTCTCCCCGGCGGAGAGAAATTACTCCATCGGGGATCGAGAACTATTGGCCATTAAATTGGCGCTTGAGGAATGGAGGCACCTGCTGGAGGGATCAAAATTTCCAGTTATCATATACGCTGATCACAAGAATCTCTCCTATCTCCAGTCTGCCCAACGACGGAACCCTCGCCAGGCCAGGTGGTCGTTATTCTTTGCCCGTTTTGACTTTGAAATTCATTATCGCCCTGCTGACAAGAACATTAGGGCCGATGCCCTCTCTCGTTCTTCTGATGCCTCTGAAGTAGAGATCTCTCCTCAACACATCATTCCTCCTGACTGTCTGATCTCCACTTCTCCAGCCTCCATCAGGCAAACTCCTCCAGGGAAGACCTTCGTTTCTCCACGCCAGCGTCTCGGGATTCTCAAATGGGGACACTCCTCCCACCTCGCAGGCCATGCGGGCATCAAAAAATCCTTGCAACTCATCTCTCATTTTTATTGGTGGCCGACTCTGGAGACTGATGTTGTTGATTTTGTGCGGGCCTGTACGGTCTGTGCCCGGGATAAGACTCCTCGCCAGAAGCCTGCTGGCCTCCTTCATCCTCTGCCTGTCCCCGAACAGCCTTGGTCACAGATTGGTATGGACTTTATTACGGACTTACCCTCATCCCATGGCAACACAGTTGTTTGGGTGGTCGTTGATCGATTTTCCAAGATGGCACATTTTATTCCTCTTCCTGGTCTTCCTTCAGCGCCTCAGTTGGCAAAGCAATTTTTTGTACACATTTTTCGCCTTCACGGTTTGCCCACGCATATCGTCTCAGATAGAGGCGTCCAATTCGTGTCTAAATTCTGGAGGGCCCTCTGTAAACAGCTCAAGATCAAATTAAACTTCTCTTCTTCTTATCATCCCCAATCCAATGGGCAAGTAGAAAGAATTAATCAGGTCCTGGGTGACTATTTATGGCATTTTGTTTCCTCCCGCCAGGATGACTGGGCAGATCTTCTACCATGGGCCGAATTCTCATACAACTTCAGAGTCTCCGAATCTTCTGCTAAATCCCCATTTTTCGTGGTGTACGGCCGTCACCCTCTTCCCCCCCTCCCTACTCCCTTGCCCTCTGGTTTGCCCGCGGTGGATGAAGTGACTCGTGATTTTTCCACCATATGGAAAGAGACCCAAAATTCTCTTTTACAGGCTTCATCCCGGATGAAAAGATTTGCTGATAAGAAAAGAAGAATTCCCCCCATTTTTGCTCCCGGAGACAAGGTATGGCTCTCCGCTAGATATGTCCGCTTTCGTGTCCCCAGTTACAAACTGGGACCACGCTATCTTGGCCCTTTCAAAGTCTTGTGCCAGATTAACCCTGTCTCTTACAAACTCCTTCTTCCTCCTTCTCTTCGTATTCCCAATGCCTTCCATGTCTCTCTCCTTAAACCACTCGTCATTAACCGCTTCTCTCCCAAACTTGTTTCCCCCACTCCTGTTTCCGGTTCTTCTGACTTCTTCTCCGTGAAGGAGATTCTGGCCTCCAAGACTGTCAGAAAGAAAACATTTTTTTGGGGTGGATTGGGAGGGCTGTGGCCCAGAGGAGAGATCCTGGGAACCTGAGGACAACATTCTAGACAAAAGTCATATCCTCAGGTTCTCAGGTTCCAAGAAGAGGGGGAGACCCAAGGGGGGGGGTACTGTTACGCCGAGCGCTCCGGGTCCCCGCTCCTCCCCGGAGTGCTCGCAACATTCTCGCATTTGCAGCACCCCGGTCAGACCTGCTGACCGGGTGCGCTGCAATATCCCTCTCAGCCGGGATGCGATTCGCGATGCGGGAGGCGCCCGCTCGCGATGCGCGTCCCGGCTCCCGTACCTGACTCGTTCCCCGTCTGTCTTGTCCCGGCGCGCGGCCCCGCTCCTTAGGGCGCGCGCGTGCCGGGTCTCTGCAGTTTAAAGGGCCACTGCGCCACTGATTGGCGCAGCAGGCTTAATCAGTGTGTTCACCTGTGCACTTCCCTACTTATACCTCACTTCCCCTGCACTCCCTCGCCGGATCATGTTGCCATTGTGCCAGTGAAAGCGTTTCCTTGTGTGTTCCTAGCCTGTGTTCCAGACCTCCTGCCGTTGCCCCTGACTACGATTCTTGCTGCCTGCCCTGACCTTCTGCTACGTCCGACCTTGCTCTTGTCTACTCCCTTGTACCGCGCCTATCTTCAGCAGTCAGAGAGGTTGAGCCGTTGCTGGTGGATACGACCTGGTTGCTACCGCCGCTGCAAGACCATCCCGCTTTGCGGCGGGCACTGGTGAATACCAGTAGCAACTTAGAACCGGTCCACCAACACGGTCCACGCCAATCCCTCTCTTACACAGAGGATCCACCTCCAGCCAGCCGTATCGTGACAGCTAGCCTCCTGGGACGGACCCTACACTGTGTATATGCCTCTGTGTGAACAATTCAGTAAGCATGGCAGGATCTGGAACATCCAAGACACCTTATATACACACCTGATAGAGGTGGGTGGGGTGCAAGGCCAACTTGGAGGTAACCACTCCCCCGTATGTGCAATACAGACAAAGAATAAGTCAGCCAGCACTTTAGTTGATACCAAACTATTATATGGACCTGGCCTACAGGTGCATGCTACTAGGCTAGATAAACAGCAACAGAAGAATGCAGCAGCACACTGCCAGCACAAGGATATATGTGCAACATGAATATGCAGTTAAAACATGGAGAGCTATACAGCTATGGTGTAATAGATGCAAATGTGAAACTATGAAATAGTGAGGCACTTAGCTCGCAAATTTGTCTCCGCCGGCGGTCAAATAGCTTGGACCGTCCCACAGCGATAAGGTAGCCTCCTGGGACGGACCCTACACTGTGTATATGCCTCTGTGTGAACAATTCAGTAAGCATGGCAGCATCTGGAACATCCAAGACACCTTATATACACACCTGATAGAGGTGGGTGGGGTGCAAGGCCAACATGGAGGTAGCAACTCCCCCGTATGTGCAATACAGACAAAGAATAAGTCAGCAAGCACTTTAGTTGATACCAAACTATTATATGGACCTGGCCTACAGGTGCACGCTACTAGGCTAGATATACAGCAACAGAAGAATGCAGCAGCACACTGCCAGCACAAGGATATATGTGCAACAGGTCCATATAATAGTTTGGTATCAACTAAAGTGCTGGCTGACTTATTCTTTGTCTGTATTGCACATACGGGGGAGTGGCTACCTCCATGTTGGCCTTGCACCCCACCCACCTCTATCAGGTGTGTATATAAGGTGTCTTGGATGTTCCAGATCCTGCCATGCTTACTGAATTGTTCACACAGAGGCATATACACAGTGTAGGGTCCGTCCCAGGAGGCTACTGTCACGATGCCGGCTGGCAGGAGGTGGATCCTCTGTGCCAGAGAGGGATTGGCGTGGACCGTGCTAGTGGACCGGTTCTAAGTCACTACTGGTTTTCACCAGAGCCCGCCGCAAAGCGGGATGGTCTTGCTGCGGCGGTAGTGACCAGGTCGTATCCACTAGCAACGGCTCAACCTCTCTGACTGCTGAAGATAGGCGCGGTACAAGGGAGTAGACAGAAGCAAGGTCGGACGTAGCAGAAGGTCGGGGCAGGCAGCAAGAATCGTAGTCAGGGGCAACGGCAGGAGGTCTGGAACACAGGCTAGGAACACACAAGGAAACGCTTTCACTGGCACAATGGCAACAAGATCCGGCGAGGGAGTGCAGGGGAAGTGAGGTATACATAGGGAGTGCACAGGTGAACACACTGATTAGAACCACTGCGCCAATCAGCGGCGCAGTGGCCCTTTAAATCGCAGAGACCCGGCGCGCGCGCGCCCTAGGGAGCGGGGCCGCGCGCGCCGGGACAGGACCGACGGAGAGCGAGTCAGGTACAGGAGCCGGGGTGCGCATCGCGAGCGGGCGCCACCCGCATCGCGAATCGCATCCCGGCTGGAGGCGGTATCGCAGCGCACCCGGTCAGTGGATCTGACCGGGGCGCTGCGGGAGCGAGAGTGTAGCGAGCGCTCCGGGGAGGAGCGGGAACCCGGAGCGCTCGGCGTAACAGTACCCCCCCCCCTTGGGTCTCCCCCTCTTCTTGGAGCCTGAGAACCTGAGGACCAGATTTTTATCTAGGATATTGTCCTCAGGTTCCCAGGATCTCTCTTCAGGACCACAGCCCTCCCAGTCAACCAAAAAGAAGGTTTTTCCTCTGACCTTTTTGGAGGCCAGTATCTCCTTTACGGGAAAGATGTCTGAAGAACCGGAGACAGGAGTGGGAGAGATAAGTTTAGGAGAGAAACGGTTGATGATGAGTGGTTTAAGAAGAGAAACGTGAAAGGCATTAGGAATACGAAGAGAAGGAGGGAGAAGAAGTTTATAAGAGACAGGATTAATCTGGCACAAAATTTTGAAAGGACCAAGATAGCGTGGTCCCAATTTGTAGCTGGGAACACGGAAGCGGACATATTTAGCGGAGAGCCATACCTTGTCTCCGGGAGAAAAAATGGGGGGAGCTCTTCTTTTCTTATCAGCAAACTTCTTCATGCATGATGAAGCCTGTAAGAGAGAATTTTGGGTCTCTTTCCATATGGTGGAAAGATCACGAGATATTTCATCCACAGCGGGTACACCAGAGGGCAAGGGAGTAGGGAGGGGGGGAAGAGGGTGACGGCCGTACACCACGAAAAATGGGGATTTGGAAGAAGATTCAGAAACTCTGAAGTTATACGAAAATTCGGCCCATGGTAGAAGATCTGCCCAGTCATCCTGGCGGGAGGAAACAAAATGCCGTAAATAATCACCCAGGACCTGGTTAATTCTTTCTACTTGCCCATTGGATTGAGGATGATAAGCAGAAGAAAAGTTTAATTTAATCTTGAGTTGTTTACAGAGAGCCCTCCAGAATTTAGACACGAATTGGACGCCTCTATCCGAGACGATCTGCGTGGGCAACCCGTGAAGACGAAAAATGTGTACAAAAAATTGTTTTGCCAACTGAGGCGCAGAAGGAAGACCAGGAAGAGGGATGAAATGTGCCATCTTGGAGAATCGATCAACGACCACCCAAACAACAGTGTTGCCACGGGATGAGGGTAAGTCTGTAATAAAGTCCATACCAATCAGAGACCAAGGCTGTTCGGGAACAGGCAGAGGATGAAGAAGACCAGCGGGCTTCTGGCGAGGAGTCTTATCCCGGGCACAGACAGTGCAGGCTCGCACAAAATCCACAACATCCGTCTCCAGAGTCGGCCACCAATAGAAACGAGAGATGAGTTGCACGGATTTCTTGATGCCCGCCTGACCTGCGAGATGGGAGGAGTGACCCCATTTGAGGATTCCGAGGCGTTGGCGTGGAGAGACGAAGGTCTTCCCTGGAGGAGTTTGCCTGATGGAGGCTGGAGAAGTGGAGATCAGGCAGTCAGGAGGAATGATGTGTTGCGAAGAGAGCTCTACTTCCGAGGCATCCGAGGAACGAGAGAGAGCATCGGCCCTAATGTTCTTATCGGCAGGCCGAAAGTGAATTTCAAAATTAAATCGGGCAAAGAACAGAGACCACCTGGCCTGGCGAGGATTCAGCCGTTGGGCAGACTGGAGATAGGAGAGGTTCTTGTGATCGGTGTAAATAATAACTGGAAATCTTGATCCCTCCAGCAGATGCCTCCATTCCTCACGTGCTAATTTAATGGCTAGTAGCTCTCGATCCCCGATGGAGTAGTTCCTCTCCGCCGGAGAGAAGGTCTTAGAAAAAAAACCACAAGTAACAGCATGCCTGGAAGAATTTTTTTGTAGAAGGACCGCTCCAGCTCCTACTGAGGAGGCATCAACCTCCAATAGGAAGGGTTTAGATGGGTCAGGTCTGGAGAGCACGGGAGCCGAAGAAAAGGCAGACTTGAGCTGTTTAAAGGCGTCTTCCGCTTGAGGAGGCCATGACTTAGGATTGGCATTCTTTTTGGTTAAAGCCACGATAGGAGCCACAATGGTGGAAAAATGTGGAATAAATTGTCTGTAATAATTGGCGAACCCCAAAAAACGTTGGATAGCACGGAGTCCGGAGGGGCGTGGCCAATCTAAGACGGCAGAGAGTTTGTCTGGATCCATTTGTAGTCCCTGGCCAGAGACCAAGTATCCTAGGAAAGGAAGAGATTGACATTCAAACAGACATTTCTCCATTTTGGCATAAAGTTGATTGTCACGAAGTCTCTGAAGAACCATGCGGACATGCTGGCGGTGTTCTTCTAGGTTGGCAGAAAAAATCAGGATATCGTCCAGATACACAACAACACAGGAATATAAGAGATCACAAAAAATTTCATTAACAAAGTCTTGGAAGACGGCAGGGGCGTTGCACAGGCCAAAGGGCATGACCAGATACTCAAAGTGTCCATCTCTAGTGTTAAATGCCGTTTTCCATTCATCCCCCTCTCTGATGCGGATGAGATTATAAGCACCTCTTAAGTCCAGTTTGGTAAAGATGTGGGCACCTTGGAGGCGATCAAAGAGTTCAGAGATGAGAGGTAGAGGGTAGCGGTTCTTTACCGTGATTTTATTAAGACCGCGGTAGTCAATGCAAGGACGTAGGGAGCCATCTTTTTTGGACACAAAGAAAAATCCGGCTCCGGCAGGAGAGGAGGATTTGCGGATAAAGCCCTTTTTTAAATTTTCCTGGATGTACTCAGACATAGCAAGAGTCTCTGGGGCAGAGAGAGGATAAATTCTGCCCCGGGGTGGAGTAGTGCCCGGGAGGAGGTCAATAGGACAGTCATAAGGCCTGTGAGGAGGTAGAGTCTCAGCTTGTTTTTTGCAAAAAACATCCGCAAAGTCCATATAGGCCTTAGGGAGACCGGTTACAGGGGGAACCACAGGGTCACGGCAAGGAGTACTGGTAACCGGTTTAAGGCAGTCCTTGAAACAAGAGGAACCCCAACTCTTGATCTCCCCTGTGGACCAATCCAGGGTTGGGGAATGGTGTTGAAGCCAGGGTAGTCCAAGGAGAATTTCGGAAGTGCAATTGGAGAGGACCAAAAACTCAATTTTTTCGTGGTGAGGTCCGATGCACATTAGGAGGGGTTCCGTGCGGTAACGCACGGCACAGTCCAATCTTTCATTGTTAACGCAATTGATGTAGAGAGGTCTGGCGAGACTGGTCACTGGGATGTTGAACCTGTTGATGAGAGAGGCCAAAATAAAGTTTCCTGCAGATCCGGAGTCCAAGAAGGCCTTAGTGGAGAAGGAGAAGGTAGAGGCAGATATCCGCACAGGCACAGTAAGACGTGGAGAAGCAGAGTTGACATCAAGGACTGTTTCACCTTTGTGCGGAGTCAGCGTACGTCTTTCCAGGCGGGGAGGACGGATAGGACAATCCTTCAGGAAGTGTTCGGTACCGGCACAGTACAGGCAGAGATTCTCCATGCGGCGTCGTGTCCTCTCTTGAGGTGTCAGGCGAGACCGGTCAACTTGCATAGCCTCCACGGCGGAAGGCACAGGAACGGATTGCAGAGGACCAGAGGAGAGAGGAGCCGGGGAGAAAAAACGCCTCGTGCGAACAAAGTCCATATCCTGGCGGAGCTCCTGACGCCTTTCGGAAAAACGCATGTCAATGCGAGTGGCTAGATGAATGAGTTCATGTAGGTTAGCAGGAATTTCTCGTGCGGCCAGAACATCTTTAATGTTGCTGGATAGGCCTTTTTTAAAGGTCGCGCAGAGGGCCTCATTATTCCAGGAAAGTTCTGAAGCAAGAGTACGGAATTGCACGGCGTACTCGCCAACGGAAGAATTACCCTGGACCAGGTTCAGCAGGGCAGTCTCAGCAGAAGAGGCTCGGGCAGGTTCCTCAAAGACACTTCGAATTTCTGAGAAGAAGGAGTGTACAGAGGCAGTGACGGGGTCATTGCGGTCCCAGAGCGGTGTGGCCCATGACAGAGCTTTTCCAGACAGAAGGCTGACTACGAAAGCCACCTTAGACCTTTCAGTAGGAAACTGGTCCGACATCATCTCCAAGTGCAGGGAACATTGAGAAAGAAAGCCACGGCAAAATTTAGAGTCCCCATCAAATTTATCCGGCAAGGATAGTAGTAGGCCTGAAGCGGCCACTCGCTGCGGTGGAGGTGCAGGAGCTGGCGGAGGAGATGATTGCTGAAGCTGTGGTAGTAGCTGCTGTAGCATCACGGTCAGTTGAGACAGCTGGTGGCCTTGTTGCGCTATCTGTTGTGACTGCTGGGCGACCACCATGGTGAGGTCGGCGACAACTGGCAGAGGGACTTCAGCGGGATCCATGGCCGGATCTACTGTCACGATGCCGGCTGGCAGGAGGTGGATCCTCTGTGCCAGAGAGGGATTGGCGTGGACCGTGCTAGTGGACCGGTTCTAAGTCACTACTGGTTTTCACCAGAGCCCGCCGCAAAGCGGGATGGTCTTGCTGCGGCGGTAGTGACCAGGTCGTATCCACTAGCAACGGCTCAACCTCTCTGACTGCTGAAGATAGGCGCGATACAAGGGAGTAGACAGAAGCAAGGTCGGACGTAGCAGAAGGTCGGGGCAGGCAGCAAGAATCGTAGTCAGGGGCAACGGCAGGAGGTCTGAAACACAGGCTAGGAACACACAAGGAAACGCTTTCACTGGCACAATGGCAACAAGATCCGGCGAGGGAGTGCAGGGGAAGTGAGGTATACATAGGGAGTGCACAGGTGAACACACTGATTAGAACCACTGCGCCAATCAGCGGCGCAGTGGCCCTTTAAATCGCAGAGACCCGGCGCGCGCGCGCCCTAGGGAGCGGGGCCGCGCGCACCGGGACAGGACTGACGGAGAGCGAGTCAGGTACGGGAGCCGGGGTGCGCATCGCGAGCGGGCGCCACCCGCATCGCGAATCGCATCCCGGCTGGAGGCGGTATCGCAGCGCACCCGGTCAGTGGATCTGACCGGGGCGCTGCGGGAGCGAGAGTGTAGCGAGCGCTCCGGGGAGGAGCGGGAACCCGGAGCGCTCGGCGTAACAGCTACCTTATCGCGGTGGGACGGTCCAAGCTATTTGACCGCCGGCGGAGACAAATTTGCGAGCTAAGTGCTTCACTATTTCATAGTTTCACATTTGCATCTATTACACCATAGCTGTATAGCTCTCCATGATTTAACTGCATATTCATGTTGCACATATATCCTTGTGCTGGCAGTGTGCTGCTGCATTCTTCTGTTGCTGTATATCTAGCCTAGTAGCGTGCACCTGTAGGCCAGGCCATATAATAGTTTGGTATCAACTAAAGTGCTGGCTGACTTATTCTTTGTCTGTATTGCACATACGGGGGAGTGGCTACCTCCATGTTGGCCTTGCACCCCACCCACCTCTATCAGGTGTGTATATAAGGTGTCTTGGATGTTCCAGATCCTGCCATGCTTACTGAATTGTTCACACAGAGGCATATACACAGTGTAGGGTCCGTCCCAGGAGGCTACCTTATCGCGGTGGGACGGTCCAAGCTATTTGACCGCCGGCGGAGACAAATTTGCGAGCTAAGTGCCTCACTATTTCATAGTTTCACATTTGCATCTATTACACCATAGCTGTATAGCTCTCCATGTTTTAACTGCATATTCATGTTGCACATATATCCTTGTGCTGGCAGTGTGCTGCTGCATTCTTCTGTTGCTTTATTCTTTCATTAGTTATTTACAAGTTTCTGACCACTTATAAAATGTGCTCAATGTGCTTCCCATTTTGTTGGATTGTCAATGCAACCCTCTTCTCCCACTCTTCACACACTTATAGCAACACCGCGGGAGAAATGCTAGCAAAGGCTTCCAGTACCCGTAGTTTCAGGTGCTGCAGAATAGGCAAAACAAAAATTGGAACAGGACCCTCAGTTAACGCAGAAGATTTTGTTCAGTGATGAGGAAAACATTTATGTGAATGGTGAAGTTAACAAACAAAACCACCGCTATTGGTCTGACACTAACCCACGTTGGATACATCCCTCCAAGACTGTTGGAACACAAAAATTGATGGTATGGTGTGGTATATGGGGTACAAAGATAGTGGGGCCATTCTTCATCAATGAAACCTCAAGGCCACTGGATATGCAAAATTGCTACATGATGATGTGTTTCCTTCTTTATGCACTGAAGCTGGCACGTTCCCTGAGTTTTTCCAGCAAGATGGTGCACCACCACATTATGGGTGTCAGGTCCGAGCATTCCTAGATAAACATTTTTCTGGAAAGTGGATTGGTTATCGTGGGCCAGTTGAATGGCCCCCAAGGTCTCCCGATTTGACCCCCTTAGACATTTATCTTTGGGGTCATCTGAAGGCAATTGTCTATGCTGTGAAGATACGAGATGTGCAGCATCTGAAACTACGGATACTGGAAGCCTTTGCTAGCATTTCTCCTGCGGTGTTGCTATCAGTGTGTGAAGAGTGGGAGAAGAGGGTTGCATTGACAATCCAACACAATGGGCAGCACATTGAACACATTTTATTAGTGGTCAGAAACTTGTAAATAACTCATGAAAGAATAAAGTTATGTTAAAACCAAGCACATCATTGTTTTTCTTGTGAAATTCCCAGTAAGTTTGATGTGTCACATGACCCTCTTCCTATTGTAAAAACAAAAGTTGGATACAGAATGGCCGACTTCAAAATGGCCGCCATGGTCACCACCCATCTTGAAAAGTTTCCCCCCTCACATATACTAATGTGCCACAAACAGTAAGTTAATATCACCAACCATTCCCATTTTATTAAGGCATATCCATTTAAATGGCCTACCCTGTACATCGTCCACATACCTGCCAAATTAAACAATATCTTCACTTAAGGGGTTATCATTAGAGTTAAGCGAACTTTTTAAAAATTCGATTCGTCCGATTCGCCGAATTTTCCGAAAAAGTTTGTTTCGATCCGAACTTTTTCGCAGCGAATCTATATTAAAAAAGGCTATTTCTAGCCAACAAACAGCCTCTGTAGGGGTAAAGAACACTTTGCTGTGTTCTAAAATGCATATAGAGTGTGCTGGGGTAGTGAAATAATACTGTTATTCAGAATAACATGCAGATTACCGGCATCGCTTTTAGAATCACTGCCGCACAGCAACACAATGACAGAGCCTGGTGGTGGCATCAGTGTTAGGAGACCATATAGTGACTGAATAACATAGCGTGGAGGTGTTGGCAGCATGAGGAGACCGTATAGTGGCTGAATGACACAGCGTGGAGGTGTTGGCAGCATGAGGAGACCATATAGTGGCTGAATGGCACAGCTTGGATGAGGCTGAAGCATTAGGACACGATATAGTGGCTGAATGACACAGAATGGAAGTGGTGGCCGCATGAGGACACCATATAGTGGCTGAATGGCACAGTGTGGAGGTGTTGGCAGCATGTGGAGACCATATAGTGGCTGAATGACCCAGCTTGGATGAAGCTGAAGCATGAGGACACCATATAGTGGCTGAATGACACAGCGTGGAGGTGTTGGCAGCATGAGGAGGCCATAGAGTGGCTGAATGGCACAGCGTGGAGGTGTTGGCAGCATGTGGACACCATATAGTGGCTGAATGACACAGCTTGGATGAGGCTGAAGCATGAGGACACCATAAAGTGGCTGAATGACACAGAATAGAGGTGTTTGCAGCATGAGGACACCATATAGTGGATGAATGACACAGCTTGGATGAAGCTGAAGCATGAGGACACCATATAGTGGCTGAATGACACAGCGTGGAGGTGTTGGCAGCATGAGGAGACCATATAGTGGCTGAATGGCACAGCGTGGAGGTGTTGGCAGCATGAGGACACCATATAGTGGCTGAATGACACAGCGTGGAGGTGTTGGCAGCATGAGGAAGCCATAGAGTGGCTGAATGGCACAGCGTGGAGGTGTTGGCAGCATGTGGACACCATATAGTGGCTGAATGACACAGCTTGGATGAGGCTGAAGCATGAGGACACCATATAGTGGCTGAATGACACAGAATAGAGGTGTTTGCAGCATGAGGACACCATATAGTGGATGAATGACACAGCTTGGATGAAGCTGAAGCATGAGGACACCATATAGTGGCTGAATGACACAGCGTGGAGGTGTTGGCAGCATGAGGAGACCATATAGTGGCTGAATGGCACAGCGTGGAGGTGTTGGCAGCATGAGGACACCATATAGTGGCTGAATGACACAGCTTGGATGAGGCTGAAGCATCAGGACACCATATAGTGGCTGAATGACACAGAATGGAGGTGTTGGCAGCATGAGGACACTATATAGTGGCTGAATGACACAGCTTGGATGAAGCTGAAGCATGAGGACACCATATAGTGGCTGAATGACACAGCGTGGAGGTGATGGCAGCCTGAGGACACCATATAGTGACTGAATTACACAGCTTGGATGAGGCTGAAGCATGAGGACACCATATAGTGGCTGAATGACACAGCATGGAGGTGTTGGCAGCATGAGGACACCATATAGTGGCTGAATGACACAGCATGGACATGTTGTCAGCATGAGGAGACCATATAGTGGCTGAATGACACAGCATGGAGGTGTTGGCAGCATGAGGAGACCATATAGTGGATGAATGGCACAGCCCGGAGTTGCCAGCAGCATGAGTAGGCACTAGGCCTTCACAATCCCTAAGATTAAAAAGATGAATTAAGAAATTTAAACCGAAGATTTTGGATAGTGGTGCTACCTATGAGAAAATGTTAAATTACCAGACCCTGGCCAGGCAGCGCCATCTTTTTTTTCTTTGAAAATTAAAACAAACTTTGAGTGTCGCGGACCCCATCGTGTGGGTACGAAGGACCAAATCCAACAAGCCCCCACAGCAACATCAGTAAAGCATATATTTCCTGAATGACAAAGCCTGGAGTTGGCTGATTCACGAGTACACAGCAGGACTTCACAATTCCCCCCCCCCCCCCCCCCAAAAAACACCACAATTTTAGAAATTTTTGAAAAAGATTTTGGATAGCGGGTGCTACCCATGAGAAAATTTGAAATGACCAGACCCAGGCCCCACAGCGGCATCAGTAACCCATATATTGCCTGAATGACACAGCCTGGAGTTGGTTGATGCACTAGTTCACACCAGGGCTTCACAATCCCCCCCAAAAAAACACCACAATTTTTGAAATTTTTGAAAAAGATTTTGGATAGCGGGTGCTACCCATGAGAACATTTGAAATTCCCAGACCCAGGCAAAGCAGCGCCATCAGTAACCCATATATTGCCTGAATGACACAGCCTAGAGTTGGCTGATGCACTAGTTCACATCAGGGCTTCACAATTCGCCACAAAAAACACCACGATTTTTGAAATTTTTTTAAAAGATTTTGGATAGCGGATGCTACCCATGAGAACATTTGAAATTCCCAGACCCAGGCCCAGCAGCACCATAATTTTTTTCTTTGAAATGTAAAACAACCTTTGCGTGTCCCGGACCCCAGCATGTGGGTACGAAGGACCAAATCCAACAAGCCCCCACAGGGCTCATGTGGCCGTGAGATTTAGGCGAAACGTCTCCATTGCCCTGACCGGCCATTGTTTCCAAGACTTCTCGCCAAGGCAAACCATGTGAAGAACAGCGTGACACCGCCGTGACCTGCACACATGGTATGCTGAAGGGCCACTGAGACTTGTCCGGGCAGTGGAGGCTTAAGACACAGTGGAGGATGTGGGGGCGGTGTAGCACACTGTCGCAGGACCAACGGGCTGACAGAGTGTAGCAGGAAGCAGCATTGAGTACACACCAGGGCTTCAGAATCCCAAAGAAAAAACAACAATTTTTAAAATAATTTTAAGAATATTTAGGACAGCGGGTGCTACCTATATGTTGCATTAATGACACACCCTGGAGTTGGCTGATGCATGAGTACACACTAGGGCTTCACAATCCCTCCAAAAAAAGAATATTTAAAAAAAACACTACCCAAGAGCGTTTAATAACCCCATACATTGCACCATAAATGTTGAAATTTAAATTAAGCATGTATGTATGTATTTCAAAAATCCTAAAATTAAAGGCCCAAGCCCAGAAGCATCAAGAAGTCAAGTAGTTCCTGAAAGACACAGGAGCAGTCAGAAGTAGGCATCAGCAGTACCCAAGAGGCTTTACTATACCCCTTACATTGCACGATCACTCGCAAGATCGAGCAATAACAGGTGTGTTATGCCCTCAGATGTCCGGGGCTGCACGCGTGCTACACTGAACGGACCAGCGTGTGTCTATCTTTCACCAACAGGTGCGGGTAACCCGCTGAACCCCCTTTGCGAAAGGGATCAGAGATTGCAATTATTTGCCAGGAAAGAAGAATCACAACTGAGCGCCGGTCATAAGCTCGGGTTCATTAAGTCCCTGCCCTTTGTACACACCGCATGTTTCTACTACCGATTGGATGGTTTAGTGAGGTCCTCGGATCGGCGGGGTAGGAAAAGGCCCTAGCAGATCGCCGAGAATTTAAAGATCATTGTTGAAATTAGCATTAAGCATGTATTAGCGACTACTAAACTTCCAAAAATTTAAGGCCCAAGGACTGAGGCATCAGGGAGGCAATTATTTCCTGAAAGACACAGAATGAGTCAGGAGCAGTTATTCGCAGTACCCAAGAGGGTTTCATAACCAACCCCTTACATTTAAAGATCAATGTTGAAATTTCCATTAAGCATGTATTTAGCTACTGCAAAACATCCAAAAATTGAAGGCCCAAGGCCTGAGGCATCAGGGAGTCAAGTAGTTCCCGAAAGACACAGAATGAGTCAGGAGCAGTCATTCGCAGTACCCAAGAGGGTTTCATAACCAACCCCTTACATTTAAAGATGAATGTTGAAATTTGCATTAAGCATGTATTTAGCTACTGCTAAACATCCAAAAATTGAAGGCCCAAGGCCTGAGGGCAGGGAGGCAAGTAGTTCCTGAAAGACAAAGAATGAGTATGGAGCAGGCATTCGCAGTACCCAAGAGGGTTTCATAAATCCTTACATTTAAAGATCAATGTTGACATTTGCATTAAGCATATATTTAGCTACTGCTAAACATCCAAAAAATAAAGGCCCAAGGCCAGAAGCATCAGTGAGGCAAGCAGTTCCTGAAACACACAGGATGAGCTAGGAGCAGGCAATCGCAGTACCCAAGAGGGTTTCATGACCAACCCCTTACATTTAAAGATGAATGTGGAAATTTGCATTATTCGTGTATTTAGCTACTGCTAAACATCCAAAAATTGAAGGCCCAAGGCCTGAGGGCAGGAAGGCAAGTAGTTCCTGAAAGACACAGAATGAGTATGGAGCAGGCATTCGCAGTACCCAAGAGGGTTTCATAAATCCTTACATTTAAAGATCAATGTTGACATTTGCATTAAGCATATATTTAGCTACTGCTAAACATCCCAAAAAATAAAGGCCCAAGGCCAGAAGCATCAGTGAGGCAAGTAGTTCCTGAAACACACAGGATGAGCTAGGAGCAGGCAATCGCAGTACCCAAGTGGGTTTCATAACTAACCCCTTACATTTAAAGATGAATGTGGAAATTTGCATTAATCATGTATTTAGCTACTGCTAAACATCCAAAAATTGAAGGCCCAAGGCCTGAGGGCAGGGAGGCAAGTAGTTCCTGAAAGACACAGAATGAGTATGGAGCAGGCATTCCCAGTACCCAAGAGGGTTTCATAACCCCTTACATTTAAAGATCAATGTTGACATTTGCATTAAGCATATATTTAGCTACTGCTAAACATCCAAAAATTAAAGGCCCAAGGCCAGAAGCATCAGTGAGGCAAGTAGTTCCTGAAAGACACAGGGTGAGCCAGGAGCAGGCAATTGCAGTACCAAAGAGGGTTTCATAACCCTAATTGATAACCCAAGAGGGTTTCATAACCAACCATAATTGGGAAATGTTGGTGTAGCAGCATGGTCAATCTACTCTGAGGCATCTAGCATTGGTGGCTGGAAATCCTGGCTGATCCATCCCTGATTCATCTTGACAAACGTCAGTCTCTCCACGAGTTCGCCTTGGGGTGATTATGGCCCCGGCCACACTAAACACCCGCTCTGATGGCACACTACTGGACGAGCAGGACAGCTTTTCCAGGCCATAAATCAAGTTTGGCTGTCCAGAAGTCCAGCGGATCTTCAATGGTTGTTGATATGGCCATGTCAAGGTATGCCACCACCTGCTGGTTCAGGTCTTGCTCCATGTCTACCTGCTGCTGATGAGTTGCTTCCCTATGCGGGGGAAGAAAGCTACTCAACAGCGACTGTAGAATCAGGCTGCTGCTGATTGAGCTGGTACTGCTCCTTCCACCCCTCCCCTCCCCAGCAGCCATGGCAGTGGAAGGTGAGTGCAGAGGGCCCCCCGAGTCAGACCTGCGCGTGGATGGACCATGTGGCCGATAGGCATCAGGCAACTGACTACGTAGAATCTCTCTGTAGTAGGTCAGTTTGTCCTCCCTCTCAGTGGGTGTAAAAAAGGCCCCCCTTTTGGGACGGTAGCGAGAGTCTAATAAGGTGGAGATCCAAAAGTCATCCCGCTGACGAATTTTGACAATTCGGGGGTCACTACGCAAGCAACTGAGCATGCATCGTGCCATTTGCGCCAGTGACTTGGAGGGACTACCTGCCTCCATATACACTGCATACTGCCACGGTGTGTCTGGGTCCTCTGTCTCAACTTCCTTATAACCCTCCAGCTCCTCTGGCTGCTCCTGCTCTTCCTCTCCTGTTCCAAGAGTAGAAACACCAGCCATCTCATCCAACCTAAACTGTGCTCCGCTCTGCCCCTCATCATCCTCCTCCTTCAGTTCAGCCCTCACAGGGCTCATGTAGCCTTGAGATGTAGGCGCAACGCCTCCATTGCCGTGACCAGCTATGGTTTCAATCATTTGTTGTAGGAAATGTAGGAGTGGAATTACGTTGTTCATGGCATAATCCAGGCGACTCACAAATAATGTGGCTTCCTCAAAGGGCGTCAGCAAACGGCAGGTGTCACGTATGAGCTGCCACTGTTTCACATTGAGGTTACACAGGGGAATACTCCTATCTGCTTGGATCATCAAGAAATCGGTGATGGCTTTTCTTTGTTCGTATGTTGGAGGGTGGAATTCCAACGTGTGGCAACGTCACAAATAAGACTATGTTGTGGGATACCGTTCTGACGCTGCAGCTCAAGGAAGGTGTGCTTGGCGGTGTACAAGTGGCTGAAGTGCATGCACAGTTTCCTTGCTATTTTCAGGATGTTTTGCAAATGGGGTGAAGACTTGAGGAAGTGCTTGACAACCAGATTCAACACGTGTGCCATGGGGGGCGCATGTTTCACACTTCCTTGTCGCAGCGCGGACACAATGTTCTTCCCATTGTCGGTCACCATGGTTCCCATTTCCAGATTTCGTGGAGTATGCCATACTCGGATTTCTTTACGAATGAACTTTAGCAGTTCCTCCCCTGTGTGACTCCGTTCGCCAAGGCAAACCATGTGAAGAACAGCTTGACACTGCCGTGCCCTACACACATGGTACAATGAAGGGCCACCGAGGTTTGGACGTGCAGTGGAGGCCGAGGACACGGTGGAGTATGAGGAGGCGCCGTCGCACACTGTAACAGGACCAACTGCCTGTGAGCGAGAGCGTGGAGGAGGAAGCGGTGTGACCTGTCCATGTTGCTGTTGTGGCTGTGCAGGAACCACATTTACCCAGTGAGCCGTAAAAGACAAGTATTGTCCCTGCCCATAGTATTGTCCCGTGCACTTTTGAACACGCCGACAGGCTCAAGGACTGACCCACCTTGTACAAACTTATGCAGGACTGGTACTGCCTTCTTCGCAAAGAAATGATGTCTTGGCACTCTCCACCTCGGCTCGGCACAAGCCATCAATTCTCTGAAAGGTGCAGAGTCCACCACTTGAAAAGGGAGGGACTGCAACACCAGCAACTTGGACAGGAGCACATTCAACTTCTGCGACGTTGGATGAGTGGGCGCATACTGTTGTCTCTTGGACATGGCTTCGCCGATGGATTGTTGGCGGAATGGCTGACTAAAAGCGGGAGAAGCAGGAGCGACAGAAGGAGGGTTTGACACACAGTTCCCTTTGGCTGAGGTGGTGAATCCTTGGCTGGATGAAGGAGGGAGCGGATGGCCACTGGGTGATGCATCAGGCTGGACCACTACATCGGAGCCACGGTTCTCCCAGGCCGCTTTATGGTGGCGAAGCATGTGTTGACGCAGGGCCGTGGTGCCGACATTGGGACCCTGGCCACGCTTCACCTTCTGCCGACAGATCTTGCATGTAGCTACGTGAATCTCCTTCGGATGCCTTATGAAAAACTTCCACACTGCCGAGTAGCTGATTTTCCCACCCGCAGTCTGCACTAATTGACTGCAACTGGCGCCGTCTCCAGGAACCCCTGTTCCACTACCTCCCAGAAAGGTAGGCTGCCGCGAAGCCGGTGGTCTCCCCCGGGCACGTTTGGCTCCTGAATTTCCACTACTGCCACCACGCTGACTGCCAACCGTGCTACCGCCTTGCTGCCTCAAGGACAACCTGCAACTCTCTTCTCCTGATGATGATGAAGCCCCTTCTGCACCCGACTCCCAATTGCGATCGGCTTCATCATCATCAACAGTTGTGTGCACGTCACTTATGTCCTCCTCAGGTTCCCCAACAGTTTCTGCTTCAGGACCCTGAACACTTGCAACACCGCCTCCCACGTCACTCTCCGCATCACTACTTGGCCGCCTATTGAAGCAAGTGGCGCATGTCTCCTCCCCTTCTTGGCTGTCCAGTAGTTGCTGACTGTCCTCTATTAGATCGTCCTCAGTAAATAGTGGAGCTGAACCCACAGCATAAGATACTTCTTTAGGAGAGGGAACAGCATAGGACAAAGGCAATGGGAGGACACGGACTGCTCCCGGGCCATGCCAACTGAGGGTTGTGTCTGAGGAAACCACTGACTGTTGACTGGGGGTGTCAGATGTCCCTTGTGATTATGTGGATGAGCGTGCTAACCAATCCACTATGGCAGATGGGTTGCTGGTGGAGACACGACCGCTGGCTGATAACGGGAGCTCAGGCCTCTCGCTGTGACTTCTGCTGCCACTCGCCCCAAGTCTGCTGCCAACTCTGCCTAAAGTATTTAGGCCTCTGCCACTCCTCTGTGAACGTCCTGGCACTTCTCTGCCTGACATACTTAGTGCGTTTATGAGGGTATTACAATACGCTACACTACTCTTTAAACAGTATTTGTCTAGAACAGCAGCAGGTGATTACGGCTGTCCTTGAACAGTATGTAGGCCCTTGACAGATTAACAGGTACTAGATGGTACAATTATGGATGTACCTATGCGGTATGCACTGATGAGGGCAGTAATAGGCCTAACTATTAGCAGAAAAAAATCTGTATTTTTGTAAAACACCAGCTGGTAGATACTATTGTTTGGACTTTGACGGTATGGAGCACCTTGACAGCTTAACAGGTATAAATGGTACAATACTCGGATGTACCTATGCGGTATGCACTGATGAGGGCAGTAATATGCCTAACCATTAGCAGAAAAAACTCTGTATTTTTGTAAAACACCAGCCGGTGGATACTATTGTTTGGACTTTGATGGTATGGAGCACCTTGACAGCTTAACAGGTACTAAATGGTACAATATTTGGATGTATCTATGCGGTATGCACTAATGAGGGCAGTAATATGCCTAACTATTAGCAGAAATAAATCTGTATTTTTGTAAAAAAACAGCCGGTGGATACTATTGTTTGGACTTTGACGGTTTGGAGCAACTTGACAGATTAACAGGTACTAAATGGTACAATATTTGGATGTACCTATGTGGTATGCACTGATGAGGGCAGTAATATGCCTAACTATTAGCAGAAAAAAATCTGTATTTTTGTAAAACACCAGCCGGTGGATACTATTGTTTGGACTTTGACGGTTTGGAGCACCTTGACAGATTAACAGGCTGTGACATCACAGGGGTCAGTGAACACTGATATGCTGCATCTCACATGTGGTTCAGGGTCAGCCCGCCTACCTTCATTCCCGCCGCTGTTTCCCGCCCTCCCATAATCCCCTGCCCTATGTACTCACATGTGGATCCGCCATCTTAGGTCTCCAATAGCCTGGAACGCTGTAAAATGGAGTTTAATGAAGCGATTTGCACTATAGAATGGCTGCGATATTTGTATTCGTTGCAAATCAAATCTTTCATGAAATTCGTAACGAATTCGGGTTCGTCAACTTCGATCTGGCTCCCACCAGAATACAAAAATGTTAGCCAAAGAAGGTGAGGACTTTGCACCCATTGAGGTGCCAGTTTTTTGGATGAAAAACTCCCCGTCAAAAGAAAAAAATTTATTGGAAAGTATTCAGTCAAGGGCTTTTAAGGTTAAAGTCTGCAAATTAGAACTGTAAGTAGAAAAACTAGTCATGATGTTACTAACAGATTGAATGGATAGTATGTGAGGCAACAATAAATAAAGAGACTCTGGCCCTCATTTACTGAGCTAAAACCCACTAGTTTTCGTCTGGTTTTTCCAAGATATTTTGGTGCATAGTGTTAGTGACATGTCTCAGACAGTGTGCACCAGTAAAATCCAACTAACCTGACATTGCATTTGAAAAGCCAAAAGGTGGTCTGTTGCAAACAGGGGTGGGCCAAATGGGGTGTGGGTTCACAACCCAGCCTATTTACTATTGAATTCACAGAAAATCCTGTGAATAAATGGCTGGAAAAAGCTAAGAAAAAGCAGGTCAGAAAATGTTCCTGACTTGTAAATCTGTTAATCCCCATAGTAAATAGAGAGGAATCCTGCAAGTCTAAAACAACATTTCACACTATTAAAAACCCTACACTCTTAGGAAATGAGGCCCTCTATGTCCATAGTTAGGCAAGAAAATGATGGTTCCCATTGTATATTGTCCATAATATAAAGGAGATGCTGAGAATCCTTTATATAACTAGGAAATAGGGGTACCAATGGTTTCAAGATGTAGTCCACCCAATGACTAAGGCGTTCATTAAGGAAACCGATTCCCGCAGCAATCAGCCTCATAGGCAGTTTTACCTGGCTGTACCGTTTGCTTGCTGTTCCGCTTGCTTTTTATCAGTAACCAATAAAGTTGACTACATTTACCACTGGCTGACCTTTCTTTATTTCAATGTGACAAGTTGCCCCACACAATATCTTGCGAGTTGCCCCTTTAGGTACTGGCCTAGGTAAAATCTGTTTCCATAAAGTCTTTAGTATCATTATGTAAATATCAGATGTTTTCTTTAATTATAAATGTTTATTTATTTGTTTTTATTTCTTGTTTATTTCTTAATTTATTGAAACAAATAATGTTTATTATAATTTTTCTATATGGTTCGCCATCTCGTTCCCCATTCTTCACAGTATGGTTTCTTTATATTGTTTATACTTAAGCACTTTTATGTCTTGTAAACATTAAAGCCGCTGCTTCTGAATTTCAAGCATTTCCATGAATGTTCTTTCCTGAGTATAGAGATACGAGCAAGCCAGGCCTGACAAACCTGCTCTCGCTCAGAATTTTAGGGTAAAGGCTGCTCGCCGAACATTCGAACTTTGCCATGCTTGGCTTTCGGGAGCCTGTCAGCAGTACTATTATGGTAGAAGGGATGTGGAACACATGGTGTTTTGGTTTTTAATGCTTCATAGGATGAGGAAGTAACACTGCAATGACATCAGGGTAGCCCAGCATACTTTGCTGCTACCAGTAAGATCACATGACCCCAGGATATCCAATCATTTCTTGCATTATGTGGCATACAGCTCCCAGGCCAATCAGGAGATGGGTTTAAGAGACTGATAAAACCCTATGCGGTCGCCATCTTGGAGAAAAAAGCTGAACATAGAGAAGTTCATAGAGGAACTTAAAGGAAATCTGTCATCAGAATCACCCGCACTAAACCTGTTACACAGGCTTGTAGTGCAGGGGATCCTGATTAAAATGCTTCTTACCTGGTTAAAAATGGTTCAGCTGTTCTTCAGATATCTATATCTTTAGTTTTCTGTTATTCCCTGGCTTGGGACTCAGTGGGAGGTCTTATCATCTCGGACTCGGCTATACGTCATTCTAGCTGGGCGGAGCGGCCGCCCGGCTCATGAATATTCATGAACTTATCCTCGTAGTCTAACTCCTTTTTCTAGGTCGGGTGGGGAGGGCCGCGCATGCGCCGCATTCCGTACACCCGGAAGCGGCGTTCTCCCCCCGGCTTTTCACTCATGCAGCCCGTCTTCTTACTTGTATTGGGCCGCAGCTCGAGTGAAGCCGGGGGGAGAACGCCGCTTCCGGGTGTACGGAGCGCGGCCCATACGCGGCCCTCCCCACCAGACCTAGAAAAAGGAGTTAGACTACGAGGATAAGTTCATGAATATTCATGAGCTGGGCGGCCGCTCCGCCCAGCTAGAATGATGTATAGCCGAGTCCGAGATGATAAGACCTCCCACTGAGTCCCAAGCCAGGGAATAACAGAAAACTAAACATATAGATACCTGAAGAACAGCTGAACCATTTTTAACCAGCTAAGAAGCATTTTAATCAGGATCACCCGCACTACAAGCCTGTGTAACAGGTTTAGTGCGGGTGATTCTGATGACAGATTTCCTTTAATGTGGACCTACTGATCCTAGAAAGTCTTCTCAAATACAATACAAAGCAAGCTGGGCAAGTTGGGGGACCTCAGTGACCTCTCACCTGCATTACTGTGTCAAGTTGCCGCACTACAAATCCCAGCAGTGTGACTGCAGAACAAGCCCATAGGAAGCTATTGCACTATGAATCAAAGAAAGCCGAGCAAAGCATTGTACAGTTGACTGACCTGTCTTTTAACAAATATCTGCATTAAGGGGGAGATTTATCAAAACCTGTGCAGAGGAAAAGTTGCCCAGTTGCCTATGGCAACCAATCAGATTTCTTCTGATTCTTCAATGCCTCTGCAAAATGAAAGAAGCAATCTGAATGGTTGATATGTGCAACTGGGCAAGTTTTCCATTACACAGGTTTTGATAAATCTCCCCCTAAAGACCAGAGAGTGAACATGGAATAGGCATTTTAATCTATGTGTTTCAAGCTAGTTATGCACGGTGAAGATATATTATGCCATAGTGTAGTACAAGGACACATTTCAAGGTGGGAGCCTTCCTCAGCTGTCTGCCATAGGCAGACAGCTGAGGAAGGCTCCCACCCCGAAACGCGTCCTTGTACTACACTATGGTATAATAAATCTTCACTGTGCATTACTGGTTCGTGCTGGGTATCATCTTTCTTCTACCTGTGGCTTTACCCAACTTCGTGCACTACTGCAGATATTACGGAAGTGCCGACCTATTCCTATATTGCTCAAGCACTAGTTATAGCTCTTACTCGTGGCTTAAAGTGTACCTGTCATCAACAAAAACTTTTTCTATGTATATTTGTAATATACAATAGTTTTAAAAAATTGTATATTTTTGTCCCTGCAGCTATTGCCTTTGTGTCTCTATGAGGAGTCCAAATACATGATGCGTGGGGGGACAAGCAGAGCTCTGCGCACTAATAACAAGCAGGACAGTGTGCACTGAGGCTCTGTAACATGCTTCAGACTCCTGACAACCCAGGAGTCTGCAGAGAGCCCTGCTTGTCCTACCCTCACTTCATGTTTTTGGACTCCTCATAGAGACACACAGACAATAGCCTCAGGGACAGCATATTTTACCCAAAAATATACACAATTTTTATATTACAAATATACATATAATGGTATTATCTACATTATATGAAAAGTTTTTGTTGATGACAGGTACACTTTAAATGTATAATACTAAACTTTTAAACAAGAATAATGCATGCAGTATCACCATATGGTGTCATCCTACACAAAACAAATCACAAGTTGGTGATGCCAACTGAGTCTTCAGCAAACTTAGAAACCAACATGGGGAAAAGGAAGGCCATAGAAGGGCAAAATCTATGTGTTTCAAGCTAGTTATGCACGGTGAAGATATATTATGCCATAGTGTAGTACAAGGACACATTTCAAGGTGGGAGCCTTCCTCAGCTGTCTGCCATAGGCAGACAGCTGAGGAAGGCTCCCACCCCGAAACGCGTCCTTGTACTACACTATGGTGTAATAAATCTTCACTGTGCATTACTGGTACATGCTGGGTATCATCTTTCTTCTACCTGTGGCTTTACCCAACCTCGTGCACCACCGCAGATTCCACTAAAGTGCCGACCTATCCCTATATTGCTCAAGCCTAGTTATAGCTCTTAGTCATGGCTTAAAGTGTACCTGTCATCAACAAAAACTTTTTTTTTTCAAAGTAAAATTATTATAATTTTTTTCAAAAATAGCATACAAGATACTAAAACAACAAAAGCATCTTACAGGAAGAAAGAATGGTATGAGTGACTCTCTTCAATGCGCCAACAAAAACTTTTTATATAATGTAGATAATACCATTCTATGTATATTTGTAATATACATTAGTTAAAAAATGTGTATATTTTTGTCCCTGCAGCTATTGCCTGTGTGTCTCTATGAGGAATCGAAATACAGGATGCAATATACATATAATGGTATTATCTACATTAAATAAACAGTTTTTGTTGACGACAGGTACACTTTAAATGTATAATACTACACTTTTTAACAAGAAAAATGCATTCGTTATCACCATATGGTGTCATCCTACACCAAACAAATCACAAGGTGGGAGCTTCTTAAAATTGTTACAACTGTACAACTAAGTTTTTTTCTGTTCTGCCATGAGATACCGGCTCTAAGTGGTTCACAGAGTAATCCTAAATGTTATAAGGAGAATTTTAGAGGACCTTATCATACAGTGTTAGGAGAGCAGATAATGACATCTATCATGATTTTATGGCCTGGCACCGTAGAATTGAATGTTAACTGCGGTAAAGCAGTCCTTGAAAACCTTTTAGTGTTGGCTTTAATCTGCAATATCCCCTGCCAACCGCACCAGTGAACCTTTCTTAAAGTGTACAATTAGTTTGCAGGTACCTTGGCTTAAAGCCGTTTTATGAGATTAGGAAAAAAAAAAAAAGACTTGTGGACAGGAAGACAAAGTTTTTTGGAGCAAAAAGCAAACTTTTCCTTCCATTGTTATACAATCCTTTTAAGTAATAGGCCAATACTTCTAGTTGTTGCATCCCTACCTCATTTCAACTTAAAAATATTCTATCCATATCTGAATAGTGTGGATAAGGCCTAAGGGGAAAAAATGTGCAATAATACAGATTTTTACTAAGTTTCTGCACTTACCATTCCATATTGTGCACTGACACATCTGTATCCATCTTAAAGAAGTCCTATAGTGCAGTAAAACTTATCCCCTGTCCAAAGCATAGGGGATAAGTATCATCACAGGGATCCATCCACTGGGACCACGATCATCTGCATGGCACCCTAGCTCTCCCCAGGAACGCAGCATGTTGAACATGGCAAATTAAGTTTCCATCCTCCCCTACTCAATTCCCAGCAGGTGCTGTGCCGAAGGCTTCCTCTTTCAGCTGATCAACGCTCCTACTTCGTTCCTGACCCATTTTCCACACAGGAACACTCCCATCAGCCAATCACTGGCTGCAGCAGTGTCCCCAGTCAGTGAGTGGTTGACTAGTCATTTCCTGGGAGGACAGAAACAGGAACACAGGACCCAGGAAGTAGAAGTAACAAGCAGAAGCCTTTGGAATTTCAGCTGAGTGGATTGACTTCTTTTATATGTTTAACATGCCCTCAGTCAAATATAAAAACAAATTTTATCCTTGGAAAACCCCTTTAAATACAGAACCCCATTCTAGCACTGTAGTCTCATATGGAGGAAACAGCTGTGTAGTTGAAAATGGGCTTATGTCTGCTCAGAACTTGTTATCTTGCTCTGCCACTCCAAATAGCACAGCATTAGCCATTAACATAAACAATGAAGAGGTTGCAGCACACACATAAGAACCACAGCCTGATCATTCAGTTAATAGGTGTGACTGCCAGAAGTTATATTGTAAGGTCAGCAGTTGGCATCCATTAGCATCCGTCATTGGCATGTTTAGTCACTCACCACTGCGGCGCTGCAATTGCAGCTCTGCCTCCACACCGGCTGGTCTAGGCTTCTTCCTCCTCGGCTGCTATTCCTGGTCTCCCCCTAGGGAACCTGCCTGTGCACATTGTAATTTGCAAGCCAGTGCATACTTCTCTAATGTGCTTTCCACCTATCCCTGCCTGGCATTCCTTACTTAAAGCTTCTCTTCTCACTCACCTGTGCCTGATCAATATGTGGTTTTGCCATAGCAATGGTGTATTGTACATGATATACTATGCTGTGTCTGACCTGTTCCTTTTTTACCTAATGTTGCCTCTGCCTGACCCTTATGTACCTCTCTGACCCTCCTGTGAAGCTATGCCTGTTTTTAACCAGCTGTTCATTCTGCTGCTATCAGATCGTTTACAGGTTTGCTACATCTACACCTCATGGCCATTAAGCCTTGTCTGCTGACTGGCACCATCTACTGAAGCTGCCTACTGCTCCTGACTGCACCAGCCTGACCTCTGCCTGTGTTCCTGGTGTCTGGCACCAGGGCTGTCTGGTATGCTTGACCAGCCGTTACCTATATGGGGGCCACTCTTGGAGCATTCACTTAGTATCCTCTAGGGTGAAATACTAGAGGATACTCAAACTTTGCTGCTGATTTTGGCCCTAAGCCAAACCGCTAAGGTAAGTGGTTTACATCTGTTGAACTTTTACACAGACCCCCCCCCCCCACACACACACACTGCCCACTGACCTAATATTGATGATCTTTCCTTGAGATTGCCAAACAATTTTTTAAGACTGCATAACCCCCTTTAAATATAATATTTTGTATAAGATTTTATTACAAGAAACTTTTATGCCTCAATGAAGCTGATGAAATAACTTCAAGTAATTCAAAGGAATAGGAAATATCTTGTATAGGAATAGGAAATAGCTTGTTATAATTTTAGTGGTCCTGTGAAATAAAAAAGTAAAAAAAAACATTCTTTTAATCTTCATGTTATTTCCTATACACTATAATTAATTTTTCAAAATTCAGTGTTTTGAATTTTATTGATAGACTGGGAATAGAACTCTGCGTGTGACCTCCTTTAGTGTTTTCACCAGAGACGACATAAAAAGGAAAACTTTCCCTATAAGATAACAGAGATAACAGAGATATATTGGCAGATAGACTCCGGACCCGTCTTCAATTTCCATGTAATATTATCATTACTCTTGACCCAATTGTTCTGAATTCTAAATATCCAATGATGATTACCAAGGAGATCCTTAGTTCACCCTGAAGAGTGGAGTATTTCTAAGGATGGCGAAGAAGATCCAGCTCATGAGGTTGATGTTCAAAAATATCAAAACATGTTTATTAAAGCATACAGATGTAAAATAAGTACAAAAGATCCATAAAAAATGACTGACGCGTTTTAGACATTGTATCCTTAGTCATAGTCATATAACAAAGGTTCATATTCCTATTCATATTCCTTAGAATGTTCTGGGCACATAGGTGCAAACTCAATACACAGTACTTTGACAAAAAGTGTTACGCCTAGGGGTGCAGTAAACCTCATATAGATCCTTATCTATCATCGCTTAACATACCTTACCTTATATAGATCCTTACCATCCTCTTCGCTCAATATAGCCTCACATGGCATGAGATGACCAGTTTTCAACCCCTTCACACAATGATATACCATGTTTTTGCATTTTCATTCTTTTCTCATAGCTTTTATAATCCATAACTTTTAAAATTTTCCATCTTCAGACCTATTTGAGGGCTTGTTGTCACCTGGACCAAATGTACTACGTAATGGCATCACTCGTTTTACCACAAAATGTTGACCCAAAAAAAGTTATATTTGTGGGGCAAAATTGAAAAATACAAAACATTACACCATCATGGAACTTTTAAGGTTACGTTTCTATTGAGCGCTCTACGATACAATGATACCCAATTTATATAGTTTTTTACTATTTTAATTTTTTTTAACTTGCCTAAAATTGTCCTGCTTTGACTCTTAGAACACATTTATATTTTTTTATACAGGAAGGTATAAAAAAAAAAGGTAAAATGTAAAAAAAAAGGTGAAAAAATTAATAAAATAAAAAACGTGGAAAATTTTATAAAAAAGTTAAAAAATATTAAATTTATATATATATATATATATATATATATATATATATATATATATAAATAATGTATCTTTTATATTTTTACTCACAGAAAAGAATTGCAGTGACACAAGTTTTGCTATGCACATGTTTATTCCCTTTGTGTGTATTGGAACTAAACAAAAAAAGGGAGGAAATAAAGCAAATTGGACAATGTCAACCCAAACTCCAAAAATGGTCTGGACAAAATTATTGGCACCCTTAACTTAATATTTGGTTGCACACCCTTTGAAAAAATAACTGAAATCAGTGGCTTCCTATAACCATCAATAAGCTTCTTACACCTCCCAGCCGGAATGTTGGACCACTCTTCCTTTGCAAACTGCTCCAGGTCTCTCTTATTGGAAGGCACCTTTTCCCAACAGCAATTTTAAGATCTCTCCACAGGTGTTCAATGGGATTTAGATCTGGACTCATTGCTGGCCACTTCTGGGTGCTTTTTCATATATGTTTGGGGTCATTGTCTTGCTGGAAAACCCAAGATCTCGGACGCAAACCCAGCTTTCTGACACTGGACTGTACAGTGCAAGTGATTTCATGATGCCTTGCACACATTCAAGGCACCCAGTGCCAGAGGCAGCAAAACAACCCCAAAACATCATTAAACCTCCACCATATTTCACTGTAGGTACTGTGTTCTTTTCGGTAGAATGATGTGCTTTACCCAAAAGCTCTATCTTGGTCTCATCTGTCCACAAGATGTTTTCCCAGAAGGATTTTGGCGTACTCCAGTTCATTTTGGAAAAACGTAGTCTTGTTTTTTTATGTCTCTGTGTCAGCAGTGGGGTCCTCCTGGGTGTCCTGTCATAGCGTTTCATTTCATTAAAATTTCTACTGATAGTTCGCACTGACACTGATGCTCCCTGAGCCTGCAGGACAGCTTGAATATCTTTGGAACTTGTTTGGGGCTGCTTATCCACCATCCGGACTATTCTGCGTTGACACCTTTCATCAATTTTTCTCTTCCATCCACACCCAGGGAGATTAGCTACAGTGCCAAGGGTTGCAAACTTCTTGATAATGTTGCACACTGTGGACAAAGGCAAATCTGGATCTCTGGAGATAGACTTGTAACCTTGAGATTGTTGATATTTTTCCACAATTTTGGTTCTCAAGTCCTCAGACAGTTCTCTTCTCTTTCTGTTGTCCATGCTTAAGTGGCACACACAGACACACAATGCAAAGAATAAGTGAACTTCTCTCCTTTTCACTTGCTTTCATGTGTGATTTTTATATTGCCCACACCTGTTACTTGGCCCAGGTGAGTTTAAAGTAGCATCACATGCTTGAAACAATCTTGTTTATCCACAATTTTGAAAGGGTGCCAATAATTTTGTGAAGTAATTTTTGGAGTTTGGTGTGACATTATCTCCAAATAGCTTTTTATCCTCCCTTTTTTTGGTTTAGTTCCAATACACACAAAGGGAATAAACATGTGTACAGCAAAACATGTGTTACTGCAATCCTTATCTGTGAGAAATACTTACTTTTCCTGAAAAATGTTGGGCGTGCAAACATTTACAGCTATAACTATATATATATATATATATATATATATATATATATATATATATATATATATACACATATGTATATATATATATATATATATATATATATATAGTGAGAAACTGTCCTCAGGGATAGCTCTGGGATTGTCCTGGTCACTTGCCACGGGACACGTTTCCTCGCAATTACTCGCCAGATAACAGTTCAGCATACAAGCTTGGCACCTCACCAGCTTTATTTACACAGGTTGCAGGTAAAACAAAACATAACTCAGGAACAAAACAAAGTCCTAGACCGTCTATTCACTAACTACACATGTAAGCATGCCCTAACTACTTACTGGTGAGCTACCCTCAGCCAGCATAACATGTGCCACCTGCAACCTGTTTTAACCACAGTTCCCACTGTCACTTGGGCCTCTCACAGCTCGGGCTGTGTTCCTCTAACAAGGCCCGCTGTCTCACCCTACAGCTGTGCACTGTTTCCAAGAGATAGCCCAGATTAGACTGAATCTCTCCCTTATAAATGCCTCCCTTCTCTGCTGACTCATTCACTAGGCCGCAGGTGAGAGATTCTCCAGAGTGAGCAAAGCAAATCCACCCTTTCCTTGCCACTTTATCACTATATATATATATATATATATATATATATATATATATATATATATATACACACATTTTTTGTGGTGTTGGGGTGCAATGTGAGGTGTAGGGGCAGATGGTGTTAACCCCTTAGTGTTCGTGACACCAGGGCGTGGTTTGCCTATGTAACCACCTGAAGGTAGAACTGCTAGTCCTAGGGCAAATAATAGTCCAAGGCCAGGTTAGGTTAATGGTAGCATTTACTGAGGTAGACAGATGGTACAGTCTTTCCAACTAGGCCAGGATCCCAGAGAGCTGATCAGTAACACAGGGGACCTCCCAGCTTGCTGGGACTTGCAGTGACTTGACAGACTTTAACACAGCCACGCTGGCTATAATTGCCTTGACTTTACTGAAGATAAGGACAGCAGACATAGATGACTTGAATTGTGGCTGCAATTTAGGCTTGAGGCCTTCAGATGTGCTGAACACTAGCTATGAGATGCCTGGACTGGACTTGACCTCAGGCTCTAAGAGCAATGAATGATCAAAGAGAAAGAGAGATTGCAGCTCCTCCCTTCCTTATAAAGGGGGCTGTGCAAGGAGCCCATAGGCTAGCTGTGGGTCACCTGGTCACCTGGTGCTCTCTGGGTAACAAAACATGTGACTTTAACATATGACAACCATTATCATGTGACTAATAACCATGTGACCATATCAAAGGTCCTTTACACTTTATGTACAACCTATACACTTCATGGGGGAACACTGCAGGTGAACCCTGAGCGACTACAGGGACTATATAATACACCCCAAAACACACCTAAAAATAGTCCCCGCAAAAACACCAACATGTCAAGCAAAAAAAGAGTTCTCACACAATTGCGTCTGTGAAAAAATTAAAAAGTTATGGCTCACAGAATAAGGCGACTTACAAACATGATTTTTTTTAACTAAAATAGTTTTTAAGCTATAAATAAACTAAAATATAAAAAAGTATTTAATTAAGTATCGCCATAATCGTAAAGTTAACATGTCATTTATACCGCATGACAAACAACCTAACCATTTTTTATAAAAACATTTTTTAATGCATACCACCAAAAAATAAAATAAAAAACAATCAGAGTGTCACATGTACCCCAGAATTGTACCAATGAAAGTGTCAACTTGTCTCCCAAAAATGTTTTTGCACCCCAAGGCCTCTGTGATTTTATATGATACCAGCAAAATATCCCAAAATCCACACAGCACACCTCCATGAGGACTGTGTGAGAGACACATAGCCCACAAATGCCACATATGGGATATTTATAAATACGTCAGAATTTGGGGAATAAATCTTGAGTTGCATTTCTTAGTCAACAACTACTGTGTTACAGAATTTTTTTTATAAAAAATCTGGAAAAAAAATTAAAATACCGTCTCCACTTTGCTTTCATTTCTGTGAAACGCCTAAAAGGTTAATAAACTTCTTTAATGTAATTCTGACTACTTTAACCCCTTTAGGACTCAGGGTTTTTCTGTTTTTGCAATTTCGTTTTTTCCTCCTGACCTTTTAAAAATCATAACCCTTTCAATTTTGCACCTACAGACTCATATGATGTTTTTTTGACACATTCTCTTTATTCTGTAGGTCCACACGATTAAAATTATACCCTACTTATATAGGTTAGATTTTGTCTTACTTCTGGAAAAAAAACTCATAATTACATGCACGAAAATTAATACGTTTAAAATTGTCATCTTTTGACCCCTACAACTTTTTTTTATTTTTCCTCGTATGGAGTGGTATGAGGGCTAATTTTTTGTGCTGTGATCTGAAGTTTTTATCGGTATCATTTTTGTATTGATCGGATTTTTTGATCGCTTTTTATTCATTTTTTCATGATATAAAAAGTGACCAAAAATATGCTATTTTGGACTTTGAAATTTTTTTTGCGCATACGCCATTGACCATTGTGGTTTAAATAATGATATATTTTTTATAGTTCAGACATTTCCACATGCAGGGATTCCACATATGTTTATTTTTATTTAAACAGTTTTTTTTTTTTTTTATGGGAAAAGGGTGGTGATTCTTACTTTTATTAGGGAAGGGGTAAATGATCTTTATTAACTTTCTTTCACACTTCTTTTTGCAATGTTATAGTGCCCTCTAAGGGCTTTAACACTGCACACTGGTCTTCTACACAGATAACTGCCATGCATTAACATGGCAATGATCAGTGTTATCGGCGGTCGATTGCTCAAGCCTGGATTTCAGGCTTGGAGCAACCAATCCCCGATCGGACATGCCGGAGGCAGGTAATGGACCCTTCGCATTCTAGCTGATGGGGACATTGCGATTTCACCGCGATAGTACTGATCAGCCCAACAGAGCTGCCAGAAGTGCATATTTGTTATTTTAAATGCGGCGATCAATTTTGAACGCCGCGTCTAAAGGGTTAATAGCGCATGGCACAACGATCGGTGCCACATGCTATTAGCCCAGGGTCCCGGCTTTCATTAGCCGCCAGGACTGACCCGCTATGATGCGGGGTCACGGCGGGACCCCACATTATAGACCGGCTCTGGGCAAAGGGCGTACAGGTATGCCCTGCATCTTTAAGAGGTTAGCTATTTTTTTACACTTTTTTTTTGCAATATTATACCCCCCATAGGGGACTATAACATGCATTATATTGATGGCAGACATTGATCACTGCTATACCATAGCATTGCATTGATCAGTGCTATCGGCGCTCCACTGCTCCTGCCTTGATCTCAGGCACGGAGCAGTGAATCGATGATCGGACAACAAGAAGGAAGGTAGGGGCCCTCCTCATGTCCGTGCAGCTGATCCAGACATTGTGGTTTCATCGTGGTGGTCCCGATCAGCCCAACTGAGCTCCCGGTGATGTCCGGTATTAGCGGCGGGTCCCGGCCCGTTGATAGCCGCCGTGACCGACCCGATATGAAGCGGGGTCACCACGTGACCCAGCGTTATATCGCGGGAGCCAGCGCAAATAAATATATTTCCAGCGTCGTTAAGGAGTTGAGGGGTTCAGTTTAGAAAATGGGGTGATTTATGGGTGTATCTAACATAGAGGCCCCTCAATTCCACTTAAGCACTGAACTGGTCCCTGAAAAATCAGATTTTAAAATTTTCTTAAAAATCTGGAAAATTGATGCTAGATTTATAAACCTTCTAAGATTCTAAAAAAGTAAAACAATGTTTATCAAATGATGGGAACATAAAGTAGACATATTGTAGATATGAATTAATCATTAACCTGTTGGGGATGAAGGGCGTATGCATGCATATCCATACGCCTGTGGGAATTTCAGTCCCCGCCGCACGCCGGGCGGGGACCGGACCGGGGTGACTGCTGATATCTATCAGCAGGCACCCCATGCAAATGCCCAGGGGGGGTCATTAGAACCCCCATGTCGGCGATCGGCGCAAATCGCAAGTTAATTCACACTTGCGATTTGCGCCGATTCCGGGTCATTATGGGTCTATGGTGACCCGCAAAAGAAGGGGGATCGCGGTTGTCTAAGACAACTATGATGCCCCTGAAGCGATACTAGTGAGGTGGCAGGGGTGTCACCCCTCCTATCCCTGCTATTGGTGGTCTAGACGCGACCACCAATAGCAGATCGGGGGCGGAGGGGTTTACTTTCGTTTTCCCCGTCCTGCCCACCCACAATAGGTGGGGCAGGACGGGGAAACGACAGGGACCAAACGCCGAAGGTCCACTTACCCCTCCGGAGGCTGCGGGCGACGGTGATCGGCGGGCGGCGACGGAGATCGGCGCGTGCGGCGTGCGGCAGAAGAAGTCGGCTCCCTGGATCCTACGGAAATCGGTAAGTTGCCTAGCAACATCTGGAGGGCTACAGTCTGAGACTGTAGCCCTCCAGATGTTGCAAAACTACAACTCCCAGCATGCCCAGACAGCTGTTTGCTGTTTGGGCATGCTGGAATATGTAGTTTTGCAACAGCTGGAGGGCTGCAGTTTGAGACCACTATATAGTGGTCTCTAAACTGTATCCCTCCAGATCTTGCAAAACTACAACTCCTAGCATGCTCAAACACCTCTTTGCTGTCTGGGCATGCTGGGATTTGTAGATTTGCAACATCTAGAGGGTTGCAGTTTGGAAATCACTGTGCAGTGGTCTATAAACTGTATCCCTCCAGATGTTGCAAAACTGCAAATCCAAGCATGCTCAAACAGCAAACAGCTGTCTCACCATGCTGGGAGTTTTAGTTGCGTACCTCCAGCTGTTGTATAACTACATCTCCCAGCAGGCCCTTTGGCGATTAGTACATGCTGGGGTTGTAGTTTTGCAACAGCTGGAGGCGCACTGGTTGGAAAATTCTGAGTTAGGTAATAGAACCTAACTGAAGATTTTCCAACCAGTGTGCCTCCAGCTGTTGCAAAAGTACAACTCCCAGTATGCACGGTATGTCAGTACATGCTGGGAGTTGTAGTTTTGCAAAAGCTGGAGGCACACTGGTTGGAAAATACTGTTAGGTAACAGAACCTAACTGAAGGTTTTCCAACCAGTGTGCCTCCAGCTGTTGCAAAAGTACAACTCCCAGCATGCACGGTATGTCAGTTCATGCTGGGAGCTGTAGTTTTGCAACAGCTGGAGGCACACTGGTTGGAAAATACTGTTAGGTAACAGAACCTAACTGAAGGTTTTCCAACCAGTGTGCCTCCAGCTGTTGCAAAAGTACAATTCCCAGCATGCACTGTCAGTGCATGCTGGGAGTTGTGGTTTTGAAACAGCTGGAGGTTTTTCCCCCCATGTGAACGTACAGGGTACATTCACATGGGCAGGTGTACAGTAAGTTTCCTGCCTCAAGTTTGGTCTGCGGCAAATTTTTCGCCGCAGCTCAAGCTCCTAGCGGGAAACTCACCATAACACGCCAGTGCGAATGTACCCTAAAAACACTACACCACACTACACTAACAAATAATAAAGAGTAAAACACTACATAAACACCTCCTTACACTGCCCCCCCCCCCAATAAAAATGAAAAACGTATTGTACGGCAGTGTTTCCAAAACGGAGCCTCCAGCTGTTGCAAAACAACAACTCCCAGGATTTCTGGACAGCCACTGACTGTCCAGGCATGCTAGGAGTTAAGCAACAGCTGGAGGCACCCTGTTTGGGAATCACCGGCGTAGAATACCCCTATGTCCACCCCTATGCAATTTCTAATTTAGTCCTCAAATGTGCATGGCGCTCTCTCACTTCAGAGCCCTGTCGTATTTCAAGGAAACAGTTTAGGGCCACATATGGGGTATTTCCATAATCGGGAGAAATTGCACTACAAATTTTGGGGGGCTTTTTCTCCTTTTACCCCTTATGAAAAGGAAAAGTTGGGGGTTACACCAGCCTGTTAGTGTAAAAAAAAAAAATGTTTACACTAACATGCTGGTGTTGCCCCATACTTTTTATTTTCACAAGCAATAAAAGGAAAAAAAGCCCCCCAAAATGAGTAACGCAATTTCTCCTGAGTACGGAAATACCCCATATGTGGGCGTAAAAAGCTCTGCGGATGCACAACAAGGCTCAGGAGTGAGAGCGCACCATGCCCAGGGTTTACAGTGGTTCTGACATAAACGCAAAAACATAAATACCCACATGTGACCCCATTTTGGAAACTACACCCCCCACGGAACGTAACAAGGGGTATAGTGAGCCTGAACACCCCCCAGGTGTTTGACGAATTTTCATTAAATGTGGATGGGAAAATGAAAAAAAAAATATTTTCACTAAAATGCTGGTGTTACCCTAAATTTTTCATTTTCACAAGGGAAAATAGGAAAAACGCACCCCAAAATTTGTAACCCCATTTCCTCTGAGTAAGAACATACCCCATATGTGGATGTAAAGTGCTTGGCGGGCGAACTACAATGCTCAGAAGAAAAGGAGCGCCATTGGGATTTTGAAGAGAAAATGTGTCCGGAATTGAAGGCCACATGAGTTTACAAAGCCCCCATAGTGCCAGAACAATGGACCCCCCCACATGTGACCCCATTTTGGAAACTACACCCCTCGTGTAATGTAATAAGGGGTACAGTGTGCATTTACGCCCCACATGTGTCTGACAGATTTTTGGAACAGTGGTCCGTGAAAATTAAAAATTTTATTTTTCATTTGCACAGTCCACTGTTCCAAAGATCTGTCAAACGCCAGTGGGGTGTAAATACTCACTGCACCCCTTATTAAATTTTGTGAGGGGTGTAGTTTCCAAAATGGGGTCACATGTGGGGGGGTTCACTGTTCTGGCACCACGGGGGGGCTTTGTAAACGCACATGGCCCCTGACTACCATTCCAAACAAATTCTCTTTCCAAAAGCTCAATGGTGCTCCTCCTTCTGAGCATTGTTTTTCGCCCGCAGAGCATTTTACGTCCTAACATGGGGTATTTCCATATTCAGAAGAGATGGGGTTACAAATTTTGGGGGGCATCTCTCCTATAAATGGTAAATTTGGGGAAGAAACTGCACTTTTTTTTTTCATTTACACTTCCGATTTTAACAAAAAGTCGTCAAACACCTGCGTGGTGTTAAGGCTCACTGGACCCCTTGTTACGTGCCTTGAGGGGTGTAGTTTCCAAAATGGTATGCCATGTGGGGTTTTCTGCTGTTCTGGCAACATAGGGGCTTCCTAAATGTGACATGCCCCCCAAAAACCATTTCAGCAAAATTCACTCTCCAAAATCCCATTGTTGCTCCTTCCATTCTGAGCCCTCTACTGCGCCCGCCAAACACTTGACATACACATATGAGGTATTTCCTTACTCGAGAGAAATTGGGTTACAAATTTTTGGAGGCTTTTACTCCTATTACCACTTGTAAAAATTCAAACACTGGGTCTACAAGAACATGCCAGTGTGAAAAATGAAGATTTTGAATTTTCTCCTTCACTTTGCTGCTATTTCTGTGAAACACCTAAAGGGTTAACAAACTTACTGAATGTCATTTTGGATACTTTGAGGGGTGCAGTTTTTATAATTGGGTCATTTGTGGGGTATTTCCAATAGGAAGGCCCTTCAAATCCACTTCAAACCTGAACTGGTCCCTGAAAAATTCCGATTTTGAAAATTTTGTGAAAAATTGGAAAATTGCTGCTGAACTTTAAAGCCCTCTGATGTCTTCCAAAAGTAAAAACATGTCAACTTTATGATGCAAATATAAAGTAGACATATTGTATTTGTGAATCAATATATCATTTATTTGGAATGTCTATTTTCCTTACAAGCAGAGAGCTTCAAAGTTAGAAAAATGCAACATTTTCAAATTTTTCATAAAATTTTGGAATTTTTCACCAAGAAATTATGCAAGTATTGACAAAAATTTACCACTACCATAAAGTAGAATATGTCACGAAACAACAATCTCGGAATCAAATTTATAAGTAAAAGCATCCCAGAGTTATTAATGCTTAAAGTGACAGTGGTCAGATTTGCAAAAAATGCTCCCGTCCTTAGGGTTATAATGGGTTCCGTCCCCAAGGGGTTAATTTGGTGTGGCATGACTATTAACCGAACAAGCAGAAAATGTAAAATCTAGAAAAATTCTAATTTTTTCCGCAAACTGGATTTTTTTTTGTTACAAAACACGCTAAGCATATCAATCAAAATTTACCACTAATGTAAAGTACAATATGTCACAATAAAACTATCTCAGAATCACTTTCCTAAGTAAAAGCGTTCCAAAGTTATTAACAAATATGTGGACACATGTCAGATTTTGAAAATTTAGAAATTTTCTTAAAAATCTGGAAAATTGCTGCTAGACTTATAAACCTTCTAAGATTCTAAAAAAGTAAAAATGTTTATCAAATGATGGGAAGATAAAGTAGACATATTGTAAATATGAATTAATCATTAACTTAGGGGGAGATTTATCAAAACCTGTGCAGAGGAAAAGTTGTCCAGTTGCCCATAGCAACCAATCAGATCGCTTCTTACATTTTTCACAGGCCTTCCTAAAAATGAAAGAAGCAAGCTGATTGGTTGCAATGGGCAACTGGGCAAGTTTTCCTCTGCACAGGTTTTGATAAATTCCCCCCTTAGTGTGGCATGACTATTTATTGTACAAGCAGAAAATGTAAAATCTAGAAAAATGCCAATTTTTTCCGCAAAATTTTGGATTTTTTTTTTACAAAATAAGACACATGTCAGATTTTGAAAATTTGCCTTGATCATTAAGGCCAAAACAGGCTAAGGAGTAAAGGGGTAAACATTAATTTTTTTATATTTCAGACATTTCTGCACATGGCGATACCGCATATATTTATCTTTATTTTTGTTTACATTATTTGATTTAAAAAAGGGAAAGGGGTGGGGTGATTAAAACTTTTATGGGGGAGGGGAGTTATTCACATTTCTTACATTATTTTCCATTGTTTATACATTTTTTTAACCCCTTAATGATCAAGGACGTATATTTACGTCCTTGGCCGGCTCACACGATATATCGGGTTGGTCCCGGGGCCGGGACCCGGGGCTAATAGCTTACAGCATGCCGCGCGCTATTAACCCTTTAGACGCGGCGTTCAAAGTTGAACGCCGCATCTAAAACGAAAGTGAAAGCTGCCCGGCTGCTCAGTGGGGCTGATCGGGACCACAGCAGTGAAAATGCGGTGTTCCGATCAGCTGGGACACGAGCGGAGGTCCTAGTACCTGCCTCTGGCGTGTCCTTTCGGCTATTGATTGCTCCAAGCCTGAGACGCAGGCTTGACCAATCGACTGCCAATAACACTGATCAATGCAAAGCTATGGCTTTTCAGTGAACAGGGTATAAGATCAGTGTGTTCAGTGTTATAGCCCCCTATGGGAGCTATAACAGTGCAAAAAAAAAGTGTTAAAAAAAGTTAATAAATGTCATTTAACCCTTTCCCTAATAAAAGTTTGAATCACCCCCCTTTTCCCATAAAAACAAACAAACATGTAAATAAAAATAAATATAAACATATGTGGTATCGCCGTATGCGTAAATGTCCGAACTATAAAAATATATAGTTAATTAAACCGCACGGTCAATGGTGTACGCGCAAAAAAATTCCAAAGTCCAAAATAACACATTTTTGGTCACTTTTTATATCATGAAAAAAATAATTAAAAGCGATCAAAAAGTCCAATCAATACAAAAAAGGTACCGCTAAAAACTTAAGATCACGGCGCAAAAATTAGCCCTCATACCGCCCCATAAGCGGTAAAATAAAAAGGTTATAGGGGTCAGAATATGACAATTTTAAACGTATACATTTTTCTGCATGTAGTTATGATTTTTTACAGAAGTACGACAAATCAAACATTTATAAATAGGGTATCATTTTAATCACATGGACTTGCAGAATAAAGATAAGGTGTCATTTTTACCAAAAAATTTACTGCATAGAAACGGAAGCATAGAAACGGTGGCGCAAAAAATAAGCAATCATATGGATTTTTAGGTGCAAAATTGAAAGGGTTATGATTTTTAAAAGGTGAGGAGGAAAAAACTAAGGTGCAAAAACGGAAAAACCCGTGTTCCTTAAGGGGTTGAGCATAGCACTGAACAATGTTACTGGCGCTCTGCTTCTGGAATGAATGAATAACGGAAGATCACATGACAGATAAGATCTAAAGTGTTAATAGCTGCTGCAGGCTATTAGCTGCTGCCCCTAGCTGTTGATACTATATATTAGAATTCCACTCCAGTGTCGGTCCCCCCAGGATGCCCTGGGGAGGGAATGGATTTAAAAAAGAGGAATATATGATACTCTGTTGGTAGTTGTTTATGCTGTAGTTGTCTATTTATGTCCACCCAATGGGCGTGGTGGGACTTTGTCTTTGCAGCATAGCCACTTGTATAGTGATGGTAAGATAAAGTGTTTAGTTAGGGCTGGAAAATTTTAAGTTTGAAAATAAAGTGCAGAAGAAGCCCTGAATTTCAATTGTGTCAATGTATCAGACTGCTGTTTACTGCTGTTTCTATATCTCTACTGAGCTAAACTCCCACAACTGTTACATAGCTTTCACCTAGCCATATAGTTAAATCTTGACTCTCTTTAAATTTGTGTGCAGTCACCCGAGCCCGAGACTTGCACACGACTTCAGAGTTCAGTCTTTGGATTTTGTCAAAGTCCTATAGACTTGCATGGGACTTCAGAAAAATAGGTAGATTAAACTTTGTAGTCTTGGGTGGTTGTACATGACTGGAGATGTGCTTTAATTTACTATTTTTAAGGCGGCCTATAGTCTTCACTAGAAAAAAGTTACATTATATGCAATAAGCGCCCCTAGAAGCTATGGAAAGGCAGAATGTTATGATTCATCATTCACTTCCATTTTTTGTGGGAGTTCAAAAAGCAAAAAACTAATATATAATTTCTATTTTTTTCGATCCCCCTGATCTACCTGGTGTCTACTGCTTGATTTGTTTTTAACATTCATTTGGGGGGCAATGCTCCATCATTTCCAATACTTCTTGTGCCTTTTCTCCATCGAGCTTTAGCATATTTTAAATCTCTTGTGTGTAACATTTTTGTTTCCACATAAATAATCACATACAAGGAGCAGATCACATGGTCCATGATGGTCATGGCCGGACGACCGTGCTCCTTCTCTCAGCACATGAATGCAATGTAATAAACACCATTCCAGCCAGTCCATATATGTTCATTCGATGCTGATGACATATACATTGGGGGAGGAAAATTAGGCAGCCAATTGTACAACACAAGGTCTTGGTTGTGAATGGAAGAGGAAAACTGGTCACGTGACTCACATGTAATTTGATGAATCGGTAAATCAAATAAAAAGTATGCCAACTACAAAAAGTGTCTACCTAGAAGGGTAAAATAAAGTCATAAACAAACACTTTAAACTCTATAAAGACAGAAAGTAGAGTTTGGCTGTGGGCCATCGTAATGCTCTAGGGCCCCGGAGCAAACAGTTAATCTGTCCTCGCTCTGTTCCTCAAAATCTGTCAGCATCAATCTCTGAAGACCTGGTGGTGGATCTACCAGCTGCTACGGGGAAGAGGCAGGGGACCTAGGGAGAAGAAGCAAACTAAAGATTTTCTATAGAAATGAAGAATAGGTCTTAGCAAGTTAGAGAGAAAGAGAGAAATGGAGCGAGAGATTATCTAGTGTGTGTGTGCAGCTGAATGCAGGAAGGAGAACACTGCGTGGTACATTATTCCGTTTCCTCAGCACTTAGACGCTCTCTATTAACCAACGCTGACTGACTTAATTACAGGCTCTTTCTTGCTCTTCTAAGAACACTGTATTAAATGACATCTTGTGCGATAAGCCAGCATATCCTATTATGACTTGTGCTTTAAGATCCTTCCATATTACTGTAAGACATATTTGAAGAGAGATTTGTGCCGCCGTTGACATGTTTTACATCGAGTCTTATTGAGTTGTTTTGATACAGTAATGAAAGAGCATGGTAACAGAACCTAAGCAGCGAGGGGAGGCCTATTATACACTGCAAGAGATGATGATAAAGGGGAAGGATTACATTATCCAAGAAGCAAGTTACAGCCTTAGTCTGTACATTATATGGATACAATGAGACAAGACTTTATGGACAAAGAATCTGGGTTAATACATTTATTTTTGAACATTGTAGATAATGCTGTCATGCTGACATATTCAATAGAGATGAGTGAATGTTTGAAAAATTTGATTTGGCTGATTCGCCGAATTTTACCTAAAAATGTGTTTTGGTCTGAATTTATTTGCGGCGAATCGCTACTAAAAACGACTATTTCTGGCCTACAGAGAGCCTCAATAGGGGTGTAGAACACTTTGCCTTGCTGTAACACACATAGGGTGTGTGCTGGGTTAGTGAAATAATACTGTTATTCAGTATGACATGCAGATCAGAGGCTTCTTGATTAGAATCCCTGTCACAGAGCGGCTGAATGACACAGCGTGAAGGTGGCAGCAGTATGAGGAGACCATATAGTGCCTGAATGACACAGCGTGGAGATGGCGGCAGCATGAGGAGACCATATAGCGGCTGAATGACACAGCCTGGAGTTGGCGGCAGCATGAGGAGACCAGATGGTGGATGAATGACACAGCGTGGAGGTGGCGGCAGCATGAGGAGACCATATAGTGCCTGAATTACACTGCATGGAGGTGGCGGCAGCATGAAGAAAACATATCTTAGCTATTTGACACAGCATGGAGTTGGAGGCAGCATGAAGAGACCACATAGTGGCAGAATTAAACAGCCTGGATTTGGTGGCAGCATATAGTGGCTGAATGACCTAGTCTGGAGTTTGTGGCAGCATGAGGAGTACATACAGTGGCTGAATGACACAGCCTGATGGTGGCAGCAGCATAAGGAGAACATTTAGTGGCTGAATAACCCAGTGTGGAGGTGGTGGCAGCATGAGGAGACCATATAGTGCCTGAATGACACAGCGTGGAGGTGGCGGCAGCATGAGGAAAACATATAGTTGCTGAATGACAAAGCCTGGAGTTGGCGGCAGCATGAGGAGACCACATAGTGGCTGATTGACACAGCCTGGAGTTGGTGGTAGCATGAGGAGAACATATAGTGGCTGAATGGCACAGCATGGAGGTGGCGGCCACATGAGGAGAACATATAGTAGCTGAATGACAGAGGCTGGAGTTTGTGGCAGCATGAGGAGAACATACAGTGGCTGAATGACACAGCCTGGAGGTGGTGGCAGCATGAGGAGAACATATGGTGGCTGAATGACAGAGCGTGGAGGTGGCGGCAGCAGGAGAACATATAGTGGATGAATGACACAGCCTGGAGTAGGCGGCAGCATGAGGAGACCATATAGTGGCTGAATGAACAAGTGTGGAGGTGGCGGAAGCATAAGGAGACCATATAGTGGCTGAATGACAAAGCGTGGAGCTGGAGGCAGCATGAGTAGACCATATAGTTTCTGAATGACACAGTGTGGAGGTGGCGACAGCATGAGGAGACCATACAGTGGCTGAATGACACAATGTGGAGGTGGTGGCAGCATGAGGAGAACATATAATGGCTGAATGACTCAGCCTGGAGTTGGCGGCAGCATGAGGAGACCATATAGTGGTTGGTGGCTGAATGACACAGCCTGAAGTTGGCGGCAGCATGAGGAGACCATATAGTGCCTGAATGACACAGCGTGGAGGTGGTGGAAGGATGATGAGACCATTTAGTGGCTGAATGACACTGCCTGGAGTAGGCAGCAGCATGTGGAGAACTTATAGTGCCTGAATGACACAGCGTGGAGGTGGCAGCAGCATGAGGAGACCATATAGGGGCTGAATGACACAGTGTGGAGGTGGCGGCAGCATGAGGAGAATATATAGTGGCTGAATGACACAGCGTGGAGGTAGCGACAGCATAAGGAGACCATATGGTGGCTTAATGACATAGTGTGGAGGTGATGGTAGCATGAAGAGAACATATTGTGGCTGAATGACAAAGCCTGGAGTTGGCGGCAGCATGAAGAGACCACATAGTGGCTGAATGACACAGCTTGGAGTTGACGGCAACATATAGTGGCTGAATGACACAGCCTGGAGTTTGCGGCTGCATGAGGAGAACATATTGTGGTTGAATGACAAAGACTGGAGGTGGTGGAAGCATAAGGGGACCATATAGTGCCTGAATGACACATCGTGGAGGTGGCGGCAGCATGAGGAGACCATATAGTGGCAAATTGATCCAGCGGGGATTTGACGGCAGCAAGAGGAGACCATATAGTGGCTGAATGACATAGCCTGGGGTTGGTGGCAGCATATAGTGGCTGAATGACACAGGCTGGAGTTTGCAACAGCACGAGGAGAACATATAGTGACTGAATGACACAGCCTGGAGGTAGCGAATGCATGAGGAGACCTTATAGTACCTGAATGACACAGCGTAGAAGTGGCGGCAGTATGACGAGACCATATAGTGGCTGAATGACACAGCATGGAGGTGGCGGCAGCATGAGGAGACCATATAGTGGCTGGTGGCTGAATAACACAGCCAGGAGTTGGTGGCAGCATGAGGAGACCATATAGTGGCTGAATGACAATGCCTGGAGTAGGCAGCAGCATGTGGAGACCGTATAGTGCCTGAATGACACAGAGTGGAGGTGGCAGCAGCATGAGGAGACCATATAGGGGCTGAATGACACAGTGTGGAGGTGGCGGCAGCATAAGGAGAACATATAGTGGCTGAATGACACAACGTGGAGGTAGCAACAGCATAATGAGACCATATGGTGCCTTAACGACACAGTGTGGAGGTGGCAGTAGCAGGAGGAGAACATATTGTGGCTGAATGACAAAGCCTGGAGTTGGTGGCAGCAAGAGGAGACCACATGGAGGCTGAATGACACAGCTTGGAGTTGACAGCAACATATAGTGGCTGAATGACACAGCCTGGAGTTTGCGGCAGCATGAGGAGAACATATTATGGTTGAATTACAAAGCCTGGAGGTGGTGGAAGCATAAGGGGACCATATAGTGCCTGAATGACACATAGTGGAGGTGGCGGCAGCATGAGAAGACCATATAGTGGCTAATTGACTAAGCGGGGAGGTGACGGCAGCAAGAGGAGACCATATAGTGGCTGAATGACACAGCGTTCAGCTGACGGCAGCAAGAGGAGACCATATAGTGGCTGAATGACACAGCGTTCAGCTGACGGCAGCAAGAGGAGACCATATAGTGGCTGAATAACACAGAATGGAGGTGGTGGCAGCATGAAGAGACCATATAGTGGCTGAATGACACAGCCTGGGGTTTGGCGGCAGCATATAGTGGCTGAATGACACAGGCTGGAGTTTGCAACAGCACGAGGAGAACATATAGTGACTGAATGACACAGCCTGGAGTGGCGAATGCATGAGGAGACCTTATAGTGCCTGAATGACACAGCATGGAAGTGGCGGCAGTATGACGAGACCATATAGCGGCTGAATGACACAGCATGGAGGTTGTGGCAGCATGAGGAGAACATATAGTGGCTGAATGACACAGCCTGGAGTTGGTGGCAGCATGAGGAGACCACATAGTGGCTGAATGACACAGCTTGGAGTTGGCGGCAGCATATAGCGGCTGAATGACACAGCCTGGAGTTTTCGGCCACATGAGGAGAACATATAGTGGCTGAATAAGACAGCCTGGAGGTGGCAGAAGTATGAGGAGACCATATAGTGGCTGAATGACACAGCCTGGAGTTGGTGGCAGCATGAGGAGAACATATAGTCGCTGAATGACACAGCCTGGAGGTGGCAGCAGCATGAGGATAACATAAGGTTGCAGTATGAGACAGCTTGGAGCTGGCATCAGCATGAGGAGAACATATGGTGGCAGAATGAGATATCCTGGACGTGGCATCAGAACTAGGAGAACCTATGGTGGCAGAATGAGACAGCCTGGAGATGGCAGCAGCAGGATCAGGAGTCCTGAAAGTGACCCGGTGACGGAGTGGTGCGGTGATTGGCAATACTAGTATTTGGTGACAAAGGAGGATGAAAAAAGGAGAACTTGGCATAGATGTGTGGCATCAGGCCTGTGGCTGGATCAGAAAAGTAGCTGAGGTAGGGAGGCAGAAGAAAACAATCTCTTTTGTAAAAGTGTTAGTATTGAGGATATGCATTATGTAAAAATTAACTTTTAATATGCTGCCATTTCCTAGGTGGAAATAGGGATTGGTTCCTGTGTGGGGCCGCCCTTTTTAAGACAAGTAACACTTAACACTTTCCTCGAAAAGGTGGAAGGGAACAACGTATTGTCCATTGTAGCAGGTGGGGGAAAAAACTTCCCCAGTAAGGCCCTACTCTTGCCCTATTCCCTTCTTGGCAAGTGCTACTCACCCTAAAAAGGGCAGCCTCACACAGGAGACTCTCTCTATTTCCACCTAAAAACCTTGGGAAATGGAAGTGTTTGTCACGGGAAATAGGGAGAGGTTCCTATGCGGGAGAGAAGGGCCTTACAGGTCAAGTTTTTACCCCCACTGGTTACATTGAACCATACGTTGTTCCCTTCCACCTTTCAGAGGTCTTTGCATCACATCAATACTTGGTGGTGTAGGTGGAACATGGTGTTTTTTGCGCACCTTTCCTTTTGTTTAATTTCAAAAAAATTTGGGTTCCATATATTTTATATTTATCCTAAGAATATTATTAAAAGTTACGTTTTAGCTAATGCATATCCTCAATAGTGTTGAGCGGCATAGGCCATATTCGAATTCGCGAATATTCGCGAATATATGGACGAATATTCGTCATATATTCGCGAATATTCGCATATTCGTTATATCCTCGTTTTATTTTCGCATACGCGAAAATTCGCGTATGTGAAAATTAACACATGCGAAAATTCGCATATACAAAATCAGCATTCGTGAAAATTCGCATATGCGAATATTAGCATAGGCTAATTTTCGCATATGCGATTTTTCGCACGCCAGTCTCACACAGTAGTATTACAGCCTTCTTTACACCACACAAGCTGGAAGCAGAGAGGGGTGATCACTGTGATGTGTACTGTGAAGAAAAAAAAAAAAAAAAAAAGAATATTCGTAATTACGAATATATAGCGCTATATTCGCGAAATTCGCGAATTCGCGAATATGCGATATTCGCGAATAATATTCGAATTGCGAATATTCGCGAGCAACACTAATCCTCAATACTTACTTGTGGTCTGATGAGGAGAAATATCTGTAACTGGGGAGCAGCACCTTAAATATATTTTGTAATATCCATAATTGTGAAGTTTTGGTGTCTAACCCTTTTTGTCTATAGGAATACTATAGGGGGTGTAGTTTCCAAAATGGGGTCACCTGTGGGGGTTCTGTATGGTTCTGGCAGCTAAAACCCATTTGGCCTAAAATTATGCCCTGAAAGCCAAATGGCGCTCCCCTAATTCTGGATCCCACCACGCAGCCAAGGAACCAAATATGTCCTAAGCGGGGGTATTTCCAAACACGGGAGGAGCAGCTTAATAAAATATAGGGTGCTTTTTTTCAATATCAGAAGCGATGTACAAAAAATATGTCCCACAAATGATGCATTTGTGGAAAAAAGCTACCGTATATACTCGAGTATAAGCCGACCCGAGTATAAGCCGAGACCCCTAATTTCAACCCAAAATCCCAGGAAAAGTTATTGACTCGAGTATAAGCCTAGGGTGGGAAATACCTCATCCCCCCCTGTCATCATCCAGACCCGTCATTAACATCCTCATCATCATCCCCTTGTCATCATCCCACACATCCCCCCTTCATCATCCCCTTATCATCCCGCACATCCCCCCCTTCATCATCCCCTTATCATCCCGCACATCCCCCTTCATCATCCCCTTATCATCCCGCACATCCCCCCTTCATCATCCCCTTATCATCCCGCACATCCCCCCTTCATCATCCCCTTATCATCCCACACATCCCCCCTTCATCATCCCCTTGTAATCATCCCACACCCCCCCCATTCATCATCCCCACACCCCCCCTTCATCATCCCCACACCCCCCCTTCATCATCCTCTTCTCATCATTCGCCCTCAGTGGTCTTCAACCTGCGGACCTCCAGAGGTTTCAAAACTACAACTCCCAGCAAGCCCGGGCAGCCATCGGCTGTCCGGGCTTGCTGGGAGTTGTAGTTTTGAAACCTCCGGAGGTCCGCAGGTTGAAGACCACTGCAGCCTTCAACATCATCCAGCCCCCTCTCACCCCCTTTAGTTCTGAGTACTCACCTCCGCTCGGCGCTGGTCCGGTCCTGCAGGGCTGTCCGGAGAGGTGGTGGTCCGGAGAGGAGGTGGTCCGGAGAGGAGGTGGTCCGGAGAGGAGGTGGTCCGGTGAGGAGGTGGTCCGGGCTGCTATCTTCACCGGGGGCGCCTCTTCTCCGCGCTTCCGGCCCGGAATAGAGGCGTTGCCTTGACAATGACGCAGAAGTACGTTGGCAATGAACGCACCTCTGCGTCGTTGTCACGGCAACGTGACTATTCTGAGGCCGGGCCCGAAGCGCTTAGAAGAGGCGCCCCCGGTGAAGATAGCAGCCCGGAACCAGTATCCCACCGGACCACCTCCTCACCGGACAGTCCCGCAGGACCGGACCAGCGCCGAGCGGAGGTGAGTACTCAGAACTAAAGGGGGTGAGAGGGGGCTGGATGATGTTGAAGGCCGCAGTGGTCTTCAACCTCCGGACCTCCGGAGGTTTCAAAACTACAACTCCCAGCAAGCCCGGACAGCCGATGGCTGCCCGGGCTTGCTGGGAGTTGTAGTTTTGAAACCTCTGGAGGTCCGCAGGTTGAAGACCACTGCGGGTGGGGGAGTTCACTCGAGTATAAGCCGAGGGGGGTGTTTTCAGCACGAAAAATCGTGCTGAAAAACTCGGCTTATACTCGAGTATATACGGTAATTTCGAATTTTTAACACTGACTTGTAATAATTCCTGCCAAAAAACAATGGCAGTAAAATACTCACTGTACCCCCTAGTGAATACCTTGAGGGGTCTAGTTTTTAAAATGGGGTCATTTAGGGGGGTTTCCTATGTTCTACCACCTTTAAATTTCTGCAAACCTTGCATAGCATATAAAAAAAGATGTTCTTTTCAAATTTTGAAAATACTAAAAATTTCAAGTGCAATTGTTAGGCTTCTGTTTAATTTACAATGTTAATTTAAAAAAAAAAAAACACTTAAAAAAAGTTGACATCTGAAAGTATAAGTTTCATAAACTATTTGGTCAGAAAGTATAAATATATGCAACCTATAAGTGTTTAAATAGCAAAAAATCTTTTTTTTTTTTTACATTTCATGATTATTTGCATTGTAAAAAAAAACTACAAATCATATCGGCTTACTTTTACTATGTACATGAAGGACGACTTGTGACAAAAAAACAATGTCAGAATTATTGTGTTTGGCAAAACGTTACGAGAGTTATACTCTAATAAAGTCAGACATCCCAATTTGAAAAAGCAGGCCTGGTCTTTTAGGGGCGTACAGACCTAATTGTTTTGGTCCTTAAGGGGTTAATCATATTGACCCACAGAATAAAGATGACATATCATTTTTACCATAAAGTGCACTCCAAATAAAGGAACATTTTACTTAATAGTAAAATGAGTGATGACATTACAAAGTACAATTGGTCGTGCAAAAACAAGCCTCATATGGGTCTGTGGATGGCGAAATGAGTTATAGCTCTTAGAAAGTGAAGAGGAAAAAATCAAAACGCAAAAAAAGTAAACTTTCTGTGTCTTCAAGGCAAAAACGGCCTGTGTCCTTAATTCCTTGAAGGGTTTGTTGCAGTTTGTTATCAGAAAGGTAATTTGTTACAGTGTGTGCTCTTGAGTGACAGTCACCTAGGGCCTTAACCACGACATTAGGAATGCAGCCGCCCTATACCACTTGAACAGGGCAATGGCTGCTGGGAGTAGACGTGCTGAGACTGTCACGTCTGCTAGAATACACCGGGCCCTCCGCTGCCCGCCAATGAGGAGCAGAACAGCCACTACTGTGGAGTCGGACTGTGATGGTAACTAACTTTGGTCGGGGCCTACTGCCATATCGGGGCTTATTGCTATACAGGAGGGCTGGTAATCTCTACAGGGGGCATTATTACTGTTTGGGGCACTATAGGTGCTGGAAAAGTGCAGAGCCTAAAATTTTTGTCTTGCAGATTAATCGTCATGACATTCTGGGCCAGATGGAGAAGAAACTTGAAAGTAACCGACTCTGATCAGAGAAGACGTCACCTGATGTAACTGTATGTAATCGCTTATATGGTCTGCAGAGCCTGCGTGCAGCTGATATCTACCATTATATGGTCACTGTATTTGGGAATATCTGTAGAAGTGGAGGTAGGGGGTAGTAGTTATCTCTGTTCTCTCCTTCTCTTGCTACTATATATGGTCCTATATATTCACATGATTTAACCTTACACTTAGGGTATATATCCTGTCAAACAGACATGTCAACATATACTGCGGAGTAGTGGCAATGCCCCCATTTACTTTAGGGGCCTAATGTCATTGTTTACATTTACCACAGGAGTGAAACCATATTGTGGTCCACAAGTGCAGGTCCTCCACTCCAACGTATGTGCACAACTGCACTTGGGGTGGAGCACCTTCTATTACTTTAGATCACGTTAATGTAATTAATTAAAATGATGCCCATGATATATGCTTTTCTATAATTGTACAGCTCTAAAAAAAAATCTCAATCTATTTTAACCAAGTTAGTATGTTTGAAATAGCCCTATTTTGACCACCTATAACTTTCTAATTTTTCCATATATGGGGTGGGCTGAGGGCTAATTTTTGGCACCGTGATCTGTAGTTTTTATCAGTACCATTGCTTAGGTTTTACTATTTATACATTTTTTTTATAGTTTTTGGGGGGAATAAAATGTGACAAAAAAGCAGCAATTTTGGAAGTTTTTAATTTTTTACGTTTACGCCTTTCACCGTACGGGATTATTAACAATATTTTTTGATAGTTCAGACTTTTACGCATACGGTGATACCAAATATGTTTAGTTATTTTTTTTACGCTTTTTTGGGGGTACAGTTTAATAGTCCCCATAGGGAACTATTTATAGCAATTACTTGATTGATAATACTGTTCAGTGCTATGCACAGGGCATAGCACTGATCAGTGTTATCGGCTATCTTCTGCTCTGGTCTGCCTGATCTCAGACCAGAGAAGAAGACACCTGGAGATGGACGGAGGCAGGTAAGAGGACCTCCGGCCGCCATGCTGGATGATCGAATCCCCGCGGCAGCACTGCATGCGATCCAATCATCCATTTTAAGTACCGCACTGCCACAGATGCCGTGATCTGTATTGATCACGGCATCTGAGGGGTTAATGACAAACATCTGCAAGATCACGGATGTTGGCCATTACCGGCGTGTCCCTGGCTGCTGATAGTAGCTGGGACCTGCCGCGCATGACGCGAGCACCGGTCCTTGCGGTCATGGCAGAGGGTAAATGTACGTCATGGTGCGTTAAGTACCACGGCACCATGACATACATTTATGTCCATTGTCGTTACGGGGTTAACCAAAAAAGTGTATACAGTTAAAATCTGTGACTGAGCAATGAGTCTTGCCCTGTTACTAAACTCTTATAAACTGTAGGTGGTCTATAAGAATCCTGGAACCGTGCAGGATGTCACGTTTTAACTTGGATAATTTTATTTGTTTTTTTGCGGAAATTGGGGGAGGGGTGTATTAGACATTTTGGGTGAGTTCCCACACTTTTTTTTCCAGGACTTGACACCTGCAGATAGGGGATAATTGTCTGATTGTGGGGGTGCGACCACAGCTAAGAAGGGACATTGCTGGTGATTAGTAGTGTTGAGCGGCATAGGCCATATTCGAATTCGCGAATATTCGCGAATATATGGACGAATATTCGTCATATATTCGCGAATATTCGCATATTCGTTATATGTTCGTTTTATTTTCGCATATGCGAAAATTTGCGTATGCGAAAATTAACACATGTGAAAATTTGCATATACAAAATTAACATACGCGAAAATTCGCATATGCGACAATTCGCATATGCTAATTTTCGTATATGCAAATTTTTGCACGCCAGTCTCACACAGTAGTATTACAGCCTTCTTTACACCACACAAGCTGGAAGCATAGAGGGGTGATCACTGTGATGTGTACTGTGAAGAAAAAAAAAAATATATATATATATATTCGTAATTACGAATATATAGCGCTATATTCGCGAAATTCGCGAGTTCGCGAATATGCGATATTCGCGAATAATATTCGAATTGCGAATATTTGCGAGCAACACTAGTGATTAGCTGAGCAGATGTCACTTGTGTTCATACATGAAGGTCAAGGCCACTGTTCTCCAAGGACATGTAAGTAGTTGGGGCCCTTATACAATCTGCTCCAAGGACATGTAAGTAGCTGGGGCCCTGTACAGGAGATCGTGAGGGCTCCAGCGGTCTGACTACTCCCACAAACCCATCCCCCCCCCTGTGATCAGACACTTATACCCAATTCTGTTCCCAAGACTACCCCTTTAAGAAGTTAAAACCAAGTGGAATACCAGCCTAAAATAGGTAATGAAAGACTATTTTTTCTTCTAAAAACAGACTGACTTTGTTTTATTGGCTTGACTAGTAATGCATGTTACATCCCTCCAGTGGATGAGACTGAGATGCAGTAGCAGTTTTGGTGTAGTTTTGGAAAAATTGAGTGGTCCAAGTCTTTTATTTTTTTTTATTTTAGTGATGCAATAAGGGAATAAGAGTTAACTAAAAGTTATTATTAATATACCACAATGCCACAATATACTTCAGAATATTACCCTTTACCTAATTACAGGAAACACGTATATAGGTGGCCAAGGTGATTCCATGTTTTGCTATTTAAAAATTACCCCCTGTTTTCAGGTCGATGACACCAGCTATATTTGCAAACCATGAATGTCCTTGATGATTTATATAGAACTTCAAGGACATATGGAGCATCTTGTTAAAAATACCTTCAGCCCAATTAAGACGCATAACACATTTAAATATGTAAAACATGTTAATGATTCTTTCCAAGTCATCATTCTTTACATCTCTCTTCTACATAATTATGGAATGCATCCATGACATTGTAATAAAGAAGGCGTAATGAGCCTATGTGCCTATTGTGCATGGAAATGATATTGGCCTCTCTATGTAATAGAAACAAAGGATGAAGCGGCACTCCAGAGGATTACAATCCAAAAAAGTACATTTATTCACCCATCAGTACAGATGCAACGTTTCGTTCCACAGTCAGGAACTTTCTCAAGTTCCTGACTGTGGAACGAAACGTTGCATCTGTACTGATGGGTGAATAAATTCACTTTTTTGGATTGTAATCCTCTGGAGTGCCGCTTCATCCTGTGTTTCTTTTGTACGCCTGGGATTGTGAGTCGGATCCCTGGAGCTGTGCACCCACCTAGGACTTTAAGCCCTTCACTGTGCCTTACCTCACCTCTTTTGCTTGCCTCTCTATGAAGTTTCGTTTGCACGGAAAGATGTATGAACATGGCCCAAACTGCACGAGAAAGAATTTCACAACTTCAAAATGAAGACAACACCTGAAACAGCATTTTTGGCAAAGATAAAGTCTTGCCGAGAATATTTTTTTTGCCTTTTTTTTACACACTTTTCCTGTCTCCCCTCTATCGCATCCTCAAATTTTTACTTAACAGTTGACTAGGCCTGAAGATCCAGCATTCATTTACTATGCATAGCCTGTGATAATTCCACACTAGCTAGATCTGCATTTTTCTTAAAGGGGTACTCCGGCCCTAAGACATCTCATCCCCTATCCAAAGGGGGGACCCCCACAATCTTTAATGCAGCACCCTGTTTTCATCAGCCTCCAGAGCAAACATCGCTCCGGGTCTGATGAATCACGATCACAGGGCCAGAGTATGGTGATGACATGGCTCCACCCCTTGTGACTTCATGCTCCACCCACTCAATGCAAGCCTGTGGAGGGGGTGTGGCAGCTGTCACGCCCCCTCCCATAGGCTTTCATTTAGGGGGTGGAGCATAACGTCACATGGGGCGGAGCCGTGACATCACAATACTTCGGCAATGTGATCATGATTCATCAGACAAGAAGCGATGATAGCGGGGTGCTGCATGAAAGATTACGGGGGTCCCCAGCAGCGGGTTCCCCACTATCAGGCATCTTATCCCCTATCCTTTGGATAGGGGATAAGATGTCTTAGGACAGAAGTACCCCTTTAAGTGTTTGCATTGAACATTTTGGATACCTTCAAGTTAGAAATTCCAGTTTCCACTGAAGTGTCCATTTAAAAGGAAGACTTTTTATGTAGACAACCTCATGTCAAGGAAAAGATGATGTAGTGTTGTCTCTCCTTCTCTTGTTGATACACTGTTATTGCCATGGAAAGCCACAGACAGTCACACATGTCCCCTATAGCTGTCTCTGCAACACAACTGACATGTAATGTATGGACTGACCTCATCCATCATAATAAAAAACGGCTTTATAACCACTCTGTCTTGTCCCTGACTTGGCTCTCCCTTTGTGATATATCTATATGTCCCAATATGGCATATAACCAGGGCTTGTCATGGTGTTAAAACCAATTGTGCCCCTTACGTAATCTTTGATCATCTTGATGCATCCGCCTGTGCTCTCCCCTGGTCCGCACTTCCCATGACCATCTCCGAGACTTCTCCCAAGATTCCCACATAGACTGGAACTTACTACCCCAACACATCCGTCTCTTACCCACCATCAAGATCTTCAAGAGCAACCTGAAGACCCATCTATTCAATCAAGCCCACGACCTTCAATAATCCTGCTGTCACTCCACTATGAATAGCTACCTTTCTACCTGAAACGGGAAGCCGTTGCAGTATCCAAATGGAAGAAAAAACATGTTTTTCTATGGGGAGTACACCATGAGGGTACCCGGAGCAAACCGCAAACACCATGATTAAAATAAAGAAGATTTTATTACTTAGAACAGTAGATGACACTTTTCGGGAGCATGTACCCCCTTAACAAGTCTATCCTTGGAGTACTATGAGACAGGAGAGAGTACAGAGGAGTACTATCAGACATGACAAAGCACAGAGGAGTGCTATCAGACAGGAGAGAGCACAGATGAGTACTATCAGAAAGGAGAAAGCACAGAGAAGTGCTATCAGACAGGAGAGAGCACAGAGGAGTACTATCAGACAGGAGAGAGTACAGAGGAGTACTTTTAGACAGGAGAGGACGCAGAGGAGTACTATCAGACAGGAGAGAGTACAGAGGAGTACTTTTAGACAGGAGAGGACGCAGAGGAGTACTATCAGACAGGGGGGTGTACAGAGTACTGCTATCAGACAGGAGAGAGCACAGAGGAGTACTAGCAGACAGAAAAGAGCACAGAGGAGTCCTATCAGACCGGAGAGAGCACAGAGGAGTCCTGTTAGACAGGAAAGAGCACAGAGGAGTTCTATCAGACAGGAGAGAGCACAGAGGAGTTCTATCAGACCGGAGAGAGCACAGAGGAGTCCTGTTAGAAAGGAGAGAGCACAGAGGAGTTCTATCAGACAGGAGAGAGCACAGAGGAGTTCTATCAGACAGGAGAGAGCACAGAGAAGTTCTATCAGACAGGAGAGAGGACAGAGAAGTCCTATCAGACAGGGGAGAACACAGAGGAGTACTATTAGACAGGAGAGATCACAGTGGAGTACTATCAGACAGGAGAGAACACAGAGGAGTACTATTAGAGAGGAGAGAGCACAGCGGAGTACTATCAGACAGGAGAGAACACGGAGGAGTAATATCAGACAGGAGAGAACACGGAGGAGTACTATCAGACAGGAGGGCACAGAGAAGTACTATCAGACAGGAGAGCACAGAGGAGTACTATCAGACAGGAGAGCATAGAGGAGTACTATCAGACAGGAGAGAGCACAGAGGAGTCCTATCAGACAGGAGAGAGCACAGAGGAGTACTATCAGACAGGAGAGAGAACAGAGGTGTACTATTAGACAGGAGAGAGCACAAAGGGGTACTATCAGACAGGAGAGCACAGAGGAGTACTATCAGACAGGAGAGAGCAGAGGAGTACTATCAGACAGGAGAGAACACAGAAGAGTACTATCAGACAGGAGAGAGAACAGAGGAATCCTGTCAGACAGGAGAGAGCACAGAGGAGTACTATCAGACAAGATAGAACACAGAGAAGTACTGTCAGACAGGAGAGAGCACATAGGAGTACTGTCAGACAGGAGAGAGCACATAGGAGTACTTTCAGACAGGAGAGAGCACAGAGGAGTACTATTAGACAGGAGAGAGCACAGAGGAGTACTATCAGAAAAGAGAGAGCACAGAGGAGTACTATCAGACAGGAGAGAGCACAGGGGAGTACAATCAGACAGGAGTGAGCACAGAGCAGTGCTCGCCCATCCTCATTTACTGGACTTTGTCCATGCCTGTGCTTCAGTTTGAACAAAGCCATGATTTTATAAGCCATGATTTCTATAAGAAAGAAATAATAATTTTCTTATGAAATATATTAGAAAGGCCAATTGTTACGCCGAGCGCTCCGGGTCCCTGCTCCTCCCCGGAGCGCTCGCGGCGTTCCTCTCTCTGCAGCGCCCTGGTCAGACCCGCTGACCGGGAGCGCTGCACTGACACTGCCGGCGGGATGAGTTTCGCATAGCGGGACGCGCCCGCTCGCGAATCGCATCCCAAGTCACTCACCTGTCCCGGTCCCCGGCTGTCACGTCCTGGCGCACGCGGCTCCGCTCCTTAGGGCGCGCGCGCGCCAGCTCTCTAAGATTTAAAGGGCCAGTGCACCAATGATAGGTGCCTGGCCCAATCAGTCTAATTAGCCTCCACCTGCTCCCTGCTCATATAACCTCACTTCCCCTTCACTGCTTTGCCGGATCTTGTTGCCTTGTGCCAGAGAAAGCATTTATAGTGTTTGCCTTACCAGTGTTCCTGACCTCTTGCTATCGCCATTGACTACGAACCTTGCCGCCTGCCCCGACCTTCTGCTACGTCTGACCTTGCCTCTGTCTAGTCCTTCTGTCCCACGCCTTCTCAGCAGTCAGCGAGGTTGAGCCGTTGCCGGTGGATACGACCTGGTTGCTACCACCGCAGCAAGACCATCCCGCTTTGCGGCGGGCTCTGGTGAATACCAGCAGCAACCTACAACCGGTCCACCGACACGGTCCACGCCAATCCCTCGCTGACACAGAGGATCCACATCCAGCCTGCCGAATCCTAACATCAATGTTTTGCCATGATGTACAACATATAAAAAGTTTTTGATTCTAACAGTGCACATTTAGGCTCTCAGCCAAGACAACACAGGACCGGCCTATGGACCACTCTGTGAATGCTCCTAAGTGGTCTAGCCAGAGTCCTGACTTGAACCAAATCGAACATCTTTGGAAAGACCAGAAAACGGCTGTCCACCTTTGGTCCCCATCCAACCCGACAGAGCTTGAGATGATCTGCAGAGGAGAATGGCAGAACATCCCCAAATCCAGTTGTGTAACCTTTGTGGCCTCATCCCCAAGAAAACTGGAGGCTGTAATCACTCCATAACAAAATGTGAAAAAAAAGTGAAAGTGTTTGATAACTTTGTGAATGCATTGTATGCTGAAAACAATTTTAGGTTTCCACAGTTACCCAATTTTTTTTTTTTTTTCTTCTTCTCCTGTTGAAAAAAAATGGCCAGCCAAATGTTCAAGTGCGAGATACAGGACCCCACATAGTAGAAGCAACACAATGCTATAAGTGGCACCATGATTTTTACTCCAGATAGCGCCTAAGTATCCCAACTTTCTACATATGCTAAGTATAAAGGCTGGGCCCATAGCTCTATGGAGTACTGGAACATGGCCAGGTAAGTTTATTACATAATATAGATTATAATGTACCAGAATTATGTTATTTACTCTCCTAGTGTAAAGAAAACTTCTAGCCAGCTTTAACAGTTAGGCAAAGATTAATGCAAAAATATTTTAATTAAAAAAAGATAAATTGAATGCAATTGTTTATTTTTTCCCTGAAATTACCAAAAAATATTTAATTTAATAAGTAAGTCTGACTTTAATTACTAAGGCATATTTTGGACATATTTTTCCAATAGACAGCTAGCTGTAGTTCACCTCACTGCTAATGCGAAGGGCATGTCTGCTAATAAATGTAGTGTCGTCTGCCAGGTCCACTGTGCTGTAAAGGAGAATCTAAAACAAATTTGCTTGGCAATTAAAGGGGGTGTCTCATCAGATAACCCCCCATTAATTTGCCCTATTAGGGCACATAAAAATCAAATAGGTGGTCCCCTAGTTGGGGGGGGGGGACTCTGGACTGGCAGGTGCCCTCCTTACAGAAATCATTATTTAATCACATACTGTGAATTGTTTTGATGTATTAACCATGTGTCCTTTTATTTACAGGCAAGGGCATATGTAAAATGCAGATGCTCTGGGGCCCCATCTTGGTCCCCATCAGATGGTGTAATGGAAGGCCTATACCAATATTTACCATAGGGCCCCCTTTCTTCTGTTTTCTGGGAGTATTGTACATTGTTGAATGTTGTGTATCATTTATTATAATGCTTTCAAATATGTCATAGTTTATTGCTGCAGTGTCTGTGCGGCTTAGTGACATTGTGGCAGTGAAATTTGTCCCTGAATGCCAAGAGACCATTAGGTACTTAGCAGGACCCAAAACAAGGGATTCCTTTTATGACTGCATTTGGACATTGTAAGATGTTGAGACCCTCCCAAGGGCTAGTCTCCATGTTCACTGTTCAGGCAGGTGGGTTACCACCAAGCCGTGGTTTTGTACTGCTGGAGTTGTATGAGAAATCTCAGCATTCCTGGCCCGTGTGATGGGCCGCCACTGGTGTGACGGAAAGACGCCTGCTGGAGAACCTCAAGCAGAGAGTGTTGGGGAAAGCTGTGGCTGCGCAGGACTCCAGACCAGTCAAAAAATGTTTCTTTGAGCATTTAGTTGCTCTGTTCACATTATTATTTTTATCTATTAATATACATTTTTTGAACGAGATTTCCAGACCGGTAAAACTGTTGAGACAGAACAGCCCGTGTGACAGCTGAGGCTAGAGGGCTCCTGGAGCAGATGTCAGATCAATGGCACCTGTGTAAGTGGCACTGAACAGCCTTATAGAAAAGAAAGAGGAAAATGTTGCTTTCCAATCCTTCCCTTTATGTTAGCTACTGTAGTTTTCTCTTGGTTTTAAATGGAGGTTTAGTTGTTGTTTTTTAAGGTTCTACAGTAATTGTGAAAAAAAAAAAGTCACATTGACATTTTTGTGTCACTTTTATGCACTTTCTAGGATTCAAATTCTGTTGCCATTGCTTCTTCAATTTTCGGGTACAAAACCTGTTGCAATTTTTGGACCACTTGGAAAAAAACATTGATTCGCCCGATACCTTTGTGTGCATATAAGCACTGACAGGCATTTGCCTCTAAAAAATTATTATGTTTGGACATTATTTTAACCCCTTAACGACCATGGCCGTAAATGTACGTCCTGGTGCAGTGGCACTTAGCGCATCAGGAGGTACATTTACATCTTGTGTTTGACCGCGAGCATCGGAGCGGTGCTCACGTCATACATGGCAGGTTCTGCCGGTAATGGCCGACATCCGCGGATGTCCGCCATTAACCCCTGAGATGCCGTGATCAGTACAGATCACGGCATCTGCAGCAGTGCGCATGTTAAAATAGATGATTGGATCGCCTGCAGTGCTGCCGCGGGGATCCGATGATCTGTAATGGCAGACGGAGGTCCCCTCACCTGCCTCCGTCTCCCAGCATCTCCTGCTGTGGTCTGAGATTGAGCAGACCAAAGCAGAAGATAGACGATAATACTGATCAGTGCTATGCCCTATGCATAGCACTGAACAGTATTAGCAATCAAATGATTGCTATAGATAGTCCCCTATGGGGACATAAAAAGTGTAAAAAGAAAGTTGAAAAATGTAAAAATAAAAAGTAAAAAAAAAGTGAAAAATCCCCTCCCCCAATAAAAATCAAAATTGCCCGTTTTCCCATTTTACCCCCAAAAAGCGTACATTTTTTAAAAATAAACATATTTGGTATTGCCACGTGCGTAAATGTCCAAACTATCAAAATATTATGTTAATGATCCCGTATGGTGAACGGAGTTAACATTAAAAAAAATCCAAAAATGCTGCCTTTTAGTCACATTTTATTCCAAAAAAATTTATAAAAAATTATCTAAAAGTTTTATATATGCAAATGTGGTATTGATAAAAAGTACAGATGACAGCGCAAAAAATGAGCCCTCATTATACAGAAAAATGAAAAAGTTATAGGTGGTCAAAATCGGGCAATTTTAGATTACTGATTTTTTTACAAAATGTTTTAGATTTTTTTTAATGATTTTGTACAAAAAGTTTTAGATTTTTTTAAACGGTACAAAAATATAAAAGTATCTAGCCATGGGTATCATTTTAATCATGTTGACCCACAGAATAAAGAACACGTCATTTTTACCATAAAGTGTACAGTGTGAAAACGAAACCCTCCAAAATGTGCAAAATTGTGGTTTTCATAAAAATTTCCTCCCTATAACATTTTTTCTGGGGTTCGTCGTACATTTTATGGTAAAACGAGAGGTTTCATTACAAAGTACAATTGGTCACACAAGAAACAAGCCCTTATATGGTTCTGTAGATGGATTTTTAGAAGTCGAGGAGGAAAAAACGAAAACACTAAAATAAAATTTGCCTGGTCCTTAAGGTTAAAATGGACTGGGTCCTTATAGAGTTAAAAACGATAAATAAAAAAAATCCTCTAAAGCAGTATATTTTTATTCAACCTGTTAGTTACCACCTTATATCATCTGTTCATCCATTGGTGAAGTACAGGTTCGGACAGAACTAGTTTGGTCAGAACCAGAACTTATGGCCAGAGTTCGGCGAACTGGCAGAACCAAACTTTTGGAAAGTTCACTTATCTCTATAGTAACATTACTATGACTCAAATCTGTTACATCCGTATATGTTGTATGTAACATAAATGATACATACATATAATTATGCAATATTATTAAAGGTCCAGCACACTGGATAATGACACACTTCCTCTTAAAGGGGTACTCCGCCCCTAGACATCTTATCCCTTATCGAAAGGCTATCTCGGCTGCGGCACTCCAGACATCTGGTGCACAAAGCGAACTTCGCTCTGTGCGGGATAACTGGTGATGTGGGGCAGAAGCACGTGATGTCAGAGCCCCGCCCCGCTCATGACATCATGCCCATGCCCCCTCAATGCAAGTCTATGGGAGGGGGCGTGGCGGCCTCCCATAGACTTGCATTGAGGGGGTGTGGCCATGATGTCACAAGCGGAGCATGGCCATGACGTCACGAGCCTCCGGCGCTGCACCCGACGCTCTAAACGAACGCCGGGTACAGAAAGGAGATCGCGGGGGTCCTCAGTGGCTGGACCTCCGCGATCAGACATCTTATCCCCTATTCTTGGGATAGGGGACAAGATGTCTAGGGGCAGAGTACCTTTAAGGGGCAAAAGTGGGCTACACGGCTGTCATCTAGGAATTATGATGTCATGAGTCTGATGATATCACTCCCCATATGACATGACAGGTACCCTTGTAATGTATTAGTTGTGAGTTTGCCTTAAAGGTCCAGTTCATCTATTAACACTGCACAATGAGGCACTTTCTCATTCATTTCTGAGCCTGTGTGGAGGATGTTAAACAACGTTTGATGTGTTTGGCCTCGTAATTCCATCAGCGGGGCGATCAGGGCTTTCTGCATAGTTGTCTTATATCGCCCAATTATAACCTCAAGAATATCAGTGCTAATTTCAATTTATTCATAGAAATCTGCTGTATACTGATTTAATATCACTATTAATTTTAACAAGATGGTTTGAGTTCTAATCGTTTAATTAGTAAATGATTAACATTGCTCCTTTGAGTATTTCTGGCAGCCTATAAAAGGAAACTTTATTACCCTTCTTATAACTTATTAAAGTAATGCTATAGCTAACAAGTCAATCAGTAATTCAATGTTCATCTTAGGATATGGTGTAATAAAGAATCACTGGGGCTAAAACATTAATAGGTTCATTTACATCTTTATCAATTAAGTGGATATGCAATGTCCAATAGAGAAAAGTGGTGGCTCAAAAACAGAAATGCCCCCAGGACTTATAGTAGGGCAGAATAGATGGACATATTAAATGTCAGTTTTTTTAAAATATCTTTTTATTGTTTTTGTGCAATTTGACATAGCATTTGTCAATCATATAAGAGAAAAAGTACAATATCGAAACAAAGTTAACATGTGATACCATAAGAAGAGAACATAATTATAAACAAGGTACAATGGGGTAATAGTATAAAGCAGGGGTCCTCAAACTACGGCCCGCGGGTAACATTTATCCAGCCCGCCGCTGCCTAAGGACATCCCTGTGTCCCGAAAGATGTTTTCGGGACACAGGGATGCGCTCTCGGTGGCCCCACATTTACTTTAAAAACGCAAGGACCGCCAGGTGGTAGCGCACGCAGGGAAATCACTGACGTCCCGTGCGTGCCCGCATAGAAACGGAGCGCGGAGGACCGGAGCAATGAGCAGGACGTATGCTGGCCAGCTTGGTAAGTGTTACCAGCGGCATGTCAGCTTCGGTGCTCCGACCACCGCTTCTCTGGTCCCGGGACCTACTGCTATGGCTGGACCAGAGGAGTGGTGGTCAGAGCACTGAATTGGGGCAGTACACAGGCATACAGCCTCCAGCCATACACAGTATGGCTGGAGGCTGTATGTCTGTAGGGGAACTATACTGCACCTAATGTGGGGGACTATACTGCACCTAATATGGGGCACTATACTTCACTTAATGTGGGGGAACTACAACCTAATATGGGGGGAACTGTACTGCACCTAATGTGGGGAACTATACTGCCAACCTAATGTGGGGGAACTGTACTGCACCTAATGTGGGGAGATATACTGCCAACCTAATGTGGGGGACTATACTGCCAACTAAATGTGGGGGAACTACAACCTAATGTGGGGGGAACTATACTGCCAACCTAATGTGGGGAACTATACTGCACCTAATGTGGGGGAACTACAACCTAATGTGGGGGAAACTATACTGCCAACCTAATGTGGGGAACTATACTGCACCTAATGTGGGGGAACTACAACCTAATGTGGGGAAACTATACTCAGTGGCGTTGCTAGGGTTGGTGTCACCCGGTGCGGTAGAAAATGGTGTCACCCCCATACCTCCCCCCAGTAAGTTTTTAGCCTGTTGTGACAGACACCACTGTTGTAGCGCATTGTGAGAAATTCCAGTATAATAATCAGATATACCAGTTGCCACAGAATGGGAAAGTGTTAAAGAAGTTTTCACCATTTAAATATACAGCTCCCAGAATTACTTAAAGGGGTACTCCACTGGAAAACATTTACTTTTATATCAACTGGTGCCAGAAAGTTAAACAGATTTTTAAATTACTTCTATTTAAAATCTTAATACTTACAGTACTTATAAGCTGGTGTATGCTCCACAGGAAGTTGCGTAGTTCTTTCCAATCTGACAACAGTGCTATTTGCTGACACCTCTGTCCATGTCAAGAACTATCCAGAGCAGGATAGGTTTGCTATGGGGATTTGCTCCTACTATGGACAGTTCTTGACATGGACAGAGGTGTCAGCAGAGAGCACTGTGGTCAGACAGAAAAGAAATTAAAAAAGAAAATAACTTCCTGTGAATCGCTTATACAGCAGCTAATAAGTACTGGAAGGATTAAGATTTTTAAATAGAAGTAATTTACAAATCTGTTTAACTTTGTAGCACCAGTTGATTAAAAATTTTTTTTCCAGTAGAGTACCCCTTTATGCAGTGGTGAGGTTATGCTGGGAGTTGTAGTTTCACTGACCATAACTGTAGAACTGACAAGTGACTACAGCTCTGATAGGACACAGAGAGGAGAATACACAATGATATCAGTGACGTCTTCTCTATAGTCATCTAATTCAGATGGTACATACCGCCTGGTCCAGCTAAAACTTCTGTCTGTAGAATGTGACGCCCAGACGTCTCCTCACTATGTCAGCGCATTCTCATCCTCTATATGAAAACAATTATTATTATAAACCTGCCAGACACTGTATCCTCTAAATATAATACTACTATACACTATACTCTTTGATTATAAACCTTCCATACACCATACCCACTGAATATAATAATACCACACACTGTACATTCTGAATATAATACCAACACATACTGTACACTCTGAATATAAATCTGCCACATACTGTACCCCTGAATATAATACTATCACATACTGTACCCTCTGAATATAATACTACCATATACTGTACCCTCTGAATATAAATCTGCCACATACTGTGTACCCCTGAATATAATACTATCACATACTGTACCCCTGATTATAATACTATCACATACTGTACCCTCTGAATATAATACCAACACATACTGTACACTCTGAATATATTACTACCACCCACTGCGCCCTCTGAATATAATACTTAGAGATGAGCAAACTACAGTAAATTCAACTCGTCACAAACTTCTCGGCTCGGCAGTTGATGATTTTTCCTGCATAAATTAGTTCAGCTTTCAGGTGCTCCCGTGGGCTGGAAAAAGTGGATATTGTCCTAGGAGACTCTTTCCTAGAAATGTATCCACCTTTTCCAGCCCACCGGAGCACCTGAAGGCTGAACTAATTTACGCAGGATAAGTCATCAACTGCTGAGCCGACAAGTTCGTGACGAATCAAATTTACTGTAAGTTCGCTCATCTCTAATAATACTACCACAAACTGCGCCCTCTGAATATAATACTACCACCCACTGTGCCCTCTGAATATAATACTACCACAAACTGCGCCCTCTGAATATAATACTACCACAAACTGCGCCCTCTGAATATAATACTACCACAAACTGCGCCCTCTGAATATAATACTACCACAAACTGCGCCCTCTGAATATAATGTTGCCATGCAGTGCACCCTCTGAATATAATACCACAACCGCAGTAACACCCCTCAACATCCGTTAGCTGATGCTATTACCACGGGAGGGGGGTATTGGTGGTGTTGCTAGTGGATGATCGGGGTGCTACTAATGGGGGGGGGTGTTGCTGAAGGATGATGAGGGTGCTACTGGCCATCCCCCCTGGCAGTATCACCCCCATCATCCATCGGCAGGATCATCCTCCTGGCAGGAGCACCGCCATCATCCACCATCAGGATCTGAGGTGCTGATGGGGGGGGGGTAGTTGCTGGCGGATGATGAGGGTGCTACTGCCAGGGGGGGGAGCATTAGGTAGGCAGTAGTTCCCCCACATTAGGTAGGTAGCAGTTTACCCACATTAGGTAGCATCTTTTCCCCACATTAGGCAGCATAGATTCCCCACATTTGGTACCAGTTTCCCCACATTAGGTAGGTACCAGTTACCCCACATTAGGTAGCAATTTCCCCATATTAGGTAGCACAGAATCCCCACATTAGGTAGCAGTTTCCCCACATTCGGTAGCACAGATTCCCCACATTAGCTAGCATAGACTCCCCACATTAGGTAGCATAGACTCCGCACATTAGGTATCATAGACTCCGCACATTAGGTAGCATATACTCCGCACATTAGGTAGCATAGACTCCCCACATTAGGTAGCATAGACTCCCCACATTAGGCCGCAGGTTCCCTTGCAGGTTCCCCACAATGCGTCAAAGTCTCCCCACACACACACACACACACACATGCACACAAAAAAAAAAAACACATACAACACAGAGAGACACACACACAAACACACACAGTCAGAGAGACACACACTCACAGACAGACACACAGAGTCACACAGTCACACACACAGAGTCACACACAGAGTCTCACGCACACACAGTCACACAAACACAGTCACACACACACACAGAGTCACACAAACACAGTCACACACAGAGTCACACAAATACACAGAGTCACACACACACACACAGAGTCACACAAACACAGTCACACACAGAGTCACACAAATACACAGAGTCACACACACACACACACACACACAGAGTCTCACACACAAACATAGATAGAGACAGACACACACACTCACCCATCCAGCGCAGCGATCCTTCTCACCGGGCGCAATGCGAGTGATGTAACTGACGTCCCCCTGCGCGGCCATGCGGTGTGACGTCAGGCCGGCGCAGACGTGGGAGCGGAGGCCGGGCACAGTACTGGTGAAGGTGAGGGGGGGGCGTGATGACGGACGGGCGCACTGAAAGGGGGGGTGGTTGCTAACGGATGGGCGCACTGCACACACAGCACAGGGGGGGTGTGCTGACGGATGGGAGGCCGGTCGGGCACATAGGGGGGTGTAAGTGTAGCTGGGGAGGGGGTGTGGGTGCTGCGGAGTCTTGGTGTCACCCCATTAGGTTGGTGTCACCCGGTGCGGGCCGCACCCCCCGCACCCGGGTCGCAATGCCACTGACTATACTGCCAACCTAATGTTGGGGAACTATACTGCACCTAATGTGGGGGACCTATACTACACCTACTGTGGGGGAACTATACTGCCAACTAAATGGGGGGGGGGGTAACTACAATCTAATATGGGGGAACTATACTGCCAAACTAATGTGGGGGAACTATACTGCACCTAATGTGGGGGAACTACAACCTAATGTGGGGGAACTATACTGCCAACCTAATGTGGGGGGGATCTATACTGCCAACCTAATGTGGGGGGAACTATACTGCCAACCTAATGTGGGAGAACTATACTGCACCTAATGTGGGGGAACTATACTGCCAACCTAATGTGATGGAACTATATTGCCAACCCTAATGTGGGGGAACTACAACCCAATGTGGGGGATCTATACTGCCAACCTAATGTGGGGGGAACTATGCTGCCTACCTAATGTGGGGGGAACTGTGCTGCGTAGTTAAAGGGGTAGTCCACTAATAAGATATATAAGTGTGCATAGGAATTTGTTCATAGATTTTTTTTTTTTTAAATCTATAGTCCGGCCCTTCAATGGTCTGAGGGACCGTGAACTGTCCCCCTGTTTAAAAAGTTTGAGAACCTCTGGTATAAAGGGTATAGCTGATGTACAGATATGAATCTGAGTATTCAGACCAATTAGATGGCTCTGAGCATATTAAATGTCAGAAGTAAGAAAAGATGGCAACTTTCAATAGGTGACCTTGGCCGATGGGGGTAGTAGTTTGTCAGGGAGTTATAGAATTTTTTTTTAGGAAGGCTTAGTTAAAGAGTAAACAACAAACACACAAAAGAACAACACAAACTGACAGGAATATCTGACCTGGTGGCTCAATAGACGGAATTCTACAATTCAAGAAACTTCCAAAATCAAATGCTAAAACCCACACAGACAGATTGGAAATAGACAGGGATAGCATATGGCTGCAGATTACCAGGTGCATGCCCTCATGCACATGGACACTCTATTTATTCTCTATAGGGGGCATCAGAGATGTAAGTTCCTCTGCTCTATTCTAATGGAAGACTGGGGCTACCATTCTGGAGATCGTGTGGGGATATGTTAGGGGAGTGGGTGTCCGTGCAGTCAGACTCCCAGTGATCAAGCAGATATCCTCTATGCTTTGTACAATAGATAACTTTGTGAGTTGGGATAGCCTCTTTAACCCCTTAAGGACAATGGACGTACTCCTACGCCCCGTTTCCGAGTCCTTAAGGACCGAGGACGTAGGAGTGCATCCTGTCCATTCCCAGCCCCCCGCCGCTAGCCGGAGGGGAGCCGGTGCTCGATGCCTGCTAAAATCGTTCAGCAGGCATCGCGGCATATCGCCCAGGGGTCATTATGCCCCCCCATGTCGGCGATGGCCGCAGATCGCTGGACAATTCAGTCCAGCGATCTGCGGCGATTCCGGGTCAATCGGGTCTCAAGTGACCCGGTGACCCGGAATTACTGGCTGATCGGGGCCATCTCCAGCAGGGGTGAGGTGGCACTGGTGCCACCTTACGATCGCCCTGATTCGTCGTCCGGTTTACCGGCCGACCAATCAGGGTGCCTGCTGCGGGTGTCACTCCCGCAACCCGCTCCGCCCCTCTTCCGGAGCACGTGAGCGGGTGCGGGAGGTGCACCCTGGGAGCTGGGGACCCCGATCCCCGGCATCAATGTTGGGATCGGGGCCCCAGGAGAAGCGGCGGCGGTGGGACTGACCTGCAGCGTAGCAGCAGCAGGAGGTGAGTGACAGCCTCCTGCTGTTGCTTAGCAACAGCTCCCAGCATGCAAAAAGGGCATGCTGGGAGCTGTAGTTATGCAACAGCAGGAGGCAGACCAAAACAACTCCCATCATTCCCTTATGGGCATGCTGGGACTTGTAGTTTTGCAACAGCTGGAGGCACATTTTTTCTATGGAAAAGTGTACCTTCAGCTGTTGTATAACTACAACTCCCAGCTTGCACAATCAGCTAAAGTGCATGCTGGGAGTTGTAGTGGTGCATCTGCTGGTTGCATAACTACAAATCCCAGCATTCCCGTTGGCTGTCGGTGACTGCTGAGAGTTGTAGTTTTTCAACAGCTGAAGGCACACTGAGTTAAGTAGCAAACCAGCGTGTCCCCAGCTGTTGCATAACTACAATCCCCAGCATCCCCAGCCAAAGTAGTATGCCTCAAGCTGTTGCATAACTACAAGACCCAGCATGCCCTTCCGCTGTCCGTACATGCTGGGGGTTGTAGCTTTTGCAACAGCTGAAGGCACATTGGTTGCAAAACACTGAGTTTGTTACCAAACTCGGTGTTTCACAACCAGTGTGCCTCCAGCTGTTGCAAAACTACAACTCCCAGCATGCACTGGTAGACTGTACATGCTGGGAGTTGTAGTTTTGCAACAGCTGGATGTCCCCCCCCCCAATGTGAATGTACAGGGTACACTCACATGGGCGGAGGTTTACAGTAAGTATCCAGCTGCAAGTTTGAGCTGCGGCAAATTTTCTGCTGCAGCTCAAACTGCCAGCGTGAAACTACTGTGAACCCCCGCCCGTGTGACTGTACCCTAAAAACACTACACTACACTAACACAAAATAAAATAAAAAGTAAAAAACACTACATATACACATACCCCTACACAGCCCCCCTCCCCTCCCCAATAAAAATGACAAACGTCTGGTACACCACTGTTTCCAAAACGGAGCCTCCAGCTGTTGCAAAACTACAACTCCCAGCATGCACTGATAGACCATACATGCTGGGAGTTGTAGTTTTGCAATAGCTGGAGATATTTCCCCCCCAATGTGAACATACAGGGTACACTAACATGGGCGGAGGTTTACAGTAAGTATCCTGCTGCAAGTTTGAGCTGCGGCAAATTTTCTGCCGCAGCTCAAACTGCCAGCGAGAAACTACTGTGAACCCCCGCCCGTGTGACTGTACCCTAAAAACACTACACTACACTAACATACAATAAAATAAAAAGTAAAAAACACTACAAATACACATACCCCTACACAGCCCCCCTCCCCAATAAAAATGAAAAACGTCTGGTACGCCACTGTTTCCAAAACGGAGCTTCCAGCTGTGGCAAAACAACTACTTCCAGTATTGCCAGATAGCCACTGACTGTCTAGGCATGCTGGGAGTTTTACAACAGCTGGAGGCACCCTGTTTGAGAATCACTGGCGTAGAATACCCCTATGTCCACCCCTATGCAAGTCCCTAATTTAGGCCTCAAATGCGCATGGCGCTCTCACTTTGGAGCCCTATCGTATTTCAAGGCAACAGTTAAAGGGGTACTCCGGTGAAAACCTTTTTTCTTTTAAATCAACTGGTGGTAGAAAGTTAAACATATTTGTAAATTACTTCTATTAAAAAATCTTAATCCTTCCTATACTTATTAGCTGCTGAATACTACGGAGAAAATTATTTTCTTTTTGGAATGCTCTCTGATGACATCATGAGCACAGTTCTCTCTGCTGACCTTATTATAATAATAATAATAATAACGCTTTATTTATTTAGTGGGATTTGAACCCAAGTCCCCAGCACTGCAAGGCAGCAGTGCTAACCATTGAGCCACCATGCTGCCCTTAGCATACATCTGCTATGCATCTGCTATGCATCTGCTATGCATGGTTGCTAAAATGGACAGAGATGTCAGCAGAGAGCACTTTGCTCGTGATATCATCAGTGTTCCAAAAAGAAAGGAATTTCCACTGTAGCATTCAGCAGCTAATAAGTACTGGAAGGATTAAGATTTTTTAATTGAAGTAATTTACAAATATGTTTAACTTTCTGCCACCAGTTGATTTAAAAGAAAAAAGGTTTTCACCGGAGTACCCCTTTAAGGGTCACATATGGGGTATCGCCGTACTCAGGAGAAATTGTGTTACAAATTTTGGGGGGTATTTTCTGCTCTTACCCTTTTTAAAAATGTAAAAAGTATGCAAAAGTCGTGAAACACCTGTATGGTATTAAGGTTCACATTACCCCTTGTTACGTTCCCCGAGGGGTCTAGTTTCAAAAATGGTATGCCATGTGTTTTTTTTTTTTTTGCTGTTCTGGCACCATAGGGGCTTCCAAAATGCGGCATGCCCCCAGAGCAAAATTTGCTTTCAAAAAGCCAAATGTGACTCCTTCTCTTCTGAGACCTGTAGTGCGCCAGCAGAGCACTTTTCACCAACATATGGGGTGTTTTCTGAATCGGGAGAAATTGGGCTTCAAATTTTGTGGGGTATTTTCTGCTATTACCCTTTTTAAAAATGTAAAATTTTTGGAAAACTAAGCATTTTAGGTTAAAAAAATATATATATTTTTTTACATATGCAAAAGTCGTGAATCACCTGTGGGGTATTAAGGTTCACTTTACCCCTTGTTACGTTCCCCGAGGGGTCTAGTTTCCAAAATGGTATGCCATGTGTTTTTTTTTTTGCTGTCCTGGCACCATAGGGGCTTCCTAAAGGTAACATGCCCCCCAAAAACCATTTGTCGCTCCTTCCCTTCTGAGCCCTCTACTGCGCCCGCTGAACAATTAACATAGACATATGAGGTATGTGCTTACTCGAGAGAAATTGGGTTTCAAATACAATTAAAAATTTTCTCCTTTTCACCCCTTGTAAAAATTCAAAAATTGGGTCTACAAGAACATGCGAGTGTAAAAAATGAAGATTTTGAATTTTCTCCTTCACTTTGCAGCTATTCCTGTGAAACACCTAAAGGGTAAATACACTTACTGAATGCCATTTTGAATACTTTGGGAGGTGTAGTTTTTATAATGGGGTCATTTATGGGGTATTTCTAATATGAAGACCCTTCAAATCCACTTCAAAACTGAACTGGTCCCTGAAAAATAGTGAGTTTGAAAATTTTGTGAAAAATTTCTAAATTGCTGCTGAACTTTGAAGCCCTCTGGTGTCTTCCAAAAGTAAAAACTCATAAGTTTTATGATGCAAACATAAAGTAGACATATTGTATATGTGAACCCAAAAATGTTTTTTTGAATATCCATTTTCCTTACAAGCAGAGAGCTTAAAAGTTAGAAAAATGCAAAATTTTCTTTTTTTTTCATCAAATTTGGGGATTTTTCTCCAAGAAAGGATGCAAGTTACCATAAAATTTTACCACTATGTTAAAGTAGAATATGTCACGAAAAAACAATCTCGGAATCAGAATGATAACTAAAAGCATTCCAGAGTTATTAATGTTTAAAATGACAGTGGTCAGATTTGCAAAAAACGCTCTGGTCCTTAAGGTGTAAAATGGCCTGGTTCTTAAGGGGTGAAAATATACCTCTTCAAATCCTATACAATAACACATTGGCTAATATAAAATATATCAAATATCTACATTTTAAGTGAAGTATTTTTAATAAATTGCCACTGTCTGTCTTGTAAGATAAGTCATATGAGGACAACACCAGAATCGAATCAGTCCTTTTTTATACTAACAATAAAAGTCATTTCTTCTCAGAGTTTCACAATCTTTTTAATTTAACAAAACAAAATAAATGATGTTGGTAAAATCCTGGAACATTAAAAACTTAAATAAATTTATCCTCCAATTAAACATTGTTTTGATGCTTTCTGGGTGCAAAACTTAACTCCAGACTTAATCATCATCTGACCTTCTGCATCATTAAGTTCCCACTGTGCTCCAGCTAATAGATCTTCAGTACCATCACAGGCTTTAACTAGGAAATGTTTCATTGTTCTCCCGATAACTCTGATATCTGCAAAACACTTAACATCACACGGACTGATAAAGGAATGTTTTTCTTAAAGAAGTTGTCACTGATTTTTAGAAGACCTGTGGGCAGTATAAAAAATATTATTTGTTAAAAAAAGTCAATAATATTGTAACCTTTGATGCCCTGATTCCAATACTGTTTATACTTTGTTGCTATGACCCCCCCTTGGTACCCAAGATATAGGGATTTGACTATTTTATTGACATTTTGCACTTCTCCCTGAAAAGCTAGTTACCGTAGGGCAAATCCAAGTGTGTTATGTGCCACGAGTACAGGGCAATCTATAAAAACTGTACAAGAATAGTTTTGGACAGCGTGAGCTATTTGGTTAAGTACGGTAACAAAGAAGCCTGGTTACTAGACGGGAGAAATTGGCTTCAAATTTAGAAGTCTTCTACCTGGATCCTAACTTGGGCTCTTAGATCCCTCTCGTACTTGGATACCCACATAACTTGTAGCAGAGCAGAAGCGAATGGCCAGAAGACAATTGCAAGGAATAGCTTACACGCACATATTTATAAATGAATGTAACAAGAATAAAAATGACAACTCACCTTTTGATGACCACAACTGACTGGAGATGATGGTTTGGAGGATAATTGTACAGATGAATGATGACGACAGTAGCCAAGAATAGAATAAAAGATGACAAACTAAATAGAAAAAACAGGAATAAGGCTTATCACCATAATCTTTTCCTAGGTCTTTTCCTAAACTAAACGAACTTCAAACTACACATCACTGCTCCTGCAGTATTTGTGCAATAGCCCAAGGATAAACAATTTTTGGTGACTCTCCCATATGGATATGTAAGAAATGTGGAATGGTAAAGTGAGTTGGAGGTGTTTTTCAGAAGGATAAATACAAGTTCTTAATGTGGAAATACCAGAAAAGCTAATAGCTAGAAATTGATATATTGTGATCAGGGCACACCGGCTGTCTCACAGATGTGCCTTTAGTTAATTGTGGCGCTTGGCTGATTGACTGACAATCACTCTTGTGGCTGCCCGCAATATGCAGACAACTACAAGAGTTCCGAACATCCTTCCTCTGTGCTCTATGCTCAGACACATGAGTGACATCATCACGCGCCGGAGCACAGACTGGAGGAGGAGACAGAAGAGAGGACACACCGCCCAGGAGCCAGGTGCATATGTTTTTTTTTTAATTTTTATCTTGACTACCTAAAGGGGACTATTATTTCTACCTTAAGGGGGCTACTAGTTCTACATAAAGGGGCTACTATTCTTATCTAAAGTGGACTACTATTTTTACCTAAAGGGGGCTACTACTACCTAAAAGAGGTTCCAATTACTGCCTTAAGGGTGCTACTACTTCTACCTAATGGGGGCTCCTATTACTACCTAAAGGAGATTCATATTACTACTGTAAGGGGGTTGCTATTGCTACTAAAAAGGGCTCATATTAATATCTAAAGGCAGCTCCTATTACTGCCTAAAGGTTGACTACTATTACCACCTAAAGGTGGGGTACCATGATTATCTAAAGGGAGGTACTATTACTACTAAAATTGGGCTACTATAACTACCTAAAGAGGCCTACTATTAATACCTAAAGGAGCTACTATTACTTCTAAAGGGGGCTACTACTACCTAAATGTTCTCCTGCTATTACTACCTAAAGAGGGCTACTACCTTAATGGGGGCTTCTGCTACTACTACTACTACTACTACTACTACTTCTACCACCACTACTAATACTACTACTATTACCACCTAAAGGGGGCTGCTGCTATAACTACCTAAAGGGGGTCTAATACTATTATTACCTAAAGGGGGTGCTGCTACTACTACTACCTAAATGAAGTTGCTACCACTAATAAGGCAGCTGCTTCAACTATTACCTAAAGGGAGCTACTGCTACTATCTAAATAGGGCTTCTACAACTACTAATGGGGGCTGCGACTACTAAATAGGGGGGGGCTGCAATATACAAGGGGCTACTATGTACAGGGAACTTACAGGAAGTTATCCATACCTATAGGGTGCTACTGCTGCCAACAAGAGGGCAGCTATCTACAGGGGGACCTATAGGTGGCACCTATTTACTCCGGGCACCTGCATAATTGGGAAAACAATGTGAAGGGTCCTTCCTACCTACAGGAGCGACCAAGCTACTTAATGTGAGAAACCTACCTACTCTTCCCCAACCTACTTATCTACCCACTGTGTGGAACATGAAGGGGTTATTATTACTGTATGGAGCGCTATAGGTGCTGGAAAAGTGCGGTGCCTAAAATGTTTGTCTGAAAGGTCAAGTGGAGACGAGTTGTTGCTGGAAGAATAGTCAATGCGATCTGGGCCAGATGGAGAATAAAAAGAAAAGCGAATGACTCCAAATAGAGAAAGACCACCTTATGTAACTGTATGTAATTACTTATATGCAGGGGCTGACTGACAGGCCGGTCCGAGGGCCCGGCCAGGTAAAGGACCCGCCACTCCTGCTGATACTGAGCATCCAGGACACTTGTCCCGGATCCCCAGCAGACAGCGCTGCCTTCTTCTGTATGTGCGGTACATGCACATACAGGAGAAGGCATCCCCTCTGTGTGAGGAGACGTGACGTCAGAAGAGACGTGACCTCTGCACCTGCTGTGCAGTGCAGGTGCCGATGAAGTCACTCACCGGCGCCTGTGCTGTGGAGGAAGGAAGATGCGGGCCCCTGCTGTGCTCCGGAGGAGAAGATTTCTGCGTGGGACATCAGGTGGGCATCATTTTTTTTTCAACCTGGGATTAGGGGGAGGGGGAAAACTCTGCTGCCGACACCTACTATGGGTGGACCCCGCTGCCTATACCTAATGTGGGGGGGACCCCGCTGCCTAGACCTACTGCAGGGGGAGCCTGTTGTCTACACCGACTGTGGGGGGACCACGCTGCCTACACCTACTGTGTGGGGGCCCCTGCCTACACCTACTGTGGGGGGACCCTACTGCCTACACCTACTGTGGGGGGGAACCCTGCTGCCTACACCTACTATGTGGGAACCCCACTGCCTACTGCACACCTACTGCAGGGGGACCCTGCTGCTTTCACCTACTGGGGGGATCCCACTGCTACACCTACTGAGGAGGGACCCTGTGGCCTACACCTACTGTGAGGGGACCCTGCTGTCTACACCTATTGTGGGGGAATTCTGCTGCCTACACCTACTGTGGGGGAACTCTGCTGCCTACACCCACTGTGGGGGAACTCTGCTGCCTACACCCACTGTGGGGGAACTCTGCTGCCTACACCCACTGTGGGGGAACTCTGCTGCCTACACCCACTGTGGGGGAACTCTGCTGCCTACACCTACTTTGGGGGAACTCTGCTGCCTACACTTATTGTGGGGAAACTCTGCTGCCTACACCCACTGTGGGGGAACTCTGCTTCCTACACCCACTGTGGGGGAACTCTGCTGCCTACACCTACTGTGGAGGAACTCTGCTGCCTACACCAAATGTGATTGAACTCTGCTGCCTACACATAATGTGAGGGACTATCTACTATGTTCCTGCCTAGCTAATATGGGGACAAACTACCAAAATAATAGGAGGGCTACCTACTACCTACATAGGGGATTTTCAGACAGGGGCAGCTATCTGGGATGTGGGATTTACCCACATTGGGCATAACCACCTACCTGGGGGATATTAACTACCTGGGGGCATGATCTACTAGGAGCCACTACCTCCTGAGGACATTACCTACCTGTAACTTCCGTAAGCAACACCATATTTTCTGTCCGCTAACACAAAATACTCTGATACTAGACTCTATATCCGCCACTGGGTGGAGGGGGTGCTTGCTACATACTTGACTAACTACCTGGCTATCTCACTTTATACCTCGATGCCTAACTACTTACCTACATACCTGGCTATCTAACTACCTACATACCTGGCTGCCTAACTACCTACCTACATATCTTGCTACCTGCCTACATACCTGACTACCTAACTATGTACATACCTGGCCTTCATACATGGCTGCCTAAGTACCTAGCTTGTCACCTACCTACATATCTGGCTTTCTGATCTACCTACCTAGTTACCTATGTACCTGCCATCTACCTACCTGCCCTTTTACTGTGCAGTACACCAAGGAGGGCATTATTAAAGTTTGTGGGCCTATAAATGGGAAAATTGTGTAGAGGGCACTGAAAAAATGCAGAGTATAACATGCTTGTCCTGGAGATGAGATCGACATAGCAGTCTGATTCAGACGGAGAAGAAAAGGAAAGAGGACGCCGCTGATTAGAAAAGATGTAATTGTGACTGTAATCACTTATATGGTATACATATCCTGTGTACAGCTTATATCTACCGCCATATGGTCTTGTATATAATCACTTATATTGTGTACACTGGGGCAGTTCACTAGCGCTGTGTGCACTGCTACAAGTCTTTTGGGATAAGGCCATGGGCAGCCCTGCATTTTCAGACATGGAACAACATGCCAGCCAATATGTGGATACAGTTTTAGCAGAAAGTGTAAACCTTTTTATCTTTTAAAAAGGTGTAATGCAGTTATATCATGTTATTCAAGGGGTGCTCCACCGGAAAACATTTATTTTTTTATCAGCTGGTGCCAGAAAGTTAAACAGATTTGTATATTACTTCTATTAAAAAATCGTAATCCTTCCAGTACTTATCAGCTGCTGTTATGATCCACAGGAAGTTTTTTTTTCTTTTTGAATTTCCTTTCTGCCTGACCACAGTGCTCTCTGCTGACACATCTGTCTATTTTAGGAACTGTCCAGAGTAGAAGCAAATCCCCATAGAAAATATCTCCTGCTCTGGACAGTTCCTAAAATGGACAGAGGTGTCAGCAGAGAGCACTGTGGTCAAACAGAAAGGAAATTCAAAAAGAAAAAGAACTTCCTGTGGATCATAACAGCAGCTGATAATCACTGTAAGGATTAACATTTGTTTAATATAAGTAATTTACAAATCTGTTTAACTTTCTGGCACCAGTTGATTTTTTTTTTTCCAGTGGAGTACCCCTTTAAAATAAAACAAAATAACAAAAACAAATATGTAATTCTCTGGGATAACCCTTTAATTGCCATCTGGTACCAGTTGAGGGCATGTCCCCACACTGTCTAGCCCTGTGAGCATTGATTGGATAGTCTCAGATAGTATAGACACTTGCCCCCATCTGGTAACACCCAGTCGGCTATTTAGTTATACATTTTTAGTAAGAATAGCAGAGGAAAGGCGCAACACAAAACTATAAGAAAATATGTTCCAGAATTGTTATTTCATGGAGAATAAAGGTATTTGCAAAAACATACAAGTCAGGAGTCTCTTAAATGGGTACTCTGCTGGAAAACATCGTATCCCTTATCCAAAGGATAGGGAATAAGATGTCTAATTGCTGGTGTCCTGCCGCTGGTGACCTCCGCTATCTCCGGTGCAGCACCTCAGTCATACTGTGCACGGAGTGAACTCCGCTCCATGCCGGATGACTGGCAACTACAGCCACCACACCCCCCCTCCATTCATGTTTTTGGAGGAGGCATGACAGCTACGTACTAGCCATCATGCCCCCTCCCATAGACATGAATGGAGGAGGCATGGTGTGGCGTAACATCAAGAACACAGAAGCTCCAAGCTTCTGGATGCCGCCACTGCCGGCCCGGAGGTCGCGGCGGTCCCCAGCAGCAGGACCCCTGTGATCGGACATCCTATCCCCTATCCTTTGGATAGGGGATAACATGTTTTCCAGGGGAGTACCCTTTAAACCATTGAGGACAAAGTCCATTTTAATTTTTGTGTTTTTGTTTTTCCTCCTCACATTTTAAAAGCCATAACTCTTTTATTTTTCCATTCATACAACCATATGAAGGCTTGTTTTTTGTGCAACCAATTGTATTTCATAAGGACACCTTTTATTTTACCACAGCTTTACATTAGAATGCTGAATCAGTTACTCTAATGGACCTGAGGAAGCACATGATAGTGCCGAAACATGCTGTCCAGCTATATACCCAATAAAGTCATTGTCGTCCTGTTCATCAACTGTGTTCGTGTTTATGCCAGTTTTGAGCAGCACCTCTGAAACCTATTTTGTCCTCTTATTGTTTATCCATGTGCTATTGATCCGCTCCTTTAAAGGGGTACTCCACCCCTAGACATCTTATCCCCTATCCAAAGGATAGGGGATAAGATATCAGATCGCCGGGGTCCCGCTGCTGGGGACCCCGGGGATCGCCGCTGCAGCACCCCGCTATCATTACAGCATAGAGCGAGATCGCTCTGCACGTAATGACGGGCAATGCAGGGGCCGGAGCATCGCTACGTCACGGCTCCACCCCTCGTGACTTCACGGCCCGCCCCCGTCAATACAAGTCTATGGTAAGGGGGAGTGGCGGTCGTCACGCCCCCTGCCATAGACTTGCATTAAGGGGACGGGCCGTGATGTCATGAGGGGCGGAGCCATGACGTTACGCTGCTCCGGCCCCTGTATCGCCCGTCATTACGAACAGAGCGAACTCGCTCTGCGTAGTAATAATAGCGGTGTGCTGTAGCGGCGATCCCCGGGGTCCCCAGCAGCGGGACCGAGGCGATCTAACATCTTATCCCCTATCCTTTGGATAGGGGATAAGATGCCAGGGGCGGAGTACCCCTTTAAGTGAGGCAGCTCATTCTCGGTTTATTCTTCACACCCTCCATTGAGTTGTGCCTATTGTTAACACAACTTAACAAGGTTAGTATATCACTGTGGTGTGATGATGGAATACACACCTATTGATATACTACACACTTTTTTTTTTACCCTTCAATTGATTTCTCTCTATACACACTTATACACAGATAGCTGTCAATCACAAAGTAGGACCTCCCACATGACTACTTAAACAGGAATGAACATCCTAGAACTTTCTCCTGCAGAACTATATACCAATCTGTTCAGCTCCTCCTGCTCTATAACCTGCTTCCCGCAGATTGGACTGCATTTTCATTGTGACAGGTTCCCTTTTTATAAACATTCTTCTTTCTAGTACAAGATCTTTTACTGTGATAGTAAATAGTGATCTCGCTTCCCAAAGACATACAAACATAGACCCAGCGTCCCCTTGTTTTATAGAAAATGCAATTATATTACATATAAATCCTACTGTAGAAGTCAATTTCCCAAACAGTCTAATAGTTATACAGTCAACTGGCAACCGAAATATCAATTTTCAAAAATTAAATTGTTAAAGCCCAGGCACATATGTTTCTCTTCTACACTTGTACATAAATAGTTTTATCAATGTAAAAATATATTCTTGTTATGACCAGAAGATTAACTGCGGTATCAAAATGTCCTGCATTTAAAGGCTTTGAAAAAGGATATAATCTCATTTTATAAATTCGATAATTGCAAATATTTGAAAATGCTTAAAGCAAAGTATATTAGTTTATCCAAGGATATTGCTTCAGCCTTAATTCGTTTTGCATGCCAAGTTGTTTTGGGAAAAAATATTTGCTCCTCAATAAATCCCTTTAAATCTGTTGCCTATTTGATTTCATGGAGGATCAAAGACGTCCCGGTAGACGCGTTTTATTCCTTAGGTGTATGTTTATGTATGTATTTTCATTAAGACAAGGTTAAAGACTGAAAACACATGTAGATCGAGCATTTTGTGGCTTACGATATCAGACTTAAAAATGTAACCGTTCCCTTGTATGGAGTCTCCAATTAGGGCTGTAAAATAGATGGGAAACTAAATGAAGAATTCCATCTTTAAGTCATTATTTTTCCATGAAGAAACCACATGGCTGGACATTAAAGTGGAGTTCTATCATTTCATGCTAACTCTGTTTTCCTTTTTGGGAATGGAAGCACGCATTGTATTACAAGCAATGTACTTTGATTTTAATAACACAATAAAAAAATAAAATAACTTCAAAATTAATTAAAGGGAAAATGGAAGAATAAAATAAATAGGATAAGTATAGATCTGGAGATTGTGAAATGAAAATAAGCCAGATGAATACTACTGGATTGAGGGGAAGAATGAAAATGGGATCTTGTTCAAGGAGGGAGGTTATTAAATAGGAGAGCTAAAAATTCGAAACTGGAGTTACAATTAGAGATGAGCGAATCGAAGTTGACGAACTCAAATTCGTTACGAATTTCATGAAAAATTCGATTCGCAACGAATACGAATATCACCGCAATTCTATCACGCAAATCGATTCCTTAAACTCCATTTTACAGCGTTCCAGGCTATTGGAGACCTAAGATGGCAGATCCACATGTGAGTACATGGGGCAGGGGATTATGGGAGGGCAGGAAACAGCGGCGGGAATGAAGGTAGGCGGGCTGACCCTGAATCACATGTGAAATGCAGCCTATCAGTGTTCACTGACACCTGTGATGTCACAGCCCCTATATAATCGGCGGCCATCTTGCCTCTCTTCATTTCATCTATGCACTCAGATGGAGAGGATGGGACTGTGTGTGAATAGCTCATACCACAGCGTTACACTGCAACTGCTAGTCACATCAGCATTAGGGAAAGGCAGGAGTGCAGAGTGCTGTGCTGTTACACTGAGAAGGATCATTGATTGCTAAACCTCCTATTCACATTATTGAGCATTGGAGCAGAGAGGGGCAGCTGTCAGCTGCCTCATACAGATCTCCAAGCTGCCTGAACTTTCTGAAGCATCTCATCTCCTCAGTTTTCAGCCCAATTGAGTTTATTTTTATTTGCTCCACAAATCTTCCGCTGCTCAGAATTGTGTGACAGAGTGCAATTTAGGGTTTAATCCGTGGATTTTTTTTTGTGGTGCTGCACTGTTGGGTCCTGCTGCTGTTCAGAAATACGTGATTGTTCAGTGGATTGTAGTGCATTTGTACCATTTTGTACCTGTTAATCTGCAAAAGGGGCTGGCTACATACTGTGCAAGTCCAAACAATACTATTCACCGGCTGTTTTTTTTTTAAAATAGTTTTTCCTGCGTATAGGTACGCATATAAAACTCATCAGTGCATACGGCTTAGGTACATCCAAGTATTGTACCATTTAGTACCTGTTCAGCTGTCAAGGTGCTCCATACCATCAAAGTCTGAAATATAGTATCCACCGTCTGGTGTATTACAAAAATCCAATTTTTTTTCTGCGTATAGTTAGGCATATTACTGCCCTCATCAGTGCATACCGCATACGTACATTCAAGTATTGTACCATTTAGTACCTGTTAATCTGTCAAGGGCCTACATACTGTGAAAGGACAGCCGTAAGTAATCACCTGCTGCTGTTCTAGACAAATACTGTTTAAAGAGTAGTGTAGCGTATTGTAATGCCCTCATAAACGCACTAAGTATGTCAGGCAGAGAAGTGCCAGGACGTGCACAGATGAGTGGCAGAGGCCTAAATACTTCAGGCAGAGTTGGCAGCAGACTTGGGGCGAGTGGCAGCAGGAGTCGCAGCGAGAGGCCTGAGCTCCCGTTATCAGCCAGCATCGTTTCTCCACCAGCAACCCATCTGCCGTCGTGGATTGGTTAACACGCTCATCCACATCTTCACAAGTGACATCTGACACCCCAAGTCAACAGTAGGTGGGTTCCTCAGACACAACCCTCAGTTGGCATGGCCCGGGAGCAGTCCGTGTCCTCCCATTGCCTTTGTCCTATGCTGTTCCCTCTCCTAAAGAAGTATCTTATGCTGTAGGTTCAGCTCCACTATTTACTGAGGACAATCTAATAGAGGACAGTCAGTAACTACTGGACAGCCAAGAAGGGGAGGAGACATGCGCCGCTTGCTCCGCTAAGCAGCCAAGTAGTGATGCGGAGAGTGACGTGGGAGGCGGTCTTACAAGTGTTCAGGGTCCTGAAGCAGACACTGTTGGGGAACCTGAGGAGGACATCAGAGACGTGCACACAACTGTTGTTGATGATGATGATGAAGCCGATCGCAATTGGGAGCCGGGTGCAGAAGGGGCTTCATCATCATCAGGAGAAGAGAGTTGCAGGTTGCTCTTGAGGCAGCAAGGCGGTAGCACAGTTGGCAGTCAGCGTGGTGGCAGGATTGGAAATTCAGGAGCCAAACGTGCCCGGGGAAGACCACCTGCTTCGCGGCAGCCTACCTTTTCGGGAGGTAGTGGAACAGGGGGTCCTGGAGACGGCGCCAGTAGCAGTCAATTAGTGCGGACTGCGGGTGGGAAAATCAGCTACTCGGCGGTGTGGGAATTTTTCATAAGGCATCCGGAGGAGGTTCACATATCCACATGCAAGATCTGTCGGCAGAAGGTGGATCGGGGCCAGGGTCTCAATGTCGGCACCACGGCCCTGCGTCAACAGTTGCTTTGCACCCATAAAGCGGCCAGGGAGAACCGTGGCTCCGATATAGTGGTCCAGCCTGTTGCATCACCCAGTGGCCATCCGCTCCCTCCTTCATCCAGCCAAGGCTCCACCACCTCAGCCGAAGGGAGCTGTGTGTCAAACCCTCCTTCTGTCGCTCCTGCTTCTCCCGCTTTTAGTCAGCCATTCCACCAACAATCCATCGGCGAAGCCATGTACAAGAGACAACAGTATGCTCCCACTCATCCAACGGCGCAGAAGTTGAATGTGCTCCTGTCCAAGTTGCTTGTGTTGCAGTCCCTCCCTTTTCAAGTGGTGGACTCTGAACCTTTAAGAGAATTGATGGCTTGTGCCGAGCCGAGGTGGAGAGTCCCAAGCCGTCATTTCTTTGCGAAGAAGGCAGTACCAGCCCTGCATAAGTTTGTACAAGAGAAGATAGGCCAGTCCTTGAGCCTGTCGGTGTGTTCAAAAGTGCACGGCAGCGCCGACGTGTGGAGCTGTAACTACGGGCAGGGACAATGCTTGTCTTTTATGGCTCACTGGGTAAATGGGGTTCCTGCACAGCCACAAAAGCAACTTGGACAGGTCACACCGCTTCCTCCTCCACGCTCTCGCTCCCAGGCAGTTGGTCCTGTTACAGTCTGCGACGCCGCCTTCTCATCCTTCACCATGTCCTTGGCCTCCACTGCACGTCCAAATTTTGGTGGCCCTTCATTGTGCCATGTGTGTAAGGCACGGCGGTGTCAAGCTGTTCTTCACATGGTTTGCCTTGGCGAACGGAGTCACACAGGGGAGGAACTGCTAAAGTTCATTCTTAAAGAAATCCAAGTATGGCTTACTCCACGAAATCTGGAAATGGTAACCATCGTGACCCACAACGGGAAGAACATCGTGTCCGCACTGCGACAAGGAAGTGTAAAACATGCGCCCTGCATGGCACACGTGTTGAATCTGGTTGTCAAGCACTTCCTCAAGTCTTCACCCCATTTGCAAAACATCCTGAAAATGGCAAGGAAACTGTACATGCACTTCAGCCACTCGTACACCGCCAAGCACACCTTCCTTGAGCTGCAGCGTCAGAACGGTATCCCACAACATAGTCTTATTTGTGACGTTGCCACATGTTGGAATTCCACCCTCCATATGTTGGACAGAATATATGAACAAAGAAAAGCCATCTCCAATTTCTTGATGATCCAAGCAGATAGGAGTACTCCCCTGTGTAACTTCAATGTGAACCACTGGCAGCTCATACGTGACACCTGTGGTTTGCTGAGGCTCTTTGAAGAAGCCACATTATTTGTAATCGCCTGGATTACGCCATGAACGACGTAATTCCACTCCTACATTTCCTACAACAAATTATTGAAACCATGGCTGGTCAGGGCAATGGAGACGTTGCGCCTACATCTCAAGGCTACATGAGCCCTGTGGGGGCTGAACTGGAGAAGGAGGATGATGAGGGGCAGAGCGGAGCACAGTTTAGGTTGGATGAGATGGCCAGTGTTTCTAGTCTTCAGACAGGAGAGGAGGAGCAGGAGCAGCCAGAGGAGCTGGAGGGTAATGAGGGAGTTGAGACAGAGGGCCCAGACACACCGTGGCAGTATGCAGTGGAGATGGAGGCAGGTAGTCCCTCCGAGTCACTGGCACAAATGGCACAATGCATGCTCAGTTGCTTGTGTAGTGACCCCTGAATTGTCAAAATTTGTCAGCGGGATGATTTCTGGATCTCCACCTTATTAGACCCTCGCTACCATCCCAAAATGGGGGCCTTTTTTACACCCACTGAGAGGGAGGACAAACTGACCTACTACAGAGAGATTCTACGTAGTCAGTTGGCTGATGCCTATTGGCCACATGGTCCATACACTTGCAGGTCTGACTCAGGGGGCCCTCTGCGCTCACCTTCCACTGCCATGGCTGCTTGGGAGGGGAGGGGTGGGAGGAGTAGTACCAGCTCAATCAGCAGCAGCCTGAGTCTACAGTCGCTGATGAGTGGCTTTCTTCACCCGCATAGTGAAGCAACTCATCAGCAGGTAGACATGGAGCAGGACCTGAACCAGCAGGTAGTGGCATACCTTGACATGGCCATGTCAACAACCATTGAAGATCCGCTGGACTTCTGGGCAGCCAAACTTGATTTATGGCCACAGCTAGCAGAGTTTGCCCTGGAAAAGCTGTCCTGCCCGGCCAGTAGTGTGCCATCAGAGCGGGTGTTTAGTGCGGCCAAGGCCATAGTCACCCCAAGGCGAACTCGTCTGTCAACCAAAAATGTGGAGAGACTGACATTTGTCAAGATGAATCAGGGATGGATCAGCCAGGATTTCCAGCCACCAATGCCAGATGCCTCAGAGTAGATTGACCATGCTGCTACACGAACATTTCCCAATTATGGTTGGTTATGAAACCCTCTTGGGTTATCAATTAGGGTTATGAAACCCTCTTTGGTAATGCGATTGCCTGCTCCTGTCTCATCCTGTGTCTTTCAGGAACTACTTGCCTCACTGATGCTTCTGGCCTTGGGCCTTTAATTTTTGGATGTTTAGCAGTAGCTAAATACATGCTTAATGCAAATGTCAACATTGATCTTTAAATGCAAGGGGTTATGAAACCCTCTTGGGTACTGCGAATGCCTGCTCCATACTCATTCTGTGTCTTTCAGGAATCACTTGCCTCCCTGCCCTCAGGCCTTGGGCCTTCAATTTTTGGATGTTTAGCAGTAGCTAAATACATGCTTAATGCAAATTTCAACATTCATCTTTAAATGTAAGGGGTTGGTTATGAAACCCTCTTGGGTACTGCAATTGCCTGCTCCTGGCTCATCCTGTGTCTTTCAGGAACTACTTGCCTCACTGATGCTTCTGGCCTTGGGCCTTTAATTTTTGGATGTTTAGCAGTAGCTAAATACATGCTTAATGCAAATGTCAACATTGATCTTTAAATGCAAGGGGTTATGAAACCCTCTTGGGTACTGCGAATGCCTGCTCCATACTCATTCTGTGTCTTTCAGGAACTACTTGCCTCCCTACCCTCAGGCCTTGGGCCTTCAATTTTTGGATGTTTAGCAGTAGCTAAATATATGCTTAATGCAAATTTCAACATTGATCTTTAAATGTAAGGGGATAGTTATGAAACCCTCTTGGGTACTGCTCCTGACTGCTCCTGACTCATTCTGTGTCTTTCGGGAACTACTTGCCTCCCTGATTCCTCAAGCCTTGGGCCTTCAATTTTTTCATGTTTTGCAGTAGCTAAATACATGCTTATTGCAAATTTCAACATTGATCTTTAAATGTAAGGGGTTGGTTATGAAACCCTCTTGGGTACTGTGAATGACAGCTCCTGACTCATTCTGTGTCTGTCAGGAAATAATTGCCTCCCTGATGCCTCAGGCCTTGGGCCTTAAATTTTTGAAAGTTTAGCAGTAGCTAATACATGCTTAATGCAAATTTCAACAATTATCTTTAAATTCTCAGCGCTCTGCTAGGGCCTTCTCCTACCCCGTCGGGGCCGATCCGAGAACCTCACTAAACCATCCAATCGGTAGTAGAGACATGCGGTGTGTACAAAGGGCAGGGACTTAATGAACCCGAGCATATGACCGGCGCTTAGTTGTGATTCTTCTTTCCTGGCAAATAATTGCAATCCCTGATCCCTATCGCAAACGGGGTTCAGCGGGTTACCTGCACCTGTGAAGGGATTGTGAAGCCCTGGTGTGTACTCGTGCATCAGCCAACTCCAGGCTGTGTCATTCAGGCAACATATGGGTTACTGATGCGGCTGTTGGGCCTGGGTCTGGGAATTTCAAATTTTCTCATGGGTAGCACCCGCTATCCAAAATCTACGGTTTAAATTTCTTAATTCATCTTTTAATCTTAGGTATTGTTAAGGCCTAGTGCCTACTCATGCTGCTGGCAACTCTGGGCTGTGCCATTCATCCCCTATATGGTCTCCTCATGCTGCCAAAACCTCCATGCTGTGTCATTCAGCCACTATATGGTCTCCTCATGCTGACAACATGTCCATGCTGTGTCATTCAGCCACTATATGGTGTCCTCATGCTGCCAACACCTCTACGCTGTGCCATTCAGCCACTATATGGTCTCCTCATGCTGCCAACACCTCCACGCTGTGTCATTCAGCCACTATATGGTGTCCTCATGCTTCAGCTTCATCCAAGCTGTGTCATTCAGCCACTATATGGTGTCCTCATGCTGCCAACACCTCCACACTGTGTCATTCAGCCACTATATGGTGTCCTCATGCTGCCAACACCTCCATTCTGTGTCATTCAGCCACTATATGGTGTCCTCATGCTTCAGCGTCATCCAAGCTGTGTCATTCAGCCACTATATGGTGTCCTCATGCTGCCAACACCTCCACGCTGTGCCATTCAGCCACTATATGGTGTCCTCATGCTTCAGCTTCATCCAAGCTGTGTCATTCAGCCACTATATGGTGTCCTCGTGTGGCCAACACCTCCACACTGTGCCATTCAGCCACTATATGGTGTCCTCATGCTTCAGCCATTTCCAAGCTGTGTCATTCAGCCACTATATGGTGTCCTCATGCTCCCAACACCTCCACGCTGTGCCATTCAGCCACTAAATGGTCTCCTCATGCTGCCAACACCTCCACACTGTCATTCAGTCACTATTTGGTCTCCTGACACTGATGCCACCACCAGGCTCTGTCATTGTGCTGCTGTGCGGCAGTGATTCTAAGAGCAATGCCGGTAATCTGCATGTTATTCTGAATAACAGAATTATTTCACTAACTCAGCACACTCCATATGCGTTTTAGAACACAGCAAAGTGTTCTATACCCCTATAGAGGCTGTATGTAGGCTAGAAATAGCCTTTTTTAATATACATTCACCGCAAAAAAAATTGGATCGAAACAAACTTTTTCGGAAAATTCGGCAAATCGGCCGAATCAAATTTTTGAAAAGTTCGCTCATCTCTAGTTACAATATTTCTAAAAACATCCTAATCGAGAGGGACTCCTGAGCTCACACTGGAACTCCAGTTTGTAAAAATGTATCTCCTATCCTGTGGATAAGGAGAGATGTCCGATTGCTGGGGGGGGGGGGTCTGACCTTTGGGAACCCCTGTGATCTCCAGAATGGGGCCCAACTGCATTTCCTATGTCCTTCGGCCCCACCTTCCGAGATATATTCATCTTAGCAGTGACGAGCTACACAGTCAATCACCGGCCGCCCCAGAGAGGTCCCACCTCGGCCATCATTCCAGACACCTGTTTATCTTAGAAGGTAGGGGACAAAGTGCTCGGTGAGACATCAATAGTGGGGAAATTAATGGAAGCCCTACTAAAGGATAGGATAGTGGAACATCTTAAATCCCATGGATTGCAAGATGAAAAACAACATGGGTTTACTTCAGGGAGATCATGTCAAACAAATCTTTTGAATCTTTTTTTTTTTGACTGGGTGACTAAAATAATAGATGGCGGAGAGGCAGTAGACATTGCATATCTAGATTTTAGTAAGGCTTTTGACACTGTCCCACATAGAACACTTATCAGTAAACTACAGTCATTGAGCTTGGACTCCCATATTGTTGAGTGGATTAGACAGGGGCTGAGTGACAGACAACAGAGGGTTGCAGTCAATGGAGAATATTCAGAGCAAGGTCTTGTTACCAGTGGGGACCTCAGGGATCTGTACTGGGACCAATTTTGTTTAATATCTTCATTAGCGATATTACAGAAGGTCTCGATGGTAAGGTAGGTCTTTTTGCTGATGACACAAAGATATGTAACAGAGTTGATGTTCCTGGAGGGATCTGCCAAATGGAAAAGGATTTAGGAAAACTAGAAGAATGGTCAAAACTCGGGCAACTGAAATTTAATTTGGCTAAGTGCAAAATAATGCACCTGGGGCGTAAAAACCCTTGGGCAGAATATAGAATATTTGACACCGTCCTGACCTCAGTATCTGAGGAAAGGGATTTAGGAGTAATTATTTCAGAAGACTTAAAGGTAGGAAGACAATGTAATAGAGCAGAAGGAAACACTAGCAGAATGCTTGGATGTACAGGGAGAGGTATAAGCAGTAGAGAGAGAAGTGCTCATGCCGCTGTACAGAACACTGGTGAGGCCTCACTTGGAGTATTGTGGGCAGTACTGGAGGCCGTATCTGCAGAAGGATATAGATATTCTAGAGAGAGTTCAGAGAAGATGCTAAACTAGTACATGGATTGCAGGATAAAACTTACAGGAAAGGTTAAAGGACCTTAACATGTATAGCTTGGAAAAAAGACGAGAAAGAGGGGATATGATTGAGACTTTTAAATGCATAAAGGGAATCAACACAGTAAAAGAGGAGAGCATATTTATAAGAAGAAAAACTACCACAAGAGGACATTGTTTTAAAGTAGAGGGGCACATTTTTAAAAGTAATATGAGGAAGTATTACTTTACTGAGAGAGTAGTAGATGCATGGAATAGCCTTCCTGCAGAGATGGTCAATGCAAATACAGAGAAGGAGTTTAAGCTTGCATGGCATAAGCATAAGGCTATCCTTCATATTGATAGGATTCAGATTATTGGGCAGACTAGATGGGCCAAATGGTTCTTATCTGCCGACACATTCTATGTTTCTATGTGAGATGAGTTTGGGGGATGTCCAACCGCTCGGATCCCCTTCTATAAGACACTTCTCCCTTACCCTAAGGTATCTCTTTAACCCCTGTATATAAGCCAGAGAGGACATCCAATTAAAACAGGACACTTTCATTTTGGTAAACCAACCTGTAGTGGCTGCTGCAGTAAAAGTGAATTTTTATTCTATGGGGCTTCTAATGCTGGACCCATGGCAACATGTCAGTCATCGGGTTGAATTTTATTTAAATAAAGTACAAAACCTCATAAAAAGTTCATTTCAGGAAATACCCATTGTGCATTTGAACCATTTTAAATATTTTGAAATGAAGACCCATAAAGCTTCAAAAAGGTCATATTCAATTATAACCCCTCAAGTTTTAGCTTAAAGGGGTACTCCGGCCCCTTTAGCATAGGAGATAAGATGTCTGATCGCTCTCAATGCACTCTTATTTACATGATTCGTATTAATGTTTTTGCTGCACAGTGCTCTCTGCTGACAACTCTATACATGTTGGGAACTGTCCAGAGCAGGAGCAAATCCCCATAGCAAACCTTTCGTGCTCTGAATAGTTCCTGTCATGGACAGAGGTGTCAGCAGAGAGCACTGTGGTCAGAGAGCACTGTGGTCAGACAGAAAAGAAATTCAAAAAGAAAAGAACTTCCTATGTAGTATATAGCAGCTGATAAGTATTGGAAGGATTTTTTTATAGAAGTAATTTACAAATGTGTTAACTTTCTGGCACCAGTTGATTTAAAGAAAATGTTTCCACTGGAGTACCCCTTTCAGGACCTGACACCATTTGACAACACTTATAATTTCTTACCAGAGAGGGGGATGAATTCATTTAATTTTATAGGCATTATTGCAATGGAAACATAGTCAACAGTTTCAAAGTCATGTATAAGTTTTCGTCTCCAGCCGTCATGAAGAGCCTTCACACCTCATCATTGTTATTTTGCTCCCATAAATATTCAGCGATTGTGGTTTATATTACTTTGGATAAATAGATTTTTGTGTCATATTTCTGGTATAATCAAATATTTATGCTGAACATTAAAAATACTGTTTTGCGCTCTGACATCTTACTGGTAAATAATGTGTAATGGCAATTTAAATGCAGCTCGCGGTAATTATATTCATATTTTATTTTCATCCCTTCAGAGTGTAAATGAAGACGTCAGAGATGTAATATACATTTGTCTTTTCTCTGTAACGCACAGATAAAAATGTAATCCGTAATGATTAAATTATAGACGCTGCTAAGTATAATGTGCGCAGAATATCAGAGAATGTGACACCAGATACTAAACTGAGGCTTGTCACATAGTATTCTATCATGATGTTCAATAGGCACAGAGAAACGGGGGGGGGGGGGGGGGATCAGGCAAAATGATGCCTCTGCATACGTATGAGCTTTTAAAATGTTATTCATGCAGTGTCTTTTATTTCCAGGTTGTATACAGAAAGGGCTTGTTGCTTTGGTCAGCTCCTTTTAACAGAAAGGGCTCATTCACACCACATTTTTGGGATATGGCAGCCGATTCTGGTGGAAGAATTTAAAAACCAGCTGCTGGCATATCCCTGCCGGACGAACACCGCACCCTATTCATTTGTATGAGCCAACGGAGTCAGATAGTGACTCCGGTCAGCTCATTTTTCAACCATATCCGGTCTGACACGGTTTTTAGCCACTTAAAGGGGTACTCGGATAGAAAACATGTTTTTTAAATCAACTAGTGCCAAAAAAGTTAAACAGATTTGTAAATTACTTCTATTAAAAAATCTTAATCCTTCCAGTAGTTACTAGCTGCTGAATACTACAGAGGTAATTCTTTTCTTTTTGGATTTCTTTTCTATCTGTCCACAGGGCTTTCTGCTGACACCTCTGTCCATGTCAGGAACTGTCCAAATCAGCATATGTTTGCTATGGGGATTTTCTCCTGCTCTGGACACTTCCTGACATGGACAGAGGTGTCAGCAGAGAGCAATGTGGACAGACAAAAAAGAAATCCAAACAGAAAAGAATTTCTGCTGTAATATTCAGCAGCTAATAAGTACTGGAAGCATTAAGATTTTTTTAACAGAAGTAATTTACAAATCTGTTTAACTTTCTGGCACCAGTTGATTTAAAAAAAAAAGTTTTCCACCAGAGTACCCCTTTAAGGATGAAGGGTTGTACCTGTACACCCTTGTCCCACTCCCCTTTTATGATGTGGGCGTAGGAGCTGAGCCCGCATCATAGCGGTGTGGTCCCGGCGACTATTAGCTATTAGTCGATTGGGGTGATATCCGGCATTCACCCCTTAGATGCCAGGATCAAAGTTGATTGCAGTGTCTAAAATGTAAAAAAAAACAATAATAATAAAAAAAAAACATTCTGGCAGCTCTGCGGTGCTGATCAGGACCACCATAGTGAAAATGTGGTTTCCTGATCAGCTGTGGGGACAGTGGGAGGGCCCTTACCGGCCTCCTGGTCATCCGATTGGTGGCTCAATGCTCCAGGAAGCCTCAGCAAGCTGGAGCAATCGAACACTGATAACACTGATCAATGCTATGCTATGACATAACATTAAACAGTGTATGCAATCTGAAGATTGCATGTAATAGTACCCTATGGGGACTATAAAATAGAGTAAAAAAGTAAAAAAAAAGTTAACAAGTGCAAAAAAAAAACACTAAAAAAACGATGCCCTGAAGGGGTTAGTCTGGCAATAAAACTGATACGATTCAAAAATGAGCTGACCGGAGTCATTATCTGACTCCACCTGGCTCATTCAAATGAATGGGGTGTGGCGTGGGTCCTGCATGGATACAGCAGTGGCCGGTTTTTAAATTCTACCACCAAATCTGGCTGCCATATTCCCAAAATGTGTTGTAAATTCACCCTTAGCTGAGCAGAAGTCATCCTAATGCTAGGATCTTCAGGGATCGGCTGTGAAATTTTGGAGAATTTAGCACCAAATTGTTTAATTCATTCACAGCTCAAGTACAGCAGCTTGGCACCCCTCCTCGCTGATCCTCATCTACGAGTCCCTCCTTGGTTAACCCCTTAAGGGCGAAGCCCATTTTGGCCTTAAGGACCAGGTGATTTTTCATTTTTGCCTTTTTCATTTTCTCCTCCTCACCTTCGAAAAATCATAACACTTTCAATTTTGCACCTACAGGCCCATATAAGAGCTTGCGTCACCAATTGTACTTTTTAATTATTTCACTTATTTTATAACAAAATCTGCAGCGAAACAAAAACAAACGTATTAGTGGGGTGAAATAAAAAAATATGCCATTTTGTAACTTTTGGGGGCTTTTGTTTCTATGCAGTGCACTTTTCGGTAAAAATTACACCATATTTTTATTCTGTAGGTCCATATGGTTACCCGATTCATGTAGGTTTTATTTTAATTTACTACTTAAAAAAAAAATCGATAATTACATGCACCAAAATTATTATGTTTAAGATTGTCATCTTCTGACCCCCTATAACTTTTTTATTTTTCCGCATACAGTTCTATATGTGGCAAAATTTTTGGGACGTTGTCTGTAATTTTTATCGGTACCATCTTTGTTTTGATGAGACTTTTTGATTGCTTTTTATGCACTTTTTTTTAATAGTATATAAAGTGACCAAAAATGGACAGTTTTGGACTTTGGTGTTTTTTTTTTTTTTTTTACGTGTACACCATCGACCATGCAGTTTAACACACCTTATATTTTAATAGTTCGGACATTCACGCACGCGACGATACCACATATGTTTATTTTTTATTACATAATTTTATTTAAAAAATGGGAAAAGGGGGGTGCTTCAAACTTTTATTAGGGGAGAGGCTTATTCACATGTATTACCTTTTTTTTTAATACACATTTTGCTTCTTTTTTAGCCTTTCGATTGCATACACTGTTCAATGCTATGCCATAGCATAGCATTAATCAGTGTTATTGGTGATCTGCTGCTCCAGCCTGCGGAGGCTGGAGGCAGCAGAGGATCACTGATCGGACAGTGAGGAGGCAGGTACAGGCCCTCGCACCATCCTCTCAGCTGATCGGGACATGGGGATTTCATTGCAATGGCCCTGATCAGCTCCGCTGTGCTGCCGGGATCGTTTAACTTTTATTTTAGAAGCCGCAATCAACTTTGATCACAACATCTAAAGGGTTAATGCCAGGCATCGGCAAGATCAGTCATGCCCTGCATTAACTCTGTGCACCGGCTGCTGATAGCAGTCCGGACCCACCAGGATTGAAGCATGCTCAGCCTGTGATTGTGCTTTAAATGCTGGTAATGGGACCAGGGCGTACAGGTATGCCCCTGGTCCTTAAAGGGGTACTCCGCCCCTAGACATCTTATCCCCTATCCAAAGGATAGGGGATAAGATGTCAGATCGCCGCGGTGCCGCTGCTGGGGAGCCCCGGGAGCCCCGCTGCGGCACTGCGCTATAATTACAGCACAGAGCGAGTTCGCCCTGCACGTAATGACGCACAATACAGGCTCCGGAGCATCGTTACGTCACAGCTCCGCCCCTCGTGACGTCACGGCCCGCCCCTTTCAATACAAGTCTATGCCATAGACGTGCATTAAGGGGACGGGCCGTGATGTCACGAGGGGCAGAGCCATGACGTCACGCGGCTCCGTCCCCTGTATCGCCCGTCATTACGCACAGAGTGAACTCGCTCTGTGCTGTAATGATAGCGCAGTGCCGCAGCGGGGATCCCGGGGCTCCCCAACAGCGGCACCGCGGCGATCTGACATCTTATCCCCTATCCTTTGGATAGGGGATAAGATGTCTAGGGGCGGAGTACCCCTTTAAGTACCAGGATGCAAGGGCTTACCCATATGCCCTTCGTCCTTAACATTTTAACAATTAGCTTAGAATCAAGCAGGGGCTGGGAATCTAAATGAGGGAGTAGGTGTGTCAGGCTTTGGCACTTAAGCAGCCCGGCTCCACCACGTTTGGCAACCACCATCGACTCCAGAAAATGTACAGTTTTCTCTTATACCCTAACAGCTATCCAATGGCATTAATAGCAAATACAGCTGACAGATTCCCTGTAATTCCTTTCTTTATGTATAGTAATTGTAATTTTTTATATATAATAATATGTATATTAATTTAACTTGTGACTAAATTGCTTAAAGCAAACCCCTACCAGTCAGGTATCATCATTCCACACACAGCAACCTTTTCTACCCTCTATGTCTTACTGTGAGTTGGCAGCTGTGATGTGAAAGGTTGCTCTGTGAATGACCTGGGAAAGTTGCGGGGGTGATTGGTAGACGACTCACAGAGCACAATGCTGAAATAGAATAATTGGTGTGTTAACTCTGTGAGTCTTCTGGACCTCAGATCAAATAGTAAAATGACTGCACAGGTAAGTCAATGGTATCTTGTATTATGTTCTGTGTGAACTGTGTTCAGTGATCGGAGCAAAATCTCTTAATGGGCCGAAGCACTGTCCATGGCACAGAGGAACTTCTTGGGTGAGCTGAAAATCTCTTTCTGGACGTATGTACAAGGACTTTGTATCGGGCCTCCCAAGTACTCCACTATTGCCGGCGGCAAATGTGACTACTGGCGTATCTACTACAAGTATGTGTCTACCATGAATACAGCAGTGACAGGCTTGTACTACGCTGCTTCCTGCAGCACCCGGCATTAAGAACCTTATTTTCTAAATGCTGGGTGTGGGCGGTAGTGGTTGTGACATCAACACAAAGTTGGAGCAAAGTATGGTATGGTACTTCGGGATTTTACACATACATAAGTTTCCTACGACTATATACTCTAATGATTTTTTTTTTTTTTTAAGTGGGGAGAGATACAGATTGATTCGTCAATGAGATACATATCCTATGAGGAAAAGGCTTTACAGGACAGTAAAGGGGTACTCCACTGGAAAATATTTTTGTTTAAATCAACTGGTGCCAGAAAGTTGAACACATTTGTAAATGACTTCTATTTAAAAATCCTAATCCTTACAGTACTTTTCAGCTGATGTATACTTCAGAGGATGTTCTTTTCTTTTTGAATTTCCTTTCTATCTGACCACAGTGCTCTCATTTGACACCTCTGTCCATTTTAGGAACTTTCCGTAGCAGGATAGGTTTGCTATGGGGATTTTCTCCTACTCTGGACAGTTCCTGACGGGCAGAGGTGTCAGCAGGTAGTTAGACAGAAAGGAAATTCAAAAAGAAAATAACTTCTTGTGGAGCATACAGCAGTTGATAAGTACTGGAAGGATTAAGATTTTTAATTAAAAGTAATTTACAAATCTTGTAAAAAAAAAAAATGACAGCAGCACATTTGGTCAACAAAATGGAGGCTCTTAGAGCACTTTTTGTTTAAAATGTGTCCCCCCATCCACCACGCGGAGGTGGCCTCATACCGGATGGGACCCTAACACTTCTAATTTACAAATCTGTTTAACTTTCTGGAACCAGTTGATTTAAAAATATATATTTTCCAGTGGAGTACCCCTTTAAATGTAATATTTCTGTGTTGTAAAATAAGCCAGTCATGAGTTGTTTTCCCAAATGGATGAAAAAAATCACATTGAAAAACTTGATTGCTGAAAATGTTTTTGTCTTTGATGACAATATTTATATATGACTGCAAGTTACACAAATCCCATTAATTTCAATGGCCAATTGCATCTAGTGACTACATTTGGGTCATTTTCCCACCATATCCGAGTTTGGTCTAAAAAAATTGCTGCAAGCCCCGTTTCTTAGTCTGAGCAAAACTTGTATACGCTGAGAAAATTACCCAAATGTAGTCACTAGCTGAATATGCTTGGCCATTGAAATGAATAGGACCAGTACCTGCCTGGCACAGGCACATCTGCATGTCATATTGGCATTTTCCCAATGTATCCATGCCTTGTAGGCAACAATCCTTGTGTGAATGAGGCCTTAGTATGAATGTTTCCGTAAAAAGGTTTTCCTTTTGTCAGAGATTTTAAGTAAAGGGTTAACACATGATTACTCAGAATGCCACCTGTGTGGTCATGTGACCCTTTGGAAGCAGAGATAGAATGTTGTTTTTTAGTATGAATAAGTGTGACTGACACCTGAAACGCGTGACTTTTCATAACACATTATTCATGGTTATATAAAGTAAAAGATGCAAGCATCTGCACTAGTTATTTATTCTGTGTGTATGGTAAGGGTTAATATTGATTTAACTTGTGACTAAATTGCTCTTAAAGCAAACACCTACCGGTCAGGTATCATCATCCCACACACCGCAACCTTTTCTACCCCCTCTCTCTCTTACTGTGAGTTGGCGGCTGTGATGTGAAAGGTTGCTCTGTGAGTGATCTGTGGAAGTTTGGGGTCATTGGCAGACGGCTCACAGAGCACAATGCTGAAATAGAATAATTGGTGTGTGAGCCCGGTGAGTATCCTGGGCCCAAGATCAAATAGTAAATGATACAGGTAAGTCATTGGTATCTTGTATTATGTTCTGTGTGAACTGTGTTTGGAGCAAAATCTCTGAATGGGCCGAAGGGCAACAATGACAGAAGTGAAGGCCGAAGGGGTGTAAACTATCACAAAGGGAGCAAAAAGAAGTGCAACAAGGAAAAGATGGTAAAGTAAAAGACTATTGGTGTGTTATATTTACACACAAATATGTAGATAATGTTTTTATTTATCAAAACTAAGTATTGAATTGTCAAAGAAAGCAGCTCTCATGTGTTTGGAGCATATTGTAAATGGTCCCAGTGATCCAGAATATGACCCAGGGTTCACAAGATATGAAATGCAGAGAAATCACTAAAGTAAATCAGTAAAGTTTGTGGTTTATTCTACTACACTGCTAAAAAATAAATAAATAAATAAAACGGGAGCGCTTAAACAACACAACGTAACTCCAAGTCAATGACACTTCTGTGAAATCACACTGTCCACTCAGGAATAGTGTTTCTCGCGAATATTCGCAATTCAAATTTTAATCGTGAATATCACATATTTGCGAATATAGCACTATATATTCGTAATTACGAATATTCGTTATTTCCACATAATGAAAGAAGCAATCTGATTGGTTGCTATGGTAAACTCAGCAGCTTTTCCTGGAAAAGTTTCTGAGTTGCCCATAGCAACCAGATTGCTTCCTTTATTTTTCAGAGGCCTTTTCAAAAATGAAAGAAGCAATCTGATTAGTTGCTATGGGCAACTGCACAACTCTTTCTATACACAAGGCTTCTTTAATTGTGCAGAGGCCTTGTGAAAAATGAAAGAAGCGATCTGATTGGTTGCTATGGGCAACTCAGCTGCTTTTCCAGTGAAGTAAAGTTAAACCACAGCACTGTAACACTCTGTCCTACCCTGGGACTTGATCGAGTGGTGGTCTCCCATTCCACTGTGCTGCCGAGACAATCCTGCTTATCTTACTGTTTTACATGCTGTGAGATCACCATAGACCACCATGTGCCTATTGGTTTCAATGGTCAAAAAATCACAGAGTTAATGCACTAGTCAAAGTTCCCTCAATATTCGCGTAAAAAATATGCGCAAAAATAACCCAGAATATAACGAATATGCGAATTTCGCAAATATATGACGAATATTCGTCCATATTTTCGCGAAATATCGCGCATTCGAATATGGCCTATGCCGCGTATCACTATTCAGGAAGCAACACTGATTGACAATCAATGTCACATGCTGTTGTGCAAATGGAACAGACAACAGGTGGAAATTATAGGCAATTAGCAAGACACCCCTAATAAAGGAGTGGTTCTGCAGGTGGTGACCACATATCACTTCTCAGTTCCTATGCTTCCTGGCTGATGTTTTGGTCACTTTTGAATGCTGGCGGTGCTTTAACTCTAGTGGTAGCATGAGATGGAGTCTACAACCCACACAAGTGGTTCAGGTAGTGCAGCTCATCCAGGATGGCACATCAATGCGAGCTGTGGCAAGAAGGTTTGCTGTGTCTGTCAGCATAGTATCCAGAGCATGGAGGTGCTACCAGGAGACAGGCCAGTACATCAGGAGGCATGGAGGAGGCAGTAGGAGGGCAAGACCGCTACCTCCACCTTTGTGCAAGGAGGAGCACTGCAAGAGCCCTACAAAATGACCTCCAGCAGGCCACAAATGTGCATGTGTCCACTCAAACGATCAGAAACAGACTCCATGAGGGTGGTATGAGGGCCCGACGTCCACAGGTGGGGGTTGTGCTTACAGCCCAACACCGTGCAGGACGTTTCGCATTTGCCAGAGAACACCAAGATTGGCAAATTCATCACTGGTGCCCTGTGCTCTTCACAGATGAAAGCAGGTTCACACTGAGCACATGTGACAGACATGACAGAGTCTGGAGACGCTGTGGAGAACGTTCTGCTTCCTGCAACATCCTCCAGAATGGGTTTGGCGGTGGGTCAGTAATGGTGTGGGGTGGCATTTCTTTGGGGGGGCCACACAGCCCTCCATATGCTTGCCAGAGGTAGCCTGACTGCCATTAGGTAGCGAGATGAGATCCTCAGATGCTAGACCTCATGTGGCTGGAGTGTGTCAGTAGTTCCTGCAAGAGGAAGGCATTGATGCTATGGACTGGCCCGCCCTTTATCCAAACCTGAATCCGATTGAGCACATCTGGGTTATCATGTCTCGCTCCATCCATCAACGCCACGTTGCACCACAGACTGTCCAGGAGTTGGCGGATGCTTTAGTCCAGGCCTGGGAGGGCATCCCTCAGGAGACCATCTGCCACCTCATCAGGAGCATGCCCAGGCATTGTAGAAAGGTCATACCGGCACGTAGAAGCCACATACACTACTGAGCCTCATTTTGACTTGTTTTAACACACTGTCATTGTTGAAAAATGTTTATATGTTACAGAACTAATCATATGATGGCTTTTTGCAATATAAATTTATTTAAAAAAATGTCAATTTTCCCCAGAAATTTAATCTAAAAATAGCCACCACTAGGGGTCGTCTGTCTTTAGCCAGACAAACTAGTGTTCATCTGCAGCATACCAGATACTGGCCGTAAAGCGTGCCGGTATCCAGTATAGGAGATTTCAGCTGTATGCATACAGCTTATGCGCGGGCATGCATTGCCTGTGAACGAGCGCAGGGAGTGCGCGCACATACACAGGCAGTGCAGGATACAGGCAGGTACCCCCCCCTCTCAGCTGCGCCCTATCCTGTGTCCCATAACACCCCCCTGTTCTCAGCTGCGCCCGATCCTGTGTCCCATTATCCCACCCCCGGGTTCTCAGCTGCACCCGATTCCATAACACGCACCCCCCAAGTTTTCTGCTGCACCCGACCATGTCACACCGTCACCCTTCTGCTTAACCCCCCCCCCCAACCCCCGTGTGGCTACTTTGAAGAACCTAGAATATGACATATTTTCAGTTGTTTCACACTTTTTTGTTATGTATATAATTCCACATGTGTTAATTCATACTTTTGATGCCTTCAGTGTGAATCTACAATTTTTACAGTCATGAAAATAGAGAAAACTCTTAATGAAAAGGTGTTTCCAAACTTTTGATCTGTACTGTATACTAATGTGGGGGAACTGCTACCTAATGTGGGTAAACTGTGCTACAGTGGGGGAACTCCGATGCCTCTACCTACTGCAGGGGAACTCTGATGCCTCTAGCTGCTGTGGGGGAACTCCGATGCCTGTAGCGGCTGTGGGGGAACTCCCATGCTTGTAGTGGATTTGGTGGAACTACGGTGCCTGTAGTGGCTGTGGGGGAACTACGGTGCCTGTAGCGGCTGTGGGGGAACTCTGATGCTTGTAGCGGCTGTGGGGGAACTCCGGTGCCTGTCCCTATTGTGGGGGAACTTGTGTGTGGGTACTTGGGTGCCTGTCCATATTGTGGGGGAACTCGGGTGCCTGTCCCTATTGTGGGGGAACTCGGGTGCCTGTCCCTATTGTGGGGGAACTCGGGTGCCTGTCCCTATTGTGGAGGAACTCGGGTGCCAATCCCTATTGTGGGGGAACTCCGGTGCTAACCAGTGACACCTATGTTCATTAGCATCCAACTTTACTAGGAAAAGATAAAACAGATAGAAAACGTATTCATAAAAATATTTATACATTTTATCCTGTTATGAACTCGCCATAATGTCTTAGGAATACTGCAGGCAAGCTCCGAGCATCTTCCTCTGTGTAACATGTACAGCATGAAACCATAGAGGAAAGGGTTACAGAGTAAAGTTGGCTGACAGCTCATGCTCGCTCCCGAGACTCAGAGCAGACACAGTGAGGGAGACAGACACACCCCCTCCAGCCAGCACAATGAAAAAGTAACTGAGCAACAGATAAATGCTTATATCTCTGGAAATAAAGATCCTACAGACATAAAACATATATGTACACGATCAGGATTAGGTACCGGGTAACATATCGCCTTTTTTTTTTTTAACTATGATAGGTACGCTGTAAGGACATTACATGAAAGTTGGATCAGCCTGTAGTGGGGTTTTCCACTTTGATTTTGAGTGTGACTCCATATCCAGACCTCCATGGGGTGATAAATTTGAAAAACGTTTCAGCAGTATCTCACTGCCTTTCTCAAGCTTATCAAAAGCTTTCTCAAGATAATAAAAAACACATTGTTTGCAAATCCCTTGTTGTGCTGCTGGACCTCTGTGTTGGATATCTATCTCATATCTATCTATCTATCTATCTATCTCATATCTATCTATCTATCTATCTCATATCTATCTATCTATCATGCACCCCTCCCATCTTATAAGGTGCTGGATGTTCCAGACCTTACAAGCCTGGTAATTGATTGCACAGATGCACATTCACAGTGTAGGGTCCCTCCCAATGAGGTCACCTTATCACGGTGGGATGGTCCAAACTATTTGGCCAAATTGTGAGCAAAGCACCTCAAATTTTTAATTTTTTGCATTGTAGCAATATAGCATTTCATGTTTTATCTGGATCTTTGTGCTAGCAGTGTGCTGCTGTATTCTCCTGTTTATCTATCTATCATCTCATATCTATCTATCATCTCTCTCATATCTATCTATCTATCTATCTATAATCTATCTCATATGTATCTATCTATCTCATATGTATCTATCTATCTCATATCTATCTATCTAGTAAAGAAAGCAACAGCACTCATGAAATCGGTGAAAATGGTGTGGCTTTATTCACCAAACATCACAAATGGCGACGTTTCAGCCATCTATCACAGCCTTTGTCAAAGGCCATGAGAGACGGCTGAAACATTGTGATTTGTGATGTTTGGTGAAAAAAGCCACACCATTTTCACCGATTTCATGAGTGCTGCTGATTTCTTTACTGGATTTATAAGACTTTTAACCGAGTTGATCCAGTGTGCACCACCCTTCCCCTTGCTAGTGCTGCCCCATTTCTGAAAACTATCTATCTATTTAACTATCTATCTATCTTATATCTCTCTCTATCTATCTATTTCATATCTATCTATATATCTCATATCTTTCTCTCTATCTGATATCTATCTATCATCTCATATCTGTCACGATGCCGGCTGGCAGGAGGTGGATCCTCTGTGCCAGAGAGGGATTGGCGTGGACCGTGCTAGTGGACCGGTTCTAAGTTACTACTGGTGTTCACCAGAGCCCGCCGCAAAGCGGGATGGTCTTGCTGCGGCGGTAGTAACCAGGTCGTATCCACTAGCAACGGCTCAACCTCTCTGACTGCTGAAGATAGGCGCGGTACAAGGGAGTAGACAAAAGCAAGGTCGGACGTAGCAGAAGGTCGGGGCAGGCAGCAAGGATCGTAGTCAGGGGCAACGGCAGGAGGTCTGGAACACAGGCTAGGAATACACAAGGGAACACTTTCACTAGGCACAAGGGCAACAAGATCCGGCGAGGGAGTGCAGGGGAAGTGAGGTATACATAGGGAGTGCACAGGTGAAGACACTAATTGGAACCACTGCGCCAATCAGTGGCGCAGTGGCCCTTTAAATCGCAGAGACCCAGCGCGCGCGCGCCCTAGGGAGCGGGGCCGCGCGCGCCGGGACAGGACCGAGGGAGAGCGAGTCAGGTACGGAAGCCGGGGTGCGCATCGCGAGCGGGCGCCACCCGCATCGCAAATCGCATCCCGGCTGGAGGCGGTATCGCAGCGCACCCGGTCAGTGGATCTGACCGGGGCGCTGCCGTAGCGAGGATGTTGCGAGCGCTCCGGGGAGGAGCGGGGACTCGGAGCGCTCGGCGTAACAGTACCCCCCCCTTGGGTCTCCCCCTCTTCTTAGAGCCTGAGAACCTGAGGACCAGACTTTTATCTAGGATATTGTCCTCAGGTTCCCAGGATCTCTCTTCAGGACCACAGCCCTCCCAGTCCACTAAAAAAAAAGTTTTTCCTCTGACCTTTTTGGAGGCCAGTATTTCCTTTACGGTGAAGATGTCTGAAGAACCGGAGACAGGAGTAGGAGAAATAAGTTTGGGAGAGAAACGGTTGATGATGAGTGGTTTAAGAAGAGAGACATGTAAGGCATTAGGAATACGAAGAGAAGGAGGAAGAAGAAGTTTGTAAGAGACAGGATTAATTTGGCACAAGATTTTGAAAGGACCAAGATAGCGTGGTCCCAATTTGTAGCTGGGAACACGGAAGCGGACATATTTAGCGGAGAGCCATACCTTGTCTCCGGGAGAAAAAATGGGGGGAGCTCTTCTTTTCTTATCAGCAAACTTCTTCATGCGTGATGAAGCCTGTAAGAGAGAATTTTGGGTCTCTTTCCATATGGTGGAAAGATCACGAGTTATTTCATCCACAGCGGGCAAACCAGAGGGCAAGGGAGTAGGGAGGGGGGGAAGAGGGTGACGGCCGTACACCACGAAAAATGGGGATTTGGAAGAAGATTCAGAGACTCTGAAGTTGTACGAGAATTCGGCCCATGGAAGAAGATCTGCCCAGTCATCCTGGCGGGAGGAAACAAAATGCCGTAAATAATCACCCAGGACCTGGTTAATTCTTTCTACTTGCCCATTGGATTGAGGATGATAAGCAGAAGAAAAGTTTAATTTAATCTTGAGTTGTTTACAGAGAGCCCTCCAGAATTTTGACACGAATTGGACGCCTCTATCCGAGACGATCTGCGTGGGCAACCCGTGAAGACGAAAAATGTGTACAAAAAATTGTTTTGCCAACTGAGGCGCTGAAGGAAGACCAGGAAGAGGAATAAAATGTGCCATCTTGGAAAATTGATCAACGACCACCCAAACAACAGTGTTGCCACGGGATGGGGGTAAGTCTGTAATAAAGTCCATACCAATCAGAGACCAAGGCTGTTCGGGGACAGGCAGAGGATGAAGAAGACCAGCAGGCTTCTGGCGAGGAGTCTTATCCCGGGCACAGACAGTGCAGGCCCGCACAAAATCAACAACATCCGTTTCCAGAGTCGGCCACCAATAGAAACGAGAGATGAGTTGCAAGGATTTCTTGATGCCCGCATGGCCTGCGAGATGGGAGGAGTGACCCCATTTGAGGATTCCGAGGCGTTGGCGTGGAGAGACGAAGGTCTTCCCTGGAGGAGTTTGCCTGATGGAGGCTGGAGAAGTGGAGATCAGGCAGTCAGGAGGAATGATGTGTTGCGGAGAGAGCTCTACTTCCGAGGCATCCGAGGAACGAGAGAGAGCATCGGCCCTAATGTTCTTATCGGCAGGGCGAAAGTGAATTTAAAAATTAAACCGGGCAAAGAACAGAGACCACCTGGCCTGGCGAGGGTTCAGCCGTTGGGCAGACTGGAGATAGGAGAGATTCTTGTGATCGGTGTAAATGATAACTGGAAATTTTGATCCCTCCAGCAGATGCCTCCATTCCTCAAGTGCTAATTTAATGGCCAGTAGCTCTCGATCCCCGATGGAGTAGTTCCTCTCCGCCGGAGAGAAGGTCCTAGAAAAAAAACCACAAGTAACAGCATGCCCAGAAGAATTTTTTTGTAGAAGAACCGCTCCAGCTCCTACTGAGGAGGCATCAACCTCCAATAGGAAGGCTTTAGATGGGTCAGGTCTGGAGAGCACGGGAGCAGAAGAAAAGGCAGACTTGAGCCGTTTAAAGGCGTCTTCCGCTTGAGGAGGCCATGACTTAGGATTGGCATTCTTCTTGGTTAAAGCCACGATAGGAGCCACAATGGTGGAAAAATGTGGAATAAATTGTCTGTAATAATTGGCGAACCCCAAAAAACGTTGGATAGCACGGAGTCCGGAGGGGCGTGGCCAATCTAAGACGGCAGAGAGTTTGTCTGGGTCCATTTGTAGTCCCTGGCTAGAGACCAAGTATCCTAGGAAAGGAAGAGATTGACATTCAAACAGACATTTCTCCATTTTGGCATAAAGTTGATTGTCTCGAAGTCTCTGAAGAACCATGCGGACATGCTGGCGGTGTTCTTCTAGGTTGGCAGAAAAAATCAGAATATCGTCCAGATACACAACAACACAGGAATATAAGAGATCACGAAAAATTTCATTAACAAAGTCTTGGAAGACGGCAGGGGCGTTGCACAGGCCAAAGGGCATGACCAGATACTCAAAGTGTCCATCTCTAGTGTTAAATGCCGTTTTCCATTCGTCCCCCTCCCTGATGCGGATGAGATTATAAGCACCTCTTAAGTCCAGTTTGGTAAAGATGTGGGCACCTTGGAGGCGATCAAAGAGTTCAGAGATAAGAGGTAGAGGGTAGCGGTTCTTTACCGTGATTTTATTAAGTCCGCGGTAGTCAATGCAAGGACGTAGGGAGCCATCTTTTTTGGACACAAAGAAAAATCCAGCTCCGGCAGGAGAGGAGGATTTGCGGATAAACCCCTTTTTTAAATTTTCCTGGATGTACTCGGACATAGCAAGAGTCTCTGGGGCGGACAGAGGATAAATTCTGCCCCGGGGTGGAGTAGTGCCCGGGAGGAGGTCAATAGGACAGTCATAAGGCCTGTGAGGAGGTAGAGTCTCAGCTTGTTTCTTGCAAAATACGTCAGCATAGTCCATATAGGCCTTAGGGAGACCGGTTACAGGGGGAACCACAGGGTCACGGCAGGGAGTACTGGGAACCGGTTTAAGGCAGTCCTTGAAACAAGAGGTACCCCAGCTCTTGATCTCCCCTGTGGACCAATCCAGGGTTGGGGAATGGCGTTGAAGCCACGGTAGTCCAAGGAGAATTTCGGAAGTGCAATTGGGGAGGACCAAAAACTCAATTTTTTCATGATGAGGTCCGATGCACATTAGGAGGGGCTCCGTGCGGTAACGTATGGTACAGTCCAATCTTTCATTGTTAACACAATTGATGTAGAGGGGTCTGGCGAGACTGGTTACCGGGATGTTGAACCTGTTGATGAGAGAGGCCAAAATAAAGTTTCCTGCAGATCCGGAATCCAAGAAGGCCATAGTAGAGAAGGAGAAGGTAGATGCAGATATCCGCACAGGCACAGTAAGACGTGGAGAAGCAGAGTTGACATCAAGGACTGTCTCACCTTTGTGCGGAGTCAGCGTGCGTCTTTCCAGGCGGGGAGGACGGATAGGACAATCCTTCAGGAAGTGTTCGGTACCGGCACAGTACAGGCAGAGATTCTCCATGCGGCGTCGTGTCCTCTCTTGAGGTGTCAGGCGAGACCGGTCAACTTGCATAGCCTCCACGGCGGGAGGCACAGGAACGGATTGCAGAGGACCAGAGGAGAGAGGAGCCGGGGAGAAAAAACGCCTCGTGCGAACAAAGTCCATATCCTGGCGGAGCTCCTGACGCCTTTCGGAAAAACGCATGTCAATGCGAGTGGCAAGATGAATGAGTTCATGTAGATTAGCAGGAATTTCTCATGCGGCCAGAACATCTTTAATGTTGCTGGATAGGCCTTTTTTAAAGGTCGCGCAGAGGGCCTCATTATTCCAGGATAGTTCAGAAGCAAGAGTACGGAATTGTATGGCGTACTCGCCAACGGAAGAATTACCCTGGACCAGGTTCAGCAGGGCAGTCTCAGCAGAAGAGGCTCGGGCAGGTTCCTCAAAGACACTACGAATTTCCGAGAAGAAGGAGTGTACAGAGGCAGTGACGGGGTCATTGCGGTCCCAGAGCGGTGTGGCCCATGACAGAGCTTTTCCAGACAGAAGGCTGACTACGAAAGCCACCTTAGACCTTTCAGTAGGAAACTGGTCCGACATCATCTCCAAGTGCAGGGAACATTGTGAAAGTAAGCCACGGCAAAACTTAGAGTCCCCATCAAATTTATCCGGCAAGGATAGTCGTAGGCCTGAAGCGGCCACTCGCTGCGGAGGAGGTGCAGGAGCTGGCGGAGGAGATGATTGCTGAAGCTGTGGTAGTAGCTGCTGTAGCATCCCGGTCAGTTGAGACAGCTGGTGGCCTTGTTGCGCTATCTGTTGTGACTGCTGGGCGACCACCGTGGTGAGGTCGGTGACAACTGGCAGAGGTACTTCAGCGGGATCCATGGCCGGATCTACTGTCCCGATGCCGGCTGGCAGGAGGTGGATCCTCTGTGCCAGAGAGGGATTGGCGTGGACCGTGCTAGTGGACCGGTTCTAAGTTACTACTGGTGTTCACCAGAGCCCGCCGCAAAGCGGGATGGTCTTGCTGCGGCGGTAGTAACCAGGTCGTATCCACTAGCAACGGCTCAACCTCTCTGACTGCTGAAGATAGGCGCGGTACAAGGGAGTAGACAAAAGCAAGGTCGGACGTAGCAGAAGGTCGGGGCAGGCAGCAAGGATCGTAGTCAGGGGCAACGGCAGGAGGTCTGGAACACAGGCTAGGAATACACAAGGGAACGCTTTCACTAGGCACAAGGGCAACAAGATCCGGCGAGGGAGTGCAGGGGAAGTGAGGTATACATAGGGAGTGCACAGGTGAAGACACTAATTGGAACCACTGCACCAATCAGTGGCGCAGTGGCCCTTTAAATCGCAGAGACCCGGCGCGCGCGCGCCCTAGGGAGCGGGGCCGCGCGCGCCGGGACAGGACCGAGGGAGAGCGAGTCAGGTACGGAAGCCGGGGTGCGCATCGCGAGCGGGCGCCACCCGCATCGCGAATCGCATCCCGGCTGGAGGCGGTATCGCAGCGCACCCGGTCAGTGGATCTGACCGGGGCGCTGCCGTAGCGAGGATGTTGCAAGCGCTCCGGGGAGGAGCGGGGACCCGGAGCGCTCGGCGTAACAATATCTATCTATCTATCTATCTCATATCTATCTATCATCTCATATCTATCTACTGTATCTACATAAAATAACAAAAAAACAGATCACTGCAGCACTCCGAATTAGTGAAGTAAAGTGAGTAGCGTTTATTCCATCAAAACATTAGGCAACATTTTAGCTGCCACATAGCAGCCAAATCTTGCCAAGGGACAAATCTGCACATGGTACAACCAGGATCTATTTCAGCATCTCATATATATCTCATTATCTCTCTATCTATCTATCTATCTATCTATTTTGTATCTATCTATCTATATATTCCAAGGAGAGCGGCACAACCTGTAAGCATAATTCTGTGGTAGGTGCGCGCTTGTATGGGATCCAGGGTTAGTGGTTCCACTCTCATATACAAGTCCAAAAAACAGCAGCACACAAAAGGTCTTGTGATAAAGATGTGGATTTATTCCATTTCCAGTGCACAAAAACGGAGCAACGTTTCCGCAGCCTCTCGCTTCCTTTCTCAAGCTCAACTGAGTGATCTCATGTGATTACATATATATGGTCAGTGACAACTCCATTAATCAATCAATATACAGTGTAAATACAATAGAACAAGTACATAAAAGGGCATGTTAAGGCATCATCATGCGATCAGTGAATACATTTCAATATTGGCGATGTTAACCATCTGTGTAAGTGCTATATGTGAAGATACACTTGAGTATTGCAGGTCACGTGCAGTAAATTACAGACATAGATATATAATTATATAACTAAGTATTCCGGCGCTTACCCGGCTGAGCGTACTGTAAGTGCAGGATACGGAGCGTGGGTAAAAGTTCACTGCGCAGCTGCACCGGATCCACCAATAGAAGTCACGGTTCTCCGGGCGCTGACATTCAATAGAGGTACCATAGATGGTCACGTGTCTCAAGGCGTCACAGACGCATGCGTACAAAAAACATCAGGGGCACAGCGGCCATCTTAGGTAAGGGCAAGCATGCCCATACATAGAATATAGAAAATTACAGTGTATATGGACTGTCCCGTATACCTTTGCACGGATATAGGCAGTAAGAGCTGGCATGGCTCCCCTAATCTGACTCCCATACAGTGGGTCACGAGTGAGCACAATCAGTCTCTCCACATTTTCACATGGGAGACCGGTTGTGGGACGTCTGGTTAGCAGGGGTCCATCATAGACAGGCTCCTGCGCCTTCTTTCTCTCACCTCACCTATAGGTCGTCTAGGGCACGCTGCACCCAGGTAATAATCCGGAACAGTAACTGGGCACTGCATCATTAAATAATTAAAGGGACAAAAAGAAAGAAAAAAAGGGAAAAGAAAAAAAGAAATAAAGAAATAAAAGGCCCGTTCTCCATCAGGCTCCTTTAGAGTGCGCATTATTACAGTTGCTCTGCCGGTGGCCATGAATGACAATTTCAAGTCCATCTGTAATACAAACAAAAAAAGAAAATATATTTAGACATAAGATCAATACATAAATAAACAGAACAGATGAATGTACACCAGGGGGAGGGGCTACATCAGGAGAGAACTTACTTAATCATTCTTGGGGTGGTCTTAAATTCAACATTAAGACCGTTAGGTCTCGTGGTGTTCAATGTAAAAATCCATTTTAGTTCACAGCGTTTTAGAGCCGTGATTCGATCCCCGCCTCTTTTTGGTGGTATGATATGGTCAAGGATCATGAATTTCAGATCCCTCTCTTTGTTTCGAAACGGGTAGGTCCATTTTCTGTTTGCGTATCGAATATCTATGTTGGTTGAGGCGAGTCTTCACATTTAAGCTCGTCTCACCAACATAGAGCTTCTTGCATGGACACCAGAGCACATAAATGACAAAATCCGAATTGCAATTAAGGTAGGGTCGGATATCATATTCCTGCTTGGTGTGCGGATGGATAAATTTGGAACCCTTTTGCATATAACTACAGTTAATGCAGTTCCTACAAGGAAAACAACCTGTGCTCTTAACACTTAAGTATTTTTTTGCCCTTAGTGGAAGTTGAGACATCAGTCTTAACAATTCTGTCTCTCAGGTTTGTCGCTCGGCGAAAAGACATCAATGGAGGTTCCCTGAACTCAGGGACATGGGTTTGGCTGTCTCTTACAAGGTGCCAATACCGCTGTATTACTGAGGAGATCTGTTGCGAAGGATCACTGTATGTGGTGATAAAAGGAATGTGGTTCTGTTTGTTGATGCTGACCCTTTTTGAGTCAATCGAGTCCGCCATACTGCCCTGTGTCTGTTTCCACTATCTAAGTTCTCTAATGCTGTTGAATGAGTTTTTTTGGGGTAGTTTCTCTCACGAAAATCAGTGCTAATTTTGGACAGTGCACACTCCAGCTTAATATCATCATCAGTGATGCGTTCTGCACGTAATAGCTGACTATACGGCAGAGACCTAATCATGAACCTTAGCAATGTATTGGTGTCAGTGGGTTTGTGGTAGAGGCCCGTGGTGATTCTACCGTTATCTATCCCCACCTTCACGTCCAAGAAGTTAACTGAAGTCGTAGAGTGTGTCAAGGTAAGTTTGATCTCTGTCTCAATGCTGTTCAAGAACTGGTGAAAGGTGTGTAATTCCTGCTCTGTACCTGTCCATAAGACAAAAATATCATCTATGTATTGCACCCATAGCCGCACATGGCGGAAATGGGGCGACACATAGATGAATTCCTCCTCCATCTGGGCCACAAAAATGTTGGCGTATGTGGGCGCCACGTTGCTGCCCATCGCGGTCCCCCTCATTTGCATAAAATATGCATTGTTGAATGAAAAGTAATTACACTCAAGTACCAACCTAAGTAAAGAGATCACTAAGTCTATTTTTCTGTAGGATAATCAGCAAGAATTAAAGTATTCTCAACAGCCAGTACACCCCTTTCATGATTAATTGACATATAAAGACTTGAAACGTCAAATGTAGCAAGAATGGCTTGGTCTGGGACAAAGATACTTCTGACCTTCTCAAGGAAATCAGAAGTATCCCTGATATATGATATTGTATTAATGGCGTGAGTACGTAACAGTTTATGCAGAAATACAGAAATATGAGATGTAAGTGATTCCCTGTCTGAAACGATCGGCCTGCCTGGCGGGTTATCACAATTCTTGTGGATTTTCGGCAGAAGGTAAACCATGGGTGTAATAGGAAAATCCACAAGTAGATATTTTCTCAAATTGTTGTCAATCAAGCCATCCTCCACTCCCTTATTAACAGTTTTAGTGATATGGGCGGAAATTTCTTTTTTAGGGTCTTTGTCTAGACGTTTGTACACTTGGCTGTCACTAAGCTGTTTCTCAGCTTCCTGGAGGTATTGGAGCTAGAGATGAGCGCACTTTTCAAAAATTCGATTCGGCCGATTCGCCGAATTTTCTGAAAAAGTTTGCTTCGATCCGAATTTGTTTGCGGCAAATCGATATTAAATAAGGCTATTTCTAGCCTGCATACAGCCTCTATAGGGGTATAGAACACTTTGCTGTGTCCTAAAACGCATATGGAGTGTGCTGAGGTAGTGAAATAATATTGTTATTCAGAATAGCATGCAGATTACCGGCATCGCTCTTAGAATCACTGCCGCACAGCAGCACAATGACAGAGCCTGGTGGTGGCATCAGTGTCAGGAGACCATATAGTGACTGAATGACATAGCGTGGAGGTGTTGGCAGCATGAGGACACCATATAGTGGCAGAATGACACAGCGTGGAGGTGTTGGCAGCATGAGGAGACCATATAATGGCTGAATGGCACAGGGTGGAGGTGTTGGCAGCATGAGGACACCATATAGTGGCTGAATGGCACAGCGAGAAAGTGTTGGCAGCATGAGGACACCATATAGTGGCAGAATGACACAGCGTGGAGGTGTTGGCAGCATGAGGACACCATATAGTGGCAGAATGACACAGCGTGGAGGTGTTGGCAGCATGAGAACGCCATATAGTGGCTGAATGGCACAGCGTGGAGGTGTTGGCAGCATGAGGACACCATATAGTGGCTGAATGGCACAGCGTGGAGTGTTGGCAGCATGAGGACACCATATAGTGGCTGAATGACACAGCGTGTACATGTTGGCAGCAAGAGGATACCATTTAGTGGCTGAATGGCACAGCGTGAAGTTGGCTGATGCACTAGTACACTACACACCAGGGCTTCACAATCCCCCCCCCCCCCCAACACAATATGAGAAGTTTTTCACAAAGATTTCTCATAGGTAGCACCCGCTATCCAAAAATTTGAAATTCCCAGACCCAGGCCCCACCTCTGCGGCATCAGTAACCCATATATTGCCTGAAGGACACAGCCTGGAGTTGGCTGATGCACCAGTACACACCAGGGCTTCACAATCCCCCCCCCCCCTTGACAGATTAATAGGTACTAGATGGTACAATACTTGGATGTACCTATGCTGTATGCACTGATGTGGGCAGTAATATGCCTAACTGTTAGCAGAAAAAACTCTGTATTTTTGTAATACATCAGTCGGTGGATACTATTGTTTGGACTTTGACGGTATGGAGCACCTTGACAGCTTAACAGGTACTAAATGGTACAATACTTGGATGTACCTATGCGGTATGCACTGATGAGGGCAGTAATATGCCTAACTATTAGCAGAAAAAACTCTGTATTTTTGTAAAACACCAGCCGGTGGATACTATTGTTTGGACTTTGACTGTATGGAGTACCTTGACAGCTTAACAGGTACTAATGGTACAATACTTGGATGTACGTATGCGGTATGCACTGATGAGGGCCTATTAGCAGAAAAAACTCTGTATTTTTGTAAAACACCAGCCGGTGAATACTATTGTTTGGTCTTTGACGGTATGGAGCACCTTGACAGCTTAACAGGTACTAAATGGTACAATACTTGGATGTACGTATGCGGTATGCACTGATGAGGGCCTATTAGCAGAAAAAAATCTCTATTTTTGTAAAACACCAGCCGGTGAATACTATTGTTTGGCCTTTGACGGTATGGAGCACCTTGACAGCTTAACAGGTACTAAATAGTACACTACTTGGATATATGTATGCGGTATGCACTGATGAGGGCAGTAAAATGCCTAACTATTAGCAGAAAAAACTCTGTATTTTTGTAAAACACCAGCCAGTGGATACTATTGTTTGGACTTTGATGGTTTGGAGCACCTTGACAGCTACTAAATGGTACAATACTTGCATGTACCTATGCAGTATGCACTGATGAGGGCAGTAATATGCCTAACTATTAGCAGAAAAAACTCTGTATTTTTGTAATACACCAGCCGGTGGATACTATTGTTTGGACTTTGACGGTTTGGAGCACCTTGACAGCTACTAAATGGTACAATACTTGGATGTACGTATGCGGTATGCACTGATGAGGGCAGTAATATGCCTAACTATTAGCAGAAAAAACTCTGTATTTTTGTAAAACACTAGCCGGTGGATACAATTGTTTGGACTTTGACGGTATGGAGCACCTTGACAGCTTAACAGGTACTAAATGGTACAATACTTGGATGTACGTATGCAGTATACACTGATGAGGGCAGTAATATGCCTATTAGCAGAAAAAACTCTGTATTTTTGTAAAACACCAGCCGTGGATACTATTGTTTGGACTTTGACGGTATGGAGCACCTTGTCAGCTTAACAGGTACTAAATGGTACAATACTTGCATGTAACTATGCGGTATGCACTGATAAGGGCAGTTATATATGTGTAACTTTACGCAGAAAAAACTGTTAAAAAAAAAAAAAAAACAGCCGGTGAATAGTATTATTTGGACTTGCACAGTATGTAGCCACCCCCTTGGCAGATTAACAGGTACAAAATGGTGCAAATGCACTACAGTCCACTGAACAATCACGTATTTCTGAACAGCAGCAGGACCCAACAGTGCAGCACCACAAAAAAAATCCAGGGATTAAACCCTAAATTGCACTCTGTCACACAATTCTGAGCAGCAGAAGTTTTGTGGAGCAAATAAAAATAAACTCAATTGGGCTGAACAATGAGGAGATAAGACACTTCAGAAAGTTCAGGCAGCTTGGAGATCTGTATGAGGCAGCTGACAGCTATCTGCCCCTCTCTGCTGCAATGCTCAATAACGTGAATAGGAGGTTTAGCTATCAATGATCCTTCTCAGTGTAACAGCACAGCACTCTGCACTCCTGCCTTTCCCTAATGCTGATGTGACTAGCAGTTGCAGTGTAACACTGTGGTATGAGCTATTCACACACACACAGTCCCGTCCTCTCCATCTTAGTGCATAGATGAAATGAAGAGAGGCAAGATGGCCGCTGATTATATAGGGGCTGTGACATCACAGGGGTCAGTGAACACTGATAGGCTGCATCTCACATGTGATTCAGGATCAGCCCGCCTACCTTCATTCCCGCCGCTGTTTTCCGCCCTCCCATAATCCCCTGCCCCATGTACTCACATGTGGATCCGCTATCTTAGGTCCCCAATAGCCTGGAACACTGTAAAATGAAGTTTAATGAAGCGATTTGCGCAATAGAATTGCGGCGATATTCATATTTGTTGCAAATCGAATTTTCCATTATATTCGTAAAAAATTTGGGTTCGTCAACTGCGATTCGCTCATCTCTAATTGGAGCCTGTCCATGACCACTATGGCACCTCCTTTGTCCGCTGGTTTAATCACCAGCCTGTGGTAATGGACAAGCTCTTTAATAGCATCCAGTTCACTTTGTGTCATATTGGGATGACTGAGTTTCTTTTCTTTCGCCATCATTGCCCGAAGGTCGTATGAAACTATCCCCAAAGGCGCTGATGGCATGAGATTTGATGGGGGGCTGGAATTCACTAGGCAAACTGAAATCAAAATCTTTTAATGTCATTGTGGAAGAGGTACCCACAGGGGCCTCCAACACTGTGGCTACCTCAGTCTTAGCATTTATCGAGAACCACACCTTCAGCTTAAATTTGCGTATGAATTGTAGGACATCCAATTCAAGATCAAACCAGTTAGTATATGCTCCAGGACAAAAACTCAAGCCCTTGGATAAGACACTTAATTGAGACTTAGATAGGATAACAGGTGAAATATTTACCACATTCTGTGGGGTCAGTTCCTCTTTTTGCGGTTGCGGCCGTTCATAGAGTCCTTGGGTATAGACTGTGTCTTGTTCTGATGTCTTGTTCTTACGGCTCCTGTAGTGTTTGCGGCCTCCCTGCCTGTATCGTTTGAAGACAGTCCTGCAGACCCTAAAAAATGAGAGGATGGTTCCGTACTCTGCTGAGAAGAAAGGTTAGGAGCATTAGTGTGTTCCTTATATCTCTTATTAACATTATAGCGCCTAAAAGAAGAAAAAGAGTTATTCCACTGGTAAACTCTAGAAGTGGTATAATCTTGTGTGTCTCAGTTGTCACTGACCATATACATGCAATCACATGAGATCACTCAATTGAGCTTGAGAAAGGCAGCGAGAGGCTGCGGAAACGTTGCTCCATTTTTGTGCACTGGAAATTGAATAAATCCACATCTTTATCACAAGACCTTTTGTGTGCTGCTGCTTTTTGGACTTGTATCTATCTATCTATCTGATATCTATCTATCATCTCATATGTATCTACTGTATCTACAACCAAACAATAAGTTGGTCAGCACTATTGATACAAAACTATAGTTTGGTATCAATAGTGCTGACCAACTTATTGTTTGGTTGTATAACACATACGGGGGAGTGGCGACCTCCATGTTGGTTCTTGCACCCCACCCACCTCTATCAGGCGTATATAAGGTGCCTGGGATGTTTCAGATCCTGCAAGCCTGCTGAATTGTTCACACAGAGGCATATTCATAGTGTAGGGTCCGTCCCCAAATGAGGTCACCTTACCGTGGTGGCCAAATCCCAAGAAGGTCGGCACTGCAACCAATAGTTGGTGCCCGAGGACCAATGTAGCAAGAATCCAATAGAAAGAAGGGTCCCGGCACTCAGAAGTTTTTGAAGTTTTTGTATGCTATGCATGTTGCATAAATAAAAACCTTTGAGACTTCAAAAACTTCTGAGTGCCGGGACCCTTCTTTCTATTGGAACCTTACCGTGGTGGGACTGTCCAAGCTATTTGGCCGCCAAATTTGCAAGCTAAGTACCTCATAATTTCATAACTTCATAATTGTATATTTCCATTTTTTGCACTATAGCTGTATAGCTTTTCATGTTGCACCTATATACTCATGTTTTATCTATATCTTTGTGCTAGCAGTGTGCTGCTGTATTCTCCTGTTGCTATCTACTGTATCTATCTAAAATAACAAAAAACAGATAACTGCAGCACTCTGAATTAGTGAAGTAAAGTGAGTAGCGTTTATTCAATCAAAACATTTGAGCTGCCACATAGAAGCCATGTTCAAGCTTGAACGCTACGTCACTTTACTTCGCTAATTCAGAGTGCTGCTGTGATCAGTTTTTTTGGCTATCTGGTTGGAGCCCCAGAAACCGGGGGACTCCCAACTGGTTTGCACCCGACCTTACAACCTTACAACTGGTTTACATGACTTGCCCATTTAAATGAAAGGTGTCATTGCAAAGAACAGTTGGTCACACAAAAAACAAGGTACGCCCTACATCCTTAAGAGGTTAAAGGGGTACTCCGGTGGGAAAAAAATTTGTAAAATCAACTGGTGCCAAAAAGTTGTACAGTTTTGTAAATTACTTCTATTTAAAAATATTAATTGTACCAGTTATTTTCAGCTGCAGTATGGTCCAGAGGAAGTTGTATAGTTCTTTCCAGTCTGACTACAATGCTTTCTGCTGACACCTCTGTCCATGTCAGGAACTGTCCAGAGCAGGATAGGTTTACTATGGGTATTTTCTGCTGCTCTGGACAGTTCCTGACATGGACAGAGGTGGCAGCAGAGAGCATTGTGGTCAGACAACTTCCTCTAGAGCATACAGCAGCTGATAAGTACTGGGAGGATTAACATTTTTAAATAGAAGTAATTTACAAATCTGTATAACTTTCTGGAACCAGTTGATATGAAAAAAAAATAATGTTTTCCACCGGAGTACCCATTTAAGGGGTTAAAAAAAAGTGTGAAAGGGTTTTACCTCTTTGCTCATAAATACATACACACATTATATATTTTCAACACATTCTAGAACCATTGCAATGCATGAGCCAGGTCATTGCAGGTTTAAAAACTTTCTGATCACTATGTAATTGCCGAATACTCACAGGAAATAAAATATAATTCTAGAAAATATATTAAAACCTTTTCCACTTTCATCACATTTTATAATGTCCTTATTAAGCTTGCAGCCTTGTGGTAAATGACTTGATATTACTAAAATTGCACAAAATGATGATGATCTATCCTAAATGAAAGAAGAAGAAATGTGTTAAATGTGTTAAAGTCGAAATTTAAATGTGTTGGCAAAATTATATTAAGATCAGAACTGAACGGGAATATGTGAACAGATTTCTAGAGATCAAAATCTATTTGTTTTTGGCCATTTAGAAAAAAAAACGTATTTATAATCGACATACACATACGGACGTGCGACATTCGACTAGCTGAGCTAAACTCTAGTAAATGCAACTAAACCTGAACCTGACAGCTCGGCCATTGACTACTTTAGTCTGCCTATGTTTTTGATTCTTTTTAAAGTGCTTGGTTGCCCAGAAAAGATGGTTACAGCTCGAGGAGACCATCCTGGACTTTTCTGGGCAATCAGAGCACTTTAACCCCTTAAAGGGGTACTCCGCCCCTAGCCATCTTATCCCCCTATCCAAAGGATAGGGGATAAGATGTCAGAACGCCGGGGTCCCGCTGCTGGGGACCCCGGGGATCGCTGCTGCAGCACCCCGCTATCATTACTGCGCAGAGCGAGATCGCTCTGCACGTAATGACGGGCAATACAAGGGCCGGAGCATCATTACGTCACGGCTCCACCCCTCGTGACCCCATCAATACAAGTCAATGGGAGGGGGCGTGGTGGTCTTCACGCCCCCTGCCATAGACTTGCATTAAGGGGACGGGCCGTGATGTCACGAGGGGCGGAGCCATGACGTCACACTGCTCCGGCCCCTGTATCGCCCGTCATTACGCACAGAGCGAACTCGCTCTGTGCAGTAATGATAGCGGGATGCCACAGCGGCGATCCGCAGGGTCCCCAGCAGCGGGACCACGGCGATCTAACATCTTATCCCCTATCCTTTGGATAGGGGATAAGATGCCAGGGGCGGAGTACCCCTTTAAGGTCATCATTTTGATTAGTTTTTTTGCACTTTTGTGTTTTCCTTCCCACCTCCTAATAGAACTATCACTGACATGACCCCTCCCAAATAGCTCGATCAACCAAAAAGACTCACGAAGGGAGGTATAGTTATTCCCTGTTGATTGGTACATAGAAGTAGCATTAGTATTATAGATATCATGGTCTTTATTTATTTGTTGGAAAGACCTGTATAGGTCATTGTGTGGGACCGGTTGTCTATTGGTTGTGAGGACATTTAACATACTTAAAAACTTATTATTTTATTATTTTATTATAAAACGTATTCATCTGATTGGAGGTAAGATATATCATCATGTGACACATCTAGTGGTATAGATTGATGCATTTATTTAGTTGTTGGTTTGGTATTTATTTGTTTACCCATAGGATCCGTTTGGGGAAGCAACTATCTGTAAATGAATAATTGGTAACCCTCTCTGTGGCTTTCTTTATTATGGAGACATAGGCCGACATTTATCAGTCTTTAGACAGTTTTTTTGTGTCTTGAAAAGTTGGAAAAAAGGCGCAAGCAGGGTTTATTTGCGCCTTTTTTGCGCCTTTTGGTTTACAAATTTCTGCTGATTTAGAGATGCAATCCACTGATTTTGGCAACACACATGATATGGAAGGGTTTTAGGAACTGCACCTTTTTGTGAAAAGGCGCAAAAGGCGCAAAGCCACTGAAAAGTCTCTAAAACTACACCAGCCCAGACTTAGCTTAGCTTTTTGGTGTATGTGAAGAGAGAAATTTCAGAAAATGTGATCTGCACAAAATTTATCAAATGCTCTGTGACCATTTAATAAATTTGGTGCTTCTTCACATTACCAGCACACAAAAAAAAGCTGTAGGAAAAATGCTTTACTTACACCTACAATGATAAATGCCGGCCATAGACACCATCTTAAGAGGTATTTTAGTTTCAGGTATTAAATAGATATATTGCTGTATTTCAATTTACAGTGGTTTATTCCTTCTAGAGATCCCAGTGGTAACCACTAAATGGAAAGGATTATGGGTTAATTGGCCGCTGGGAATAATATGCATTAATACTGAGATAATTGTGTGTAGCTGTTTGGGGAAATTAATGATTATCTATGGATATATGGGAAATATTTGGGTATATTTTTTATGTATCTCTATTTATTTTGGCTTTATCCAGAGGTTTTCCTAAGGGTTCATTAGAAAGATATATGTATCCTCCTCCCAAGTTATTATCATGTATATCAAGCCTATTTTTTTATTGAGGCACATGAAATTCTCAGGTATACTATACTGTGTTGATATCTGAATGAATGCAGATGAACATCTGAGGACCTAATGTGCTAATATCATTTATTTGATGTCTCTTTTGTAGGAGGGGCAATATTTGATTGCAATGTTCGACTGCTTCTTCTATGGACAATATTTAGTTCAAACACTCTTATCCAAAATACTCCACACCACCCTAAGTGTCCCCGATGATCCTTGTCTCCAAGTATCACCTTGGGATCTAGGGAAATGCATTGGGACCCCTAAATTCTTTGGGATCTCTAATTTTTTTAGGCAAAATGGGACCCCCCTTTTGTGCGGAAATGCATATAGTGTATATTTCATTTTACACATTATTTTTTTTGTGCACATATTTATGACCAATCTGTTGAGTTTAGTATGGGGTATGTGAGATTTAAGGGTGCCCCTATAGGTAGTCAACATACTGGTTTGGTGACACACATATAGATATAAGTCTGTATTGAGTTTATTGAATTGTATCTTTATGTCTCTTGTATCTTTTTACAGACCTGAATTATTTGGGTAACTGTGGAATTTTGGAACATTGAAATTTGGAATCTTGAATATTGAAATGCAAGTGACTGCATACTGGATACTTACCTAAGATTGATCTTTTTTGTATATATCTATATTTGTATGCCTTTCATAATATCTGGTTGTAGGGTGTTAACATGAATTGCAAATAAAAGTTTTCTTAGTTAGTTTTTTTGGGAGCCACCTTTCAGTAGCTATAACTCTTTCAATTTTACACCTTCAGACCCAGAGACCAGAAAAAAATGGGAAAACGAGTAAAAGCCTAGGATGGGAAATACAGGAGCCCCTGTAATCATCTGTTCTCCACAGCCATCCCCCTCCCCCCCAAGCCCCTCTGTCATCCTCCATTACCACAAATCCATTCCCCCATCATCCTTCATAGCCACAAATCCATTCCCCCCTTCTGTCATCCTCCATTGCCACAAATTGCACATATAGCACAGCCACCCCACCCCCCAATACGCTCCTCCCCCCCTCCATTCACCTCTGCAGTCTGCACTTTGTAGGAACTGCAGCCCTCGGTGGTGGCAGAATTCTCCTCTTGTGGAGTACAGCCGGGAAAGGTGAACGTCCATGACGTCTGCGGCATCTTTGTACACGGATGTCTGCTGCTCTTAAAGCGGCAGCGTCCCAACCCTGAGTTTACTTGGGGCCGCCGCTGGCCTGGCACCACCAGCGAAGGGGGCCTCCCGGTGGGATGACAGGAGTAGGGGGGCAGATGGACAGATGGATGGCCCGGCATGTACTCACTCGAGTATAAGCTGAGGGGGCTTTTCAGCATAAAAAATGTGCTGAAAAACTTGGCTTATACTCGAGTATATACGGTGTGTGTATTTTTGGATTTAATCGAACATATTGTATTTCTACATGGGTTTAAAGGGGTACTCCGGTGAAAAACTTTTTTTTTTTTTAAATCAACTGGTGCCGTAAAACAGATTTGTAAATTACTTCTATTAAAAAATCTTAATCCTTACTGTACTTATTAGCTGCTGAATACTACAGTGGAAATTATTTTTCGTTTGGAACACAGAGCTCTCTGCTGACATCATGAGCACAGTGCTCTCTGCTGACCTCTCTGTCCATTTTTAGGAACTGTCCAGGGTAAAAGGAAATCCTCATAGCAAACATATGCTGTTCTGGACAGTTCATAAAATGGACAGAGAGCACTGTGCTTGTGATGTCAGTAGACAGTCCTGTGTTTCAAAAAGAAAATAATTTCCGCTGTAGTATTCAGCGGCTAATAAGTACAGGAAGGATTAAGATTTTTTAATAGAAGTAATTTACAAATCTGTTTAACTTTCCCCTTAAAGTACCCCTTTAACATAACTTTGCATTTTTCAGTTTTTTGGTGTTCCAGGACACCATTCCTGTTGCAACTCCCAAAAAGGGAAAATTTTTGTAACGCTTAGAGAAAATCATGGTGTCTTCCTTTGCCAAACCTGTTGCAACTCTCAAAAAGGAAGTCTTTTTTAAAATGTTTGCAACTTTTCACAGAAATATTTTTTTTGCATCTACTGTAACAAGCTATTCACTATTTTAAGACACTGTCACTGATCATGTTGCAACTCCCAAAAAGGGAGAAGAGAGCAATTTTGTCTTCCAAAACCTGTTTCTGCATCTGCCAAAATATAAAGAAACTTAGTGCACTTATGATGGTGTTTGGTTTTGTCCATCAGAACACTAGGGTCTTGACAGTAGGGTCCGGTTCTCCATTTACACCTTTTGCACAATACTTGAGCTAAAACATTATCTCCAGATTCTTTGGAAAGAACATTTTAAGTGGGTTATCTGCACCTAAAACCAAAAAGATAAGACCCATCAGAGATGACCTCCTCTCTTCATGGGCCAGAAGTGGCCCCATAAGCTGCTTTATGGTTGGTTGACTAAGATATGGTTCCACAATCAAGATCTCAGTTGCATTGTTTTACCGTATAAAACCACCAAGCATTTTCCTTGTTTTTAGAATAAAAAGTTTCTACAATAGCTGAAAAGTAGAAGTTTTGCATGAATTAAATACATGCGCATTTACTTTTTTAGAGGTCTGCAATTAACCTTAATGGAAATATAGATTATCTATTAGATAAAACTCATTAACAAAAGCACACTAATGAAGATGAGGAACTCGCCCATGGAGGGTTCAATATCATAAATACTACAGAAAATTTGCCGCATCTTACAGTTATGACTTATAAAGACTTAGACAAGATCATTACAGTCTCTTAACAAGTGTTCTGTACAAAATGTTAGTATTTTAGTCAATTGTCATTACAAACCCTAAACAAGTGTTCTGTACAAAATCTCAGTCAATTGTCATAACGAGAGAGAATAGTTTCTGTGGTGTGAAGACAATAATTTGTTCATTGTTCCTACTTTTGAACTTCTAAATCCAGAGATCTCACCATTGTGGTCTAATACTTTTCTTTTATTAAAAGGATATTCCAGCTCATAATACTTATCTCATATCCACAGAATACATAAAAAGTGTCTTATCTCAGTGGTCTGACTGCTGGCACCCCTAGAGATCTAGAAAATGGGTACCTTATTGTCACCTTAGATCATAGCGACAGGTCATCTTTCTATTGAAGTTGCCCCATCTGGATAATTACATGTATTCCTTTTTAAACAGGCACAAAAATTTTTATTTGTTTTTACTGGTTAAAATTAAAGACCTTTTGTAATATGTTTGTTTACATTTTTTTTTTTAATATTTAATAAAAAAAGGGCTCCTGAAAATACCACCACTAGGGGTCCCCATATTTACTGGTACACTAACTAGTCCTGTAACAGCGTCATGCTCTTGTCCATGAGTCATGGGCAAGAGATGAGTCATAAACAAGAGATGACTCATGGACAAGGCTGCATGAGCAGACACACCAATCACCTCCCACCTCTACAAGGGAAGTACACACCCCCTCCGGCTGAGAGGATTTCAAACACTGTGAGCTAATGAAAAAAGGGATTTTTATAATAAATCTAAAAATAATAAATATATAGAGGCATAAAAAATAGCTGTATATGGTCAGGATAAGGTACTGAATAATATATTATTGACCTGACAGGTACACTTTAACTGGTTGCCATCTAAGGACGAGCCAGCTTGTCTTGAGACGCCAAGCGGTGTATGAAGTGGGCTCCTGACTCGAGCCTGAATCATACCAGCCAGCCGCCAGCGGATTCTTGTAGCTGGTGGCCGGCGTTAATAGCTGACATGTGGCGATTGCTACAGCCAGCTATTAACCCTTTAGATCACCGCTGTCAAAGTTGTTTAAGCCATCCCTGGTGGTGCAGTAGGGTGAATCGCCCCTCTGCAGCGCAATCGCGGGGAGGGGGCAATCCACTGCTGAGGTAGCCGGAGGGCTTACCTCTCCTTCCATGCTGGCTGCTGCGCTGAGAATGATAAAGCCTGGCAGGATTTATCAATCGAGCGCAGAGCACACAGGTCAATGTGGTAATTGTGATAAATCCAAGCAAGGAAAAACATAGGAGAAACAGTAGTTGGGCCGAAACCCAGGAACAATCGATGCAAACAAACAGCACATTAACGCTTGCAAGAGAAAGGACCAGGTGAGGTTAATACAATAACGGGGTTGCTTTGCCAGTCCCCGGCACCAACATAGAAGTCCTGAGCTGCAGCATCAATCAGCATGCATAAATGAAAGGGACCAACAAGCATCAAATATTGATATGTCAGCAAACATAGGAAAAAAATGGGGCCCAGAGCCCTATAGCAAGGGGGTGGGGGGGAGTACAAACAGGGGGAAGCACGAAGACATACAAAAAGGACATGTCCACACATAAGGAAGTAGATATGAAAAGTAGGAGAAAAAAGACAAAAGAGAGTAAGAGAGAAGAAAAAGTCGGAAAAGCTATCCCAGGGTTCCTAGACTGAAAGGAAGGAAGGAAGGGATAGAGTTATTCAAGGAGGCCGTTAAATATTCCAGAGAACGAATCTCACGTATGCGAGATAGCAAGTCAGACTCAGAGGGAGGGAGGTCATCTTCCAACATTTAGCAATAAGGGTTTTAGCGGCCAAAACTATATGCATAAAAAGCTTAAAAAGCTGTCTAGACAGAGCAGGGGGAGAAAGATGAAGAAGGTAAATAAGAAGGTTGAGAGGGACCAGAACCTCAGAGAGCAGACCCTGCACATTATTCCAGTAGTCCACTATAAGTGGACTGGACCAGAAAATATGGAATATTGTGCCTAAACCAACCCCTCACCGCCAGCACTGAGGGGGGATGTCAAGGTTCAACCTATTCAACAGCTCCGGGTTATGATACCATCCCATAAGCAATTTGTATTGGGTTTCCTTATAGGCAGTGCAGATGGATGCTTTTGAGGCCCTTTCCCAAATGACGTTCCACTGAGGGGCAGTAACGACAGTACTGAGAGTGTCTTCCCAATGGCCCATATAACGGTGTGACACCAGAACACCTACAAGAGGTTAAAGAAGAAGGGAATAAATATCGGAGAGGAGGCCCCTCATCTGAGGCAAACCACGGCATAGCCTCTCAAATCCAGTGGGCATAGAGACCACTGAAGAGGCAGTGGTAGAGGACAAAAAATGTTGCAACTGCTAGTGAAAGCGCTCAGATGAGGGGAGATCCCAACGAGATAGTAATTGCAAGAAGGAAAGAAGGGTGCGAGAAAGAGGGTCCACAACATCCGTCCAGCAGAAAAGTTCCCTAGATCCCCATTCCCGCACCACAACCGCATACCAACCAGCAGGGAAGTCAGGATGGTAGAGAAAGGAGCAGAGAGGGGAGGAAGGAAAAAACAGCTTAAATTCCCATAATGCCCAAGAGAGGAGACAATGAGACAGTAGATGCAGGAGGGGACCAGAGGAGGGAATTGGGTGGAAAGGGGCTAACCAGAGCTTTTCCAGCTCCATCCAGCGGCTGTACGCATGATAAGATGACCACACCGCGAGATGGCGCAGATGAGCAGCCCAATAATTCTTAACTACGTCTAGGAGAGCAAGACCGCCAGATTCCTTGCCAGCCATCATTACAGACATAAGGAGTCGGTGCCTCTTCCCATCCCAAATGAATTTGAAAATAGCCGATTGGAACGAGCGTAGGGCTGACAGCGGCACACGGACCGGTAACGTTTAAAAGAATATAGTACTTTTGGTAGGATAGTCATTTTAACCGCCGCAATGCACCCAAAAAAGGAAGTATACTGCGACCGCCATTTCTCCATAAGAGGACGGAGTTCCCGGAAAAGGGGGAGAAAGTTAGTAGAGTAAAGCGAGGAATAGTGAAACGTAATAGAGACCCCCAGGTACTTGATAGCAGATGGAGACCACTAAACAGAGTAATTGGAGTGAAGGAGAGTGGAGAGAGACAAGGGTAGATTCAGAGGAAGCGCCTCAGATTTAGAGAGGTTCACTTTGTAGCCAGAAGTACCGTAAGTATGGAGAGCTCTATGGAGACTAGGTAGAGAAAGTAAAGGACGAGTGAGAGAGGAGGACATCATCAGCGAATAAGCAAATCTTGAACTCTCTGTCGTGTAACGGAACCCCAGTGTAACGCCGAGTGCTCGGGGTCCCGCTTCTCCCCCGGAGCACTCGCAGCGTTACTCTCCTGCTTGCAGCGCCCCGGTCAGACTCGCTGACTGGGAGCACTGCTCTCTGTCTCTCGGCGGGGATGCGATAACCGCGGCGGGACAATTCCTACGTGCAAGACGCCTGTGTTCTATGGAGCAGGATTTTGAAATGCATCTAGAGGAGAGATTCCGTGAAAGGGGCTATAGCAACCGGAGCATACAAAGAGCGTATTGGAGAGCGAAAAAAACGGATAGCGCCTCATCTTTACATAGAACACTGATTAGTAAGACTACTGACAACCAGGTGAGGTGCATCTTAGACTACAATTCTCGTAGCCATGAGATTAGACAGATACTTGAACAGCATTGGCCCGTTTTACAGGTGGATGAGACGCTAAATGGTATGATATCTTCGAGACCGGCGATTGCATATAGACGGAATAGAAATTTGAAGGATCTTTTGGTGAGGAGCCACTATGAGATTGAGGAACCATACTTATTTGGCTCCAAGGGTCCTAAGAATGGCTGCTCCCCATGTGGCAAATGCCTCGCATGCAGTAATGTATTACGGAATGATGTGTTTCAAAACTCATCTTGTACTAGATCTTATGAAATCAGGCAGAAAATAAACTGTGTAACTAAAGGGGTGGTGTACGTTGCACAATGTCCATGCGAATTACTATATGTGGGTATGACCACCAGGGAGCTCCGCCGACGGGTCAGAGAGCATGTCTTGGACATTAATGCGGCAGCTAATGAAACAAATTTTCAGTCTTTGAAAACTTTACCAAGGCACTTTAAACTTAAGCATAACAGTGATGCCACTCTCCTCAAATTCATAGGTATTGACCATGTTTCGGTGGGTATCAGAGGCGGCCAATGGAAGAAATTGGTCGCACAAAGGGAAACGCGATAGATCTTCAGGTTGGACACACTTGTACCTCAAAGCCTAAATGAGGTAAACAGCTATGCCCCATTTTTGTGAGGAGTATTGGTTGGCTTTTGAGCTCGGATTTTCATTAGTGTGTGTAATTTAATGGGTTTTAAGTGATTTTTAGCAGCTTCCACTTGTTTTAACTGCATGTTTTTATTAATTTAATTCTTTTTTATCTGTTTGTCTATTTAGATGTGTTATGAGACTTGCCATCCAGGGCTATCACATGATTGTTCCCCGCTTCTCCCCATCGTTGGAGCGAGTTTACTATTGGAACCATTTTCGGGCCTCTTTTCTCTATAATAACCAAAATATTTTTTATTTATACACATAGGGTTACATATCTATTTTTCATATACATAGAAACAACTTTTTATTTTTATATATATTTTTTGATATTATATTTATTATCACTTTATTTATTCATTTTTTATAAATGATTATATTTATTCCACTTTAGACTACATTTATAACACCCAATATGTTTATTATACCCATATATAGGTTCACATTGGCACAATTTTTTCACTTACTTTACACCCCACACACCACTCTCACATTACACCTCAATACTCTATTATCAATTTTGCACTTATTCCCACATGTCCTTTATTATTTATTTTATTTTTGAGTCCTTAATAGTTTGCTTTAATAATATTTATTACTAATAGCTATTTATTTATTTATTCATTCAATTATGAGAGTTGAATCAATTATTAAGTTGCACCTCATATTCCCCCACATTTTACACCCTCACACATATAATTGACTTATGGTTCCTTTTGTCCACTAGGTAGGTATCCACCAATTTCCCTGTTTCCTCTCCTTACCTGCATGGCACTTTCACTTTTGCACTGAGTGTTCACTTTGCACTTGCACGTTTTTTCACAGCCCCCCCCCCTTTTTTCCCCCCTCCCCCTTTTCCCTTTCTCTTTTTGCATGTTATGCACCTTAATCCTGATTTTCATGTTGTCGTACTGCCATTGTGCAGTGCAGCGACATGAACATTGCAATATAAGCACTTGCATTTGTATTATATGTGACCCAGCTATGGGCAACATGTGTATTTACCTAAATTGTGTATTATTATGATTTATTGTATCTAGCTCCCGATATGATGTATTGCAATTCAAAGCATGGTTACTTGATATAAAACGAGTGTATTTACATTTATGTCTGAATTGATTGACAAACCATGCCTGTATACAACTATATTCAATCTTCTAGCGCTATGAAGTCCAGCGATTGTCGGGATTCCCGTACCAAGGTTACCTTCCAGGCCTCGCTTTGATGGCGAGGCTTGGCCCTCTACCAGACAGTGGGACAGCCCTAGTATATGATTGGTCCTTACATCCGAGCCTCGCTTTGGAAACGAGGCTTGGTTGTTAGTGACGTTGTGGAGCCTTCTGGCGCGGCTTCCCGATGTCACATGACACGCGCTGATAGGTGCATCTGCTCCCGGACCTCGCTATGAGTGCGAGGCTTGGTAGCAGTGATCTATGTGTGGCTATGACGCTTTATCTATATCACGTGTTTCAGTCCTGGGCTCTAATTGGTTAGGTCTCTGTATATATACATACCCCACACTCTATTGACTACACCCCGGAAGAAGCCTTCAATGGTGAAACGTTGGGTGGCGGGTGGCTGTAGCGCCGTACTTCTTGCTCCACTTGGTAAAGTATTCTGTTATCTCTGTCCAGTTTTGGTTTTGCCCTACCTGTAATGCTTTACTGATCCCCTGGGGTTTTTTGTCTGCTCTGTGATTGTTGTACTTACCTGTGGTCCGAGCACGTTTGCTGGATCCGACCTTAATATATAATATATGAGCAGCAGTCCTTTCCATTTAGCCCACGGGAGACAATATCTACCATGCACTTGGTTATTTAACCTCTTTCCTGGCAGACAAGGGTAGCCCCCGATTCTCTCTCAGCATTTTTGGATCTATGATTGTTAGTGTATATGTATTTTTTAAATTATTTTAAATGTCTTGTCATTTTGGATTCATGTTAATAAAGTATACTTTGTGATATTTATGTCCTGTTTGACACCTTTCTTTATGAATTCAATCTATGTCTTTTGGCGTAGGACCTACTGTGTGTGAATTTTTTCTTTTGGTATCTCAGAGTAATTGGAGCCAAGGAGAGAGGAGAGAGACAAGGGTAGATTCATAGGAAGCGCCTCAGATTTAGAGAGGTTCATTTTGTAGCCAGAAGCCACACCGTAAGCATGGAGAGCTCTATAGAGACTAGGTAGAGAAAGTAAAGGACGAGTGAGAGAGGAGGACATCATCAGCGAATAAGCCAATCTTGAACTCTATGTCGTGTAACGGAACCCCAGTGTAACGGTGAGCGCTCGGGGTCCCGCTTCTCTCCCGGAGCGCTTGCAGCGTTACTCTCCTGCTTGCAGCGCCCCGGTCAGACTCGCTGACCGGGAGCGCTGCTCTCTGTCTCTCGGCGGGGATGCGATCCCCGTGGCGGGACATGCTCGCCCGCGGATTGCATCCCATGTCTCTCACCGGCCCCGTGCTCCTGCTCAGTCCCAGCACACGCGGCCCCGCTCTCTAGGGCGCACGCGAGCCGGGTCTCTCAGATTTAAAGGGCCAGTGCACCATTAATTGGTGCCTGGCCCAATTAGTTTCAAGCACTCCCTACACTATAAAAACCCACTTCCCCTTCCTGTCCCTGCCGGATCTTGTTGCCTTGTGCCAGTGAAAGCGTTCCTGTGTGTCCTTTGTCAGTTTATCCAGACCCTTGCCATTGCCCTTAACTACGAACCGTTGCTGCCTGCCCTGACCTTCTGCTACGTCTGACCTTGCCTTTTGCCTAGTCCTTCTGTACCGCGCCTGACTCAGCAGTCAGTGAGGTTGAGTCGTTATTGGGTGGAACGACCTGGGGGTTTCCTGCCGCAGCAAGTCCATCCCGCTTTGCGGCGGGCTCTGGTGAAAACCAGTAACCCCTTAGATTCCGTTCCCCTGTTACAGCCCACACCATCCCCTCACTGACATAGAGGATCCACTATCTGTGTCTGCCCTGCATACCACTCCGGATCCTGACAGTAGATCCGGCTATGGATCCCGCTGAGGTCCCGCTGCCCAGTGTCGCTGACCTAACCTCTGTAGTCGCCAAGCAATCACAGCAGAGCTGTTCTCCTACAAAAATCCGCTAAAGAAAAAAATGTCACTTGCGGATTTTTCTCCAAAACCTTTTCTCCTCCAGAAAAAACTATTCCATTGGAGACCGTGAACTATTGGCTATTAAGTTGGCCCTTGAGGAGTGGAGACATCTTCTGGAAGGATCCCTTCATTCCATCACCATCTATACAGATCACAAAAATCCGTCTTATCTTCAATCCACCCAGCGGCTAAATCCTCGCCAGGCTAGATGGTCGTTGTTTTTTGCCTGTTTCAACTTTCAAATCCATTTTCTTCCCGCAGACAAGAATGTCAGGGCTGATGCTCTATCTCATACCACCGACGCCTCTGAAGCCGAGACCCTTCCTCAGCACATCATCCACCCTGAATGTCTGATCTCTTCTGCTCCTGCTTCTCTGGTGCCTTTTCCTCCAGGACGACTTATGTTCCTCCCCGTCTTCGCCTCCGGATCCTCAAATGGGGCCATTCCTCCCTTCTGGCAGGTCACGCTGGAATCAAAAAGACTTCACAGTTGATTGCCAAACACTATTGGTGGTCCTCCCTGGAAAAGGATGTGACCGATTTCGTACGAGCCTGTACAGTATGTGCACGTGACAAGACCCCTTGCCAGAAGCCTTCAGGTCTTCTCCTTCCGCTGCCGGTGCCTGAACAGCCTTGGTCCCACATAGCCATGGACTTCATCACTGATCTTCCTTTATCCCATGGCAACACTGTCATCTGGGTGGTCATTGATCGTTTTTCCAAAATGGCTCACTTTTTTCCGCTTCCTGGCCTTCCTTCTTCGCCACAGTTGGCGAAGCAATTTTTTCTGCAGATTTTTCGTCTTCACGGGCTTCCCACGCATATCGTCTCGGATAGAGGCGTTCAATTTGTGTAAAAATTTTGGAGAGCTCTCTGTAATAAATTAAAGATCAAATTAAATTTCTCGTCCTCCTATCACCCCCAATCCAATGGACAAGTGGAAAGAGTGAACCAGATTCTTGGTGACTACTTGCGACATTTTGTCTCCTCATGCCAAGATGATTGGGTCGACCTTCTACCCTGGGCTGAATTCTCGTACAATTTCAAAAATTCTTCCGCCAAATCTCCATTTTTTGTGGTGTACGGCCGTCACCCGCTGCCCCCCTCCCCATTCCCACATCTTCTGGAGTTCCTGCCGTGGATGAAGTAACCCGAGACTTCTCCGCTATCTGGAAGGAGACTCAAAAGTCGCTCTTACTGGCCTCTTCTCGTATGAAGAAACATGCGGATAAAAAGAGAAGAACTCCTCCTGTCTTCGCCCCTGGTGACAAAGTATGGCTCTCCGCCAAATGCATTCGGTTCCGGGTCCCTAGCTACAAGCTGGGTCCTCGTTACCTCTGGCCTTTTAAAATCAAATTAATTCTGTCTCCTACAAGCTCCATCTTCCTTCCTCTCTTCGTATTCCTAACTATTTCCATGTCTCCCTTCTCAAACGTTTCATACTTAACCATTATTCCCCCAAGGTCACCGCTCCTGCTCCTGTCACTGGGTCATCTGATGTCTTCTCGGTGAAAGAGATCCTCGCCTTCAAGGTCGTCCGAGGTAAAAGATTTTTTCTTGTGGATTGGGAGAATTGTGGACCCGAAGAGAGGTCTTGGGAACCCGAGGCTAATATCCCTGGTACGGCCCACGCCATCACCTTACTGACATAGAGGATCGACTACCTGTGTCTGCCCTGCATACCACTCCGGATTCTGACACCCAGTGATGTCCGAGTCCCCCCTAATCATGGCAGCCAGAGGCTCAATACATAAGGCAAAAATCAAGGGGGACAACGGACAACCCTGACGGGTCCCATTGAGCAAAGGAAAAGTAGGAGAAGGAGCAAGAGGGAGTTTCAAAGAGGCAGTAGAGACCCAGCAGTGCAGTTAAAAAATTACCCGTAATACTAAACTTCTGAAGGGTAGCAAAAAGAAAGGCCATCCCAGTCTATCAAAAGCCTTTTCGGCATCAAGGCAAGCAGGAGAGTAACGCTGTGAGCGCTCCGAGGGAGAAGCGGGACCCGGAGCGCTCGGCGTTACAGTACCCCCCCCCCCCTTAGGTCTCCCCCTCTTTTTGGAACCCTAGAATTTACGAATGAGTTCCTTGTCAAGGATGTTAGCCTCGGGTTCCCAAGACCTCTCTTCGGGTCCACAATTCTCCCAATCCACAAGAAAAAATCTTTTAAGTATGACTGCTTGTTCAGATCTCCGATTGATCAGATCAACAAGGTCCACTACCCTCCTGATATTATCACCTCCCTGGCGACAGGGAATAAACCCTACTTGATCCTTATGGATTAGGGACGGGAGAAAGGAGCAAAGCCGAACCGCCAACACCTTAGAAAAGAGTTTCAGTTCAGAATTGAGGAGGGCAATAGGCCGATAACTAGAACAATCGTGAGGATCTTTTCCAGGCTTAGGTATCAGGGTGATAAGAGAATGCAAAAAAGACTGCTGGATCCTCTCCCCCCCCCCCCCCCCCCCCATAAAAGAGTTAAAAAGAGGGACAAGTTTAGGTACAAGTTCAGAGGAAAAAGTATTGTAGTAGAGATAGGTGAAGCCGTCCGGGCAGGGGGAACGACCAGCAAGAAGGGATTTGAGAACTTCTAAGAGCTCATCCCCAGTGATAGGTGCATTGAGGACCTCACGATCGGCCCCTGACAGAGTAGGCAAGCCGCATCGCGAGAGATAAGAATCAAGAGTCACAGCCCGTTCCCCCGGATCAGACGGAAGCTGGGAGGGAAGAGAGTAAAGTTTAGTGTAGTAGTCAACAAAGAGGCGGGATATGTCAGCTGGATGATAATGAAGGACACCAGAAGAGTCTTTGAGAGCCGAGGGAGATTGCATAACCACCCAGTCCCGGAGGCGCCTGGCCAACATCGTGTGTGCTTTATTGCCCTTCTCATAGAAGCGATGCTTCACAAAAATGTAATTGGCGCTCCACTCTATGAAGGGCCAGGTCACCCAAGCGCACCCGGGCTGCCACAAAGCCCCGCAGGGTTGACAGGGAAGGAGTAGACAGGAGAAGAGCCTCTAGGCAAGATATCTCTGCGCGGAGTTCCAGAGAGCGAGTCAGAGCATCACACTTAAGGCGCAAGCCCAAAGCTATACAATGACCACGGACAACGGACTTATGGGCCTCCCAGAGGACTGCCTGAGGGGAAACTGAGCCCTCATTAATAGCTAAATAGTCTGTTAGACACTTCTGTATCGACTCCCGGGAAGGCAACAACTTGAGAAGAGAGTCATTCAGTCGCCAGTGGCAGAAAATAAGGTTAAAGTCCCCACCTAACAACCAAGCAGAGGAAGGGAGTTTATGGAGCTGAGCAAGGACAAGTATTAGGGGCATATACATTACAAAGCAGAAGCGAGGCCCCACCCAGGACACCCTCCACAATTACATAGCGCCCCTGGGGATCAAGAAAGGAAGAAGAAACTTGTAGGGGGCAGGACCTAGAGACTAGAATGGCTACACCAGCAGTTTTCCTATGAGAAACCGCAGAGTAGGACAGAGGAAAAAGATGGTGCAGGAATTGAAAGATTCCAGAATGGTCAAAGTGCGTCTCCTGAAGAAAAACTATAATGGCACGCAACCCAATCAACTCCCTTTGTATCAAGCGCCTCTTAGAGGGGGAGTTCAGTCCTTTAACATTCAAGGAGACGCACCTAACCATGGTGGAGAAGGAGAAAAGACAAGCAGCACATGAAGAAGTATACTCACGAAAGCAGTCAGAATGGGCAGCACACTTCCGTGGAGAGACAGCCGGAGAACCGGGGTCCCTAGGAGAGGCAGCAGGAAAGAGCAACCTAAGGCGGGAAAAAGACAAAAGAAGAAGGAAGACAAGGAAAAACAAAAGGGTGCACAAATAGACAACAAGCCACCAAGACACCGGGAAACAAATAATAAACCACAGTCATATACAAAATAAACCATTGACCAGTCAGCCAATGCGGAGGCCAAGACCATCCAAGTGGACCATGGACCAAGGCATGGGCAGTCCATTGCTACAGCCTTGAGAGGGGATGTAGAAGGACACCACCAAAGGACAACCAGCAGAAAAGCCAGCGCCCTACTCCAAGGCCATAGCAAAGGAACACAGAGAAACAAAAACCACAGGTGACCAAAAAATGCAGGAACACTGTAAAAAAACAGGGGAGAGTTAGCAACAACATTAAGTCTCATGGAGAAGGAGAACCCCCTCCGGTCAGGGAGAATCCTAAGACCAAAAAAGAAGTCCAGGACCAAAAACTGCTCAGGAAAGACACAGGAGCCCCATCTTCATCTCAGGGGGGGGAGGGCTCGAGGAGAGGTCCCCGAGACCCCAGGGGGGATTTCTTCTGGGATCCAGCTCTGCGGGGCCTAACGGGCTGCCATACAGGGTGCAGAGGAGGGGGGGGGGAGACATCAGATGCCAGTCCACCATCTGAGGAACCAGCAGCTCCAAAGTAGAACAGAAGGCCTGAAGATCCAGGTAGGAGCGTAGAACAGCAGAGTGTCCATCTCTGTGGGCCTGCAGCCCAAACGGGAAGGTCCATCTGTACGGGACATGGTGAGAACGAAGGACCCCTAGTAGGGGCTGCAGCAGGCATCTCTTGCGAAGCGTTAACCAGGATAAATCCTGATAGAGTTGAATCTGGGCACCATCAAAGTAAAAATTATGCATAGTCCGAGCTTTAGCCATGATGGCCTCTTTAACTTGAAAATCATGCACACAGCAAACGACATCCAGCGGAGCGCCCGTGGTAGACTTAGGGCGAAGCACACGGTGTGCTCTGTCAAGCTTGATCCTATGCGAGGCAGATTCGCCAAGGATCCTGTTAAAGATAGCTTCCAGTGTTACAGAAAGGTCCTCCTCACGAGTAGCCTCCGGCAGACCTCTCACCCTGATGTTATTACGCCTCCCTCTATTATCCAGATCTTCAACATGTACATGGAGATCACCAAGAAAGTCCTTTTGGGAACCAATAGTAGAGTTCAGTTGTGCAATATACGCCCTAGTTTGGTCATGGGCATCGTCCAGGCCATCCACCCGTTAAGAAACATGCTGGATATCCTGTCGCATGGAGGAGATGCAAGCCGGGAACGGAAGTCCTCCTTAGTTGGAATTTGGGACAGGAGATGGCCCAGGTCAGGGAATGCTGAGGAAGGCAGAGACACCCCCGAGCAAGGCAAATCAGAATCAGATGCAGCATCCCAGGGCACAGATCCAGGTGCCAATCCAGGGGCTGCCAACGGCCCAGGGAGTGGACGAGGGGTCCCCCGAGGGGGAGAAGGAAGGGCTCCGGAGGTCATCATGGCGGACTGCTTTCTCCGCTGCGGCTTTGGAGGGTATGAGGGAGGGTAGAAGGCTGCAGGTGTGGTCAGGGAAACAGGTGAGATGTGGGCCAAGACAGCGTCAGCAGGCACAATCAGAGGCGGCAGATGAGCAGGACCAAGCCCAGAGCCCCTAGGGAGAGGCACAGAAGAGGGGGAGGCTGAGGAGTGCGGGGAAGCTGGGGAACGCTGGGAGCCCACAGGTGGTGACGGCCCTATCTTCAGCAGGGAGGCCCAAGATCGAGCCCCAGACAGCTTGTAGGGAGAGGGCGAGGAGGAGGAAGCCACAGGGGGGGGGAGACACTGGAGCAGCACTAGAAGGGGCAGCTGATCCCAAAGTGAGCCCCCCGGTACACTCACCCCACACTCTAGCAGCTCGAGTCAGGGTAAGGAGGAGAGTCAGGAGGAGAGTCCACGGCAGGAGGAGCAGCAGCAGGGAGAGGCTCCGGTCCTTGCGCTACAGTGCAGCCCACACACGGCCAGGCAGGTGCTTCCGGCAGAGACGGAGCTTCGGGGGATTGCGGAGGCAGGAGCGGGGATCCCTGTACAGGCTCCGGAGGTGAAGGGCGGCAGGGAGGTGAGTCCTCAGAACAGAGAGGGGCACAGTTGGCAGAGCGAGACCGCAGGCCCAGCGCCGGGCCCGTAATGGTGGACGGAGCAGAGGGTGCAGGAGCAGGAGGCAGCTGAAAAAAACAATGGATTCCCCTGGGTTCAGGGATAGCCAGCCTGGAGGGTGCCGAAGGGTTCCTAACTTTACTGGAGTGCCTCCCCATCAGAGAGCAGGGTCACCAGGGGCAAATTAAGGCGAGTGTTTGGCCAATGGAGAGGGAGCTCCCTTAACACCCGGCCATCTCTGTCAGCGCCAAGCCACGCCCCAGGTCAACGTGGTTCTATGAAACCACATTGATCTGTATAAGGAATCTAATAATTTCTCCTAAAAGTCCCCTAAGGGGACTAAAAGTTAAAAAAATTAATAAATAAAAAAAAAGTTAAATAAAAAGTTTTCAAAAACACCCATTAACCCCTTCCTTATCAAAAGTTTCAAACCCCCCTTTTACCAAATTCCATATAAATATGTAATCATAACAAAATAAACATATGTGGTATCGCCAAGTGTGTAAATGTCCGAACTATACAAATATATCATTCATTAAATCATACGGTCAATGGCGTATGCGCAAAAAAATTCCAAAGTCCAAAATAGCATATTTTTGGTCACTTTTTATGTAATGAAAAAATTAATAAAAAGCGATCAAAAAGTCTGATCAAAACAATGGTACTGCTAAAAACTTCAGATCATGGCGCAAAAAATGAGCCCTCCGTATGCGGAAAAAATAAGTTATAGGGGGCAGAAAATAACATTTTTAAACATACTAATTTTCGTGCAAAAAGTTGTAATTTTATGTCAAGACTTCGCAGGAGGCTTTGTATTATATGCATTTTCTTTCTTTACAGCAATAATAGAAACGTTTTAACAATCAGTATGAAGCAACAAACTTTGTAGGTACATAGATGTAACCAAGAATGCTATAGTGGTCAGTAGCCAATCACATAGTAGCCCAGGTGATATAAGGTGTTGCTTGACTTAAATCTCCCTCTATCTTTGTTGCTCAGTATTGTAGTACTGAATATTTTGCTGCAATATTTAATAATCTTATAGGAGCCTCATATATATGTATATACATATATATATATATATATATATATATATATATATATATAGTTACATAGTTAGTACAGTTGAAAAAGGACATACGTCCATCAAGTTCAACCAGGGAATTGAAGGGTAGGGGTGTAAACATATATATATATATATATATATATATATATATATATATATATATATATTACCATCCTTCATATTTCACCACTTATTGCATTCTTTTCCATTCACCCGTTATACTCAAACCTGTTTCCATTGTTTCTTCCTATCTATTTGTATAATCTTATCCTTTTACTCTTCAAACATTGCTTTCTCTTAGATATTTCTTACTTATTACCTCTTTCCTTTGCTATCGGCGCGTTTGCATCTCCCCTGTGTTTATGTGTATGTTCACATCTCCATATTCCTCTGAGTCGCCCTGCGCGGCGTATTATCGTGTGATTTCAGTCCAAGTGGTGATCCCTTGTACCGTTCGCACCCTTTTCTGTCAGACGCGCTCTGTTCCATTACCTCATGCTCCGTTTCCTATTCCTGTCAGCCTCTCCATAACTATAAGATATTAGTTCTGGTGTACTTTTCAGGACATTACAGTACAGTGACCCCCCCGACCTACGATGGCCCCGACATATGATGAAATCGACATACGATGGCCTCTCAGAGGCCATCGCATGTCGATGTCAGCATCGACATACAATGCTTTTTTATGTCGGGGCCATTGGATTAAGTGCTATCCGGCAGCGCCAAATGCTTAAGCTGCTGCCGGATAGCAGCTTAATGTTCCCCGTGTGGTGCGGTAAGTATTACATACCCCTCCACGATGCTCCGGGTTGCCCTCCGGGTCCAGCGCTGGTCTTCCGGTGACTTCTCGGCCCTCTCCGATGACATCAATACGCTGCTGCACACGTCACCCAATAGGAATTGCGTACGCAGCGGCATAATGACGTCGCTACGCAGGCCCAGTAAGGCCTTGCGGAAGAAAGCAGAGGACCGGAGAAGACAGCAGAGGATCGGAGAAGACAGCAGAGGACCGGAGAAGACAGCGGAGGACCGGAGAAGACAGCGGAGAGCCCAGCGGAGGCCCGGGGTCACCATCTCGAGCGGCGGGGACAGGTGAGTACAGCTTCCTATACTTTACATTGCACGAATCCCACAACATACAATGGATTCGACAAACGATGGCTCGTTTGGAACGAATTACCATCGTATGTTGAGGGACCACTGTATCTCCTATTATATATTATCATTATATTGCAAATTTTTCTCCAGTAATTTACTTCAATATATTTAGTAGTATTCTTTATATTACTTTATACAATCTATCTATAATATAAAATGATATTACATTCATATAATTATTTACATATAGACTATTTACAAGTAATTCATATTTTTTCATCTATAGAGATGTATAGATATAATTATATAAATCTATCAAAATGTTTTCTAAACAAACCATGTCAGCTAACCCTGAATTAATGTCAAATGATCAAATCCAATTATTAGTGAGCCTGAGCCATTCAGTATCAAGGTCAGTCCACACTGCAGTGAATAATGCTATGGTGGCTATACGTGAGTCCATAGCAAAATCAATCGCTATGGTGATAACACAAACTTCAGCCCAAAAAGTACATCAATCCCTACAATCTTAAAGTCAATTAAAAAAGCTGCCTTCCTCTAATGACGACCTTCTTTCCAAGAAACATAGAAAAGTTATGTATAAAGAAAGAGGTCATGATATTAATGATGGCATGCTTATCATACGCAGCCATAAAACTGATGCTAACCAGTCTCATCCAGGACCCTCTACCCGGGAGGAGTTTTATGATATGAGGGGTGAACAAGCCTCTAAACATCCTGAATCTGATGACTTTGATGATTATGTTGATAATGATGGTAATGATGATGATTATCCCTCGTATTTTCCAGAAGAATCTGAGGGTGATGATACTTATTTTGCTGACAATACTTTGTCCGAAACTGCTGTTTTAGACAGTCAGGGAGTCCCGTTCTTTGATCCTTCCCACATCAAGAAATCCTAGATCTGGGGAGTGGACTCCAAATCCAGAGGTTGAAAGATTTATATGTCACTGGATCAGAAAAGGTATTGATAATAAAGACTAGAAATAAATTACAGGCTGAATGCCCACGTCCAACTCTATCACTTAACATGGCTCATACACTTGAACTGGACCCAATCCTCATCAAATATATTCTAAAGTCAGGTAAAAACCCTAAAAAAAGGGATTGATTGTAGTTTCAGTCTTTATCAGGACAAATTTTAAGATCTTTTAGGACCGTTGACAAAAATTATGGATTTATCAGAGGATGCCCTTAACACCAGCAATCCTATAGACGTAAACACCCTTAGAGGTTGGGCACAGAGACCTATATGCCTCTTTGGTAATGTGAACGAGACCTTCTGCACTGAGAGGAGATGTTCCATTCTCCTGAAACTTGACCCCCCAGCTAACACATTAGGCATCTACCCAACAATCTTCGCCCACAGAGGGCTTTCTCTTTGGAGATCAATTTATAAAATAAATTTCTAAATATGTCTGCTTGTTCTCATTGTTAGACAAGGCCCAAGCATCACTCTAGAAAGTCTTTCCATGTAAAATTTTTGGATGGAGCAGGGGCCATTTTCCCCCCTGAAACACACACCATAGAGCACAATATCGAAGCCCCTCTTATCCAGATGGGTCATCCTTCAGCATTCCTCCTCCACAACCCCAAACCCAACCCTTCTTCCCATATCGGGGTCATCCATGGAGGACAAGAGGTCGAAGATACTCCACTTGTTCCAGACCATGCAAGTCTGTTTCACTCAGTTTCTTCCCACCCTCCAATGGGCGGAAGACTTCTAAATTTCTATATCCAACCCTTATCAAATGAATCCTCTTCATCCGATTCATTTCTAAAAAGAGGATCAAATTCTGATAAATTTGGAAATAGAGGATCTCTGTACCAAACATGCCATTATTCAAGTCCCTCTAAATTCTCCAGGGTTTGTCAGCAACCTCTTTTTAGTAAAAAAGAAGGATACAGGTTATCGACCAGTGATAAATCTAAAAATCTTAAACAATTTCGTACATTATCGTAATTTCAAGATGGAAGGTATCCATCTTTTAAGAGATCTCCTATTACAGGATTGTTACGCCGAGCGCTCCGGGTCCCCGCTCCTCCCCGGAGCGCTCGCTTCACTCTCCCCGCGGCAGCGCTCCGGTCACGTCCTCTGACCCGGGGCGCTGCGATTCCCCGGCCCCCGTACCTGACTCGCTCTCCCTCGGTCCTGTCCCGGCGCGCGCGGCCCCGCTCCCTAGGGCGCGCGCGCGCCGGGTCTCTGCGATTTAAAGGGCCAGTGCACCAATGATGGTGCCTGGTCCAATCTTCCCAATTAGCTTAATTGGCTCCCACCTGTGCACTTCCCTATATCACCTCACTTCCCCTGCACTCCCTTGCCGGATCTTGTTGCCTTAGTGCCTAGTGAAAGCATTCCCTTGTCTGTTCCTAGCCCGTGTTCCTGACCTCCTGCCGTTGCCCCTGACTACGATCCTTGCTGCCTGCCTCGACCTTCTGCTACGTCCGACCTTGCTTCTGCCTACTCCCTTGTACCTCGCCTATCTTCAGCATCTTCAGCAGCCAGAGAGGTGAGCCGTTGCTAGTGGATACGACCTGGTCACTACCGCCGCAGCAAGACCATCCCGCTTTGCGGCGGGCTCTGGTGAAAACCTGTAGTGGCTTAGAACCGGTCCACTAGCGCGGTCCTCGCCATCCCTCTCTGGCACAGAGGATCCACTACCTGCCAGCCGGCATCGTGACAGTAGATCCGGCCATGGATCCCGCTGAAGTTCCTCTGTCAGTTGTCGCTGACCTCACCACGGTGGCCGCCCAGCAAGCCCGACTGATCGCCCTTCTAACCCGTCAGCTGTCGGAAATGTCCACCATTTCGCACCAACTTCAGTCGCAACTTCTCCAGCAATCTTCTCCTCCGCCAGCTCCTGCACCTCCTCCGCAGCGAGTGGCCACTCCTTGCCTCTGCCTGTCCTTGCCGGACAAATTTGATGGGGACTCTAAGTATTGCCGTGGCTTTCTTTCGCAATGTTCCCAGCACTTGGAGATGATGTCGGACCAGTTTCCTACTGAAAGGTCTAAGGTGGCTTTCGTAGTCAGCCTTCTGTCTGGAAAAGCCCTGTCATGGGCCGCACCGCTCTGGGACCGCAATGACCCCGTTACTGCCTCTGTACACTCCTTCTTCTCGGAAATTCGAAGTGTCTTTGAGGAACCTGCCCGAGCTTCTTCAGCCGAGATTGCCCTGCTGAACCTGGCCCAGGGTGTTTCTTCCGTTGGCGAGTACGCCATTCAGTTCCGTGCTCTTGCTTACGAGTTGTCCTGGAATAGTGAGGTTCTCTGCGCGACCTTTAAAAAAGGCCTATCCAGCAACATTAAAGATGTTCTGGCCGCACGAGAGACTCCTGCTGACCTACATGAACTCATTCATCTTGCCACTCGCATTGACATGCGTTCTTCCGGATGGCGTCTGGAGCTCCGCCTGGATATGGACTTTGTTCGCACGAGGCGTTTTTTCTCCCCGGCTCCTCTCTCCTCTGGTCCTCTGCAATCTGTTCCTGTGCTTACCGCCGCGGAGGCTATGCAAGTTGACCGGTCTCGCTTGACACCTCAAGAGAGGACACGCCGCCGCATGGAGAATCTTTGCCTGTACTATGCCGGTACCGAACACTTCCTGAAGGATTGTCCTATCCGTCCTCCCCGCCTGGAAAGACGTACGCTGACTCCGCACAAAGGTGACACAGTTCTTGATGTCAACTCTGCTTCTCCACGCCTTACTGTGCCTGTGCGGATATCTGCCTCTACCTTCTCCTTCTCTACTATGGTCTTCTTGGATTCCGGATCTGCAGGAAAATTTTTTTTGGCCTCTCTCATCAACAGGTTCTACGTCCCCGTGACCAGTCTCGCCAGACCCCTCTACATCTATTGTATTAACAATGAAAGATTGGACTGTCTCATGCGTTTCCGCACAGAACCCCTCCTAATGTGCATCGGACCTCATCACGGAAAAATTGATTTTTTTTTCCTCAGGTTCTTTGGCCCCAAGAAGAGGGGGAGACCCAAGGGGGGGGGTACTGTTACGCCGAGCGCTCCGGGTCCCCGCTCCTCCCCGGAGCGCTCGCTTCACTCTCCCCGCGGCAGCGCTCCGGTCACGTCCTCTGACCCGGGGCGCTGCGATTCCCCGGCCCCCGTACCTGACTCGCTCTCCCTCGGTCCTGTCCCGGCGCGCGCGGCCCCGCTCCCTAGGGCGCGCGCGCGCCGGGTCTCTGCGATTTAAAGGGCCAGTGCACCAATGATGGTGCCTGGTCCAATCTTCCCAATTAGCTTAATTGGCTCCCACCTGTGCACTTCCCTATATCACCTCACTTCCCCTGCACTCCCTTGCCGGATCTTGTTGCCTTAGTGCCTAGTGAAAGCATTCCCTTGTCTGTTCCTAGCCCGTGTTCCTGACCTCCTGCCGTTGCCCCTGACTACGATCCTTGCTGCCTGCCTCGACCTTCTGCTACGTCCGACCTTGCTTCTGCCTACTCCCTTGTACCTCGCCTATCTTCAGCATCTTCAGCAGCCAGAGAGGTGAGCCGTTGCTAGTGGATACGACCTGGTCACTACCGCCGCAGCAAGACCATCCCGCTTTGCGGCGGGCTCTGGTGAAAACCTGTAGTGGCTTAGAACCGGTCCACTAGCGCGGTCCTCGCCATCCCTCTCTGGCACAGAGGATCCACTACCTGCCAGCCGGCATCGTGACAAGGATGATTGGTTGATAAAAATCTACCTGAAGAATGCTTATCTGACAGTCTCTGTTCATCCTTTCTCCCAATCTTTTCTCCAATTAATTTGGAACAACATAAAATGGCAATTCACTTGCTTCCCTTTTGGACTCTCTTCATCCCCCTGGTGTTTCACTAAATTGATGAAACCAGTGGTGGCTCTACTACTTCTCAAGGTATTCGTCTCATAAGCTACCCAGACGACATCCTCATTTTGGCCAATCTCGGATTTCTGATCAGTCACGACAAATTGATCCTTTGCCCCTCTCAGGAGGTAGAATTCTTGGGGTTTCTAATCAGTACCCAAACTTCACTATTAAGTTTCCCTATGAAGAAATTGAAAACCATCCGGAAGGAAATATGTTCCATTTGGGCTCTCCAAAATTTTAAAATTCAACATCTGAGAGAAGGTCTTGGGTATTCAGACGAAATCCGTCTTTCTACAGAAGTGAAAGAAGAGCTTCTTTGGTGACCATATTCAATAATGAATGGAAAGACATTTTCAAATCCAATCCAGACTTGATTTTGGAATCAGATGTGAGTCTCCTTGGTTGGGGAGCTTGTTGTGGTCCTCTTTCCACTGGAGGCAAATGGTCAGCCCTGGAATCTCAGTTACACATCAATTGTCTGGAACTTACAGCGGGATTCTTTGCCCTCAAGAGCTTCTCAAAGAACAAGTCTCACTGCTGTATACTACTTTGCATGGACAACATCTCAGCAGTCCAGTATATCAATCGTCTGGGAGGAACAAAACCTTCAATGTTGACCAATATTATCAAAGATCTTCGGCATTTCTGCCTAGACAGAAATATCATTCTCAAAGCCGAATATCTTCTGGGCCTTTCCAATACTGTAGCCAATTGGAATTCCCGCTATCTGATAGATTCCAGTGAATGGAAATAATCTTTCAACAAATAAACCACCTTTGGTGTCCTCTTCACTTAGACCTCTTTGCTTCCTGACTCAATCGCCAACTCCTGATGTTCCTCAGTTGCGCCCCGACCCAGAATCGGATGCTCTTATGCGCCTTTCCTCCGTTCACTCTCATTCCGTGACTTCTATTTCAAGTTTCCATCCAGAAGGTGACCATAGTTCTAATCACTCCATGGGGACCTTCTTAACTATGGTTTCCACAGATCCTAGGAATGTTAATAGACTTTTAGAGGATCCTTCCTCTTTTTCCAAACCTTCTTTTGGATCCAATGGGGGAACCCTCATCCTCTAATTCTATCGCATCAGCTTCTGCTGATTGCTTGGCTAATTTCGGGTCACTCACATCTGAGACAGAATTTTCTCAATCAACTACAGATATTCTGTCAGAAGCCTGGGCTCCGGGTACCAGGACTGCTTACAGATCAGCCTGGAAACTTTGGGCTGATTGGTGCTCACAATGGAACCTGGATCCCTTATGTGAATCTATCACCCACATCTTAAATTATTTATCGTCATCTTTCGATTCAGGTAAGGCCTATCGTACTTTGAATCTCTACTGCTCGGCCATTTCATTCTCTCACACTACCATTAATTATTTTCCTGTGGGTAAACTCCCTCTAATTTGGAAACTCCTTAAAGGTATACGTTTTAAACGTCTTCCCACTCCTAAATATCAAACCACTTGGGACATTACTTCTTGATCTTTTCATATCCTGGGAAGATAACAATTCACTCTCTTTAAAACTGTTATCATTCAAACTTACCACACTTCTTTGTCTCATATCCATTAAAAGAGTTTCGGACATCAAAGCCCTTGATATTTCTCATAGGCAATATGTCCTCAAGGAGTTTCATTTACTATCCATAGATGTACAAAAACGAATATTCATCAAGAATTCTACCCTTCCTTTCCACATCATGATAAACTCTGTGGTTTGTTGCTTACGATCTCATGAATCCAGAACAGAATTTATACGTCACTCCTCTTTGTCTCAATTACTTATTGTAAACCCCATTTACCTGCATCTTTGGCAACATTAGCTAGATGGATCAGATAATCCATGTCTATGGCAGATATAGATATATCCAAGTTTGGAGCACATTCCAAATCCAGTGGATCCCTTTCAGACTTACTTAAAGCAGCCAACTGGTCATCAGAGTCTACCTTCAAATCATTTTATTTTAAACCAGAACACCATGTTTCTATGTCTCTTCTTTAAAGGGGTATTCCGGGCAAAAACAATTTACCCCCTATCCAAAGGATAGGGGATAAGATGTCTGACCGCGGGGTGCCCGTCGCTGGTTTGTTGCTTACGATCTCATGAATCCAGAACAGAATCTATCCGTCACTCCTATTCTTCTCAATTACTTATTTCCTATTGTAAACCCCATTTACCTGCATCTTCGTCAACATTAGCTAGATGGATCAGATAATCCATGTCTATGGCAGATATGGATATATCCAAGTTTGGAGCTCATTCCACTAGAGGTGCAGTTTCCACTAAACTCATTAAATCCAGTGGATCCCTTTCAGACTTACTTAAAGCAGCCAACTGGTCATCAGAGTCTACCTTCAAATCATTTTATTTTAAACCAGAACACCATGTTTCTATGTCTCTTCTTTAAAGGGGTATTCCGGGCTAAGGATAGGGGATAAGATGTCTGACCGCGGGGTGCCCGTCGCTGGGACCCCCGCGATCTCCTTGCAGCACCCGCATTCTATGCGGGAGCTTCGTCTCCAGTTTCGGACACCTCTGGGTTTCTGGGACTGGGAACGTGACGTCACGCCACGCCCCCTCCATTCATGTCTATGGGAGGGGGCGTGATGGGCATCACGCCTCCTCCCATAGACATGAATGGAGGGGGTGTGGACGTCATATCACGTCCCCAGTCCCGGACACCCGGAGGTTTCCAAAACCGGAGATTCAGCTCCCGCATAGAATGCAGGTGCTGCAGGGAGATCGCAGGTCAGACATCACAGATCAGACATCTTATCCCCTATCCTTTGGAAGGGGATAAAATGTTTTTGCCCGGAATACCCCTTTAATGTATTATAAATGTATTATTAATATATAGTTTTACCATATATCATTATAGTTTTGAACTTGCATATAATGCGAGGCCTCCTGTCTTGACATAAAATTGGAGATTTTCCTATCCTTAGTGACGAAAAATATAGATTTTGTGAAAGACAGGAGGCGAGCATTATCTCTCCCATTATCGCATCCCTTATAAGATTACTATTTTATGTATTTCTCTTTTTTAGCCTATTAACCAGTATCGGATATGGCTTCATTCAATGCATCTCCTCATTACTGAGACTCGCATTGGTTAATCCTTGTTTTCTTCTACTACTCTCCATGATTGTATCTTCAAGAATTCTTCTTTCCTGTTGTCTAATGACGAATTGAGGTATTCGGTTACTCTTATAGACGTTTAAGACTATTTCAGAAATTTATGTTCATTGGTTTTTCGAACTACAGACTCTGGTTAGGATTTATGTTATTTGTAGCATAGATAAAGGGAGATTTTAGTCAAGCAACACCTTATATCACCTGGGCTACTATGTGATTGGCTACTGACCACTTTAGCATTCTTGGTTACACCTATGTACCTACAAAGTTTTATGCTTTATTCTGATTGTTAATACGTTTCTATTATTGCTGCTAAGCTTTCAGTAAAGAAAGAAAATGCATATAATGCTCGTCTCCTGTCTTTCATAAAAATCTATATTTTCCGTCAATAAGGACAGGAAAATCTCCAATTTTTTTACAGTAGTAAAACAAAATCAAACCTATATAGGTGGGGTATCATTTAATTATTGTTATGTTTACCGAAAACTGCACTGCGTAGAAATGGAAGCCACCAAATCTTACAAAATGGCTTTTTTTTTTTTTACAATTTTGTCCCACAAATATTTTTTTTTGCTTTCGCCATAGATTTTTTTGATGAAATTATCATGTCAGTACAAAGTAAAATTGGTAGTGCATAAAACAAGCCCTCACATGGGTCTGTAGGTGGAAAACTGAAAGAGTTATGATTTTTAAAAGGTGATGATGAAAAAATGAAAGTGCACAAACGGAAAAAACCTTAAGTTTTTAAGGGGTTAAGGGATGTGGCCCAAGGACACGCACACAGACATTTTGGACAGTTTTGATAAATGTACCCTATTGTTTGTATTATTCCTGTTCTGTGACATCATTGTGTATATTATTTCTGTACTGTAAAATCCTATGTGTGCAGTGACAATGCGGTACAGGGAGGGATAATACACACAGTAATGTCACAGTACAGGAATAAAACCGACTGAAAAGATTGATTTTTTTTTAAATAGTACAATAATAAAAAAAAGTGTGCAATTATGGGATTCGTTCTAATTGTATTGACAATAAAGAGAACGTATCAGATTTATAATGAAGAACATTGTATAAAAACCAAACCCCCAAAAAATTGAAAAATTGCAGTTTTCTTTTTAATTTCCCCAAAACTTTAATTGGTCCTGAAAAAAATATTCTTTAACCCCTTAAGGACATAGGGCGTATCCATACGCCCCCGTTTCCAAGTCCTTAAGGACCGAGGGCGTATGGATATGCCCTGAGCATTTCCGGCCCCCACCGCTAGCCGGAGGGGAGCCGGAGCCGGATGCCTGCTGAAATCGTTCAGCAGGCATCCCGGCATATCGCCCAGGGGGGTCTTTATGTCCCCCCATGTCGGCGATTGCCGCAGATCGCTGGACAATTCAGTCCAGCAATCTGCGGCAGATTCTCCAGTGACCCGATGACCCGGAATTACTGGCTGATCGGGGCCGTCAGAGACGGCCCCGAACAGCCAGAGCCTGCAGGGGGGAGGTGGCACTGGTGCCACCTCACGATCGCCCCTCATTCGTCGGCCGGATTACCGGCCGACCAATCAGGGCGCCTGCTGCGGGTGTCACTCCCGCAACCCGCTCCGCCCCTCTTCTGGAGGACGTGAGCGGGTGCGGGAAGACGACCCCCGGTGCTGGGGACCCCGATCCCCGGTGTCCCTGTTGGGATCGGGGCCCCAGGAGCAGCGGCGGCGACGAGGGACTGACCTGTGCGGCTGGATCGTTGGAGGTGAGTGACAGCCTCCTGCTGTTGCTTAGCAACAGCTCCCAGCATGCAACAAGGGCATGCTGGGAGCTGTAGTTATGCAACAGCAGGAGGCAGACCACCACAACTCCCAGCATGCCCTTATGGGCATGCTGGGACTTGTAGTTTTGCAACAGCTGAAGGCACATTCTTTCTATGTAAAAGTGTACCTTCAGCTGTTGTGTAACTACAACTCCCAGCTTGCACAATCAGCTAAAGTGCATGCTGGGAGTTGTAGTGGTGCATCTGGTGGTTGCATAACTACAACTCCCAGCATGCCCGTTGGCTGTCGGTGACTGCTGAGAGTTGTAGTTTTGCAACAGCTGAAGGCACACTGAGTTAAGTAGCAAACCAGTGTGTCTCCAGCTGTTGCATAACTACAATCCCCAGCATCCCCAGCCAATGTAGTATGCCTCCGGCTGTTGCATAACTACAAGACCCAGCATGCCCTTCCGCTGTCCGTACATGCTGGGGGTTGTAGCTTTTGCAACAGCTGAAGGCACACTGGTTGCAAAACACTGAGTTTGTTACCAAACTCGGTGTTTCACAACCTGTGTGTCTCCAGCTGTTGCAAAACTACAACTCCCAGCATGCACTGATAGACCGTACATGCTGGGAGTTGTAGTTTTGCAACAGCTGGATGTTCCCCCCCCCCCAATGTGAATGTACAGGGTACACTCACATGGGCGGAGGATTACAGTAAGTATCCGGCTGCAAGTTTGAGCTGTGGCAAATTTTCTGTCGCAGCTCAAACTGCCAGCGAGAAACTACTGTGAACCCCCCGCCCGTGTGACTGTACCCTAAAAACACTACACTACACTAACACACAATAAAATAAAAAGTAAAAAACACTACATATACACATACCCCTACACAGCCCCCCTCCCCTCCCCAATAAAAATGAAAAACGTCTGGTATGCCACTGTTTCCAGAACGGAGCCTCCAGCTGTTGCAAAACAACTACTCCCAGTATTGCTAGATAGCCACTGACTGTCCAGGCATGCTGGGAGTTTTACAACAGCTGGAGGCCCCCTGTTTGGGAATCACTGGCGTAGAATACCCCTATGTCCACCCCTATGCAATCCCTAATTTAGGCCTCAAATGCGCATGGCACTCTCACTTTGGAGCCCTGTCGTATTTCAAGGCAACAGTTTAGTGCCACATATGGGGTATCGCCGTACTCGGGAGAAATTGGGCTTCAAATTTTGTGGGGTATTTTCTGCTATTACCCTTTTTAAAAATTTAAAATTTTTGGGAAAACAAGCATTTTAGGTAAAAAAAAAAATTTTTTTTACATATACAAAAGTCATGAAACACCTGTGGGGTATAAAGGTTCACTTAACCCCTTGTTACGTTCCCCGAGGGGTCTAGTTTCCAAAATGGTATGCCATGTGTTTTTTTTTTTTGCTGTCCTGGCACCATAGGGGCTTCCTAAATGCGGCATGCCCCCAGAGCAAAATTTGCTTTCAAAAAGCCAAACGTGACTCCTTCTCTTCTGAGACCTGTAGTGCGCCAGCAGAGCACTTTTCACCCCCATATGGGGTGTTTTCTGAATCGGGAGAAATTGGGCTTCAAATTTTGGGGGGTGTTTTCTGCTATTACCCTTTTTAAAAATGTAAACATTTTGGGAAACCAAGCATTTTAGGTAAAAAAAAATAAAAAATGTTCACATATGCAAAAGTCGTGAAACACCTGTAGGGTATTAAGGTTGACATTACCCCTTGTTACGTTCCCCAAGGGGTCTAGTTTCCAAAATGGTATGCCATGTGTTTTTTTTTTTTGCTGTTCTGGCACCATAGGGGCTTCCTAAATGCGGCATGCCCCCAGAGCAAAATTTGCTTTCAAAAAGCCAAATGTGACTCCTTCTCTTCTGAAACCTGTAGTGCGCCAGCAGAGCAATTTTCACCCCCATATGGGGTGTTTTCTGAATCGGGAGAAATTGGGTTTCAAATTTTGGGGGGTATTTTCTGCTATTACACTTTTTAAAAATGAAAAATTTTTGGAAAACCAAGCATTTTAGGTAAAAAAATTATAATTTTTTTTGCATATGCAAAAGTCGTGAAACACCTGTGGGGTATTAAGGTTCACTTTACCACTTGTTACGTTCCCTGAGGAGTCTAGTTTCCAAAATGGTATGCCATGTGTGTTTTTTTGCTGTTCTGGCACCATAGGGGCTTCCTAAAGGTGACATGCCCCCCAAAAACCATTTGCCGCTCCTTCCCTTCTGAGCCCTCTACTGCGCCCGCTGAACAATTAACATAGACATATGAGGTATGTGCTTACTCGAGAGAAATTGGGTTTCAATTACAAGTAAAAATTTTCTCCTTTTTACCCCTTGCAAACATTCAAAAATTGGGTCTACAAGAACATGCGAGTGTAAAAAATGAAGATTTTGAATTTTCTCCTTCACTTTGCTGCTATTCCTGTGAAACACCTAAAGGGTTAATACACTTACTGAATGTCATTTTGAATACTTTGGGGGGTGTAGTTTTTATAATGGGGTCTTTTATGGGGTATTTCTAATATGAAGACCCTTCAAATCCACTTCAAACGTGAACTGGTCCATGAAAAATAGCGAGTTTGAAAATTTTGTGAAAAATTTCAAAATTGCTGCTGAACTTTGAAGCCCTCTGGTGTCTTCCAAAAGTAAAAACTCGTAAATTTTATGATGCAAACATAAAGTAGACATATTGTATATGTGAACCCAAAAAAAAAATATTTTGAATATCCATTTTCCTTACAAGCAGAGAGCTTCAAAGTTAGAAAAATTCAAAATTTTCATTTTTTTCATCAAATTTGGTGATTTTTCACCAAGAAAGGATGCAAGTTACCATAAAATTTTACCACTAAGTTAAAGTAGAATATGTCACGAAAAAACAATCTCGGAATCAGAATGATAACTAAAAGCATTCCAGAGTTATTAATGTTTAAAGTGACAGTGGTCAGAATTGCAAAAAACGCTCAGGTCCTTAAGGTGAAAAAGGGCTCGGTCCTTAAGGGGTTAATGGGTCTGTGGATGAAAAAAAAATAGTGTTATGTCTTTTATAAGGAGAGGAGGGAAAACGAGAAATCAAAAATGATAATTGGCTGTGTCCTCAAGGCCAAAATCTGCTGTGTCTTTAAGGGATTATTCTTGGGATACAGACCCCAAATCATTTCAAAAGGCCCCCTCCCTCCACACATTGGCCCCCCTATATACTGCTTCCTATACCCCCAATATACAGCTCGCTATGACCCTATTCCACCCACATATACTGCTCCCTATCCCCCTATATGCTGCTATGACCTCCCTACCCCCACATACATTGGTTTATATACCTTTAATATTTTACCTATTACCTCTTCTCCCTCTGTGGTTATACAGGACCTTTTAGGATCTAATGATGTCATTGCAGGTCCTGAAAGTTCCTTAGAGGTGCAGTTAGAGGGTTTGTGCTACTCTATGAACTTTGTGCAGCCCAAATGGCTGTAGGACAACATTAACATTATTGCAATTTGCCACATTTATGCAACAACAAGGTGATTGTATCACGATTTTGTGCAAATCAATGCAATAATATGCCTGTCAATAGGGCAATAAAGAGCAGGTGTAGAAAAAGGGCAGGGGCTCAAGCCCCCTTTTATGTCTATGTGTACGCGTCCCTGATGTGGACAACATAAAAGTATAATACATGGTTGCCTGTCCATTTAAATCAGCACCATGTTGTACTCCATTTCTCCAGAAGTGGCCGCTGCAGAGAAAATACCGTATTTTTCGCCCTATAGGACGCACCGGCGTATAAGACGCACCCAATTTTTAGGTGCAAAATCTAAAAAAATAAAGATTTTGAACCCAATAGTGGTCTTCAACCTGCGGACCTCCAGATGTTGCAAAACTACAACTCCCAGCATGCTCGGACAGCCGTTGGCTGTCCGGGCATGCTGGGAGTTGTAGTTTTGCAACATCTGGAGGTCCGCAGATTGAAGACCACTGCAGGAGGAGGTAATACTCACGTGTCCCCGCCACTCCGGACCCGTCACCGCTGCCCTGGATGTTGCTCCATCGCTGTCGCCGTGTCCCCGTCGCTCCGGAACGTCTCTGCTGCCGGCCGGGTATCCTCGCTCTCCGTCGCCGCCATCACGTCATTACGCACGCCGACGCACGTACGCGACGACGTGATGACGAGGAAGGAGAGCGCCAGCCATACAGGGGATCCCTGAATGGAGAAGACACCGAGGAGGCAGGTAAGGTCCCTCCCGGTGTCCTGTAAGCACTAACCCGGCTATTCAGTCGGGCTGTTCGGGACGCGGCGGTGAAATCGTGGCGGTCCCGAAGAGCCCGACTGAACAGCCGGGTTAGTGTCACTTTCCCTTCAGACGCGGCGGTCAGCTTTGATCGCCACGTCTGAAGGGTTAATACAGGGCATCACCGCGATCGGTGATGTCATTGTATTAGCCGTGGGTCCCGGCAGTTGATGGCTGCAGGGACCGCCGCGATAGGGGTGTATTCGCCGTATAAGACGCACCAACTTTTTCCCCCCAGTTTTGGGGAAGAAAAAGTGCGTCTTATACAGCGAAAAATACGGTAAACAGCCACCAGAGCTTATTGCAGTAATGATTACTGATCACTAGGGGAATTACAGAAGACAGACTCCAGAATTTATTGTGTCAGCTTTCTTTCCACTTATTTATTTTTAACAATTTTTTTTTCAATTCCCTCTTGTGTCTCCAAAGTTAGAGTCTTACTTTAATCTGCCACTGGATTTTTGCAGATGTAGCATATGCATTTTGGAATATTACAGCTTTATCTTTCATTGGAAATGTATTACTTTTTTTTTAAATTAAATGGCCTTTTTACCGTGAAAATAGAAACGGAACACTGAGCCAGAATGACAATGTTTTTAATAGCAAATGTCATGGCATGACACGAGGGGCATCTGTTACATATTAAAGAGCTAAGCTATTCTCTTTGTACATTATCGTATCTTGTATAGCATACCTGATGTTCATTATGACTACATTCATCATCCCTTGCTTATCGTTTTTTCTCATCTACAATATAATTACAACAATATCTACTGTCCAGGAAAAAGGCTCTTCCCGCCATCCAGGCTGACCTACATATATATAGCAGTAGTAATTAGCTCTATCGGAGCCTTTCATAGCTCTTCAAGAAGACACAACCATTACAAGAGATTAATTGATCCTGTGCAGACAGATGAAAGTTGTGAGAGAATCCTTATTCCATTTAAGGCTGCATTCACATCATGTTTTTGCAATACAGTTTTGTATCAGGTTTAAAAAAAAAAAAAAAAATATGTCTCAAAACCGGACTAAACCATGTACAACCGTATATACCTCTGTACAGTTTTAAACCTTATACGGTTTGAAAACAGATGCACGGTTACATACGGTTTAATAGGTTTTTAGAAAAAAAAATGTGTACGGTTTAATGTTTGTCCTTTGCATTAAATAAAGTTCTTCTTTTTCTATTGATTTTCCAAGAAAAACTGGGAGTGGTTTTCTTTGGACTTTAGCTTTGCTAGTGTGGTGAAAGGAGAAGCAAGTGTTTTCCAGAGCGCAGCTATTTTTCTTGTGTGTAATATATATATATATATATATATATATATATATATATATATATATATATCTTCCAAGATGATAGTTGCGCCATTTTTGTGTTTAAAATTCCTAAAGCTGCGAGCTGAGAGGGAAAAGGAGAGGACGAGTCAAAGTTTGCGCCATTGTTATTGGGTGCATCCTGTGAATCTGGTCCGTCAGCAACATAGAGTCTTCCACTGCCTATATATCCAGTTTAAGGGGTACTCTGGTGGAAAACGTTATTTTTTTTTATCAACTGGTGCCAGAAAGTTAAACAGATTTGTCACTAGCACAGTGCTCTCTGCTGACATCTCTGTCCATTTTAGGAACTGACCAGAGTAGGAGAAAATCCCCATAACAAACATATGCTGCTCTGGACATTGCCTAAAATGGACAGAGATGTCAGCAGGGAGCACTGTGTTCCAAAATGCGGCAATGCGGCTCCCTGGATCCTACGGAAGCCAGTGAGTTGCCTAGCAACATCTGGAGGGCTACAGTTTGAGACCACTATACAGTGGTCTCTAAACTGTTGCCCTCCAGATGTTGCAAAACTCCAACTCCCAGCATACCCAGACAGCTGTTTGCTGTTTGGGCATGCTGGGATTTGCAGTTTTGCAACAGCTGGAGGGCTACAGTTTTGAGATCACTGTGCAGTGGTCTCTAAACTGTGGCCCTCTAGATCTTGCAAAACTACAACTCCTAGCATGCCCACACAGCAGTTTGCTGTCTGTGCATTCTGGGATTTGTAGTTTTGCAACATTTGGAGGGCCACAGTTTGGAGATCACTGTGCAGTGGTCTCTAAACTGTAGCCCTCCAGATGTTGCAAAAGTGCAAATCCCAGCATGCCCAAACAGCAAACAGCTGTCTTGGCATACTGGGAGATGTAGTTGCGTACCTCCAGCTGTTTCATAACTACATCTCCCAGCATGCCCTTGGGCGATCAGTACATGCTTGGAGTTGTAGTTTTGCAACAGCTGGAGGCACACTGGTTGGAAAATACTGAGTTAAGTAACAGAACCTAACTGAAGATTTTCCAACCAGTGTGCCTCCAGCTGTTGCAAAACTACAACTCCCAGCAGGCACGGTCTGTCAGTACATGCTAGGAGTTGTAGTGTTGAAAAAGCTGGAGGTTTCCCCTCATGTGAATGTACAGGGTACATTCACACGGGCGGGTTTACATTAAGTTTCCTGCTTGAAGCTTGAGCTGCGGCAAATTTTTTACCGCAGCACAAACTCCTAGCGGGAAACTCACTGTAAACCCGGCAGTGCGAATGTACCCTAAAAACACTACACTACACTCACATATAATAAAGGGTAAAACACTACATATACACCCCATTACACTGTGCCCCCCAATAAAAATGACAAAGTATTGTACGGCAGTGTTTCCAAAACAGACCCTCCAGTGGTTGCAAAACAACAAATCCCAGCATTTCCGGACAGCCACTGACTGTCCAGGCATGCTAGGAGTTTAGCAACAGCTGGAGGCACCCTGGGAATCACTGACATAGAATAACCCTATGTAATCCCTAACTTAGTCCTCAAATGCGCATGGCGCTCTCTCACTTCGGAGCCCTGTCGTATTTCAAGGAAACAGTTTAGGGTCACATATGGGCTATTTCCTTACTCAGGAGAAATTGCACTACAAATTTTGGGGGGCTTTTTCTCCTTTTACCCCTTATGAAAAGGAAAATTTGGGGGCTACACCAGCCTGTTAGTGTAAAAAAATTTACATTTTTACACTAACATGCTGGTGTTGCCCCATATTTTTATTTTCACAAGCGGTAAAAAGAAAAAAAGACCCCCAAAGTTTGTAGTGCAATTTCTCCTGAGTATGGAAATACCCCATGTGTGGGTGGAAAATGCTCTGCGGAAGCACAACAAGGCTCAGGAGTGAGAGCGCACTATGAACATTTGAGGCCTAAATTGGTGATTTGCACAGGGGTGGCTGATTTTACAGCGGTTCTGACATAAATGCAAAAAAATAAATACCCACATGTGACCCCATTTTGAAAACTACTCCGCTCATGGAACGTGACAAGGGGTATAGTGAGCCTGTACACCCCACAGTTGTTCGACGAATTTCCATTAAATTTGGAAGTAAAAATTGTAAAAAAATAATTTCACTAAAATGCTGGTGTTACCCTTCATTTTTCATTTTCACAAGGGAAAATTGGAAAAAAAAGCCCCCCAAAATTTGTAACCCCATTACTTCTGAGTAAGAGCATACCCCATATGTGGATGTAAAGTGCTCTGTTGGCACACTACAATGCTCAGAAGAGAAGGAGCGCCATTGGGATTTTGGAAAGAGAATTTGGTTGGAATAGAAGCCGGGGGCCTTGTGCATTCACAAAGCCCCCCATGGTGCCAGAACAGTGGACCCCCCACATGTGACCCCATTTTGGAAACTACACCCCTTACAGAATTTAATAAGGGGTGCAGTGAGCATTTACACCCCACTGACGTTTGACAGATCTTTGTAACAGTGGGCTGTGCAAATGAAAAATTACATTTTTCATTTTCATGGACCACTGTTCCAAAAATCTGTCAGACACCTGTGGGGCGTAAATGCTCACTGCACCCCTTATTACATCACATGAGGTTTTTTTTTTCCAAAATGGGGTCACATGTGGGGGGTTCGGCTGTTCTGGCACCCTAGGGGCTTTGTAAACACACATGGCCTTCAGTTCCAGCCAAATTCTCTCTCAAAAAGCCCAATGGTGCTCCTTCTCTTCTGAGCATAGTAGTTCGCCCACAGAGCACTTTACATCCACATATTACAAATTTTGGGGGGCCTTTTTCTACTATTACCCCTCATAAAAATAAAAACTTTGGTGTAACACCAGCATTTTAGTGAAAAAAAAAAAGATTTTTCATTTTCACGTCCATCTTTAACGAAAATTTATCAAACACCTGTGGGGTATTAAGGTTCCCTATACCCCTTGTTACGTTCCGTGAGGGGTGAAGTTTCCAAAATGGGGTCACATGTGGGTGATTTTGTTTTTGCATTTATGTCAGAACCGCTGTAACCAGTAGCCACCCCTGTGCAAATCACCTATTTAGACCTCAAATGTACATAGTGCACTCTCACTCCTCAGCCTTGTTGTGCGCCTGCAGAGCACTTTACACCCTCACATGGGGTACTTTCGTGCGCAGGAGAAATTACTTTGCAAATTTTGTGGGTCTGTTTTCCTGAAATGTATGGGGAAACACCGGTATGTTAGTGTCATTTTTTTTTCACTAACATGCTGGTGTAGACCCCAAATTTTCCTTTTCATAAGGGTAAACGGAGAAAAAGCACCCCAAAATTTGTAACGCATTTGTACGGAAATACCCAATATGTGGCCCTTAACTGTTGCCTTGAAATACAACAGGGCTCTGAAGTGAGAGAGCGCCATGTGCATTTGAGGCCTAAATTAGGGATTTGCATAGGGACGGACACAGCAGTATCCCCAAAACAGGGTGCCTCCAGCTGTTGCAAAACTCCCAGCATGCCTGAACAGTCAATGGTTGTCCAGAAATACTGGGGGTTATTTTGCAACAGCTGGAGGCTCCATTTTGGAAACACTGTCATATGAGACTTTATACATTTTTAATGGGGGGGGGGCAGTGTAGGGGGGTGTATATGTAGTGTTTTACCCTTCATTTTGTGTTAGTGTAGTGTAGTGTTTTTAGGGTACCTTCACACGGGCTGGGGTTCACAGCAAGTTTCCCACTGGGAGTTTGAGCTGCAGCAGAACATTTGTTGCATCTCAAACTTAAAGCGGCAAACCCTGTACATTCACATGGGGGGGGGGGTTGTAGTTTTGAAACATCTGGAGGCATACGGGTTGGGAAACACTGAGTTAGGAAACAGAAAGTGTTTTCCAACCAGTGTGCCTCCAGTTTTTGCAAAACTACAACTCCCAGCATAATCGTAGAGCCGGAGGGCATGCTGGGAGCTGTAGTTTTGCAACATCTGCCCCTTCAGATGTTGCTGAACTACAATGCGCAGCATGCCTGGACAGTCTTGGCATGCTGGGAGTTGTAGTTTTGCAACATCTGGAAGTGCACAGTTTGGAGACCACTATACAGTGGTCTCCAAACTGTAGTCCTCCAGATGTTGCAAAACTACAACTCCCAGCATGCACAGACAGCCTTTGGCTATCTGGGCATGCTGGGAGTTTTAGTTGTGGAACTACAAGGCAGCAGTGAAGATCACTTACCAGATTTTCACTGCTGCCTCTGTCTCCGCCACTGCTGCCTGCATTCTGCTGCCGCCAGTCGTCCCCGCCACTGTCCCCCCGCTGTCTGCCACCGGTAACTGCCACCGCCATCTTTACCACGCTGCCCAGACTTCCAGACTTCCTGTGATTCAGTCCTGAATCGGCCAATTGCAGGGGATAGGAGGAGGTGGCATCCCTATTTTCCAGGCTATCAGATCACCAGAGACCCGATCAGCCCCAGTAAAGCCGTGATTCACTGGTCAGAATTGACCAGTCTCAGGACCCCCCTGGGCGATATGCTGGGATGGCTGCGTATAGATATCAGCAGTCATCCCGTTCCGATCATCGCGTCCGGAGACAAGGTGATCAAAGAATGCAGTGCTGTAAATGTATGGCGCTGTGTGCGAAGTGACACTTTGCAGTGCCGTACATTTACAGCGCTCATTGTTAAGGGGTTAAAAAAATTACTTTTTAAAAGTAAAACCAAGAACAGTTGTCGTAGTCTTTTTTCCAACATGATATACATAATAGCATAATATTATATTCAGTGTAAAATTTACAAATATAAAATTTCTCCCATCCGCCTATACAGCTGACCTTCTTCCTCATAGGTATCCTCAAGTCTCATGGGCTGGTAAGGGTCTGGGGAAGGGCAGGGTCTGGGTCGGGGTTGCTGTACTGATGGGAAAGGTGGAGAATAAGGAGCCTGCGGTTGGTGGAGGCACTCATGGGACATACGTAGAACTCTTGTTTTAAAGTTGTCAATTGCAGCTCGTTCATCTTCTCCATCTTGTTGCAATCCTCTTTTTTGTATACTCTGTATCTACCACAGCAGTGTGCACCTGTGTATTAGGTTGTTGTGCTGGCTAATTTTCTTTTTGCTTGTATGTACAACTCAGGGGGAATGGCACCCTCTTTAGCTGTGCACCCCTCCCCCTTTCTCACAGGTGGTGTTTTAAATTGTATATGGATCCAGCATGTCACCCAGTCAGAGGCTATACGCCCAGCAGAGGTGAGTTGGTATCTGAGCGTTAGGCTCAGAATTTGTGCTAGGGACCCATCCTAAATGAGGCCACCTCCCCGTGGTGAATGGGGGACACGTTTTGATCAAAAAGTGCGCTAAGAGCCTAAATTTTTTGACCAAAATCCTCTTTTTTGTATACTCTGTACCTGCCACAGTAGTGTGCACCCATGTTTTAGGTTGTTGTGTTGGCTATTTTTCTTTTTGCTTATATATATATATATATATATATATACATATATATATATATATATATATATATATATATATATAGATATTTATATACATAAAAAATGTATATAAAAACAAAATATATACAAAAAGTGGCTTAAAGTGGGTGAGATCATATTTCAACTTGTGTTTTTGAAAAATAAAGAACATATATTAAAAGATTATTTTTTTACATTTAAACATATATCTTTTAATAAATTGTACATAAAATAACATCAAGGTATATCATTAATGCAAAACAAACAAAATTACAAATTCACAATAAACAAAACAAAAATATAAACCTGCTCAACTTCACCAGTAATTGTATGCTGTGTTTAAAAAAATACATCAAAATATTTTTTTTGGGATCCATAAAAAATAGTACAAATCCAAGCATGCCCATACAGACTTTACAGTAATAAACAAGCAGGCTGGTAAAGCTAGAGTCTTAATAATTCTATTCTTAAAGAGATGGGTAGACAAGAAATCCCAGCATGCCCATAAAGACTTTGCTTGAAAAAGCATGCTCGCTGGCACAGCTACAGTCATA